>NC_141187.1:31717500-32317500 GCF_055505025.1 Bos grunniens
GTTCAACTCTCACTCCATTCATGGCTACTGGAAAAACCGTAGCTTTGACTAGATGAACTTTTGTTGACAAAATAATGCTTTTTAATATGCTGTCTAGGTTGGTCATAACTTTTCTTCCACGGAGCAAGTGTCTTTTAATTTCATGGTTGTAGTCACTACCTGCAGTGATTTTGGACCCAGAAAAATGAAGTCTGTCAGTTTCCATTGTTTCCCCTCTATTTTCCTTGAAATGCTGGGACCAGATGCCATGATCTTGGTTTTCTGAATGTTGAGTTTTAAGCCAACTTTTTCACTCTTCTCTTTCACTTTTACCAAGAGGCTCTTTAGTTCTTTGCTTTCTGCCATAAAGGTGGTGTCATCTGCATATCTGAGGTTATTGATATTTCTCCTGGCAATCTTGATTCCAGTTTGTGCTTCATCCAGCCTGGCATTTTGCATGATGTACTCTGCATATAAGTTAAATAAGCAGGGTGACAATATACAGCCTTGATGTACTTCTTTCCCGATTTGGAACCAGCCTGTTGTTCCAGGTCCAGTTCTAACTGTTGCTTCCTGACCTGCATACAGATTTCTCAGGAGGCAGATAAGGTGGTCTGGTATTCACATCTCTTGAAGAATTTTCCACAGTTTGTTGTGATCCACACAGTCAAATGCTTTGGCATAGTCAATAAAGCAGAAATAGATGTTTTTCTGGAACTCTCTTGCTTTTTCCATGATCCAACGGATGTTAGCAATTTGATCTCTGGTTCCTCTGCCTTTTCGAAATCCAGCTTGAACATCTGGAAGTTCATGGTTCACGTACTGTTGAAGACTGGCTTGGAGAACTTTAAGCATTACTTTGCTAGTGTGTAGCTTAGTTGGTAAAGACTCTGCCTGCAATGCAGGAGACACAGGCTTGATCCCTCGGTCAGGAAGATCCCCTTAAAAAGGTAATGGCAACCCACTCCAGTATTCTTGCCTGGAGAATTCCATGGACAGAGGACTTGCCGGGCTACAGTCCATGGGATGGCAAAGAGTTGGACACGACTTTGTGACTAACTTTACTTTCCTTTTGCTAGTGTGTGAGATGAGTGCAATTGTGCGGTAGTTCGAGCATCCTTTGGCATTGCCTTTCTTTGGGATTGGAATGAAAACGGACCTTTTCCAGTCCTGTGGCCACTGCTGAGTTGTCCAAATTTGCTGGCATATTGAGTGCTGCACTTTCACAGCATCATTTTTCAGGATTTGAAATAGCTCCACTGGAATTTCATCACCTCCACTAGTTTGTTCATAGGGATGCTTCCTAAGGCCCATTTGACTTCACATTCCAGGATGTCTGGCTCTAGGTGAGTGATCACACCATCGTGATTATCCGGGTCATGAAGATCTTTTTTGTATAGTTCTGTGTATTCTTGCCACCGCTTCTTAATATCTTCTGCTTCTGTTAGGTCTGCTGCAGGGTTGGGGTCACTGGGTTTAGCAGTGTGTGCGTGGGACCGTTTGAAGGAGGTCACCATTATCTTCATTACCTCCACCATAGTTTGGCCCCAGAAAAACACCACGATATGAGGTGGTAGCGTGGCCGAGCGGTCTAAGGCGCTGGATTAAGGCTCCAGTCTCTTCGGGGGCGTGGGTTCGAATCCCACCGCTGCCAATCCTTTTAGGACTTCCCTGTAGCTCAAACAAAATGGGCTTCCCTGGTGGCTCAGAGGTTAAAGCATCTGCCCGCAATGCAGGAGACCTGGAGAAGAAAATGGCAACCCACTCCAGTATTCTTGCCTGGAGAATCCCACGGCCTGGTGGGCTATAGTCCATGGGGTCGCAAAGAGTTGGACACAACTGAGCGACTTCACTTTCCTGTAGCTCAAACGCTGAAGAATCTGCTCAAACGCTGAAGAACCCTGGGTTGGGAAGTTCCCCTGGAGAAGGTAATGGCAATCCACTCCAGTATTCTTGCCTGGAGAATCCCATAGACAGAGAATGCTGGCTGGCCACAGTCCGTAGGGTCGCCAAGGGTCGGACAAGACTGAGCAACTAACACACACACACAAATAACAGGGAGGGAACACAGCCCCACCCATCAACAGAAAATTGGAATAAAGATTTACAGAACATGGCCCAGCTCATCAGACCAGTTTCCTCCTCAGTCCCTCTCTCCCATCAGGAAGCTTCCATAAGCCACTTATCCTCCATCAGAGGGCAGACAGGCTGAAAAACTCCATCACAGAAAACTAACCAATCTGATCACATGGACCACAGTTCAGCGCAGTTCAGTCGCTCAGTCGTGTCCGACTCATTAACTACCCTATGAATCACAGCTCACCAGGCCCCCTGTCCATCACCAACTCCCCGAGTTCACTCAGACTAATGTCCATCGAATCGGTGATGCCTTCCAGCCACCTCATCCTCTGTCGTCCCCTTCTTCTCCTGCCCCCAGTCCTTCCCAGCATCAGAGTCTTTTCCAATGAGTCAACTCTTCGCATGAGGTGGCCAAAGTATTGGAGTTTCAGCTTTAGCATCAGTCCTTCCAATGAACACCCAGGACTGATCTTTAGGATGGACTGGTTGGATCTTCTTGCAGTCCAAGAGACTCTCAAGAGTCTTCTCCAACACCACAGTTCAAAGGTATCAATTCTTTGGCGCTCAGCCCTCTTCACAGTCCAACTCTCACATCCATACATGACCACAGGAAAAACCACAGCTTTGACTAGATGGGTCTTTGTTGGCAAAGTAATGTCTCTGCTTTTGAATATGCTTTCTAGGTTGGTCATAAGTTTCCTTCCAAGGAGTAAGCGTCTTTTAATTTCATGGCTGCAATCACCATCTGCAGTGATTCTGGAGCCCAGAAAAATAAAGTCTGACACTGTTTCCACTCTTTCCCCATCTATTTCCCATGAAGTGATGGGACCGGATACCATAATCCTCATTTTCTGAATGCTGAGCTTTAAGCCGACTTTTTCACTCTCCTCTTTCACTTTCATCAAGAGGCTTTTGAGTTCCTCTTCACTTTCCGCCATAAGGGTGGTGTCATCTGCATATCTGAGGTTATTGATATTTCTCCCGGCAATCTTGATTCCAGCTTGTGTTTCTTCCAGTCCAGCGTTTCTCATGATGTACTCTGCATAGAAGTTAAATAAGCAGGATGACAATATACAGCCTTGACGTACTCCTTATCCTATTTGGAACCAGTCTGTTGTTCCATATCCAGTTCTAACTGTTGCTTCCTGACCTGCATACAGATTTCTCAAGAGGCAGATCAGGTGGTCTGGTATTCCCATCTCTTTCAGAATTTTCCATAGTTTATTGTGATCCACACAGTCAAAGGCTTTGGCATAATCAATAAAGCAGAAATAGATATTTTTCTGGAACTCTCTTGCTTTTCCCACAATCCAGCAGATGTTGGCAATTTGATCTCTGGTTCCTCTGCCTTTTCTAAAAACCAGCTTGAACATCTGGAATTTCGTGGTTCATGTATTGCTGAAGCCTGGCTTGAAGAATTTTGAGCATTACTTCACTAGCGTGTGAGATGAGTGCACTTGTGCGGTAGTTTGAGCATTCTTTGGCATTGCCTTTCTTTGGGATTGGAATGAAAACGGACCTTTTCCAGTCCTGTGGCCACTGCTGAGTTTTCCAAATTTGCTGGCATATTGAGTGCAGCACTTTCACAGCATCATCTTCCAGGATTTGAAATAGCTCCACTGGAATTCCATCATCTCCACTAGCTTTGTTCATAGCGATGCTTTCTAAGGCCCACTTGACTTCACATTCCAGGATGTCTGGCTCTAGGTGAGTGATCACACCATCATGATTATCTTGGTCGTGAAGATCTTTTTTGTATAGTTCTGTGTATTCTTGCCACCTCTTAATATCTTCTGCTTCTGTTAGGTCCATACCATTTCTGTCCTTTACCGAGCTCATCTTTGCACGAAATGTGCCCTTGGTATCTCTAATTTTCTTGAAGAGACCTCTAGTCTTTCCCATTCTGTTGATTTCCTCTATTTCATTGCACTGATCGTTGAGGAAGGCTTTCTTTGTCTAACTCAATGAAATTATGAGCCATGCCCTGTAGGGCCACCCAAGACAGACGGGTAATGGTGGAGAGTTCTGACAAAATGTAGTCCACTGGAGAAATGAGTGGCAAACCACTTCAGTATTCTTGCCTTGAGAAGCCCATGAACAGTATGAACAGTAAAATGTCACTAGGAGTAGATATTTAATATTTGTCATAATAACATTAGTGATCCAGGGGATTTTTATAAAATGGTACTTACTTAAAATCTGGAAAACCAGTGGATTTTTATGGCACTCTCATGATTATGTGTGCATGTATTCAAAACAGAGCAACAGTTAAAATGCTGAAATCATTGATAATAGTGAGGGCTTTTGAAGTGGAGAAGCCTGAACCAGAGGCTACATTCTGCAGTCAAAGGGAAGGAAATAACATGGTGGAGTGGTGACAGGATCAGGGGAAAACACAGTGCCAGAGAAAGTTTTATTAGGAAGGTTTGCATATCAGAGTGAGGACGCTCCAGACAGGATCTGTAAGCAGTAACTATGCCTCTGCTGGAAGGAAAAGTCTTTAATATAATTCAACTATCCCGGTTTCAAGAACGCGATCCTAGAACATGTTTGGCTGAATCACCAGATACAAGGGATGGGCAGACAGAGTGGGTCTCAAGTCTCTTTGAGAAAGTGGAAGGAGTGTCTTTCCTGGTGAAGGTGACTTCACAATGGCATGGAATAGCTTGATAGGGTGCTTCTTGAGTGAAAATATTTACCTTGGGTAGAATGTGCCCCCTGAGTTAATTCAGAGAACAATCGGCAATTTTGTGCATCTGGTCAATGTCCAAATTTTTGAGGCAGGAGAGACGCAAGGTTCTCAGACTCCTGAAATAAAACTTTTACAGTGGCCAATCACTTTATGTGACAGTGTGGTTTCTTGGAAGTAGCCAATTGTTTGCAAAAAAAACATTAATTTTAACACAAACCAAACCACTCACCTCTTTTGTGACCAAGAATAACCTTTCTCTTTCTCTCAAATCTCTTGCTTTGCACTCAAGTCTCCCTCTACAACACTCTCCCCACACCACCCCCGGATTTAAGTGAGGCACAAAAGCTATTTTACTTCATAAACTGGATTGTATGATCAAATTCATGTTGATTCATCAAAATCTTTAATAGGACCACAAAGTTAAACTACTTGTAGGAAAAGGTAGAATTGCCCCTCAAGTACATAGCAACTGTCCTACATCTCTGAACATTAGTGTCCTAAATCTGTGTTCTTTGATGTTTCCATAAGTGCTTAGGACTCCAGCTGTGTATCTCCATTAGCAACATTTTCAAAAGGTAATGCTCTCCCAAGCATACCCAGCAAGTAGACAGGACAAGTAGAAGGAGAAATAAGTTTTCCTGTACTCTTTTTACATCTTTCCTTTTAATAGGACAGGTCCTGTCCTTTTAAACAGGATGGGACCATTTAGCACATCTGCATGGTGAATGAGCACCTCCTGCCTTCTCATCTCAAGCCTGACACTGGTGAACATCCACTCTGAGTCTCTTAGAAGAGGGCAAGGACACAAGAGAGTGGCTTGCCTCTTTGGCTGGGGCATTCGCTTCCATACCTGTCATCATGGCCAGCCTTATTTGTCTGTGATCAGTGCATTTCAGAGGGCCTTGTGTCCAGGAAATTATGCAGCCAGTCTCTCCTTCATCTCACCACTGGAGAATCTTGTGTTCTTCATGACAGAGGAGGAATTGTGTTCCCCAAAGTACTAGGGCAAGTTCACTTCAGATTTCCCAGCCTCTTAATTTTAAACTTTCTCCAAATCCAGGGAAAACTCCATTGAACTGATTCCTGAAGCTAGTTTGATGGAAGATGAGGTGGGGGCATAGTCTAAGTGATTTTCCTGCTCTCTGAACTCTAATTTTCCCCAGTAGTTAATTTTTTGTGTAGTAAAGACCTTAGTCAACGTAGGAGTGATTTCTCAGTGAGTACAGTGGATGGTTTTAAAAGGCGGACAAATCTGAAACAGAAAAACAGATATAAAATATTAACATATATATGGAATCTAGAAAAATGATACCGATGAACCTATTTGCAGAGAAGGAATGGAGACGCGGATGTAGAGAGCGGACTTGTGGACACAGCAGGGCAAGGAGAGAATGGGAGGAACTGAGAAAGTAGCATTGACGAATGCGTACTGTCCTGTGTCAAATGGATAGCTAGTGAGGCATTGCTATATAACACAGGGAGCCCAGCCTGGCGCTCTGTGATTACCTGGGGAGAGTAGGGGGAGGGGGGAACGGACGATCAAAACGGAGGGGAAACATATATAATTATTACTGATTCCCCTCTTTGTATAGCAGAAACCCACACAACTTTGTAAAGCAACATTCTCCAATTAAAAAATAAAAAGTGGACAGATAAATTTGAACAAAATTGCCGGAGTTATGAGTGACAAATTTCCCGAGAGCCATTTTGGTTAGCGTCAGAGAAATGCCACACAAGAAATTCCAGCTGGAGGTGCCGGGGATTGAACCCGGGGCCTCGTGCATGCTAAGCACGCGCTCTACCACTGAGCTACACCCCCTACAGTTACAACCTCTTTATGAAAAATAATCGAATGGCAATAGCTATCTGCATTATTTTTCAAGAACCGTAGCCCAGTACAACCTAGTTCTCTTCTGGAGAATCTTGTCCATGCTTTTGCCCTCCTCACATGGAGCTCTTGGCTCTACGAGAGTATGAAGAGCTAGGAACCAGAGTAACATCTACTGACTTGCAGTGGTTTATTCTATTCTACTCTAAGGATATAGTTGAATTAAATAAGGTTCCTTACAACATTAAAGAAGACACTAAGTATTGTTCTGAAGATTATAAATTTACTTCCCTTGTGGCTCAGATGGTTAGGAATCTGCCTGCAATGGGGGGAAACCTGGGTGTGATCCCTGGTTTGATCCCTGGGTTGGGAAGATTCTCTGGGGAAGGGAACAAGTCCCCAGTAGAACTGCCTGGAGAATTCCATGGACAGAGGAGCCTGGCAGGCTACAGTCCATGGAGTCGCAAAGAGTCAGACACAATTGAGCGACTTTCACTTTCAGTAACAAAGTATCTAGGGAAGAAATCTGTAAACTGGAAAATGTCAGTAAGATTTGTTTTACAAATCATGGATAAATCAGAAATTTGAAGAACTTATTCCGGACAAAATGATTGACTGGAATTACTGGGCATGAGTGAGGAGGTGGCCAGCATAAAAGGATGCCCAAACCTAAGGGGTGGATATTTCCACCTTTTTCTTGTTTTATGCCATTTAATTAATTGCTTTCAAACTTTTCTTAAATCTACGAACAAGTTTACTTGAACTGAATCAAGATGCGTTTTCCCAGTGAGTGCTAGATAATGAGCATCATTTACATACCACCAGGTGTAGGAAGGTTTGAGTTTTGAGACATTGAAACTTGGTGGGTTTCCCAAGAGCAAGTTGAAATCCTGCTCACAGAACTCTAGGTTGAATTCTGACCATGGTCAATATGACATATTTGTGGGTTTTTTTTTTCCCCCCCGAGCTTTCAAAATTAAAAAAAAAAATGGTGCCTTTAAGATATAGCTGGGGACAAAAAGTGGATAATATTATAGTAATAGCAATAGGTTACATTACGTCATTATACCACCTCCTTGATAAATAGACTCCCCAAGAGGTGAAGTAACTAACTGCCAACGGCTCACAGCCAACAGGTAGCAGGGCAAGTTTCAAAGCCAGGCAGACTTCCTGTAGAGCACCTGCTCCACATCTTTTCTTCTGAGATGGGAATCCTGAAGTCAAAAGGCAACTTGAGATTAGTCTGGATTTATTCCTCTTTGAAAATGTCATCACTTATAGGGAAAGAAGTAGTCCTACATAATTAATGTTGAGCAGTTTCCAATTCTCTGGGGAAATGGGAAAGCAAGAAAGCAATGAACTCACAATACTCACCATGAAATAAAATACCTCAAGTCCAGCATTATGGTCTGCAAACCCTGCTGTGACATTTTGTAGGGGACATGACAGCTCTGGTTTTGAGATGGCTAAAGGAATGGAAGACAGAAGAGAGGGGAAAACAAAGCATTCCTGAGAGCTGGGTATTTATTATAGCATCTCTTTCAAATGGGATTTTCCCTGCCATAAAGAGAATGCAAAGAAGCTTTGCACTAGGATAATATCTATCAAATGAATTAGTTAAATGTATGTCCAGTAGCTAGATCTATAGATTACGATAGCTCACTAGGTAAGCTTCCAGAATTTTTTAATTGGGGAAACAAAGTTCAAATCCCTAGGGGCTGAGGTCCTTCTGTTTGAATTTATTCTCCAGTTATTTCTAACTGGCAAAAGCCTACTGAAACCTTGCCTGCTCCTAAAGTTGTATTTACAGTGAGATTCCCTCCTTAGTGGTTGGTAAACTATTGCCAGGGAGACAATAATGGTTTGGGAACATTAAAAGGTTGAATAAATAAAATGAAAACTAGTATTAGTTGACACATGAAGTTTATATGAAGTTCAAATGTCAGTGTCCGTATATAAAGTTTTATTAGAACACAAGCACTTCATTTACACATCTTCTATGGCTGCTTTCAAGCTACAACAGAGTGGCTGCAACAGAGACGATAAGTGGCACCCTTTTCTCTTCCCACTGCTGCTGTTCACGCTATACATCACAGTGATTCAGTGACCATTGCCCAAGTTTTTCAGCGTCATTATTGCATAATATTTTATTATTTTTTAAAATCAGTAGTGCTTACTGCTCACAGGGTATTAATATGTTGGAGTACTATGTAAACTTAAAGAGGTCATAAGATACCTTTATTACCTTGGCAAAAAAAAAAAAAAGTTGAAAATCTAAAAGTGAGCTTCAGTTATGAACTCCTCCATGACTGAAATGTGACACATATTTAACATGCTAACGGAATACACTGTATTAACTCAAAAGACTAGTTTGCCGAAACCCGGGATTGAACCAGGGACCTTTAGATCTTCAGTCTAACGCTCTCCCAACTGAGCTATTTCGGCCACTTGAAATAATAGCCTTTGACTTCTATTTTTTAATAATTAGATTGTCTTCAGCTTTTTTTTTTGGATTTCAAATTCTTTAAGCCTGATGGTCTAGTTGTCCAATATACTTGCCTGCCCAGAAAGAACTGGACTCTTTCTTCCATATTTGCTGCTTGGATGAAGTTCCCTCTGGTGTGGGATGGTAGGTGGAGCAGGGAGGCAGAAGAGAGGTAATAGCAATTCACTGGAAAATCTTTCGGCTTCTCCACATCCTGTCAGTTGACCCAGACCCAGTTCAGAAACTAAAAGAACATAAAGGTAGTTTTTTTTTTTTTTGGGGGGGGGTGTCTCTTACTTTTCTCTTCCTCTTGATCCTCCTTCTTTGAAAGTCTCCAAAAATGCTGAGAAATGGAATCCAATAACTCCATAAGTTTGGAAAAATATATATGTACAGTAAGTCCCCTATATGCAAACTTTCAAAGATGCCAATATGCATTCCATCAATGTCAGACATGAGTGCTATTGCAGCTGCCCCTCCACCTCCTATTGCTGATGATCCTTCCACTCGACCCTATCCCACCTCTTCTCCCTCCTCCAGGCAATAACTCTTCTTGCCTGTTCACTTGATGCCAGCCCCCTGTATGCCAGCTGTTGTAGTGTACTACTATACTATACTATAAGATTAAAAATGTTTTAATTTTTTGTTTTTATGTGTTCTTTGTGTGAAAAATATTATAAGCCTATAACAGTATGGTACTATATAGTGATTGTATTAGTTGAGTACCTAGGCTAACTTTGTTGGACTTACAAACAAATTGGACTTACCAACTCACTCTCAAAACAGAACTCATTCATATACATAAACATTACCAGACTACATACTCATCACAATAATTCTCAACTGATGGGAAAGCAACTGTTACAAAAATTAGAAAATTTAAAATGGCATATCTCGTTACAACAGACTTTCTTCACAAAAAATCAATAGTTAAATTTTTTATTTAAAAAGTTTTACACAATTTAAAAGGTTACTTTCCAATTTAAGTTATTACAAAGTGAAAGTGTTAGTCATTCAGTCTGTGCAACTCTTTGCGATCCCATAGACTGTAGCTCATCAGGCTCCTCTGTTCATGGAATTCTCCAGGCAAAAAAATAATGAAGGGGATTACCACATTTTTCTCCAGGGGATCTTCTTGACCCAGTAATTGAAGCATGGTCTCCTACATTGCGGTCAAGTTCCTTACTTCCTGAGCCATGAGCTTTGTTCCCCTGGAAACTTTATTACACTCAAATTTGTACCTCCCACTCCCGAACCCTACTACTGCCCTTCCCTCCACCTGGAAACCACTAGTTTGTTCTCTATATCTATGAAGTAACATCAATAGTTGATTTTTTAAACAAGACAAATGATTTGACTTTGACTCCAGATACCAATATTATTTAGTTGTTTATTCAAGGAGCCAGTGCCAGTTTAAAGTGACAAGAAATAATCTGTGTGAGTAGTCTTCCTGGAAAAAACTTCAAGTGAGACTATTTTGTGAGAAGTTGAACAAACGATTCATTACAACATGGAGTGAAATCTGCTACAATAGTTTAGAACTGGTTGCAGCTAATAAATAAAGGTTTATTTGAACAAGTTTTAAAACTTGTGGGAAATGTAGGTCACAATAAGTGACCTACAAATAAGTAGACATTCCCTGCCTTTAACAGACGTCCCTGGCTCAGACAGTAAAAGAAATCTGCCTACAATGTGGGAGACCTGGGTTCAATCCCTGGGTAGGGAAGATTCCCTGGAGAAGGAGATGGCAATCCACTCCAGTACTCTTGCCTGGAAAATCCCATGGACGGAGAAGCCTGGTAGGCTACAGTCCGTGGGATCACAAAGAGTCGGACACAACTGAATGACTTCACTTTCACTTTTCCTGCCTTTATTCAGATACTTGTAAACTTTTGAATGTCATAGGTCATCGAACAAAGAGGTATCAGTGGAATCAATCGTTGCCATTTTTGAAAATTTATCAGTCATATAAAATGAAATCTTTGGCATACCCTGCCAAGTCACTTGGCAAATAAGTCATAAGCCTTAGTTCAGGGCTAAGATTAAAGCCTTGGAGGTGCTGGAGTTGAACCCAGGGCATCGTGCATGCTAAACACTGTGCTCTATCACTGAGCTACATCCCCTGCAGAAGGTGTCGAGGATATTCCATATGGCAAGTTGCCACTATCCCTGGATCAGGGAAGAGCCCTGGGAAGATTCCTTGGAGAAGGGAATGGCTACCCACTCCAGTATTCTTGCCTGGAGAATTCCATGGACAGAGCCTGGCGTGCTACAGTGCATAGGGTTGCAAAGAGTTGGACATGACTGAATGACTAACTGGGGGCTTTTTCGAGATTTAAGTTACCCTGCTGTTTCTGAAGGAGAAGGCAATGGCAACCTACCCCAGTACTCTTGCCTGGAAAATCCCATGGATGGAAGAGCCTGGTGGGCTGCAGTCCATGGGGTCGCTGAGAGTCGGACACAACTGAGCGACTTCACTTTCAATTTTCACTTTCATGCATTGGAGAAGGAAGTGGCAACCCACTCCAGTGTTCTTGCCTGGAGAATCCCAGGGACGGGGGAGCCTGGTGGGCTGCCGTCTATGGGGTCGCACAGAGTCGGACACGACTGAAGCAACTTAGCAGCAGCAGCAGCTGTTTCTGAAACCCTCAAGAGAAGAGACTTTGCTTTCTGAATTGAAAAATGTCTGAATACAAAAGAGATCTTTCATAAGCAGAGGACCCTCCACGGACTGCTGCTAGCTGACTTCCTGAGTGGCAGTTCCTGTCCACCACCAAGCATACATCAGGATGAAATATTCTGTTGAATCTTCAACTTCTTTTCTGTCTGCAACGCTCTTAGAAAAATATAAAAGATAGTGGAGGGGAATACAAAGGCCAGTGCCATGAAAACTACTCAGGAAATTTAGGTACATGTGAGGAGATAAGAGTGAAGTGTAACTAATATGGATATGAATTGAAGAGCCTAGTCAGTCATAACTAAACCACTGTGCCTATCATCTTTGAAATGCAGAAGCAGCATTCTGTCCAGGACACTGCAAATCTAGCTCTGAGACCCTTAAGGACAGAAGACAGGAAAGAAGATTAGAAAAGATGCTCCCGTTGATATTGTGCCTGTTTCAGACAGAATGTTTTTCCACAAGACGGTGAACATGAAGGAAGCCAAAAAGAAAAGTTCTTTATAAGACCTCCCCACACCTGGGTAGGTCCTCAAAATCTATCTGTCCCTGGGGCACAAATAAGTTGATGTTTCCTGCCTTTATTCAACTGTGCATCATTGTCAACCCAAACACATATACTTTTTTTGTTTAGTTTGTTTAAAGGAAATCCTGTCATAAGTGGAAGAGGGCAGGAAATCATGTAATTTTAAAAAACTTCTCTAAATGACTGAAAATCAGCAAGGTTCAGCTGTTCCTAGACTCATGTCAGAGAACTGGAGAGTTGAGAGGGGATGGAGAGGAGAGAGGGGGTGGGGAGGAGAGAGCATCCCGGACGGAGAGTGGGGAGGGGAAGACAGCTGCGGGGAAAGAAGAAGCAGCCAAGCCAGGGCCCGAAAACGAGGACACAAGAAGAAAGTTTGGGAATGAGCATTATACACCACTGATACTCGGATAAGGGAGAATGTGGATGTATCCGAAGTCTTTGTCTCTTCTGCATGTCGACAGGTTCGCCGCAAGAGGAGTCTTCCCTATTCTAAGCGAAGTAGGTGGAAACCTATGTCCTACGAGAATCTGGTTTGTTTTGTTCCAGTTATCGTAGTTTGAAAGATACTAGTTGCTCTTTTCCTCGCTGGATAAACAGGTTGAGCACTTTGGAGGGCCCTTGTGTAGCTGAATTTTTGTTTGCGGTGCAGTACTGCCGGAAATTCCCTGGAGTTTTGGCAACCCACTCCAGTATTCTTGCCTGGGAAATCCCATGGACAGAGGAACCTGGCGAGATACAGTTTATGGGGTCGCAAAAAGAGTTGGACACGACTGAGCGACTAAGTATGCACGCACGCACTGCAGGAATTGATAGCTTTATAAAGAGCAACTGGAAAGCCACGTCTGGATTCCTGCGTGACTGTAGTGACAGCAATGTTGAGCGTAGAAGCAGGGTCAGCGGGGACTTTGGGCTTATGTATCTGAGGCAGCAGATTTTTTAGCACACTAGCTTTGGAATGTGAGGGGCAAATGAGAAAGAAATGTAAGCCGGACAACAAACTAACACTTTTAAATACAAGTCCAAGAATACAAGTGTCAGCACCTTGGATAGCGCCTCAAACTTTTGACCTGAGGGTCGAGCGTTTAAATGTCTGAGCGAAGATTCTTTAGCTCTTCCATTCTTGTTTCTTACTCTTACGCAGAAGTCTCCTGAAACCCAGTTTTCTTCTAGAGATCTTTTGGGACATTTTCAGTGTTCTCTACTGCTTTTATACTACACTTCTCCCAGTGGGAGTTCTGAAGAGCCACAGTTTGAACAGAGAAAGTCTATTCAAACAATTACAGTCTGTCCTCCTCTAGATCTTTGTTTTAAGCACAAATGGTATTTCCATCAAAGATGCATGAGAATCAGAAGTATCTGGCTTCACTTTGGCCATTCCTGAAGTCATCATGCAATACTGTTAGCTAAGAATAGTAGAGGTGGGGGCAGGCATCCTAGCTGTGATTGCTCAAAATGGCTAGAGAGAAGATGGCTAAGAAAAACATGGACAAATGGTTTGAGTACACCCGCACGAATTATATCATTGTATTCCAAAGTTGCAAAGAAAACTGTGGCACAAGAACAAGGCAGGAAACTTTGATTGACTCATTCAAAAGACCAAAGGCAGCAAAGACAAAAATGACAACAATAATAAACAAGTCAAAAAACTCTCCTCGATGGCTTACTGAGGTCTCCAATAAAGGCTCTCAAGTGGAGGTGCCGGGGATTGAACCCGGGGCCTCGTGCATGCTAAGCACGCGCTCTACCACTGAGCTACACCCCCTCGCATACCTACGCTGCTTTCTTATGCAAATTACTCATGTGTTCTCTAACATCAATAACTTCCTTAATATGGATGCTAAATTATTTCATTTAACTTAATTTTTGCCACATGTTCATCCAACATTTCCCAGCCAGCATCTTTGATGAAATGTTTCATTTCTAGCATCTCCATTACTATCCTATTTCACTTTTCTAAACCGTGCTGCACAAAATTTCCCCACTTTCCCTTACTTTTTCTGCTCAATAGCAAAGTTAAATTCGTAACATTTTACTCCAAGGGCCTCATCATCACTGTTGAAGTCTGTCTTCCCAAGGAACACAGAAGGAAAATAAAAAGGAAGATCTGGCTCACACAGGATCTCTCGAACCTGAGGCAACAAGCACAACAGACTCACATTATCAGGCTTGAGGACCCAGTGACATTGGCAGCATCATTGAGGAGCACGAAGGGGAAAGAACAGAAAGAGAAGGAAAAGCAAAAGTAAGACGTTCTCAGTCAATTATCTTTTAGAAGACATTATTCTTTCAACTGTTCGGGTTAATGAAAGAGTTGTGAACCGAGGAGAAGCAAACCTATCCAGGGATGATCTCTTCTCTGTGCTTCTCTACTCTTCTACCACCAACCATAATTATATTGTACAGTCACCAGAAAGAGTAGGCAATGGATCATTATTCTTTCTGATCAAGTAAACTGATGTTAAGGCTTTTACTTTGGGTGGAGTGGGCTGCCTAGAGCTCTTGTAAATTAATTCACAAGACAATAAGTGATTTTGCCTCACTCACCAAATCTTCAGTAATGTCTAATACGAATGAAATATCCTGGCAAGGTCGGGGGTGTAGCTCAGTGGTAGAGCGCGTGCTTAGCATGCACGAGGCCCCGGGTTCAATCCCCGGCACCTCCACTTAGATATATCTATTTACTGAGGACCGCTACTAATGAAAAAGGTACTGAACGGTAGCAGGTGGTTTGTGAATCTTCAACTGTTACGGTCTACCCAAAATAGCGTCACTCATCCCTCCAAGAGTTTTGAAAGAGGATCAGGTATTTGTCATGAGGAATTAGACCCCTCAGTAATTTACACAAGTTAGCTGACCGCACATTGGGAAAGTTAAGGATTTTATGCTATCAAGCTTTCCTTGACATAACTCAATACACCCCTCAATACACTGATTCTTATCTCTTTAAATAAAATCATGCCTTTTATTCATAAATTCCAATCACAAAGAAACACCAGAAAAATCATGTAAAGACTTTGGAGTTCAAATTAAAATTATCAGTGGAATAGAGAGGGAGCAAAATGTCCCTGTGTCCGGAGGCTGGCCATAACAGTGAAAAGACCCACTCTCACTTCCTCTCTCTGATTCGTGTATCCATGGATCCTGATGAGAGAAATACATTGCCATTAGTCACTGATGAAGAGTATTTACCATATCCTGGATATCATTACATGGCCTCCCTCACCAAAAGTATTGTCTCTTAGCTCATACCATAACTAAGTATTCAAAAGGTCATTCCACCATCCAATCAGGTTATTTGCTTCAGGGTTAGCGGCCTTATGGTGAGGCCAGTGAATTCCAGAATATTAGCCTATTGCCGATTTTTTTTTTTTTCCTATCGGAGAAGGCGATGGCACCCCACTCCAGTACTCTTGCCTGGAAAATCCCATGGACGGAGGAGCCTGGTAGGCTACAGTCCGTGGGGCCAGTAAGAGTCGGATACGACTGAACGACTTCACTTTCACTTTTCACTTTCATGCATTGGAGAAGGAAATGGCAACCCACTGCAGTGTTCTTGCCTGGAGAATCCCAGGGACAGAGGAGCCTGGTGGGCTTCCGTCTATGGGGTCGCACAGAGTCGGACACGACTGAAGCGACTTAGCAGCAGCAGCAGCCGATTTTTTTTTTCCCCCTATAAACTGGCTTCTTGTCTCAGAAACAATGCTGTAGGTGATGTTGAATAAGACATTCAGTAAATTCGTGGCTGGTGGTTTTGGCAGAAGCATTGGGGGACATGAAGGGAAATCTATATATAGAATAAGTGTCTATTCCAGTGAGATTATATATACATTGTGCCCCTAATACAGAAGTGGTCAAATGTAAGGAACCTGACACCAGGGTAGGTAGTTGTTCCCCAGTGGAATCACAGCCCCCAAGTGAGGGCTCAAAGTTTGTGATGTTGGTAGTTTAGTCACTTAGTAGTAGTTTAAACTACATTATTTTGGTGCACAGAAGTCTATGTTGCTTCATTCATTACTAGAGAAATGTAAGTCAAAACTACAATAAGGCATCACCTCATACCAGTCAGAATGGCTATCATCAAAAAAATGTACAAACAATAAATGCTGGAGAGGGTGTGGAGAAAAGGGAACCCCCTTGCACTGTTGGTAGAATGTAAATTGATACAGCCACTATGGAGAACAGTATGGAGATTCCTTAAAAAGCTAAGAATAAAACTTCCATATGACCTAACAATCCCACTAGTGGGCATATACCCTGAGGAAACCAAAATTGAAAAAGACACACATACCCCAATGTTCACTGCAGTACTATTTATAATAGCTGGGACATAAAAGAAACCTAGATGTCCGTTGACAAATGAATGGCTAAAGAAGATTTAGTACATATAAAAAATGGAATATTACTCAGCCATAAAAAGGAACTCATTTGACCCAGTTCTAATGAGATGGATGAACCTACAGTCCATCATACAGAGTGAAGTAAATCAGAAAGAGAAAAACAAATATCATATATTAATGCATGTACATGGAATATAGAAGGATGGTACTGATGAATCTATTTGCAAGGCATCAGTGGAGACGCAAACATAGAGAACAGACTTGTGGACACAGTTGGGAAAGGAGAAAATTAAGAGGGTAGCACTGAAATGTATTCTTTACTGTATGTAAAATGGATAGTGGTGTTGCCCAAATGGTCTGGGAGCGAGCGATGAGAATGAAGACAGAACACGAAATCTGGTGCAACAGGTCAGGGGACCTGCAGCCTCTATTGGACTGAGGTGCAGAGTCCACTCTGAGTCTAGCTTTATTCCTAATTGCAGACTACAAGACTTTTTTGATCTTATCTTTCCCAAGACACTATGCTGACATAGTCCAGAGCTCCTTGTTTTCACCCCAGGCCGTTCTCTTTTGGGCTAGTCTTGGGAACGATCAGCAAGTGCGTAGGCAGCATTCACGTCTGATGCCAATCTGGTGTTCCAAGGTCCATTCTTTCATGATCCAGTCATACTCCCTTCTGAGTCTGGCCTTGGGGTTTGTAACAAGGAGATTATTCTTAAGAAAAACATGAAAAATAATCATTAACACGGTTTCTTAATATATGCTGTTTTTCCAGGTGCTATTTCTGTGGAATTTCTCAAGGCTGTGAAAGGACATTATTAGGAATTCCCACTACATATTGGGAACTTGCTGTAGGATGCAGGGAGCTCAAACTGATGCTTTGTGACAACCTAGAGGGGTGGGATGGGGTGGGGTGTGGGAAGGAGGTTCAAGAGGGAGGGGATGTGTGTATACCTGTAGCTGATTCATGTTGATATATGGCAGAAACACAATATTGTAAAGCAACTATCCTCCAATTAAAAATTTAAAATTAAAATAAGTATGAATAAAAATTAAAATACATATGTAGAACCAAAAAAAAGTAGTCTGCATTGCTGAGCCTATATATGACCTCTGTTCTTGTCATCATGGTTACTTTGTTCACAAGCTCATTGGGCAAGTACAGTGGTGGCCAAGGAGAAGCTTCCAGACATCAACAGAATGTGTCATTGTGTTCAACTGCCTCCAAGGAGGTTGCTCTCTGTAGAGCATTTACTTGAAAACAAATATCCTTAGGCTCTGCACATTTGGGGGATTCTGTCTACCCGCCTATTTACCAGACCTCTCTGTCACCACTTTTGCAGTTTTCTCTCAATAATTTTCTCTCCAAGCCCCTAATCACCTGCCAAACTATTAGCCACCTCTCATTAACTAGTGTAGATATCTACCCTACAACTATCCTTCCAAGCAAAATGAACAGTCACATACCCTGCTTGAAGTAATGCCTACTGAGAGGGTTTACCTTCACTGGCCTACAGGTTCTATGGAAGCCGCTCACACTTGTGTGGTCCCAGTATATGAGCAGAATCATCTATAAACCAGATCTGGTTTTTCTTTTTCTTCTTTGGTTATCAGGAGTTCCCTGTGAAGTTCTGGATGTGGGTTGAAGAATAGAGGATTGTACCAAGTGTAGGAGCCATGGGAATATGAGCTACTTTCTCACGAAAATGACTCAAAAGCCTTGCTTCATATATTCTGTTTCTACTTGAAAATGAAATGATGCTGTGCACTATTTATTACCTCACAATGCTAAATGATTTCCTTGCCTGAATCACAAAGGAGCGAATCAAAAACTGATTTAGTCATAGTTTCAATTTTATTTTTGAAGAAAATTTTGTGAAGAAATTCTGTTGTGATGAGATTTGTCATTTCAAATTTTCTAACTTTGTGACAGTTGCTTTCCTGTCAGTTGGGACTACTGGCTGAAGTGGTTAGTCTGATAATGTTTATGTATGCGGTATTCTTTTGGCAAATTCACAGCATCATTGGCTTTTATTTCTCACCATTTTTGGAGATTGTGAGAGATGAAAGAATGAAAAAAGAGAGAGAGAGAAATAAGAGCTACCAATAACATTTTTCTTAGTTTCCTTTAGTTTCTGAGCTGTGTCTAGGTCAACTGACAGGACGCAGAGGAGTAGAAAGTCTTTCCATCGAATCCCTCATTGGCACCTCTCTTCAGATTTTCCCACCTTTATGTGTTCATCCCATGCTGCCAGGAATTGGCTCCAGTTGGCATACAGAGAAGGCAATCAATTCCAGGTCTTTCCAGATAAGCAAATATATTGGACAACTAGGCAGCTACACTAAAAGAATCTGAAATCTTCTAAAAACTGAAATTGAAAAAAAAAAAAAAAAAAATGTCAGGAGAGTAAGTTTTCAGGTAGCCGAAATAGCTCAGTTGGGAGAGCGTTAGACTGAAGATCTAAAGGTCCCTGGTTCAATCCCGGGTTTCGGCATTCTATGCTTTTTAGTTGATCGCCAAGGGCGAGTTTACTTCGGGTGCATAAAGGAATGTTGTAATGGACTGACGATCACAAAATAGCTCTAGATTTTTCTATGAATAAACTCACAGTGAATTTATGAAATCTTACTCCAGCCAAAATTTTAGAACTTTAACTTTTTGATTTTAGAACTTTAATTTAACAAGTGTCTGAATAATCTATTGAGCCACTGACTTCTCAATTCAAACTGAAGTTTCCAAGTTCTGAAACGGACAACAGAGCCATTAGTACCATCCTCAGAGCAAAAATTAGGGATCCTTTCACGCTGGCCTTCTCTTCATCAGACCTTGTATTTCAGTCAACTTTCTGACCCAGTAGCCTTATTTTATCTATTAGTTTGTATTCCTGTATTGTTTATTATTCATTTTAAAGCTCAGTGTTTCCAAGATTGCCTAGAAGGTACTGTGATCTTTTGAGCTTGCTATAATTGTTGAGTACTTTCTTACATTCTGACACATTGATATTCTAGGTGACAGCAAATTTTTACAGTGGCTTTGGTTCCTTCTAGTGGGGATCTGTATGAAGAAATTAGAATATGAGGCTAGTTCTCCTAGTCGTTCCTCAAGTATCGTTGATTCTAGGCTCTTTTTTTCTTTCTTCTAGTCACCTTTTGTAGGTTGACAAACGTGAATAGATACTAGGAATGACGCCTTTCTGCCTAACATGAAGTTGCCCTTCTCTTCGTATAGCTGAGAAAAAGAATGAAATAAAGGGGTTTCAGGAAATAATGGAACTGTACGTAAGCAATCTTTGTGGTAATAATTTCAAGGTCTGGAAACACTGCTGCTGCTGCTGCTAAGTCGCTTCAGTCGTGTCCGACTCTATACGACCCCATAGACGGAAGCCCACCAGGCTCCCCCGTCCCTGGGATTCTCCAGGCAAGAACACTGGAGTGGGTTGCCATTTCCTTCTCCAATGCATGAAAGTGAAAAGTGAAAGTGAAGTCGCTCAGTCAGGTCCGACTCTTAGCGACCCCATGGACTGCAGCCCACCAGGCTCCTCCATCCATGGGATTTTCCAGGCAAGAATACTGGATGGGGTGCCATTGCCTTCTCCTAGGCAGATAGATAAGCCATTAAGTTTTCTTTCGTAAAACATAACTAAGGGGGTGTAGCTCAGTGGTAGAGCGCGTGCTTAGCATGCACGAGGCCCCGGGTTCAATCCCCGGCACCTCCAGTAGTGAGCGGCTGATTCTGGGAGATCAGCTGATTCTCGGGGGGTCATCATCGTGTGATGGGCTGCAGTTAAAGTTGCAGGACTCCACTTGGTGTTGATCTCTGGGAGCTACGTTCTCATTTTGGGGGGAGAAAAAGTGAAATATATCTAGTTTAGAATGCAATAAATTACGTTTAAGTATAAATAATACAATTTTAATAGCTTTTTAAACTAATAATGTCAAACTGTACAGTTAAAAAGCAACCAAATTAAAAATTTTAATATAACAAGATATAGGAAGAACGGCATACTCATACTTTCTCAGATCTTCATGCACTTTTGAGTTGAAGTTGACAAACTATCTGTAACATAGGACTGTAGGGTAACATGCTGTAACATGGTCTTTCTGCACATGACTATGTATGAAACCAGAATGTCCCCCAAAGTATGCCTCTTTAACATAAAAATTATTTTGAGCTGAAGACAATTAAGGTGCAAAAAAGTTCTCTTTATCCTTCCATGTCTGACCAAAAGCAGGATATTAATCTTCCTTTTACTGGAGAAAAACTCTTACCAGCCCAGATAGACACAAGTTCAGTTCAGTTCAGTCGCTCAGTCATGTCTGACTCTTTGCAACCCCATGGACTGCAGCACACCAGGCCTCCCTGTCCATCCAACTCCTGGAGCTCGCTTAAATTCATGTCCATCGAGTCGATGATAGGCACTAGAGGAATCTGCAAACAAACTTTAGTCCACTAGTTGCCTCCCCAGTATTTAATTTCCCACAGTTTACTGCCCTGAAAAGATAAAAACTGCTTTCTTTAATCCTGTCCTTTATCTATAAATTTACTGTTCTTTCTTGAACACACTTCATTGGCTGAGGTGCTAAACTTGCACTTTGAGTTACTTTTTGTTTATGTTTCTCCTGAGTGATGCCTGTTGCACACATTAGTAAGCACTGCTTTTCTCGAGTCAACCTGCCTTTATGTTTAAGAGTACCAGCTGAAAACCTAAGGTGAGTAAACTTTTGTCTCTTGCATTCTCTGTCTCTTGCAATTCTATGCACCCAGCAAGTTGGACAGCACCCCCATTAGATCTACACACTACTAAAATGATTCAACTCCTCTGATCATGCACTTGGGAGTGACAGCAGTTACAAGATCCTCTAAAATAGATAAATCCTTACTTTTCATTTCTAGACTTCTTCGTGGAGAACCAGTAGCAAATAATGAAAACCAGTGAGGATGAGTCTTTTTCTGAATTTCTTAGATTGTGTGAGAGTAGAATGTAGGAAATGAAGCACTGGCTTTAGTTTCTAGCACCTTTATTCTTGCTCTTTTCTTTTACTCTCTTAAACTGCATTCGCACAAACTTTTCTCACTTTCCTCTCCATATTCCCTTATTCAGTTTTTCTTCCTCACATCAAAGTTAACTTTACACCCATTTGCTCCTGACACGTTTCCACTCTAAGGGTTATCCTCACTGGTATGTCTGTCTTCTCAAGGAACATTTGACTGAAGGAAACAAAAAAAGAAAGATCTGGCTCATTCAGGATTTCCTGAACTCCAAACAACAAACTTGGAAGAGTCAGTCACATCATCAAGCTTGAGCACTAAATTCCACTGACAGTATTACTGAGGAGCATGAAGGGAAAAGAATAGAATTTTTTTTAAGTATCTCTCAGAAGGCTTTATTCTTTCAGCTTGTTCCTGGTTAATTAAGTAACTGCAGGCCAGGAAGAAGCCACTAGACTGTATATTTAAAAACTTCAGTAATACTAACATTTAACTTGATAGACTTTCTCTAGGCAAGCTTTAAAAAAAAAAAAAAAGACAGAAATAATATTTTATGAAACAGCCAGAGGAGCATGAATACAGGGGGGTGTAGCTCAGTGGTAGAGCGCGTGCTTCGCATGTACGAGGTCCCTGGTTCAATCCCTGGCACCTCCATCTGTATTTTGGTCAACTTTTCTCATATTTCAATCCCTCCAGCCTACCATTTTTCCAGGGCCGAGAATCGGCAACAGGAAGACAAGAAGGAAAGAAAGAAAGAGAATAGAATAAAGGGGAGTGGGATGGGGTGATGGTGATGGTAATATCCTTGCTCCTTTAGTTAGTTATCTGAGCAGTCAGAGACCTGGATTTTCATGTGGCTATGGAAGAGAAGGCCCCTGAGATGAGACTAGCACAAGGACTGAAAAAGACCCATTGGAATTGGAGAATAAGGAATCATTGGTATGTATTTTAGACTTTAGACTGAATTTGGACCCTGCAGTTTGTTGTTTCTGCTTCAGGTGTCTTCCTGCTTCTCTCAGCTTGCTCCGAAGTTTGCTCCATCTTCACCAGTTCTCAGGAAGGCATTTCCATTGCATCACCAGGGAACGTCTCAGGAATGGGGTATTTTTCTTGAGTTTTCAAATTCCTCCTTTCCCCTAACTTCAACCTCCTCCGACTCCAAAACTGCCTAAAAGACCGTAAAAATGCCGCGGAAGAAGACAAAGAAGAAAAGTATTGCTAAAGAGGCGGGTAAGGATGCGGCGGATAGAGCGGGATTTAGGTCCTTCCGGAAGGAAAGAGATGACAGAGCGGAAAGGATTCACACACAACCTGCCAAGAAATGCAGAGCGACAGTGCATGTCCAGCAAACCTAAGGCAGCAACGCGATCCGGCCCTTGGCAACTGCGTTTCTTCTTGAGGCTCTGTTTTTGAAAGACAAAAGGAGGAGGGAGGAGGAAAAAGAGTACACAACCTCTTTCGGACAGAATTTTCTCCAGAATGAGGAGTGAGCAGGGGGAATGTGTGGGCTGGTACTCCATATGTGAAAGGAGTCTCATTTAACGTCTTGTGTGAAAGGAATTAATGCACAGAGTCGGACACGACTGAAGCGACTTAGCAGTAGCAGCAGCAGCAGCCTAGATAGCATCTGTCACCTCAGGCACTGAGGCGCAAAAACACTTTCCGTCCATTTTGTGTGACAAGTAACCCAGATGTGAATTTTGAATGAAGTCCGAAAGCAGACAGTAATTTATAATATTAGGAAACTCTGCAAACTCAAACTCTGGCAGGTTTGGGAAACCCTGACCTGGAGTGTCAAAAACCCGAAGCCTGGGTGGAGTGAACCAAGTTATTGGCAAGATCTCAGGCGGGAAGCAATATAGTGGACAAGAGTGGAAAGGCGACGCTTGAACAGGACAAGGAAGGAGGCGAGTTTGAGTAGGATTGGGGTAAATGGGTAGGAAGGACCTGTGCAAGCTCCACCTCTCTTCTTTGCATCCTATACCTACAAGAAAGTGTTGAAGTCCCGTGTATTTTAGGGAAGTAAACAGAAAACTTCTGTCCCTTAAGAAGATCGCACTCGTTTGTACCCAAACTGTTGGCTTTTGAGAGCATCTTGGGGCCCTTTCCATAGGCGAGCTCTTCAGAGGGAAGTCAAATTGTTTCAAACCTGATGTCTGTTGTGATGGCAGCAGGTTAGTGAGTGTGGAAGTGGCCTCTGCCGGCTGCTCTTGGCTTGAGTATATGAGGTACGTGTGCAGGACTGACTTTTAACACGGATCACAATTGAAAATAATCTAATGAACTCACTCTTACTAGGCCGTCAGAAAAACATAACTTTCGTGAGCCCGGATAGCTCAGTCGGTAGAGCATCAGACTTTTAATCTGAGGGTCCAGGGTTCAAGTCCCTGTTCGGGCGTTGCTAGGACTTTTTTTTTTTTTTTTTTTCCTTTTTATGTCCAAAAGAGGTTTTCACTCTCTGCTCTGGGCCATGGTGCTGCCTGAATATTAAGTCATCAACTCTTAGTATGCAATCTAATAAACAAGGTTTTGAGACATTCGCTCAAATAAGCCAGAAACAGGACTCCTCCATGGTGGAATGGGTATGGAGAAGAATGAATTCCTTTCTGCTTGCGGGTAGTCTGTTGTGTTTTTGCTTTGTGGGTGTTAGATCGAGCCTGGAAAGAGGAGGAGCTTGGGTGTGAACATGATTAAGGTGCCGACAAATAGTACAGTCAAAGCTAAGATTTTTCCAGTAGTCTTGTAGGGATGTGCCGAATTAGACCACAGAGAAGGCTGAGCGCAGAAGAATTGATGCTTTTGAACTGCTGTGCTGGAGAAAACTCTTGAGAGTCCCTTAGACTGCAAGGAGATCCAACCAGTCCATCCTAAAGGAAGTCAGTCCTGAATATTCATTGGAAGGACTGATGCTGAAGCTCCAATACTTTGGCCACATGATTCAAGAACCAACTCACTGGAAAAGACCCTGATGCTGGGAAAGATTGAAGGCAAATGAGAAGGGGCAGCAGAGGATGAGATGGTTAGATAGCATCACAAGCTCAATGGACATGAGTGTGAGTAAACTCCTGGAGATAGTGGAGGACAGGGAAGCCTGGCGTGCTGCAGTCCATGGGGTCACAAAGAGTGACTGAGCAATTGAACAAGAAGGTGCCTGCAAATTTAAGATTCAGTCTTGTGAAGGTATTTGGTAGCCACAGTGAAACCCCTAAGATGGCAACTTTGCAGAAATTTGTGATTAAGGAGGTTTTTCTTATCATGGAAGACAGAGTGTGTAGAGCGAGAATGTAAAAGGGCTTATTGTGATTTGAAGATTGGGAACTCATTAACGGTATTTCCGGGAAACTGTGTCTTAAGCCAGAGAGACCATGGAATCCAGATAGTATTATGTTCCTTGAACTTCTTTAGAAATCCCAGGAAATGCTTAGAAATCCAGGTCAGGTGATTGCTTTCTCCTTTTTGCTGGCCTCCGACTGTATGAGAGTTTTGTTCTTCTTCACAGAAATCCCATGAAGTAGATTTTGAACTTGGAAGGACTCCATTTGTCTGAAACAGTTTGTCTCTTAGTTGGTCCAAAAGATTCATCAGATCTCTAGAATGTAAAATAGGAAACAGAAAAGTGACTGGTCTCAATGAGGGAGAGAAATAGGTGGGATGGGGAAATGGGGCTGGTTTTAGTTTGTCTCTGTGTCTGGGTGTAAAGTACAACTAAGATCATGTCCAGTGTCCTTGGTAAATTATTACTCTACATTGTGACAGAAGAAAACAGTGCCAAGTGGGGTCTTGTATATTTCTGATATCAGCAAAAGTGTGGTAAATTGTGAAGCACTGCCCAATATAATGTGAATCATGCATGCCAACCACATATATAATTTTTAAATTTTCTAGAAGTTACATTGAAAAAAATAAAAAGAAACAAGTGAAATTCATACTGCATTTAATTTAATACAATATATCTAAAATACTACTGTTACAGGAAGGGGGACATGCTTCCAGGGTCCAAGAGTGCGCTCTCGTTCACACTTGGAAATGTCAGAGGAGGCACATTGTGCTGACAAAGAGATTTTATTGCAGAAGGGGGGCCTAAGTAGAGAGCAGCAAGGTAAGGAAACCCAGGAGAACTGATTTGCCACATGGCTGTAGTCTCAGGTTTTATGGTAATGGGGTTAGTTTCTGTGTTATCTCTAGACAGTCATCCTGCTTGGTCCGTAATCTCAGGGTCCTCCCTGGTGGCATGCACATTACTTAACCAAGATGGATCCCAGGGAGAAGGACTCTGGAAGGTTGGTCATCTCCTCCAGCCTTTGGCCCCTTCTGAATTCTCCCAGTTAGTTTTCAGTGGCAGCACCAGGTTCCTTATCTAGAACTCCTGTTGCCTGAGACAACTCAAGCATGCAGGCCTGGCCAAGGCAGGTGGTTTTGGTCAACAGTTCCCTAACTGTAGTGGGAATTCCTAATAATGTACTTTCAGAGCCTTGAGAAATTCCACAGAAATAGCACCTGGAAAAACAGCATATATTAAGAAACTGTTAATGATTATCTTTCATGTTTTTCTTAAGAATAATCTCCTTGTTACAAACCCCAAGGCCAGACTCAGAAGGGAGTATGACTGGGCTCATGAAAGCATAGACCTTGGAACAGCGGGTCAGCGGCAGGCAAGAACGCTGCCTATGCACTTGCTGATTGTTCCTGAGACTAGCCCAGAAGGGAATGGCCTGGGGTAAAAAACGAGATCTGGACTATGTCAGCATAGTGTCTTGGGAAAGTTAAGATCAAAAAAAGTCTTGTAGTGTGCAATTAGGAATAAAAGATGGACTCAGAGTGGACTCTGCACCTCAGTCCAATAGAGGCTGCAGGTCCCCTGACCTATTGCACCAAATTTCATGGCTGTTTTCATTCTCGACGCTCAGTCTTCGACGTTTAGGGCAACACCTGACTTTATCATGTCAATAAATAGTTCACATATAACCAACAAGCTCATGGAACTCTGCCCAATGTTATGTGGCAACCTGGGTGGGAGGGGAGATTGGGGGTGAATGGATACATGTACATATATGGCTGAGTCCCTCACTGTTAACCTGAAACTATCACAACATTGTTAATCAGCTGTATACCAATACAAAATAAAAAGCTACTAAAAAAGAATGAAAGAAAAAAATAATCCACATAAACATAGTACCTAAGTATTTTACATTCTTTTTTTCATACTAATTCTTTGAAATCTGGTGTGCATCTTAAACTTATAGCACATAAGTTGGACTGATCATATTTCAAGTACTCAAGAATCACATGTGCTAGTGGCTACCATATTGGACAACAGAGTTATAAGAACTAATGTATTTAAATAAACAGAAGAAAATATATAAATGTGCAAAATTCTTTCAAATTAAAGCAGTTCTGTAACTCACACTCAAAATCAATATGCAAAATTTCACTCATATTTGTGAAGTATGCCAACTAAAAATTGCCACTTTGCCATCTGCCTCTCCAAGGATTTAAGTCATTAGCCACTGCAGCTGCTGACCTTCAACACACCCTGAAAGGAATTCAGAGTGGAGATCCGGAATGAGGCACTCTGTGCTCCAGGAAAACACTGGCAGAACAGGCCTTCAAAAAGATATTTTCAGGAGATTTTATGACCCCAAGTCCTTACATTTTCTTATATCTGCTGCTAAGTCACTTCAGTCGTGTCTGACTCTGTGTGACCCCACAGACGGCAGCCCACCAGGCTCCCCGGTCCCTGGGATTCTCCAGGCAAGAACACTGGAGTGGGTTTCCATTTCCTTCTCTTATATCTAGAAAAGCACTAAAATCATTAATGGTGACATCTGCTCCTCCTGACTAGCAGCAAACCTCTGCCAAAAAGTGTGCTTGATTGCATGTGCCCTCTTTCACTAAAATCATATGTAATACTGATCTTCCCCCTACCTGTTCAGAGCAGTTCCTCAGAGCTATCTGAGACTCCCTGGCTATAGTCCTCATTTTGCCCCCAATAAAACTTAACTCAGAACTCTCACATTGTGCTTTTCTTTTTTTTCCCTTCTGTTGACAGGTGTTGACTGAAATAAAAATGCACAATGTGGGAGCTGTAAGTTTTATTTGGGGATTTATTAAGGACTAAAGTCTGGGAGAGGCTATGTGCAAATACTGGTAAATTGCCACTATGCAAGATTACCTAAATTCTTTCTGATAAAGTGCTAGTATTTAATATCCTTCTACCATTCTTAGACAGAGGAGCCTGGTGGGCTACAGTCCTTGGGGTCACAAAGAGTTGGACACGACTGAGTGTTAATTCAGTGTTAGTTCACCATCCTTTGTCTTTCCTATGCCTAAAGACTAATATATGGTTTGTGTGTGTGTGTGTGTGAATGACAAGGATTTTCTTCTACCCAAATCATTCACTCATAAAAATACATGAGTTAAGACTTAGAGGTGAAAAATCCACTGGATATTTATTTCTTCCAGGGTATTCCTTCCAGGGTATTTCCCCCATTATTCTTGTATGCAAAAAGCCATATTTAAATTTTTCTAAGTCAGTGGTCACATTTCCACAAGACTCTGAATCCCTCAATTTTCAAGAAACTACTTTGGGAGTCACTGGGGAGAGAGATCCTTCTGTTCAACAGAAAATTAACTTCAGAAGGTTGGTATATACTTTAAAAAAGCTATTCAAGTGTGTGCATGCTTTGAAGACAGAGTACATCATAGTAAAAAAATATATATATATATTTGAAAAGAGATTCAGATATACATATTTTCAACAAAAGTCTTTATCATAAACAAGGTAAAATTTACCTCTGAAAGGAAACTCAGATACACTTTTGAAAAGAACAAGAGTCACTATAACTTTCAGGGGGGAAAAAAAAAAGCAGGGAGGGGAGTAAAACAAAGAATTTGTAGTTAGGCTTTAGATTCTCCTAACTGGTATAATGCTATTTTCATTAGGAACTCTGTTCTCATCAGGAGTTCTAGGTTAGATTTATCTGTTAACAATTATCTGTTAGATAAATTGTACAGTTCAAATATTATGAGTGAATACTCTATTTCTGACTGCTAGATCTGTAAACATGGAGCACAGTGGGTCACAATCTCCCACTACGAGTAAAGATGGCAAATATGGGTAGTTACCTGGACAAAAAAATTTTGATTTAATATCCCACAACTTACAGCAGGGTGAATTCTCAACGGTGTTTGAGATTTATTAATACAAAATTTAGAAGTACTTCAAAACCACAAGTAAAATTTTTAATAACTTTGGAGTGGGGAAGGTTATTCCAATAATGATTCAAAAATCCAAAATTATTTAAAGGAAAATTTGACAAATTTGATTTCAAGAGAGCTTCTGAAAGAGTGGTAAGAGCATAGGTAAATTTTTTTAAGTACATTTATGCTTTTCTTACTTTCCAAATTTTCTGCAATATGCATTATTTGGATAATAATAGAGTAAAACAAAACAAAGCAAAGCCTCCTCTATAACAAGGAAAAATCCACAAGCAAAGTCAATGGCAAATTTCAGACTGGGAAAATAGAACTGCTATTCATATAACAAAAGGGATAATTTCCCTGTTTCACTAAATATAGGCTTGATTATGATGTTAAAGAAAGCATCCACAAAATCTCAATGGTTTAAACAATAAAGGCTTATTTTAACACTTTATATATTTTCCCTCATTGATTGGCTGATGGCTCACCAATATTTTTCATCTGGGATTTAGGATGATAAAGTAGTGAAGGGTAGGGGAAAAACATCTTTTCCTTCTACCCGTCTTAGGTTCTTAGGTTGCAGGTGAGCTCTCCGAACTGACCAGGTTCATTCTTCCGCGGAGTAGCCAGCGGAACGAGAAGCTGGCCAGTGGATAAAGGAAAGGGGGAAACAGGGAATTCGGGCTTCTTAAATCTAAGATTTTTCATGAACCCACAGTTTACAGATAACCACTCAGATTTAAGGAGAGTTAGAAGGTCTCTGTGGAGAGAGCCGTTACCTCTGGTGACAAAGACTAGGGCAGAATTTTCACAATTTCAACAATCTGGACATTTTTTGTTTGTGGTTTTGTTGTCGTTTATCTTTTTTCCTCCAAGCGAGAGCAAGTAGAAAGACGCAGCTCCAAAGAGTCTTTTGACCATTCAACCATTCAGCTACAAAGAAAAGGGGTGGCGGGGGAGGGGGGGCGGAAATCTCATTTTCTATGAGCCTTTGGCTTGTAGACCATTCTTCAGAGTTCTGAAAAAAAACCTCCCAGTGATTTCCACATGGGGTTCGATTTGGCCAACGCGAGAGAAAGCACTTGTGCTGAAGCTACTGAATGAAACTGTGCTCTCAGTAACGATATGAGTTGTATGTTGTCACTGCATCTCCAAAGGGGATTACTTGGATAGAATCCGAAAGCGGCTTTAAGTGTAATTCATCCTCAATGATGGTTACTATCTGGTTGGAAATAAAAAGATACTCCAAACTGTGCAAAACGCATTGAGCTTTTAAAAGCACAGGAATCCTACCCAGCAGCGGGTTTTCATCAGGGGATGTAGCTCAGTGGTAGAGCGCATGCTTCGCATGTATGAGGCCCCGGGTTCGATCCCCGGCATCTCCATGGCGGTCTACTTTTGTTGTTGCTGTCTAATTTAGACTTTGGCCTTGCGTTGTTAAATCAAAATGTTTTAGCTCTTTCTCATTTGTGGGCAATTGTCTTGCCCTTTAAATATAGCAGTTTTCCATGCATGTGTTTATTGGTCTTCTATTTGGTTAACTACCATCACGATTTTCTCTACTTTCTGAAAACCTCCTTGGGATGTTTTATTAGGCAGCAAGCAGTACAAAGCCAGAGACAATTCAGAAGTAAGTTCATCCTATGAATGCCAGGAAGAGGGAATACAGTTGCATTTCAAAGATTTATTTATCTCAATTAAAGGAGGTTCTATCCATTCCAACTTTGCACTGGAGAATAATTAAAATATCTCTTAGTAATTTTTTCTTTTAAGGAGAGGAGAAGGTAGCATCTGTTTTAGTATTGGTGTAGTAGTTGTACATCGGTATTCAAGGATCCACCCTAGGACCATAAGAGAATTTTCTTCATTTCTCACTGCATCTTTGGCTTTACTCAAGATTTCTATGGAGAAGAGCTAGTCACAGTCCAATGCAGGAGGTCTGGGAATGTAGTAAAGGTTAGAAGTAGCCTGTGGAAATAGAAGGCAGAGTTGGTTAGGCACCCTTAATAGCGCGACTGTTCTCTATTCTGACAACCAGCTCCTAATTCTAGTCGCAAGCCAAAACTTACCTCATTAACATAACAGAAATACTTTTGCTCCTCTCACCTTAGAAAATTCTAACGATTTTAAGAGCTCTTTGCCATTAGTAGGGATGGAGACCAAATATATATTTCTTATTGTAAATCACAATATTATATATGTAATACCAGATGTATAGCCAGATGTTACATTGATGCATTATGTATACCCAGATGTTACATTGATGCATTATGTGGCAGTTAGTTTTTATTTAAAATTTTTGAGGAACCACAAAAATATTTTTTTTAATATTCTCCTTTCTTAGTTTATCAGTTAATTCCTTAACTTTTTTTAGTGGTTGCTCTAGAGTTTGTAGTATACATTTGCAATTAATCCAAGGTCACCTTCCAATAACACTATACTTCTTCACAGGTAGTGTAACCACCTTGTAATAGGGAAAAAATCAAAAATCTCTTCCCTCCTAGCCATTGTATCACTGCTATCATTTATTTTAGTTACATGTAAACATACATAAGTATATATACAATATAGCCATAACCTCATAATCAAATACATTGTTGCTATTATAATTTTGAACAAACTTACCTGTGAGATCAATTAAACTAAGAAAAATAAAAGTTTTTATTTACCTTTCCTTATTCCTTCTTTGATATTCGTCCTTTCCTTATGAAGATTTGAGTTTCTATTATTTTTCTTGTCTCTAAAGAACTTTCTTTAACACTTCTTGCAAGACTGGTCTACAGGGAACAAATTCCCTCCATTTTTGTTTGAGAAAGTTTTATTTCTCCTTCATTTTTCAAAATTTTCAGGGTGCAGAATTCCAAGTTGTGGCTTTCTTCTTTAAATATTTCACTGTAATCTATTCTTGTTTGCATAGTTTCTTAATAGAAGTCACATGTAAGTCACTAGACTTGGTTCCTCTATAGTCTAGATTTTTTTCCCTCTGACCTCTTCCAGGATTATTTTCTTTATATCTGATCTTTTGTAGTTTGAGAATGATATGCTTATATGTAGGTTTTGTTGTTGTTGTTGTTTCTTTTTTCATTTATCTTTCTGGTGTTCTCTGAACTTCCCAGATCTGTGGTTTACTGTCTGACATTAATTTGGGGGAAATTCTCAGTCATTGTTTCAAGTATTCTATTTCTTTCTTTCTTTTCCTTATAGTATTCCCATTACACATGTTATATATATTTTTTACACAAGTCCTAGAGTCCTTGGATATTCTGTCCTTCCCCCTGCCCTCGCCCCGCCCCTGCCAGTCTTTGTTCTGTTTTTCAGTTTTGGAGGTTTTTACCGATACATCCTCAAATTCAGAGTCTTTCCTTAGTTGTGTCTATTGTACTAATGAGCTCATCAAAGGCATTCTTTCTGTTACTATGTATTTTAATCTTGAGCATTTCTTTTGTTTTTTGTTTTTTTTTAGGATTTTCATCTTTCTGCTTACATTGCCTATCTGTTCTTGCATACTATCTACTTTATTCATTAGATCCATTATCATTTTAATCATAGTTGTTTTAAATTCTTGCCATGTCTGGTTCTTTTATTGCTCTGTCTCTGCAAATTATTATTTGCCTTCTGATACGCTTTGTAATTTTTTCTGGATAGCCCAACGTGGTGTACTTGATAAAAGGATAAATAGGAATTTAGTAATGCGGTAGTGAGGTGTTGGGGGAGAAGCTTTCTATAGACCTATGATTAGGTCTCAGTCTTTTATTGACCTTTTGTCTCTGGCTGGTGAACTTCACAATTGTTTCTCAGTTGTCTCCTCTCTCTCTTAGGTGGGACAGGATAGCCACAGGATGCTGGAGTGTGTTTTTCCTTCTCTCATGTGAAAGTCTAGAGACAGTTGGAATTGAGTATTTCCCTTCTTCTGGGTAAATTAGGCTCTGACAAAACCCCAGTTGGTTAAGGTCTGGTTAAATGGGTTCTTTAGAAATCGGGCCTTGTTAAGAACAATAGCACTCTGGTACATTTCAATGTGGCTCCTCTTCTTCCCCCTCTGCTGGAAGCATGAAGGAATTACGCCCCACCCCACCCCCATCCCCGCCCCACCTTCCGCTTTTTAGATGGTTAATGTGAGAATCTGGTCAAAGTTCTAGGGGTAAAACACACAAAAGTGTAGAGACCCCACCCCTACCCTGCCCAGGCCATGACTCAGTGTGCCTGGAGTTTTTAGTAATCAGAGTTGCCTACTTGGGTCCTCAAGCAAATCATCAACAGTTCAGGTATTGGTTCTTTTTGTGGTTTCCACTTGTGAGTCACTGCTCAGGTAAGTCATGACTCCCCTTATTCACCTGTATATCTCTCCAATCTTGGGGGCAGCCAGTTGCCCTGTGTCCTCACCTCCCTTATAAATTCTAGAAGAGGTGTTGGTTTTTCACTCTGTTCAGATTTTCCTTCTTGACAGAATGAAGTGACTTTCAAGCCCCTTATATATGGAACCAGAAACTGGAAGTCTGTTTGCTCTTTTTTAATACATTTTGCCTCTGTGCTTATTAGTAAAATGGTCCTATAATTTTCCCTTCTTATATTTTCTCCACTGGGTGTTGATATAGATATTCAGTTCAGTTCAGTTCAGTCGCTCAGTCGTGTCCGACTCTTTGCGACCCCAAGAATCGCAGCACGCCAGGCCTCCCTGTCCATCACCAACTCCCGGAGTTCACTCAGACTCATGTCCATTGAGTCAGTGATGCCATCCAGCCATCTCATCCTCTGTCGTCCCCTTCTCCTCCTGGCCCCAATCCCTCCCAGCATCAGAGTCTTTTCCAATGAGTCAACTCTTCGCATGAGGTGCCCAAAGGACTGGAGTTTCAGCTTCAGCATCATTCCTTCCAAAGAAATCCCAGGGCTGATCTCCTTCAGAATGGACTGGTTGGATCTCCTTGCCGTCTAAGGGACTCTCAAGAGTCTTCTCCAACACCACAGTTCAAAAGCATCAATTCTTCAGCGCTCGGCCTTCTTCACAGTCCAACTCTCACATCCATACATGACCACAGGAAAAACCATAGCCTTGACTAGACGGACCTTTGTTGGCAAAGTAATGTCTCTGCTTTTGAATATGCTATCTAGGTTAGTCATAAGTTTCCTTCCAAGGAGTAAGCGTCTTTTATAGATACTATGCTAACCTAAAATAATTTATAGTTATCCCATTTTGGGTGGGGGGAAATATTTTATACAACACAGAGGTTCTTGTTTCCTTTAGGATTTCATAGAACATGCCAGTAAATTTGTCTCTGATTGGAAATTTTGTTTAAATTCAGTTTTTTAAATGGCTGTATATTGAATCAGATTTTCCATAACTTTTTAATGTTCGTTTTGACAATTTATACATTTTTATACAGTTTCCATTTCTTCTAGTGGAGTTAAGAGGATTGAAGCCAAATTTCACGATTTCTCACTTCTAAATCTCTTAAGTAGCCACTGAAAGTGTCCTCCTGTTTATTCCTTCAGAGATGCAAGCATCTATCTCTCTATCCATCCACACGTTTACTTTTTAAAAACTAGTTCACAAATTTACTTACATCAGGTATTGTAATAAGTACTGATACACAATTAAGGATAACCTTCAAGACGGCCCTCCCCCCGAGGATCCTTACCTCCTGGTAATCACACCCTTGTGAGGTCTTCTCCTACTTGACTCAGTCACCAAGATATATGAGGGGGAATTGAGGCTTTCTACCCACGAATGAATCAGCCATCTTGGAAGCAGATCCCCCAGACACAGTCCATGCTCCAGAGTCCTGCATGCACTGTTCATACCTGGAGTTCAACTTCAGGAGACTCCTGGGGCCAGAGTTACCCAGCCAAGCCACACTGGAGTTTCTGACCCACAGAATCTGAGATAATAAGCATCAGTTTTTTTAATGCTGTGAATTTTGGAGTGCTATTCAGCAATAGAAAACTAATATTTCTAGAAAGCCTTTTTTTACATTTCTTGCAAAGGAATAATCATTATTTAAAAAATAATAATTTTTATCTGTTTCTCTCAAGCTTCCAGACTGTTACAGAAAACTTTTCTTGAAAATAAAATATCAATGCTAAACTAAGATGTGTGGTTCATCTCTCATGTTTCTCTTTTTATCCTGAAGGAAAAAATTCCAAAAATTTTAGGCTGATTGCCTAGTGCATCTTATCCACCAGAGGGTCATGGCTCTATCATGAAAACAATCCCTGGCAAAAGGAAATGGAAAAGCCATAATTGTTTCAGATGATTCATGGTTTACGCAAATTCTTACTATATGAATAAAATTTAGGCTCTCTTAGCAAGGTGAAAGGATGAGAAATGCTGGTTATATCTTGTCAAGCTGATTTCTCTGCTCCTTTCAGTTCCAACCATTCTGAACTACATACACTTCCACGCCTGTAAGCATGCTGTATCCTCAGTCTTGCTTTTGTTTCTATTTGACATTATTATTCATTCTTCCAGATTGGCTCACAGGTTTTCATATTTGGGGACTAGGCCAGGAGACTAGGCTTTGATTTGCATCTCTTGTTGAGAGAATGGTCTGAATTCTAAAGAACCACTCACTCTGCAGAAGATAAGCATCATGGAAGCAGAGGGTTTGCCTCAATGTTAGAAGTGACAAATCTCTTACTTTGGCTTTTCTTTCCGAAGAATCAGAGCAAGACCCGAGGATTTGTGTTCCCTGGATTTGATGTGTATTCTTTGGACTAAATGAGGATCAGAAGGCCGCAGGAAGCAAGCCAACATCTTCACCCTTCAGTCCTCTCAGTTGCTAAAAGTGGAAGGAATTTACTTTTCTAACACAAATACCTTCATTGGCTCCTTGTTTTGTAAGAATAGTTGCATAGCGGTTTCTGGAGTCCAGGAATGGGATGCAGAATTGAAGACAGGTTGGTAGGTTTCATAATTAAAGACAATCATTGGCAAACTACTTTTTATCTTTCCTGTAAGGAATTTTCCTTTGTCTCACACATCTTTTGACAAAAGAGAAAAGGGCTCTGAAAAGAAAGGTCCGGGAGGCTGTTGCCTACTCAGATTTACGAGCTCATTGTATCTTCGTCAGTCTCTGAATATCTACAAGACACAGGCTAATCGGAATTCCTTGGTAATACAGTACTATAAAATCAAGGGTGGGAATTGTATCTTTCAGAAAAGAGCAAAACAATTTAAAATGTAAATTTCTTTTATTTCATGAAGATAGTTTAGAAAAGCCCGTTTGCTTAGAGTGGGGATGTAGCTCAGTGGTAGAGCGCATGCTTAGCATGCATGAGGTCCCGGGTTCGATCCCCAGCATCTCCATGCTTTTGTTTCTTTTCAGCTCCGGAAATACATCTCTTCCCTCCCAATGGAATGGTCACAGTTCATTCCTGTAAAACCTAAAGATTAACCCTTCTTGCCGCAAGGTAATTATACTTTGCTCGGGTTATGCTAGTAATCTTTCCTTTTTAAAATTTTATTCCTTTCCATCCTCAGCAGGGATTAGAGACGTTTTCCACAAAGTGAAATCAAAAGTGACGTTGGTCGCTATTCCATGGCGGGGGGCGGGGGTGGCGGAGGTTGACAGTTATCCATTTAAACTCTAAATTAGAAGATTTAGGATTTTCACTTAGCTTTTCTGCTGGGGTTTGGGGTGGGGGATGGGATGGTAGGCTGAGCTCCAGTCTCAGGTTTCGTACTTAGAGGCTCAATAAGAAAGATGGATTTCACCGGAAGCTCTCTAGAAAGAAAATAAACTCTTCCCAGGCTGTGAAAGCATTGGATACTTTTCGCTTCTTAAAACGTGACAGTTCTCTCAGAAATCGAACACAAAGGAGTGAAAGTGAAACATTTTGATATAGACATGTTTTCCCCTCAGTGCGTTTTGCCAGTGAGCTCGCGGCGCTCATACCAGTGTGGATTTAATTCCTTCTTTGCTGATTTCTTTTGTAATCTCTAAATTTGCCTCACTGATTCTAAAGGTACTGACTTTAACCTCTTTAAAAAATCAACTTATTTTCCTAAACCCAGCCTTTTTATACCATTCATGTGGGTAAGGACTTTCCTTGGCCAGCTCCTTTGTTTTAATGAAGGGCTAGTCCCCTTTGGAATGCAGCATTTCTTGTATCTCGGTGCTTTTGCCTCAATTTCCAATTCGTGACACCCTGTCACATGAGCAAATGAAGGAAATTTAGAAAACCATTTTCTGTATTTTTGTTTATTTTTCAGGGAGGCCTCTGGGCAGCTCTACGTGGCCCTTGGAGGCTGTGGTCAAGGGCTCCAAATTCTTAGAGGTACAAGGGTCCAGAAAAGGGCTCTGAAAAGAAAGGTCCGGGAGGCTGTTGCCTACTCAGATTTCCGAGCTCATTGTATCTTCGTCAGTCTCTGAATATCTGCAAGACACCAGCATTCTTAGAGGTACAAGGGTCCAGTGTTAAAAAGATAATAAGGGCAACCATCCTTTCCGTTGGTCTCTAATGATTTGGTCTGTCGTTCATGGGGAAGCTTGTGCTTCCTGACTAAGACAAAAACCACAAGATTAAAGAATGGATCTTAAAATGGGCCTTTGAAAGTGTGGTGCACTGAGGTTTGCACTCTGTTAGCTAAATCATTCTCTGCTGTTATTTACTGAACAACTGCTCTTGTCAGTATTTATTACAGGCCTACAATAGTGTAGCTCCAACACAGCTCTAAAGATATTAGAACACGTTGGACAAACTTAAAATAGTAGCCATAGCATTTACCAGTTAAGCCATCAATAAAGAAATAGTTCACAAACTATTTCATTCCTTGTTCCTCCCATTTTCAGTGTGCCATATAGCCACAGACAAGGCTAGCAGTTGTGAGATATCAACAGTTCTGCCTAGAAACCAGTTTTGAGTTGTAATGACTACTTGCTTTTGTTGTCACTTCAGGTCACCAGACTATGACCTACTCCATCAAAGGTGTTTTTTTTTTTTTTTTTTTTTAAGATTTGTCTATCCCAAACCACATGAAAAGACCCTCCTTAATTTAACTAATAAAAAAGGTTTAGGTGCAGTTTAAGAACAGTGTCCTGACTAAATTATTTTATCTGATAGGTAAAATGTGCACTGGGTGATGGAAGGCATAAGGAAAGATAAAAATCAATACAGTTTCCCTGAGCTCATAAAATTCTTTCAAGCTGAAGCAGTGATTCTCTAACTTGGCTGCACATTGGAATCACCTTGAGAGCTCTAAAATTGTCTGATGCCTGGATTCTGCACTGAGAGGTTCTAGTTTAATTTGTCTGGAGGGTGGAATGGACACCAGCATTTTAAAAAGATCGCTAGGTGATTTGAACATGCAGTTACAGTTGAGAACTACTGGTCTAGAAAGTCTCTATTTAAATTATATCCAAATATCCACAAAGGTAGGAGGAGACATAAGAGAGGTAGACTTGCAGGCTTATCCCTTTCTCAGTCTAACTTTATTTTAGAGACACCACTGGTGATTGAGGTGGTCATAGATACATGAGTAGTCCCCAGATTGGCCAAGTCAAGGGCAGATGGGGTGATGGATGGGGATATAACTTAATTTCACATAGCAGTCTGCTAAATAGAGAAAAACACTTCTCTCTCTCTCTTTTTATTCTACCACAGTTGTTCAAGGACTATGAAATGAGAACTGCTATTTCCCGAGATCCCTGTGTTTGCAAAGTTCATCACTGGGAAGAAAGGGGATCACTTAATAATTTAGGGCCATCCAGGACAGAACAAATATACTCTAAGCTTTCCTCCCCAAAATTTAAGTCTGGGGATATCTATCAGTGATTTGAAATGGCTCTGACCTAGACCTAAAGCAAGGAAAGGCACTACATTTTCTGAAATAAAATTACCTCAGGAAAGGGGAGTTGATATTGACAACTTGGAGCTAAGACTTCGTAAGACAAGTCTTGCTTTAATTTATCATATGACTCTGGGTCCCTAAGAGGAAAGTAATAATGGTTTCAACAATATTACAAGTGAAGACTATTTTTAAAAGGTAAAACTAGATCTCATATTCTGTAGGGTTTCTTTTCTCCCAAATAATATTAAGAGAAGCAAAGATAGGGGGGGGGGAAAAAGGAGCTATTTTCTAAGAACACACAGAGCAGAGGGCTGGGGAAAATCTTCTATTTGTGGATCTTTACACATTAGCACTGAAGAAAAAGACTAAAAGCACTCCTTTTATTTACCAGCAATGAAATTCCTTTGAGCCTACCTTGAGTTTGACTCCATTTAGTAATTTCTGCACAGTCTTATGGCTAGAGAAAAGTAGATGTGAACCCAGGGTCATTTAGTGAAGAATGCACCTTATTCATTTCATTTCACGGAGAAATGAGATCTAGTGGACCTACATTGTAGTGGAGGGCAATCCTTGCATAGTTTAATCCTAAATTGTGACTAATAATCTCTCAGTAATTGAAATAAAATATGTCCTGGTATGTAAGTAGAAAAGAAAGCTAGTCTCTCTTCTTTCTTATCTATATTGGCCCTTCAGATCCAAAGAGAGAGCACACTAGATCAAGGGAATGAAACCAACTAGAGCACTTCTCACAAAGACATAATCTGGACAACAGGACTGTAGGAAAATGTGGAAGATCTGGGAGAGTTTAAATATTCAGGAAAGGCGATCAGATGATCATGTTTTGAATTTCTATAGAATGAGGTGATCAAAGGAGAGGAAGGTTAGATAAGGGGACTGGAATAGCCATTTCACAGTTGCTACAAGTGGCAACAAAAGGATTAACTTTTTGTTCTAATGAACAAAGTAACAAACGTGCTAGATGCATAAAAACGCAATATTTGTATTTTTTGGTATTCTAAATAAGCTGCTGCTGCTGCTGCTGCTGCTAAGTCGCTTCAGTCATGTCCGACTCTGTGCAACCCCATAGACGGCAGCCCACCAGGCTCCCCCGTCCCTGGGATTCTCCAGGCAAGAACACTGGAGTGGGTTGCCATTTCCTTCTCCAATGCATGAAAGTGAAAAGTGAAAGTGAAGTCGTTTAGTCGTGTCCGACTCCCAGGGACTCCATGGACTGCAGCCCACCAGGCTTCTCTGTCCATGGGATTCTCCAGGTGAGAGTACTGGAGTGGGGTGCCATTGCCTTCTCCGTCTAAATAAGCTATTCACCAATAAAAGTTAAAAATTAATAAAAACCTTGAAAAGACAGAAAAAGATTATGCTGGGAAAAGCTAATTTGCTCACATAGAATTCCCTATGTTTAATCCTCAAAGGGTTCTATTTTTCCCCCAAATTTTTCTTTTAGGATAAATTCTAAGTTATTTGGAATGATTGTTCCACAAGGTGAGGAAATTTTAAATCACTATTCCAAGTCATTGTCTTTCCCCCCCCCCCCCCCTTTTATTATACGTCTGGTATGTTTGACACCTCCTTGTTAGCTGCTCATCTGTCATCTTGTACTTCTTTTATTATGATATTTGATGTTCATTAAAATTTCTTGTTTCGTTTTCTATCATCTGTGGCCATCTTGTACCTAGTTGTATCCATACAACTGATTTCAATGGACATGGGTTTGAGCAAGCTCCAGGAGTTGGTGATGGACAGGAAAGTTCATGGGGTCGCAAAGAGTCAGACACAACTGAGCGACTGAACTGAGCTGATTTCAATACCTGACACCTAGTAGGTACAAAGTAATATCACTCTTGTTGAACATACTTCACCTTAAATGCTGTCCTCCCAACAGTACTTCTGAGACTGAAATTTACCTAGTCCTGATCCTGAACAATTCAGCTAACTAGAATTCAGAAGCACCATGATTCCTAGCCCATTATTATTCTGAAGGTGTTGTTCCCCAAACTCAGAAAATATAAAAGTAACTATAAATGGAGTAGAAGTGTAGTCCTAAGTATGGAAGTTTGTTAGTATAGATTAGATTAAAAAGTGACTATCCTGGTTAGCAAGAAACGTTTATATTCACTATAAAAAACATTCTGAAAGTGAAGTCACTTGGTCGTGTCCAACTCTGAGACCCGCATGGACCAGGATCCTCCATCCATGGAATTTTCCAGGCAAGAGTACTGGAGTGGGTTGCCATTTCCTTCTCCAGAAGATATTCCCGAACCAGGGATCGATCCCGGGTTTCCCGCATTGCAGGCAGATGCTTTACCATCTGAGCCATGAAAAACATTCTGAGTAGGATATAAAATGGCAATATCAGAACATTTGACTCAAAAAAGCAATAAGACTTAGGGATTCAAAGGTCTTATCATTCAGAGCTCCTTTCAGCCTTTACGTGGTTAAATAAAGAATTTTGCAGTCCTTCCATTTTGTATTTTGATGAGGCATTGGAAGCTGGGTAGATGCACAGTGGCATCTGCTAAGTTGAAATCACTCCCTTTCAGCACTGATCTTACTCCAATTAAAGGCAGAAAATCAGGATGCAAGAGTTAACAGTTTAAGAATGGATTCTTAGTTTCGTGATTGTACAATCAGTTAATGTTTGTTTAGCTTCTACAAGTTGAGGGTCCATGTGGAAAATACTAATATTAAAGAACATCCATTTGAAGAAGGCGATATAGAGAAGAAAGAGTCTGATGCCTCCCAAAGCCAAGCCAGTATTTTTTTCCGTCTGTGCGCCTTCTAGGAGCTGAAGGAACGGAGGCCATTCCCCAGCCTCGGGCTGGCAAAGGCTCCTGGGATTTGAATCAGAAAACCGTTAAGTGAACTCTGACCTAACCACCTCCATGCTGACAGTCTCCTGCTTCCTGAAGCAAGAGCGAGCACAAGCTGACAGCTGTTAGCGGAGTCTGAATGTGTTTGAAGTTTGGGGTTGTTTGTTTTGTTTTTCAGTGCGCAAGTGTGCCATCTCCTAACAACCAGGAATGGCATCAATTGGACTGAAGTTCTAACTGACCTATTTTGCTAGAAGAGCCTTTCCGTCTACTTTTAGAATATCCACTCACTTAAGGATTCTAAGTTACTACAATCCGGTGAAATATAAGAGCGTCTCTGGCCTCACTTACAGAAGCCGCTTCCTGAACAATGAACACTCAGCTCGTATCCATTCTTTTCCACTCCATGGTTGTTCTCAGTACATTTTCTCCGTTATGGTGCGAGAGCAAGTAGGTGTTTTGTTGCTTAAGTTCCAGGAGTCTTCTTCGCGGGTTTGTCTGTTCTATAAGGTCGATTTATTCGAGAAGAGAGTGAGCAGTGTGGCTGTGCGCTCAGTCGCTCAGTCGTGTCTGACTCTTTGCTACTTCATGGAGCCGCCCGTCTCTTCTATCCACGGAGTGAATAGTAACTCTAATTAACACAGCTTTTCACCTAATTGAGTAGCATTTGATCAGAAAGGAAGTTTGAGCTTTCCAATAGCTGGCTCTGTGGCTTAGTTGGCTAAAGCGCCTGTCTCGTAAACAGGAGATCCTGGGTTCGAATCCCAGCGGGGCCTGCTGGTTTTTCATCTCAAAATTGAAACCTTAGTTTTAACAACAAATTCGAATTTTTAATCTGATACCATCTTAAAGGTAGATCAACTTCACTGATTGGAACTTTTTATTTCCACAACCTGTTCTCATTGCACATGTATTCTCAATGACTCTCAGGCTCTCTACTAATGGTCTATCGTATGGATCTACTACTTAGGTGTTCTTTAGTTCTTACTTTCTGCCATAATAAGGGTGGTGTCATCTGCATATCTGAGGTTATTGATATTTCTCTCAGCAATCTTGATTCCAGCTTGTGCTTCATCCAGCCCGGTGTTTCTCATGATGTACTTTGCATTGAAGTTAAATAAGCAGGGTGACAATATACAGCCTTGACATACTTCTTTCCTGAATTGGAACCAGTCTGTTGCCCCAGGTGCAGTTCTAACTGTTGCTTCCTGACCTGCATACAGATTTCTCAGGAGGCAGGTCAGGTGGTCTGGTATTCGCATGTCTTGAAGAATTTTCCATAGTTTGTTGTCATCCACGCAAAGGCTTTGGCATAGTCAATAAAGCAGAAATAGATGTTTTTCTGGAACTCTCTTGGTTTTTCTATGATCCAACGGATATTGGCAATTTGATCTCTGGCTCCTCTGTCTTTTTAAAATCCAGCTTGAACATCTGGAAGTTCATGGTTTACATACTGTTGAAGCCTAGCTTGGAGAATTTTGAGGATTACTTTGCTAGTGTGTGAGATGAGTACAATTGTGCGGTAATTTGAGCATTCTTTGGCATTGCCTTTCTTTGGGATTGGTATGAAAACTAACCTTTTCCACTCCTGTGACCACTGCTGAGTTTTCCAAGTTTGCTGGCATATTGAGTGCAGCACTTTCACAGCATCATCTTTTAGGAGGTAAAATAGCTCAACTGGAATTCCATCACCTCCGCTAGTTTGTTCATAGTGATGCTTCCTAAGGCCTGCTTGACTTGGCATTCCAGGATCTCTGGCTCTAGGTGAGTGATCACACCATCATGATTATTTGGGTCATGAAGATCTTTTTTGCATAGTTCTTCTGTGTATTCTTGCCACCTCTTCTTAATATCTTCTGCTTCTGTTAGGTCCATACATACTATTTCTGTACTTTATTGTGCTCATTTTTGCATGAAATGTTCCCTTGGTATCTCTCATTTTCTTGAAGAGATCTCTAGTCTTTCTCATTCTATTGTTTTCCTCTATTTCTTTGCATTGATCAGAGGAAGGCTTTCTTTTCTCTTCTTGCTATTCTTTGGAAGTCTGCATTCAGATGCTTATATCTTTCCTTTTCTCCTTTGCCTTTTGCTTCTCTTCTTTTCACAGCTATTTGTAAGGCCTCCTCAGACAACCATTTTGCCTTTTTGCATTTCTTTTTCTTGAGGATGGTCTTGATCCCTGTCTCCTGTACAATGTCACGAACCTCTGTCCGTACTTATTCAGGAACTCTATCAGATCTAATCCCTTGAATCTATGTCTCACTTCAACTGTATAATCGTAAGGGATTTGATTTAGGTCATACCTGAATTGTCTAGTGGTTTTCCCTACTTTCTTCAATTTAAGTCTGAATTTGGCAATAAGGAGTTCATGATCTGAGCCACAGTCAGCTCCCGGTCTTGTTTTTGCTGACCGTATAGAGTTTCTCCATCTTTGGCTGCAAATAATATAATCAATCTGATTTCAGTATTGACCATCTGGTCCATGTGTAGAGTCTTCTCTTGTGTTGTTGGAAGACAGTGTTTTCTATGACCAGTGCATTTTCTTGGCAAAAATCTATTAGCCTTTGCCCTGCTTCATTCATAGAAGAACTAAAGAGCCTCTTGATGAAAATGAAAGAAGAGAGTGAAAAAGTTGGCTTAAAACTCAAGGATTCAGAAAACTAAGATCAATGCATCTGGTCCCATCACTTCACGGCAAATAGATGGGGAAACAGTGGAAACACTGACAGGCTTTTTTTTTGGCGTGGGGGGAGGGGGCTTCAAAATCACTGCAGATGGTGACTGCAGCCATGAAATTAAAAGACACTTTCTCCTTGGAAGAAAAGTTATGACCAGTCTAGACAGCATATTAAAAAGCAGAGACATTATTTTGCCAACAAAGGTCCGTCTAATCAAAGTTGTAGTTTTTCCAGTAGTCATGTATGGATGTGAGAGTTGGACTATAAAGGAAGCTGAGCACTGAAGAATTGATGCTTTTGAACTGTGGTGTTGAAGGAGACTCTTGAGAGTCCCTTGGACTGCAAGGAGATCCAACCAGTCAATCCTAAAGGAAATCAACCCTGAGTATTCATTGGAAGGACTGATGTTGAAGCTGAAACGTCAATATTGATGTGAAGAACTGACTCATTTGAAAAGACCCTGATGATGGGAAAGATTGAAGGCAGGAGGAGAAGGGGATGACAGAGGATGAGATGATTGTATGGCATCACCGACTCGATGGACATGAATTTGAGCAAGCTCCAGGAGATGGTGATGGACAAGAAAGCCTAGCATGCTGCAGTCCCACGGGGTCGCAAAGAGTCCAACACGACTGAGCGACTAAACTGAACTGATACCAGTAGTGTACTTTTACGATCTCTTTTAAAATGGAATGAGAAATAAAATGTTTGTTTATGACCTACTAAGACAGAAGCTCTTGTGACAAAGGTCAAAGAGTTTTTTGGGGAAAAAAGACGGGAGTGGAAACCAACTTAGTCTTTGCCTCAGGCTGATTTGCTCTCTGACCCCTCCCACTTCTCACCTCCTCCAAAAGAGTTACAGGATCAGTCCGATGGGACCTTGGCAATCGAAGCAAGGTACATTTTTTTCAGCAGAGTATCGCTTAAACTTTAAATTGCTCAGAAATATCCAAAACTCGAAGAGCGACTTTGTCTGTTTATCCAAAGTGTAAAAACACCACTGAGTAGATACTCAGTAACAGACTGGAGATGCCGGGGATCGAACCCGGGGCCTCATGCATGCAAAGCAGGCGCTCTACCACTGAGCTACATCCCCAAACCTGTAAACTTAGTGCGGCCCCCAGGTACTTTTCTTTATGAATATATGCGGTCAACTTTCCGCATAAAAAACATTTACGTGTATTTTACGTTGTTGTGCAAGTATTTTAGAGGACTTAAAGGTCGGAAAGATGTTTTATGTAAATCAATCTCATTAAAGCCTTCAGATTCTCTTGAATCTGACAAGGCCCGGTTTAAAACAAGCAACTGTAAAATTGGCTTTTACCCCAGCAGGACCATGCATAAAAGTCATTCAGATCAAGTGCCTTTTGGAAAGACTGATATTAAAAAAAAAAAAGAACCATAGATGAATACAGCAAAGCACTGGGACATTTCTTGTTGTAGTACAAGGGAAAAGAAAATAGCAACCCACTACTGGGAAATCCCATGGCCGAGGAGCCTGAAGGGCTACAGTCCATGGGATTGTAAAAGAGTCAGACATGACTTAGTGACTAAATAGCAACAACACAGCAAAATACAAAGCCAAACTGTAATCTGGGGAAGAACTGTGAGACAGCCACCCTGCAGGCTGCTTTCGATCTCAGGTTCTAGGCTTGGAATTATCCACAGTCAGTATGCATATAAATCTCAGCCTGGTCCAAGAAGGAAAATCCTACTCAGTAGCTTGGGTGAGGAAACCTACCTATATCCTGTGAAATAAAAGATTGTAAGAGAGATGCTGAAGATTCAAATGTAAATCTAGGCTACAACACTTTAGAAACAGATTTCATTGTGAGACAGTGGTTCTCAAAGTGTGGTCTTTGGACCAGCAGCAACCGTATCTTCTGGGATCTTGCTAAGAATACAAATTCTAAGACCCCACCGCAGACCCATGAGTCAGGAACTCTGGGAATGTGGGTCCAGAGTTAATAATCTATGTTAAAAACCCTAGAGGTGATTTTGATGTATGCTAAAGGTTGAGAAGCACTGTTGTGAGGTATTGATGATGCTTCATTACTGCTGCTGCTGCTAAGTCGCTTCAGTTGTGACCGACTCTGTGCGACCCCATAGACCGCAGGCCATCAGGCTCCCCAGTCCCTGGGATTCTCCAGGCAAGAACACTGGAGTGGGTTGCCATTTCCTTCTCCAATGCTTGAAAGTGAAAAGTGAAAGTGAAGTTGCTCAGTCGTGTCCGACTCCTAGCGACCCCATGGACTGCAGCCTACCAGACTCCTCCGTCCATCGGACTTTCCAGGCAAGAGTACTGGAGTGGGGTGCCATCGCCTTCTCCGGCTTCATTACTATACTATGACAATAACACAGTAGTAAGGTGTTTCCAACATTTAAAAATAAAATAGATCCACAAAGGTCATGTAACTTTTCTGTACTGTTAAACTTCATTGTAATAAAATGAGAGAAAAAATTTGAAAACATTTACAGATAAAATAATTTAACATATTAGGCATGAATTTTTATAGCTAGATGCTAAATGTTTAAATGTGTATGGGGTATCTAAATTTTTTAACTTAGCTTCTTATATATTATGAAAATAGTATGTGAATATCCTGAAGTATTAATTTTTAAAAATGAATGAGTTGTATACTAATTACAAACAGCAGAAAATTTCTCTTGATATTTGAAAGCCTCTGAACATTAGAGAATATAGCCACTAGCTATAGGAAGAGAAGGAGAGAGAAAGATAAGATGAGTAAGAATAGGTTAAGAAAAGCAAAAAGCCTAAATAAAACACATCTACAGGTAAAGACTATTTTGCAATGGGACACAAATGGACACACCAGAGATTGAACCCAAATCTCATGCGTGAGAACAAGCTCTACTACCAATTGAAACAAGGGACAAAGGAAAGAAAGAAGGAAGGGACCGCAACAACACTTCTTCACTCAACTATTCAGCCTCCAATAGATCAGAAACAAGGGACAAGGTCTAAATCACTTAGTTTTTGACCAAAATTACAAAGAATTCCTCTTTTGTGGGGAGTAATTGGAATCCTTGATACTCATCACAAACTGGATTCAAAAGCACAAAGGTTAGCACCTTCTGAGCTGGTCAATGCAGTCCGCAGGTGGAACCCTTTAGGCATTTAGACCTGGCACTGCTCAAGTCCGGGAGGATGGTCCTCTAAGAATTTGGGAACATTGACTGTTAGGCAATAGTGTAATAGTTATCACATCTGAGGCTTGTTCCTTATTGCAATTCACTGGAAAAATCACTCTACCACTAAAAATGGCCTGGCACTACCATTCTCCAAGGATTGGAATAAGACCCACCAGTGTGTCCATTCTTTCCATATTGGGGCCCTGACACACTTCCTGAGTTACATCCAACACACAATTTCCTCAGTGCTTGCCTGGGTGGGAAGTGCACCTGCTGCCTCTTTGGATGTGGCAGCCGGTGTATCAGTCTCCCTTTTTGGAATCGAAACTTGATTATGGCAAAATCTCATGGATGCAAATTTTTCAAATGTACAAGGTGAACACATTGCTTGGGACCTTCCCACGGTCTTGGAAAGTATAGGTTATCCTACCCTCCCTTCTTGCCAACACAGCAGGACCCAGAGGAATTTGGGGAAGAGGTAGGGCACTATCACTGTACTGGGTATTTCCCAGATTTCCAGTGCTCCAGAGGCCCCAGGAACACCTTGACTGGGACAGAACAAGACTTGTTCCAATGGTAGAGAAGCGGCCTCCATGGGGAGGTAAATCAGGTGAAGCCAAGGAACCTGCAACAAGAGGAAAGAGTGGGATGGAAGCTGAGGAATTGTGCCCATGCCCTGCACAGTAGTCAAGGCAGGAAAGAGCAGGGTTGAGAGGCAGGAGGGATACAGTTGGAGATGTGACCTAGCTCCAAATGCTAGGAGTAACACCAGAAAGTCAATGGAGCAACCTAAGCTGATTCGTAGACAGGCCTGCAAGGAATGTTCGTCTGCCTAATACCCGCTCTGAATCCTGAAAGTAAACTTCTGAAAGAGAGCAAGGACTATGTTTTTGTTGGTGAAAAGCAGGAGGACAGATTTTTGCAGGTGTGACTGTGAACAATTCTGAAAAATACTCAACGATTTGCTCCAACAAGCACAGTGATCATCTGCACCAGAGAGAGGCAGTTCTGAAGCTTGGAAGTCCACAATGTTAGATCTAACCCATCCAGTCTCCAGCAGAATTATCAAATACACTGTGTCAGCACCTTGTCCACTATCCATATCTCAGTGTCACTGAGAGGCTGGGGCTGTCCCATCCATTGACAAACTGGATCTCATTTTTCTGTGGCTGTTTGCCAAGGGTAAATTCAATAAAACCAACTAATGCATCTCAGACCCACAACTCTTGCCTTAGGCCTGTTGGCCAACATAGTCCCACCACAAGCCTGAGCAAATTGCTGCTGGGCACTTTGGGTTTCGTACTCCACTAGCTCTTAGAACTATGGTGGAAATGTGAGAACAGCCACTTATCCTGCAAGGCCAAATTGATCCTCAAGTACAACTCTTGGCCAAGTCTTGTCTTTCAAGACTCCTGAAGCTATCAATTTCTGGCCAAGAATGTGGTATACTTTGTGTCTGCCACTATAGTTACATAAGCATTTCCTTGCCAGAGGACTTGTCATACTGAAATCATTTGTATATGTATTTGTGAATCCTCCTCTCCCACACACACTTCACTGGAAGATTCTCTGTTCTGTAACATACATCCTGAACAGACTGCGCCTGTAATTTCTCACAGCTCTTTACTGAGTGGCCGCTATCTGCAAGGCTCTATGCTAAAGGCTTGATACAGAGTTGCGAGAGAAAACAGTACAGGCTCTGCCCTATTGAAGCTATCTTGCTAGAGAAGGAAACATCTAGTCGAATAACAAATCTACGTGATTAGTCATGATAAATTCTAAGAATATTAAGGGAAAGTACATGGAATTTATGGATGGAATCTACCTGATTATGTTTCTACGAGTGTAGGTTGAAGGAGCGCACAGAACGTCTAGCCATAAACCGTATTCACTACTGCTCAACAAAGGAAAAAATTCTCTTTTCAGTCGTGGGGATGTAGCTCAGTGGTAGAGCGCATGCTTTGCATGTATGAGGTCCCGGGTTCGATCCCTGGCATCTCCACTTTAGCTGAACTACGGTCAGCTAAAAGGATTGATACTGAAGCATAAATAATGGAATCTTTTAAAGTTAAGTGTATTGAGTTATGGGGAAAGTATTGCTCAAAGCCCCTCCACCCCTGCTTAACAAGGATTGTAGCTCCAAGAACAGTTGCTTATAAATAATATATACCATAGAAAAGACATTAGCACAGGCAGAGTGAATTCTCAAGGGAGGTTAGAACATTTCTTCAATTATGGAAGCTGGTTTTGAAGGAAAAAAAGATACATTCAAAAACTAGCCTTCCATATTTGCTCCACTCTGGTTGTTCTACTAGTAGACCAAAAGTCATTGTTACGTTTTTATGACTCATTTTTATTCCACTCTTTCATAGTGATTATTGACATGATCAAATTTTATAAGAAATAATAACAATACAAAACTTCTCTCTTCCCTATTAAGAAAATTGTATGTATATCATCAGGTTTTACACTTTAAATATATTTTACAACTTTACAATTTGTAATTGTATAATTACAATTTTGTCAATTATACCTCAATGAAGCTGAAAGAAAACTATACTTGACAGTGATTTTGAAGAAACAGAAGCCATATATAACCAAAACTAATATCGTGTTTTATGCCAATTATCTCAATTAAAACTTTTTTTAAAAAGAAATACAAGCCATTCTTTGGTGAAAATAAAAATTAAAATGTATTTCATATAAAATATAAAGCATAAATATATATTGAGAACTAAATTTTTAACTTTCAATTTTGGACTTTTTTTTTTTTTACAAATAAATAATACAAATATTTATTAGAGAAAGAGGCATATGATGTGTACTGGTCTCACTTTTAGTGATGAGAAATTGATCATTGATTTCAGGTATGTCAGCCTGTTCCATGCATTCTAGAGCTCCCCCATCCAATTTTACCTCATGGTTGTAGCACCCATTGCTGATTGTGACCTAGATACATTAAAGCAATATCAGTTGCAAAATGTTGAATCTAATTTTATAATTCCTTCCGCATGTATTAGCAGTGATTATTCTACAGAGAAAAAGTTTCCCTCATCAACTGTATGCTTATCCTGAAGTACACTCCAGATACAGAGGTGGTATAAATACTTGATTCTTTTCCTTCATTTGTCAGCTTTCAAAACAATGAATCAATAACCAAAATCCTCCAAAGCCTGCGTCTAGGAACACTAGTATGTGTAGTAATTTTGCAACCAGGTTCTTTACTAAATTGTCCATTTGTAGTAGCTTTTCTGTTTTGAGGAGTTGTTTTTAGGTATATAATCCTAACAGAGAGCTTTATCCCCTCCTATCTACTAGTTACTCCTCTAATTACTGTTTTATGCTAAATGCCTTGATTAGTACCTCCATTACAACATTAAAATAGTAAAGACAGTAGATATCTTTGTCACGAAAGACTTAAATCTATGTGACCACAAATATACCTGAAAGGACTTAAATAGGTGATACAGATCATAAAAACTTACTAAAAATATTGTATGGAATTATTTTAAAGAATAAAAACTAATTCCTAGAAATTAACACGTTTAAAAGGGACAAGTGATTTTTTTTTTTCCTCTCATATATTCAGCCAGTATTTCAGACTAGGTCTGGTCTAAGCAAATCAGCTCTGATTATTAGGTTGGTTAAGACACACAGTGGGATATTTGTTTGTGTTGTGAAAGTAGAAGTGAAATAAATTTCACTCAAATTTATTTCTGAAATGAGCCCATGTCATTTACTTTGATTGAAATTTTTTCAACAGGAGATATTTAGATGCTTGACCTCTCACACTCTCAATCTTAGCAAAGTGGCAATGGTCTGAATTCATTGAAGCAGCCAGTCTCCATTCAATCTGGCATTCAGTTTAGGCTTGGAAGGCACCACATACGATGACAGACAACACTTTATTGTTTCCCTATGCATAGAACCCTGCAGTTATAACAGGACCACTGCTTCCACATCAAGTGATTCAAGAGAAGAAAGAAAGCAGGGGGTGGTGAGATGCTCATTAGGAAGAAACAAATGATATTTTTCTACTATTCCACCTCCAGTGTGTGTTTTGTTCTAAGAACGCTTCAGAATTCAGGAGAAAGTGAATAAAAGAGAGAGTCTCTTGTTGATCTTTCTGCTTTCTTCTTTTCTGCTTTCAACTTGGACTCCAAAGAAATTAGGCCAATTATCTTTCAAAAACGCTTGGACATTCCTGGTGGTAGTAGCACTCTCGGGGCAGAAATTAGATACCACAAAGGCAGTGCAGATAGAAAACTGAATGAAAGAAGATACCCGGTTTTAAAGGGTAAGTCGAAAGGAAAAGCGGCTTGATCACAAGCACATCCCCCTCAAAACTGGTGGAGGTGCCGGGGATTGAACCCGGGACCTCGTACATGCTAAGCACGCGCTCTACCACTGAGCTACACCCCCAGCTGCGAGTAGTTTTCCTTGGATTCCTTTCGTGATTTATAATCATTATTCCTTTGCTTCTCAAAGATTTAGTAAATTGCCTAGGAAATGCCCATTTGCGAAATCGACTGCGCGGCGGCCTCAGACGAAAACAACAGAATGAAATTCTAAAGGAAGGAGGCTGAAAAGAGACCATCTGTTATCTCTTACTCTCCAACCTCCATTCCTGCCCTTTCCACCTGTAAGGCTTCAGGAGACCGAAGCAGGTAGCTGGGCAGCTGGGGTACCCGCTGAGGAGGTGGCGTTGGGAAGGGAGCAGAGGTGGAGTCAAAGCGGGTCCGCGCCCGCACCACCTTCCTTGAAACAAAGACCCTCAAATCATCCGCGTTTCCGGAAGCCAAATATATATAGAGAGATAGATATAGATATATCCCCTGCGTTTCGTGGTGATGGCAGGGAACATCCCAGAGAGCTCACGGTGTCCTGGATGGAACGCTTAGGACTAATTGGAAGCATGAGCTTGGGTGCCTGGCATCACGTAGGCGCCCAGATCATCCACAGGAGCAACATTTACCTCGTGCAAATCTCTGCCGTCCTCCTGCTTTGCCGAGCTTGGCCGAGGGTGGGCTGGGCTGGGCTGTTGCTTAGAACAAAAGGTAAGCAGGCAAGGCAGGACTGGCTTCTGTTTATCCGCGACTAGTCCTTTAGGAATCAGGGAGCTATCAAGAATTATTAGTACCTCGGATGATTTAGGAAAGGGGAGAGTCTCCTATATCTTAAAGCGTGAGCCCGGCCCCAATTCACAGCCTTCGATTTCTCGGGCACGTCCAGCGCAGTTTCTCTCCCTCTGAAACAATTTCAAATTAAAATTTTGAAAAAAAAAAAAAATGAAACAATACCCCCCAAATAACCATATACCTTTTATCTAGAGTTAGTGACTTACTATTTTACCCCCATTTGATTTATCATTTGCTTCCTCTCTCTCCCATTTGAAAGTAAGCTGTAAAACATCTTCGAAACAGAACAAGACCCTATAGTCTTTGTCCTCTATGTCCTCTGCCTGCCTTTTGTCTGTGGAAAATCTTTAGCCAAAGAGTAAGTTTAGAGAAGTGAAAAAAAAGCAGAAACAAAGGAAAAGAGTCCAACAAGACTAAATAATAATTATCTAGTCGTTAAAAGGACCTTAATCCCTGGGTCAGGAAGATCTTGGGGAGAAGGGAATGGCAAACTACCACAGTATTTTTGCCTGGAGAATTCCATGGACAGCGGAGCCTGGAAGGTTACAGTCCATGGGGTCACAAAGAGTCAGACAAGACTAAGCAACTGCACTCCTAGTTTCCTCTCAAGGGCTATAGATAATATTCTGAGCCATATCCTGTGAGCTGTCTTGTAGATACTGAAACCCCCAACAGGTAGAGAGGTTAACTACATGATGACCAGACTATAGTCATGACATAAGCTTCCAGAGTTCCTAGAATTGGCTTCAAGGAAACAGGAATAAACTGGCCCTGGAACTAAACATCAACTGTACTTAAAACAATCAAGATGATGCTGATCAAACCACTGATGACCAATTCCAAGATGACTGTCAGAGCTGATTGCGCTGCTTCTGCATGCAGCCCCTTCCCTCTGTCTATAAAAGCTCTTGCCCACTGGTTGTGAGTGGTGAGGAGTTGGCCTTTGGGCAGGAGACCGTACCCCACTCTTTGCTGGCGTCCAAAACTTTCCTTTCCTCCAACCTTGCCTCTTCATTGGCTTTTGCATGGGGAGCAGGTTAGGGTGATTAGTCATAGAGCTCTAGATGTGGGAGTCTTACCTAGAGTGGCTGAGAGCTGGAGACTTTGAGAGCAAGAATTGCATAAAGCCGACCTGGATCAGCAGAGGAGAGGTTATCCTGAAACCAGGTAGCAACAGAAATACAACTGTGGGGGTGAATATTTAGTACTAGAAGAGCAGAGAGGTGGAGAGCAGAATTGAAACTGACCTTCTCCTTATGGGCCAAAACCGGTAGTAAGACAGACTTTGTTCAGAGTATGTTGTATGTTGAAGATTCTATGAAATTCAGTAAAGGAGCATGAGAAGGAAAATAGAGGGTAACTCTTGCCATAAGTTAAGATCCAAAGCAGAGATTTCATGAGAAGGAAGAGCTACAGCATTTTGGCATGTGAGAGTCTTTTCAAATTTATCTCCAAAATTCTGCACTAAATATAGAAAAGAAGTTGAACCCTAATGAGTGGAAGCCTTTCTTGATACTTAGTTTATTTGAAGTTGTCAAGTTCAATTTCCTCCTGCGGGAGAAAGAGGAGAATTGTGGAGGTGAGACAGAGAGAGTGGGTATGGAACTGGTGAAGTGGCCTGCCTAAGGCCACATGGTGAGTGGGACAGAACCACAACCAGTAGGCAGGCTTCCTGGCTCCTACAGGAGCAAGGATTTCCCTTCCTGGCCCTTCTCCGTGTTTGTGGCAGCCGCGGTAAATCAATTGCGCACTCTAAGATTCCAATCTACTCTATAACCAAAACGGCCCAGCAGGACGCTTGTGTTTTTCTACTTTTGTCCAACCACCTTTTCACTGGTTGCTGTATGTCACAGATTGATGAATGCCAAGCCCCAGAGAAGGTAACAAGGCAGAAATGAAGGCGATTTTTTATCAGTCCAGCATATTTCAGAAGCAAACATAAGAATCCCCGAGACAAACTTTATTGTTTCTAGTTCTTTTCCAGAAAACAGTTATCCTGGGACATGTTCTAATCAGGATGTAGGTAATTGGGCCTTCGACTGCAGAGTGCAGCGGTCGAGGGACCCTAGTCTCTGGGAGAAAACATGGCAGATGACTGGAGCCATGACAATAAATCAGGGTTGAAATCCTGGCTATGTTCATTTATTCATGTGTTCAACAAGGATCTAGGTGTTTAAGTACCGAAGTGTACTGGTTTTACCTGGTTATTTTGTATATGCCAAGTAACTGGACCACTCTAAGAGTCATTTTCAGTTTTATGGTTGCTGTGAAATGTTTCTTAAAAATCTGATCACAAGAATCGAATCAGGATTAAACCAAGAGGAAAAAAAAAAAGGCAATTTGATACGGTGCTCCAGAGTAGAACTGCAGTGATGAAGGCATGATTTTACTCTGTTACCATTAGACGAGGTGGCCGAGTGGTTAAGGCGATGGACTGCTAATCCATTGTGCTCTGCACGCGTGGGTTCGAATCCCACCCTCGTCGTGAGGCTCTCTTTGGACTTCTTTGGTCCCTTCAGAACAACTGCTGTGTGAGAGCAGCGCTAGTAAGTAGCTTTCTAGTTGCCATGTTAATGGTGTTTGTCATCACCTGAAATGGAACTTCCTCAAGGGGCTTTTTTGAGGAAGAGTAGCTAACTGAGGAATATAGAAAAACATTGCTTAAAATCATCCACAGAAGTATACACAATAAATTATTATATGTTGTACTTGTAGGAAATTTTCAGCCTATTTTTAGCTGTACTGCAATATTTCACAAAGTTTGCTAATTTAAACTGTCTCCCTTTCCAATAGACTACTTAACCATTACTAAGGATCTCTTGCTTTAATGAAGAGAGTATGCACCTGCTTAGAGACAAAACTGAAAATACATCCAGTAGAATATTTCCTGTTAGATCCAAGGATTCCTCCATTAGCAAAACAGAGAAGAAAGTCAGTATTGTGTAGCTTCTCTTGTGATCTCCATCTCCATCTTGTCAGAAATTTGGGGGAAAGTATTTTTATACATATATTAAAATATTATATTATTTTATAAAATCATTTTATTTAATTTTTATATATGAAATACAGTTTAACTTAGAATTACTAAAATATTTTAAATATACAAGGTATACATATATGTAAATCTATACAGCAAAATTTTGCATTCATTCTTATTTTCCAACCACCTAATTACATTCCCCACAAATAGCCATTTTATCTCTTCCAGAATCATATTAAGCATATATGAATATATACCACATGAAATAAATATAGCTTTTTATCTCAGATAACACAAATGATAACATACTATGCACACTAGTCTGTGTCTTTCCTCTTTCCCTTAATCAATATATCTTGGAGAGGTTTCCATATCATCACAAAAAGTAACAGTTAATTCTGTTCCAAGGATGTATGATATTTCAACATATGGGTTACTGTATATTACTTAACCAGACCTCTATTGGACATTTAGGTTCCCCATCCCCATCTTTTGTTTTTATAAGCTATGCTAAAATGAATAACTTTGTACATTTATATATAATAATATAGATAGATATTTATATTATTCTTATATATGTAAAATTGAATGTGTGTATTTGTAACACTGTAAGATTAAATTTTTAAAAAGGCATTTGCTATGCCCTAGCATATATGCTTTTGAAATATTTACACATACTTCCAAATTGCTCTCTAAAGGAGTTTTATTAATGTACACTCCGGATAGTAATGTCTGAGGTCCTTGCTCCCCTCACCCTCCCCAATATGCTATGTTGCCAACTTTGGTTTCTCTGTCATTTTAGTAGGTGGAAGTGATATTGCAGTGTAATTTAATTTTCATTTCTCTCATTACAACAAAATATTTGTTACACTTGTAAAAATAGAATATTCCTTGCTTTAGTTAACTTGAATTTTGATTTTTTTTTAAGGTGAGAACAATTTGAAGTATGATTTCTAGGCTGCTTCAAGTGTGTGTAGCAAATGAAGAATTCTGGGCTTCACTCTTGACCTATTAAATTATGATGTCAGGGAATGTGCTCTAGAATCTGTAATTTAATAAAGCACCCAGATGTTTCTCATGTTGATCTTAAAGCCTCATATCTGGTTGAGGTATATATGTATTACATTTAATCAGCCAGAATTCTCTTTATTTCTGTAAATATTCAGCCGAGGAAAGCTGCTCCTGCCATCAGGGTTCAAAGTCACATTCTCATATCTTGGAAAAATTAAAAATTTTGTTTCATATCCTCAGGAAATTGGCTATCTTTAATCCATTCAGTCCTCTACAATGGACACATTCTCTATGTTGATCGTATCTTCAAATCCTGAATTAAATCTTTTTTCTGAAAAAGCAATTTTCCTAGGATATGTCTATAAGTTCTCTGAGGCAACTGTCAAAGAAAAATTGCACTAAATGAAGTTAAGGAAGGAAGGAAGATGGGCAAGGAAGACTTTATTTAAGACTGTTGCAGTAGGGAAGATTGAACTCAATCTAGAATACAAGAGAGGCAACTGAGTATTTATAGCCAAAGGGGCAGAGTAAGGAGTCATTAGGTGGAAATTACTACAAAGAATTTGATTAAATATCAAGAGTGGAGAAGGGGAGCTTGATTGGATATCAAGGATGCTGAGGGGGATTCTAGATAAACTGGCTAAGCAAGATTCTTGCCCAAATGCTGGGAAGGCCAAGGATGGTTTGTAAGAGGACTCAGAGAAGCTTGACACAATTTTGGTCAAGTAGGTAGTTCTTGTTAATACCCACAGGGATTCCTTCAGCTTCCTGAAGGGATGGGAGACCAACAGCAGGTAAGATTCCCACATAAGTATCCATGTGTTCTCCCAGTCTCTCGTGTATCTGTTACTGATTCTGCCTCCCTATAGCATTTGTTAATTGGCTTTCTCTTGAGTCCTGGGTCCTCCAGCCAGGTATTTTTCATTACTTGTAATTTACAGACTTTGAATAACATGTGAGTTACTGAATTTGAGCTACAACAAATGGGTCCTTGATGCTAGATATGACCATAATGATTACATCATTAAATTCTCTGTCAGTGTTTGAGATGAAGTGGTTCTCCCATTTGTTATGTCATTTCCAGGAAGGTGTCTATTTGGGTTTCTATGTCACTGCTGTAGATGTCTGAGAACCACAGGCTAGAAATGGGAGAGGCTGGAGGGGCTGCAGTTAGAAACTTCCTACATAGGGAAGGCTATCAGGTCAATTCAGAAGACAGAGAATATTTTAGGGGGGTACTTTGGATCATATTAGCATCAACAAGGTGGAAAGAAAATAGGAGCATGCCTGCTAAGGCACCACCCCAAGCAGAAATGTTATTTCCCCCTGTAATTAGCATCATCACAGATCATATAAGTGGAGGTACAGTCAAGTGTCCATAGTAGGAAACAAAAGAATCTGTTTTCATGAACTTAGTAACCTTAATTTGTTAGAGTCTTGCATCAGTTCAGTTCAGTTGCTCAGTTGTGTCCGACTCTTTGCTACCCCATGAATTGTAGCACGCCAGGCCTCCCTGTCCATCACCAACTCCTGGAGTTCACTCAGACTCACGTCCATCGAGTCAGTGATGCCATCCAGCCATCTCATCCTCTGTCGTCCCCTTCTCCTCCTGCCCCCAATCCCTCCCAGCATCAGAGTCTTTTCCAATGAGTCAACTCTTCGAATCAGGTGGCCAAAGTACTGGAGTTTCAGCTTTAGCATCATTCCTTCCAAGGAAATCCCAAGGCTGATCTCCTTCAGAATGGATTGGTTGGATCTCCTTGCAGTCCAAGGAACTCTCAAGAGTCTTCTCCAACACCACAGTTCAAAAGCATCAATTTTTCGGCGCTCAGCCTTCTTCACAGTCCAACTCTCACATCCATACATGACCACAGGAAAAACCATAGCCTTTGCTAGACGGGCCTTTGTTGGCAAAGTAATGTCTCTGCTTTTGAATATGCTATCTAGGTTGGTCATAAGTTTCCTTCCAAGGAGTAAGCGTCTTTTAATTTCATGGCTGCAGTCACCATCTGCAGTGATTTTGGAGCCCAGAAAAATAAAGTCTGACACTGTTTCCACTGTTTCCCCATCTATTTCCCATGCAGTGGTGGGACCGGATGCCATGATCTTCATTTTCTGAATGTTGAGTTTTAAGCCAACTTTTTCACTCTCCTCTTTCACCTTCATCAAGAGGCTTTTGAGTTCCTCTTCACTTTCTGCCATAAGGGTGGTATCATCTGCATATCTGAGGTTATTGATATTTCTCCCAGCAATCTTGATTCCAGCTTGTGCTTCTTCCAGCCCAGCGTTTCTCATGATGTACTCTGCATAGGGTCTTGCATAACCAACAGTAATTCATAATGAGTCAATGAAATATTTATAGTTCAGTGAGTTATTGGTGAGAGTAGGACTTGATTTAAATTTTTTGTTACATATTGTTGTTCAGGTACTCAGTCATGTCTGACTCTTTGCGACCCTGTAGACTGCAGCATGCTGTGCAATCCAGCATGCAGGATTCTCTGTCCTTCACCATCTCCTAGAGCTTGCTTAAACTCATGTGCTTTGAGTTGATGATGCCGTCCAACCATCTTGTCCTCTGTCATCCCCTTCTCCTCTTGCCTTCAATCTTTCCCAGAATTAGGGCCTTTTCTAATGAGTCAGGTCTTTGCATCAGGTGGCCAAAGTATTGGAGTTTCAGCTTCAGCATCAGTCCTTCCAATGAATGTTCAGGATTGATTTCCTTTAGGATTGACTGATTTGATCTCCTTGCAGTCCAAGGGACTCTGAAGAGAATTCTCCAATACCATAGTTCAAAAGCCTCAATTCTTCAGCGCTCAGCCTTCTTTACGGTCCAACTTTCATATCCATACATGACTACTGGAAAAACTACAGCTTTGACTAGATGGGCCTTTGTTGGCAAAGTAATGCCTCTGCTTTTTAATATGCTGTCTATGTTGGTCATAGCTTTTCTTCCAAGGGGCGTTTTTTAATTTCATGGCTTCAGTCACTATCTGCAGTGATTTTGGAGCCCAAGAAAATAAAGTCTGTCATTGTTTCCACTGTTTCCCAATCTTAAGATTTTGAGCATTGCTAGCGTGTGAAATGATTGCAATTGTGCGGTAGTTTGCAACGTATGAGAACATTAAAATGTCTCGGAAGGAACCTGAGAATAGATCACTGGATTTAAGGGTTGCTTCTTATGACATAGACGAGGTTAATTTCTATAGAACATAGACACCTGTCTTCTCCTAATTTAGTTCCGGCCCAGCTGAAGGAAATCTTTCTTACCACATGCCCACCTTTCTCTCTCTAACGGCACAGTGTCTTCCCAGAGCTAACCGGACTTTGCAAGTTTGATTAGCTTTATCTCCAACTTGATTCCCGTCTACACACGGAGTACTTTTACAGGGGGACATTTCTTGTCCCTGAGCCTCTGCTCGGGGGGATCTGTTTCCTGGGTGCTTCGGATGCAGGTGTTTGGCACTTTCCGAAGAGGTCTGATCAGAACCTCTTCTCCATTTCCTGCGGGTCCAAGTGGCGGAAGAGAGAAGACACCTGGAGAACCGCGAAGGCAAAGGGCGTTCCACTAACCCGCAGCCTCTCTCACCCGAATTTACACTCCTCTCCGGGCCCCTCCACCGCGTGCAACACTTTCTGTGCACTTGACTCTCTTCAAACGCGGGCGTTCTGTAATGAATCGGGAACGCCTGCTCCCGGCGCAGTGAGGCCAGCGACCCGCCGGGAGGTGAGTTTTTCTGCTTAGACTGCAGGGACCGCGCTCTCCGCGGCTGCAAGTTTTCGAGGAGTTTCCCATCCGGCTTTGCATTTGGGGTGGATGATAAGAATGAGAAGAAGGAATGAGAAAAGACAGACGAGAGTGAATGGTCTGGGTGAAATGGGAAAGGGAAGAGGGGATAAGAAGTGACCCCAGGCGTGTGTGTCACAGCGGAGAAAGCACGCTCCGGGCAGAGGCTCAGCTCCTTGGTACGCGGGGTTTTCGGCTTAGGAGCCCGCGCGGCGGCGAGGAGACCTTCGTACCTCGGAGATTTTGAGATGCTGTCTGCATCAAGGAATTGGCGCTGCTGGAGCCGTTCCGCCCGGCCCCTGAGAAGTTCCTGAGGTTACTGGGAACCGCCACCATTTCTACTCAGCCTCCCTGCTGTTGAACTTTGTGCGCTTGGAAAGCTTGATTTTAAAGAATCTGTTACTTCCCAGGCGAAGTATTCGGTACTTTGGTTCGAACAGAGTAGGAGAATCCAATACGACCACATTTGTGTAAAGCAAGCGAACACTTTTTCTCCAGTTCCGACGCGAACTATAAAATGTTCCCCTGCGAGGTCCCACCGAGATTCGAACTCGGATTGCTGGATTCAAAGTCCAGAGTGCTGACCATTACACCATGGGACCAACCGAGAGGTTAAGACCCCGTCCGCAATTATAGTTAAATATTGCCTCCACAGTAGGTTTCCAGTAGCTTCAACCCAGACGAGTTAGATCAAGATTCACTGAGTCCACGCCGATAATGAAATCTGATGCTTTATTGCTGCTGGGGAAGAAGCAATGGGCACAATATAATTCAAGACAATTCACGCACTCTCTCTTCCGCTTCGGTTGGGAGCATAAATTAACTTTCAGAAGACCAGCAGAGACGGATCCAGGTTTTGTAAAGTTTGAAACTTACAAGAGTTTCTTAAGAAGAACACAAGGCTCTTTTTTTAAGAGAAAGAATAGACATTCTCAACACAAAATTAGATACAGTTACTCCAAGACATATATGATGTATCTGAGGGAAAACTGGAGGAAAAAGAGGCTGCAGTCTTAACTAATTTCCATTACAATATACTTTTACAAGTTTTACAAAAATATATGTTCATACAGGGCGACACTTTACACGGCCTTAGAGGGGGGTTTGACGCCCTTAGTGAAACATGATAAACACCCCTCCAAGGAGCAATTTGGCAATATCTATAAGAATAATCTACTCAGCAATTTTTCTCTAAAAAAGCCATTCTACAGAAATAAAAATATAGAAAGTTAAAAAATATATCTAAAGATGCTCACTGTAATGTTTTTTAGTATCAGAAACTTGAAAATATGCATATCCATTCAATAGAAATAATATACTAGAAAGAATGGGATTGATATAGGTACACATGTTGGCTTGGCAGTTTCAGGAGAGATTTAGTCTAAGACTAGCAAGCAAAATTCAGCAATTTGCTGAAATGTAATATATAGCATGATCCAATTTTTGTCATAGTTTGTGAATTTATATACTCAGTTTTAAATAGGTTAAGATTTTTGTCCTGTTCCCTTTTGTGAGATATAACTGCTTCAGCAATTAAAATTGAAAAATGTACCCCCCAAAATTAATGCCCTCCAGTAGAGGACTTAGAAGTTGTGTTTACTCCGTGCTGACTGCTCAGTGTGGTGGTGATCAGAGCGTGCAGAAAATGAAAGAGTAGAAGACAGAACCCCTGACTACAAGGGATTAATAGTTAGGGAGAAACCACAAAAGATAAATGCAACATCTTAATAGTGACTAGAAAAAGGAGAAACTGAGATGGGGCCATCCATCTCAGTCCTTTTGAGGTTCTGATGACTTGGGCACATGGACAAAATTTCATATACAATTTCATCGACGTTAGCGACTCACTCAGCACATTTACAGATCTCAAGAGTAAGAAGTTTTGATTTCAAGATCTCCAAAAGAAACGTTCTGATTCTTAAAAGTCGCTTGAATCAGAAATGCCAAAATGTGAGTAACTAATAGAGATCAAAGTAGAACTAAAAAGAATGGGAAAAGGAAGACATTCAGCAATTCAACAAATATTCCTCAGGCATCTATTATTTATTGAGTGCTCTTCGCAAGGCCGTGGGGGGCAGACTGGGTGGGGAGGAAGAAGAGGAATTAGGCTGGCACTTGAGATGATTCCTGGGCTTTTAGACCTCCAGCAGAATTCACCGGTGCCTCAGCCTCTTCCTCTTGAAACAGTTTTCTCTTTGTTCACATACATCCATTCTTTGAATATCTTGCCTGGCAGAGCACACTGTCTGAAGGAGCTTGAGCCAGGTATAAATGTTCTGGTCGCCCAACTCTAGCGATTTCTTAGACTCTGAAAACACGTCCAGATTTTCCTTGTTAGTTTTCTGGGGCCAGTTTTCCAGGATTGTTAACAGCATGGCTCACAGAGCCAGAAGTAGCAGGAATAGCTACTGCTGTCATTAGCAGGTAAGCTCACTATATGGATCTTGATTTTCCCCTCCATCTATATAAGGGAAAGAAGGAGCTAGATTTTACATTTCCTTTTTGAGTCTAAATTACGGCTACTGGGAAAGAGGAGAGTGGCTCACATCTAACGTGAAAAGGCCAGGTGGAGCCTACGAATTCGCTAACTGGGCAAGATGCTCTTCTGCTTTTGTTTTAGGACGCAGCGATGAGTGCTGCAGGTCTTAGTGCAGCGACAGATTGTCACCGTGACAAGAAAACCCAGTGCAGCCCCCTCATTAGCTTTACTCACACAGTGAAAACTCTTCACCGGTAACTGGGTAACTCGAGAGCAAAGTCTCTGAACAATTTACAGAGCACTTGTGACCTCATGTTCACCGCTCGGATTTACCACGACCACCGAGCTGGTTGCACCACCTGGAATCCTAGAGCGGACCGGAAGTGAGCGCAGCTCCCGGGGCCTGGCTGGAACGAGCTGGGGTCTGAGGCGGGTGTGTGAGACGAGCCACCGCCTCGCCCGGGAGTGTCGCCTGTTGCCCACTTCTCTGCCCACTTCTCGAGACAATACGAGCTCCTTTGAGGGGGAAGTGGCGGAGGGGAGAGGGCGTCTGCGCGGCGGCAATCGGGCCTTCCCCGCCGACGGCTAGCGGTGTGGAAAGAGCCCCTTTCCCTCTCCCCCCATCCCGGGCCTGGGCCTCGGAGCGCCGGTTTCAGAGAGACCTGTGTGGTTTTCTTGTTGGGGATAGTAGACCCAGGCTTTAGGGCCAGAGTTTCCTCAGTTTTCTGTCTCGCAAGCAAGCTGCCGCTCAATTTGTGCTCCTGGAGCTTTAGTGAATAGTTCTGAACTCACAATTTCCGGTCTTGTCAGAGAATGGCTTCACTTTCAATGGAATTGATCAAGTAACTGCCCTGTTTTCACCTAAACAAAAAAAAAAATTTAGCTGCGTCTGTAATTTGTCTGTGTCAACAGGATTTTCTTATTAAAAAAAGCTTTCCTGACCAAAGACTGCGTGGGGACCTCAAATAAAATCACACATCTCCTTAGATCCTAGTTGGAGCAAGGCCAAGCTAAGGATGGCAGCAGCCCCTGGGGCCATCCCAGCCTTGGCTGGGCAGGGTTCAGAGGAACAAGGGGAGATTATCAAAATAAAGGTTAAAGAAGAAGACCCTATTTGGGATCAGGCATCCTTCCTACAGAAGAATTTGTCTTATAGCAGGGAACTCTCTCGTCAACGTTTCCGGCAGTTCTGCTATCAGGAGACTCCCGGACCCAGGGAGGCTCTGAGCCAACTCAGGGAACTTTGCCGTCTGTGGTTGAGCCCAGAGACACACACAAAGGAGCAGATCCTGGAACTGTTGGTGCTGGAACAGCTCCTGACCATCCTGCCTGAGGAGCTCCAGGCTTGGGTACGGGAGCACCATCCTGAGAGTGGCGAGGAGGTGGTGACTGTGCTGGAGGATTTGGAGAGGGAGCTTGATGAACCTAGACAGCAGGTGAGAAATTGGAGGTGCCATCTTTCGTGGAGAATTTGAGTGCTGTGGGTCCAAGGTGGAGTGAGTGGAGTTCACTTCACACTGACTGCTGCAAATTTGAATTCTGGGCATTATCATTTGATCACTGGTGTAGATGAATAGATTCATGCTTCTGGGATAACAATTTTTATGTTGGTGGTAGCTGATTCTAATAAGGAAATGGGAAACCAAATGGGAAACCTTGGTCTAGTGCTTGTGAATAAAAAGTATATTTTATTCAGTGACTGTGAGATAAAAGTAGCTATCTCTTCTTATGATGCCCACTACTTTGACCATATATGGAAGCAAATCAGTGTAAGAATATAAGGAATACCTTCTAGGAGAAACAGAGAAGTAGCCTCATTTAATGGAAATATCAGGAAATGGTAAATAATAAGATCTGGGTTCTCTAATAGGCTCTTTCACTAATTAGCTATGTAACCTCAGGTACACACCTTCTTTGGACTTTGATGACTTCATCTGTACAATGAAGAGATTAATTGCATCATTTTCTAGATACTTTTCAGTACTTGGGGTTGTTGGTATGTGAGGTCTATCACACTAGAGGTTATTTTTAAGAGCATACATTTGCCTTTTATGAGTAATTTTAGAATATTATGGGTATTGTCAAACACTCCCATTTCTGTAAGATACTATCCACACATTTATCTGAACTCTTTTTTAAATGTGAACATTTTATATATATATAGAACGTTTTAACCATTTTATGATCTATTAACATGTTTTTCTGGAATGCAAAATCTTTCATATGAGTCTGATAAATAGGGAAATAAGTCAATGTAATGCTGAAATTGTGTCGGCTCATGTATGAGTTTTCCCTGAAAGTTGATGTTTTGGGCCACCTAAGTAAGAGCATCTGAATCCAAAGTATATGACTATAGCCTAGTACAGCAAGTTGTGAAGACATACGTGTACATACTGCCCATTCACCTCCATATCCTTCCTCTTGGCCCCTGTCTCTGTTTTAGAAGCGCTTACGTGCATAGTTCCTCCTATTTTGGTGCAATCTTTGCTAAACCTTTTTGTGTTCCAGAAAATGAGCAAGCAAGGGGGGGTTGCAAGTGCCACAGAAGCGTGCTGGTGATAAAATTTCTGCTGGTGAGCATGAAAGAAAAGATTTAACAAATAAAGAAAAGCTCAAAATTATAAAATGTTTTGAAAGAAATGAAAAAACATGCAACTGAAATAAAAGAGTCAACTTTACGAACAGTTAGAGACAATGCTGGGAAAATAAAAGAAAGTTATCTAGCTGGAACAGCTGCAATTGCTACAAAATTTGTTAGAACAAGGCATAAGGAAATGGAAGAAATGGAACATTTGTTTGAATTTTATACCAAAGAAAGAAGCAATGAGAAGTAGCCTTTCTTAAAATTAAAGAGAAGACATTAGCAATATATATGACCTAAAGAAGAAAGTGCAGAAGTGCCTTCATTTAGTACAAATAGTGGCTGGTTTAGTGGCTTCAAGAACTGCTATGATTTCCACAATATTTAGCTCTCTGGTGAAGCTGTGAGTACAAAGAAGCTGAAAAGACATTTCCCCCAGTGTTAAGAAGTTTGATTGCCAAAGAAGTATATAACGTAGACCAGGTTTTTAATTTTGATGAAACCACTCTCTTTTGGAGCAAGTGATCTCAAGGGCCTGTATCTTGAAGGGGGAAACAGAAGGTCCAGTATTTAAGATGGTGATGCTGGGTGCAAATGCCAGTAGGAATTTAAATCTAAAGCCTGTGTAATATATTATTCTGCCAACCTACAAGCTTTAAAAATAATTGTAAAGATTAGCCTGAATATCTACTATAAGTCTACAAGAAAGGTTGGATCGCAGGGCAGATATTTACTTATCTTCTAGGTGATGTTTTATAGATGATTTTAAAAAATATTGCAAGAGGAACAAACAACTTTTCTTTCAAAATTCTTGTAATTCTCAGTAATACACTAAGCTATCCTCCAACAGTTGATGAACTTTCTTCAACTATTAAAGTTCTCTTTTACCTCCTAATACAACTACTTTTCTTCAACCCTCTAATCAGGGTGTGATCACAGTCATTAAAGCTTATTATTTAAGGATAACATTCAAGGTGTTTATTGCATCTACACCAGGTGATGATGCACACACAGTTTTTGAATTCTGGAATTGATAAAGCATTAAACTTGAAATTGGTATTATTATAGAGGCTTGAGATGATGTCACAAAAGCGTACTTGCATGGGGTGTGGTATGATTCTCCCTGATTGCGACTTCCCTGATGGTCCACTGGTTGAGAAGCCACCTTTCGTTGAAGGGGACATTGGTTTGATCCCTGGTCAGGGGACTAGGATCTCACATGCACAGGGCAGCAAAGTCTGTGGGCTTCAACCAGAGAACTCGCTTTCAGCAAACTGCAGAGCCCACGTGCCCTGGAGCTGGCACGCCACAACTAGAGAGGAGCCATCATGCTGCAACAGAGAGCATGAGTGCCACAATTAAGACTTGACACGGCCAAAAAAAAAAGATTTTTCTCCCTGATTTAATTTATGATTCTAAAGGCTTTGAAAACTTCAGAAGAGCTCCACTAAATCAAAGCAACTTATGTTACTCTTGCAGAGGAGGTTGGATTTGAAAAAGCTGAGTGGAGATATTGAGGAACTGCTGCAGTCTCATTCAGAAGCTCTCTGTATACAAGAGCTCCAACAGTTAGGTGCTGAGGCTCAAATGGAAGTCTGTAAGATGATGATACAGTTTGACAATCTACCCCACAAGAGCTTTCTACTTCTCAGTTATCTTCTGCTCTAAGTATGATAGAGAAGTAGTGGCAGTAGATAGATGATAACTTGACTACAATGTAGAATGCAGCAGGATTTCACTTCATGGCATAAAGTCCTATTTGGAACCATGAAATAGCTTCTTTATGAAAGAAGGAAAATATTTAAGCAGAAAAAACGAATTATCTTTTTATAAGCCAGTGTCAGAAAATAAAAACAAGATGATGAGCCAGAATTGTCATTATATATTTTGTAGTTTCACTACATTTCTTGGAAAGTGTGCAAATGCTTGCCCATCTGAACTTCTGATGATGATATCCCTTGACCCTTGCCTCACCCTTTCCTTATACCTCTAACAAGATACCATCACTTTTCTAAGTTAAAAATCCTTAGAATACTTAATATTTTAAAAATACTTAATATTTTTTGTCTAATATGTCTTTTTGTCTATACTTGTAATTTTACTGGCATTTCTGTAGTTTTATTAATATCTCCTGACAAAGCTGTGTAGAATTTAAATAATCTACCCTACAACTTTATTTTCTCCATAAATCCTGTTAGTTTTTGTGTACTTTTACAGAAAGCATGTTGTTTCATGAGTTCATGTGTTATTGCATAGATTCCTATACAAGCAGTCTCTTTCTTCTAGCCATCACACCTTTTCTGTTTCAAATAAACAGTATTGGTTTTTTTTTTTTTCCCTTAACATGTACCTGTTACTTTAAAATTTTCCTCTTCTGGTAGGACTTTGTCTTTGGTCAATACTGGGTAATGTTTAGGGTTATGCTCTGATTATATTGGAAAGTTTTTCACATGACTCAGGGTTAAATGTCAAATTTGTATAATTGCATAAATGTTTTTCTATTTTTGTTTTGTTTTGTCTCTGTGTGATTTCTGAAGGAAGGGGAAAATGCCATTGTTGTAAATGCTTTTAACTGCCAGCCCAGTATCTATTGTACACCCCTTCTTTCTTCCATAAAAAAATACTTCATGTTGGCTACACTAAGTTGCTCCAGTCTGTCCAACTCTTTGTGATCCTAGGGACTGTAGCCCATCAGGCTCTTCTGTCCTTGGGATTCTCCAGGCAAGAATACTGAAGTGGATTGCCATTCTCTTCTCCAGGGCATCTTCCGGACCCAGGGATCAAACCTGCAGGAAATTCTTTACCATTGAGCCATGGAGGAGCCTAAAAATCTATGCCCAAAGGGAAAGACTACCCACTCCAGTATTCTAACCTGGAGAATTCAGGACTCTATACAGTCCATGGGGTTGTAAAGAGTTAGACAGGATTGAAGGACTTTCACTTAAGCCTGAACAGGGGTTTGAACCCTGTGGAGTCTCAGATTAAAAGTCTGATGCTCTACTGACTGAGCTATCCAAAACACTTTAGAGCAACGCCTGAACAGGGACTTGAACCCTGGACCCTCAGATTAAAAGTCTGATGCTCTACTAACTGAGCTATCCAGGCTCTCTTAAAAAAAAAATAGAGGCTCAGACATAGTCTTCGTGTTCAGTTGCGTCTAACTCTGTAACTCCATTGACTGTAGCCAGCCAGGCTCTTCTGTCCATGGGATTCTCCAGGCTCCAAGCAAGAATACTGGAGTGGGTTGCCATTTCCCATTCCAGGGTATCTTCCCCATGTCTCCTGCCTGCATTGGCAGAGGGTTTCTTCACCACTGAGCCACTGGGGAAGCTATCTACCTAACTGTTGGCTATGTACCTAATTAAATGCTTTTCAGCTTTCCTTGTACTAGAGTTGGCCAGGCAGTATGGTTCTGGCCAAAAAGAAATAAGCATATTTTCTAGGAGTTTCTGGGGAAGCTTATATTTTCCTTATAAAATGGCACATATGTGTTTGCTGCTGCTGCTAAGTCGCTTCAGTCATGTCTGACTCTGTGCGACCCCAGAGACGGCAGCCCGCCAGGCTCCCCCGTCCCTGGGATTCTCCAGGCAAGAACACTGGAGTGGGTTGCCATTTCCTTCTCCAATGCATGAAAGTGAAAAGGGAAAGTGAAGTCGCTCAGTCGTGTCCGACTCTTAGCGACCCCATGGACTGCAGCCCACCAGGCTCCTCCATCCATGGGATTTTCCAGGCAAGAGTACTGGAGTGGGGTGTTTAGTTCAGCCTTTTCCCACTTCCTGTCTTGAACACGAATATGATGTCTAGAGCTATGGTAGCTATCTTGTGACCATGACGTGATGACAAATGTTAGGATGACCACCAATATGTTATGAATGAAGACAGCTCTGGTCCCTGACAACTGTTAGGTATGTGAATCAATGCCAGCAACTGCCCTCCTCTGGATTTCTTAACATATGACAAAAATAAACCCCAATTTGTTTAAGCCACTGTAAATTGGGTGTTATAATCAATTGAGAAATGCATGCATTTCTAATGAATACAGCCATATTTACTCCACTATTTTATGACCAAGTTTCTTATTAGAAACTTAAAAAACAAAATCTAGGAGTTATATAGTGAAAGACAAATGACTGTCGTAACCGGTTTGAGATAATTTCACCTTTGTAATTTGTTTTTGCCATCCAAAGGCACCCTTTACACTTCTGTGGTAAAAGCTGAATGGAATTCCTCCGATTCCTTCTAAGACCAGGCCCACCTGCCTTGGACTGGTCTCTCAAATGGAAATGCAGAGGAATCAAGAGGCTAGATGTGTGTGGGTACATGGTTGTGGAGGAGGAGGAGTCAGTGATAAATGCATCACAATAAGCCATATCTATATTTTGTTTCATGTCTTGAGTTGTTCTGGTTGTGCTTATACCAACTTTACAGAATTGATAAAATTGTTTAATTATAAATAGTTTCCTTGTCTCCCAGATGACTTATATCTTTCCCTCCAGGACCTCCTTTACCTCAGTTATGGAAAGATTTAGGCAAACTGAGATGCATGCTGTGATACTATATAAAGAAATCTACATAAGACCTTTTATTCTTAAGACCAGAGAAGGGAAAAACTTACCAAAGGGAAATGGCTCGACCATTTATGAACTTTTATTTTAAAAGAAAATTGGTTTCTTATATATTTTGTTCTGTCTGAGAAGAGGAAGTAAGTTTATAACATGGTGTCCAGCTTGGGGAAAAGGAACATGACACATAAATTCCTTAAATCCCACCATAATGTTATAATACATCTTGGCTTTCATTCAGATATCAGTGACGGTTTCCTTTTGGAATTTTCTGGTTTATGTGCAGTTTGGGCTCCAGTATTTATGGACCCAAATTTTCAAGCCATCCCACAGAATACTGACATCCACTGACACCTTTTACTAGACTTTATTTGAGCATCTTGTTCTGCTTGGTGAATATGAATTATTAGAGTTCATAATTCTGACAGTATTTTGCCCTCTGGACTCTGAATCCAGGAATCCAAGTTCAGATTTTGGTGGGACCTGAGGCAAGTCTGTTTTGGGCTTCTCAGATGGCACAGTGATAAAGAACCCATTTGCCAATTCGGGAGACACAAGAGATGTGGATTCGATCCCTGGATTGGGAAGATCCCCTGGAGGAAGAAATGGCAATCCACTCCAGTATTCTTGCTTGGAGAATCCCACAGACAGAGGAACTTGGCGGGCTATAGTCCATGGGGTCACAAAGAGTCAGACATGACTAAAGTGACTTAGCACACCCGCACACAGTGATCAGAAAAATGCAAATTAAAACAAACTTGGTAACCACCGTTGATGTGACCAAATTTGAGTAAGGATGTTGAGCTAGTAGAATGCCTGTGTACTACTGATAGGAATAAGTTGTTATGACCGTTTTGGAAATATCAACCGAGTGTAACCATACTCCATGATCCAGCAAACCTACTACAAGGTATATATCTTACAGAAACACATTCAAAGACATGCAAAATAATATTCATAGCAGCATTATTATAATTGCCAAGAACTCTAAACAACACAGATGTCCATTAAAAGTTGTCATGGATGAATACATCATGGTGTATTTGTATAACTGAATACTATATAATAATGAAAATGAATGAGCAAGTGCTACATTCAACAATATGGATGAATTTCACAAATATAATGTTGAGCAAAAGAACCCAGACAAAAGTAAGTATATATTATATGATTCTGTTTCTGTAAAGTCCAAAAAGCAAAATGAATCTTTGATGATAGATGTCAGAGTAGTAGACACATTGAGTGAAGAGGGTCAGACAAAAGTAGCTGATAAAGTTCTGTTTTTTTAAATGAGTAGTTCACTTTGTGATGTCATTGAGCCCTACATTTATGAGTTATGCACCTTTTTCTAAGTTTATAATACTTACCATAAAAATCATATTCAGAAAAATGTTTATTTCTCATTTGATGTCTCCTGCACGATAGGCTAGGGTGCTTGATTATATGAACATTTTTAGATTCAAATGTCATATGAATGAGAAATTATTTTTGTAAATCCAAGGCCCAGTGAGGGAAATTTTAAAAATTAACCAAGTTAAGAATATTTGGCAAGGCAAACTATTGAAATGTTCTATTTGAGTGCAATATGGCTTCTACAGGGATCTTTGCAAGAGAGTGGCTTTGGCAGGGATGTGAAATGGCCAAGCTACTTCCACTGTAAGTGGCACACTTAAAGAATTGGAGTCAGGGAGAAGGCAATGGCACCCAACTCCAGTAATCTTGCCTGGAAAATCCCATGGACGGAGGAGCCTGGTGGGCTGCAGTCCATGGGGTTGAGAAGAATCGGACACGACTGAGCGACTTCACTTTCACTTTTCACTTTCATGCATTGGAGAAGGAAATGGCAACCCACTCCAGTGTTCTTGCCTGGAGAATCCCATGGACAGAGAAGCCTGGTGGGCTGCCGTCTCTGGGGTCGCACAGAGTCGGACACGACTGAAGCGACTTAGCAGCAGCAGCAGCAGCAGCCATACTCAAAGCCTCCAATTGTAGAGTTATTTGTGTTCTTTTCACTTTAAGGTATATTGCTGCTGCTACTAAGTCACTTCAGTCGTGTCCGACTCTGTGCGACCCCATAGATGGTAGCCCACGAGGCTCCCCCATCCCTGGGATTCTCCAGGCAAGAACATGGAGTGGGTTGCCATTTCCTTCTCCAATGCATGAAAGTGAAAAGTGAAAGTGAAGTTGATCAGTCGTGTCCAACCCTTAGCGACCCCATGGACTGCAGCCTACCAGGCTCCTCCATCCATGGGATTTTCCAGGCAAGAGTACTGGAGTGGTTTGCCATTTCCTTCTCCATTAAGGTATATTAAATAGCTATAAATCAGAATTCTGGTTCTTAGGAGGTAACAGCTCCTCCCCTCCTTTTAACTTTCATTCTTACTCAGTTTTAGAATTAATCATGGAGATGTGATTAGTCCCAGAGGCTGCTATTCTCTTAAGACAGACTTGGGAAGTTATTGGCTGTTGAATACTTATTTTCATTAATGGACCTACTTTCATTAGAATAGAATAGAATAGAATCTACCTAACACATCTCTTTCCCAGTTTACTTGTTGCTTATATGATTAACAAATATCCATGTGTAGAAATGAGTAAAAGATCTACAAGTCAATGAAAACTCTCCTAAACTAAAATAGTACAACACACTGTAACACAAGTTTTATTACTTTTTTTTTCCTTTTGGTGAATGGCACTGAAGCTTTAGACTTCATCTGGTAAATTATAGGCAAAGACTATTTAAAGAAGAAGCTATAGTAAGCTGATAACACAAATAATGACATTAAAATGATTGAAAGGCCGGACAGAAACAATCTAGATTACTGATAACAAACTGTGCCAAACAGTTGGCTGTTAACCACCTTCCTGGATTATTACAAGGTTTTCTTATTGTCCACTGACTATCATTTCTAGACTTAGCACAATCAGACATTAGACTGTAACACAGTCCAGATAGACATACCTATTGAATGTTATGACAACTGATTCACAGAATTATATTTTACAAAGATTTAATATATCAACTTATATACAGGCTGAAGGAGGAATAACATTCAGTTCAGTTCAGTTCAGTTGCTCAGTCATGTCTTGACTCTTTGCGACCCCATGAATCACAGCACGCCAGGCCTCCCTGTGCATCACCAACTCCCAGTGTTCACTCAAACTCATGTCCATCGAGTTGGTGATGCCATCCAGCCATCTCATCCTTTGTCGTCCCCTTCTCCTCCTGCCCCCAATCCCTCCTAGCATCAGGGTCTTTTCCAATGAGTCAACTCTTCGCATGAGGTGGCCAAAGTATTGGAGTTTCAGCTTCAGCATCAGTCCTTCCAATGAACACCCAGGACTGATCTCCTTTAGAATGGACTGGTTGGATCTCCTTGCAGTCCAAGGGACTCTCAAGAGTCTTCTCCAACACCACAGTTCAAAAGCATCAATTCTTCGGCTCTCAGCTTTCTTCACAGTCCAACTCTCACATCCATACATGACCACTGGGAAAACCATAGCCTTGACTAGATGGACTTTTGTTGCCAAAGTAATAGCTCTGCTTTTCAATATGCTATCTAGGTTGGTCATAACTTTCCTTCCAAGGAGTAAGCGTCTTTTAATTTCATGGCTTCAATTTTTTTGGAGCCCAAAAAATTAAAGTCTGACACTATTTCCACTGTTTCCCCATCTATTTCCCATGAAGAGCTTTAAATATGTTCTTACTTCTGGTTTCCCAAGACTATGGTAAGCAAATGTGTAACAAACAGTGCCATATAGATAACTTGGAGGTAAACATGTTTATATGTATGTATTTGTGTGTGTGTGTTTATCTATCTAGTATCTTGGTTCCTAATTCCTCAACCAGGAATCGCAGTCAGGCCACTGCAGTGAAAGTGCTGAGTCCTAACCACTGGACCACCAAGGGATTCCCAAACATGCTTCTATATTAAAGACAGTGTTTATTTAAAGTCAGTGGCAATAACTTTCACTCTCCTCTTTCACCCTCATCAAGAGGGTTTTTAGTTCCTCTTTGCTTTCTGCCATTAGAGTAGTATCATCTGGATATCTGAAGTTGTTAATATTTCTCCCGGCAATCTTGATTCCAGCTTGTGATTCATCCAGTCCAGGATTTCCATGATGTACTCTGCATATAAGTTAAATAAGCAAGGTGAAAGTATACAGCCTTGAGTTACTTCTTTCCCATTTTGAACCAGTCTGTTGTTACCAGACATGGAACATGTCTGTTGTTCCATGTCTGGTTCTAACTGTTGCTTCTTGACCTGCATCCCTATACAGGGTTCTTCCAAATCTGCTCCTGCATGTGCAAATTCAACCAACCAAGGATTGTGTAGTACTGTATTATTTGTTATTGGAAAAAAAATTGCTTTGTAGATAGACCCCCTAAGGGTCAAGCCAATATTGTCCAAGGATCAACTGTATATTTTGGAGACAATAGGGTGAATTTAATTATGACACGAGTACTAGATGATTGGTGTAAGGCTAAAATAATATTTTCTTTTCACCCAACACAGTTACCCACTTTGATTGGCTTTTTCCCCCTGCATCCATACATAACACAGTCGGCTAATGTTTTCCACATTTGGTCTAAAACAACTGTCCGATTTCTTCCTGGTTTAAATAGTTCATTAGTCATTATTAGATAATTTCACCCCAAATATTTACTTTGATTGCTCCTACTGAAACTCATTTACAATTTTCTCCCAGTTATCACAATTTAGGGAATATTCCTTTAATGTGCTTCCATTCTGAGTTCCCAAAACAAAAACCATAGGTTTGCATATCAACTCCTGTCTAATTTCTGTTGTATGGCTCTGACCTTATTTGTTCCAGCATTTTTTATTTCTCTTCTTACTCTATCTAGCACTCCTCTTAAGAATTCAGTGAAGACTTTTTCTTCTTATATCCTTTCCATTTCAGTAGAAAAATGTTTTAAGGTTTAGCTATGGTTTATGCAGTGATATTATTAACATTATATTAATTTCCAAATGTACCTATTTATCCCCAGGTCCCACAGGGCACATATGAGCAAGCAGTTCCAATGGAAGAAAAGACTCTTCTGGATACTGCAAAGGAGTCCTTAGGTACCCATCTCCAGTCTATAGAAGACAGAATGGAATGTGAATCTCCAGAATCACACCTCCTTCAAGATAATGGTGAGGATAATTTAGTCTTTGGAAAGAGGATGAGATTTGGGAGAGGGAAGGGCCCATTCATTGAAAGGTTATCAAACTTTATTCCATTGACGCTTCTAGTGAATATAGCTGAAGGAAAGGTCAACCAGTGTAGTGTAATGCTATTAATGAACTTGACTTAAGCAATCAAACAATAATGTAAAAAATAATTGAACACAGTATTTTTCATGGATAACTTGCAATGGAATTAAGTACCTGTGGATAGATAAATCAAAGATGCCTCTGTATATAAATGTGGATCACTTGTCAATATAGCCATGGGTCCCATTTCTATAGCCTCTGCTCCCCAATTCTTGTTACATATGGCTATTTAAGATTGGAACTATTACTTAGAAATCCTACCGAAGAAAATGGAATTTCTGAAGTCCATGTCCACTAGAGATCTAAGGACTATTAACAGTGTAATGTGTGGTAGAGGCAGTGGTGCAGGCTGGCTTGGTTCTGGAGCACCTGTCTTTTCCAAAAGGCTTAATTGATATCACTTTTTCTTTTCTTATATCCCTAGCAATTCCATATTTTCTGCTTATCATAGACCTACTAATATTGATTGTACTAATTTCTGAAGCTCATATTCTCTTGGTTCTCATTTACATTGCCTTATATTTCTTTCTTCCCCCTGGTTTATCCTTGTTTACCTTTATGTTCATGGCTCCATAGCATGATACAAAATGTATCAGTGTGGAAAGAAATACTATCTATATAATGGTCTTTTCAGTCACACTTTGAAATAGCACTTTTCAGGAGTGTTGTCATCTTCATTATAAAGCTAATTAACAAATTTTTATCCAACACTTTTTTTTTTTTTTTCTGGCTGCACCCCAAGGCTTGATTTGCAGAATCTTAGTTGCCTGACCAGAGATTGAACCCAGCCCTCAGCAGTGAAAGCACCAATTCTAAATCACTGGACCACCAGGGAACTCCTTATTCAACACTTTTCTTTGTAATAAAATGTTAGATAGTGGAAGAAATACTAGAAGGAAAAGTGATCCCTGCTTCTTTAGAAACTTATAGTCTTGTCCGTTGTACATATGAAACAGTGAAAGAAGAAAGTACTACAGTGCTAGTTTATGTTATTGATAAATTATATCTTCAAGAAAGGAGAACTCACTGTAAGCTTAAATGATCAAGGAGGTCTTGTTGGAACAACTGAGAGTTAAATGAGGCCAAAACACAATTCCGAAGCTTTGGAAATTATTAACATTTGAGAATTATTTCAATTTACCAGTTCAATATTTGGTATGCAAATTATCAAACAACTTGAGAAAAAGTATTTTTTCCAAGCATCTATAGGACTTTCGAGGTTATATGCTAATTCCAAATTATTCTTTTTGATCTTTTCAAAATAGCTTCCTTAAGACTAGCCAAATTTGATTTATTTAAATGTTTCTATTATTATGAATAGTCTAAACATTTATTTTAATATCTTATATTAAACCAGAGATTTTTCACTACTTCAGGTTTGTCTGCTGCTCTTTCTTTATCAAAATCAGTAGTAAGGGTATTTATATTGGGTTTATAGCTTTACAAGCACCAAAAGGGAGCTGATGTAAATATATGATATTTCAACTTAAGCCCCAGATGTTGCTATACCAGCTAACATGACTGAATAAAACAAAATGTGGTATAGTCTGAAACTTAAAAAAAAGACAAAAACACCTATTAGGACTTCCTTGATGGTTCAGCAGTTAAGCATCCATTCCCTGGTGGTCCAGTCCCCTTGCAGTGGAGTCAGGGAACTAAGATCCACATGGGAACTAAGATCCCTTATGCCATGGAGGAACTGCTGAACCTGTGGGCTCCAGAGCCTTGTCACATAGCTAGAAGGTTGGGGTGCTGCAACAAAAGATCCCCCCTGCACGCTGTAACTAAGACCTGGATGCAGCCAAAATAAGTAAATTAATTAATTAAGAAACTATCATTCTATAAAAAAAAACTATTACTGTATTTCTGAGACTTCTCTAGCCAAAAAATAGTTTTTGTGTAATTAATAAATAAATGAAAAAAAATTATAACATCAATTTGTTTTCTGTTTTACATAAAACAGTGCTTTACTTTAGGGTTAACCCTGGATACTGCTCTGGAAAGTCATAACCTGGCCTTCTACTCTTTATCAGAACTTTTTGTTCCTGGCTACCCCTCTTTATTCCTCCAAAGGTAGACTTCTTAATCAAAATTGTGCTGCCCCTCTTATGTGTTCATATCTACTTCTACTCCAAGCTCTAGTGGTTATTTGGGCAATATGGTATTTAGATTATATTCCCAAATATTCTAATTGGTTTTTCATTTATATTTTAGGATCATTTTTGTGGCTTTCCATGATGTCTCAAAGCATGGGTGATGATAACTTTAGTAGTTTAGATGCTAATGAAGCAGAAATCGAACCAGAAAACATGAGAGAAAAGTTCTTCAGAAGCTTAGCAGTGTTACTGGAAAACAAGAGTAATAACACCAAGATATTTTCTAAAGCAAAGTACTGTCAATTAATCAGGGAAGTGAAAGAAGCTAAGGCTAAGGAAAAAAAAGAATCAATTGACTACCGGCGCTTGGCTAGATTTGATGTGATCATTGTACAAGGTCATGAGAAGCTAATTGAGGCTATAAATGGGGAAACAGATAAAATACGGTTTTATTTACACAGTGAGGACTTATTTGACATATTGCATGACACACATCTCAGCACTGGACATGGTGGACGTACACGCATGGAAAAAGAGTTACAAGCAAAATACAAGAACATCACAAAAGAAGTTATAATGCTGTACTTGACACTCTGCAAACCATGCCAACAGAAACATTCAAAACTCAAGAAAGTTCTAACATCAAAGCCAATTAAGGAAGTTAACTCAAGATGCCAAGTGGATCTTATAGACATGCAGTTGAATCCTGATGGAGAGTATAAATTTATTATGCATTATCAAGACTTTCGTACAAACTTGAGTTTTTTGCGGTCATTAAAATCTAAAAGGCCTAAAGAGGTTGCACATGCTCTTTTAGATATTTTTACAATTATTGGAGCACCCAGTGTTCTACAGTCTGACAGTGGGAGGGAATTTTCAAGCCAGATTGTCAGTGAACTTAGTAATATTTGGCCAGAACTTAAAATTGTTCATGGGAATCCTCAGCCCTGCCAAAGCCTAAGTTCTATAAATCAAGTTAATGAGGATATCCAAAATCGAATTATCTCCTGGATGCAAACTAACAATTCATCACACTGGGCTGAATTTTTGTGGTTTATTCAAATGACCCAAAATCAACCCCATCACAGAGGCATGCAACAGACTCTATGTGAGGGTGCATTTAGTTCTGAAGCTAAACTGGGGCTCTCTCATTCTCAGTCAACTGAAGAACTTGTTGCCAGCCTGAACACAGAAAATGAATTGGAACAGGCTGATAAAGAATCAGAAAATACTCTAAGAGCCCAGTATGAAGAAAACATTGAGATTGGAACAGATAGTAGTGATATTGAAGAGATTTTTTCTATTACTCCTAAGGTAGCCCGAAAAACTGTTCCTGAAAGCAGACTGAATTTTTTATCATGTGTGGGTTGTGGAAAAGAATGCATAGGTGCTAATAGTTGTGAATCATGTTGTAGAAACATCCATGCAATCTGTGGAGTGCCCTCTCAACCTGAGACTGAGGGTTATTGTAACAAAATAACTTGTAGTCTTTGCTACCAGACCACTACAATGAAAAGGAAACATGATGAGGTTCCAAGAAGTTTGACTGTTCAACCTTTCAAAATGTTGAAGCCATCGGAAACACCGATTTCATCAGACAAAGTAGGAGATTGGGTAAGAATTTGAGTGTGGATCAAAGAATTTGTTGTGGATCAAAGAAAGGCAAGAGCCTCTTTCTTCTTTACTGTGATCATGATGAGTGAGAAAGTTTTGACATGGCACACTAAAGCACAATGATGGCCATCTTGGATATATTTTCTTCTAAAAAAGGTCAATTACTTTTAATGTCCTCCCTCCACTCATTTTTCAAGTTGTAAGTTATAACCTTGGATGCTGCTTTGTTTATTGTTCTGGAGTGAGCAGCAGTAATATCTCTTCTTTCTGATGTCACGCATTTCTTGGGGGGATGAGAAAGCTAGGATCCAGGGGACAAATGGTATGCCTGGTGGTATGTTTCTACAGAAGGATAAATTTGGGAACAGATGAACTTACTGTTACATTGTTTTAGTTGTATGTAAGTGCGGGTAGAGAGGTAAGCTAAGAAAGGGCATCTCAGGTCAAGTGAAGAAATATTTAGGAAGGTCAGGGAATGATAAATTTGGTTGGGAGACATGAGTTTTGTTGGGAAAGTTTGGTTTTATGATTAAAATGCAGAGTGTGAAATAAGGCCAAAGAGATTTTTCAATCATTAGGTTTTATAAAGTAGAACTAATATGTGTTCAAGTTAGTGTTTTGAAATATGAAGGTTACATGTGATTTGGGCCAGTGGTATTTAGAGTTTGTTCTTCAGACCAGTAATGGTCTGCAAACTGTCATACTAGTTCACAGTGAGGTAAGTACACATATTGAGAGTACTTGGAAATTACAACAATATGACATTGCAGATACAAAGCACATGATTAATGAACTCATCTTTTCAAATAGAATATTCAGTCTTGATGTTAAACTCTCAAGGTGAATCACATGTGATAGCAGTTGTAAATTAGTCAAGTATAATAGGTTCACATTAAAATGTGTGATATGCTGTTTAGCTTGTCAGCTGTAACCCAGAAGTGTGTAAAACTGAGAAAATGTAAGCATTTACTTATCTTTATAACTTAATTTAAAAATAATTTTATGTTTTTAATCAAGCCTGGTTTTGTAAAATTTTTTAAATTGAAGTCTAGTTGATTTATAATATTATGTTAGTTTCAAGTATACAGCACAGTGATTCAGTTTATATATGTATATATACATATATGTATATACATGTTGATACATATACACACACACACACCTATATATATATATACACACACCCATTCTTTTTTCAGATCCTTTTCCCTTATAGGTCATTACAAAATATTTAGTATATTCCCTATGCTATACAGTAGGACCTTGTTGGTTATCTATTTTATATATAGTAGTATATATATGTTAATCCCAATCTCCTAATTTATCCCTCCCCTATCTTTCTCCTTTAATAACTGACCATAAGTTTGTTTTTATGTCTGTGAGTCTCTTTCTGTTTTGGAAATAAGTTCATTTGTATCTTGTTTTTAAATTCCACTTATAAGCAATGTCATTTATTTATCATTCTTCTTCTGGCTTATTTCACTGAATATGATAATTTCTAGGTCCATCCATGTTGCTGCAGATGGCATTACTTCATTCTTTTTTATGGCTGAGTAATATTCCATTGTATATATGTACTACATCTTCTTTATCCATTCATCTGTTCATGGACCTTTAGGTTGCCTCCATGTCTTGGCTATTGTAAATAGTGCTGCAATGAACATTGGGGTGTATGTATCATTCTGAATTATAGTTTTCTCTGAATATATGCCCAGGAGTGAGATTGCAGGATCATACAATAACTCTATTTTTTGTTTTTTGATGCACTTCCATACTGTTCTCCATAGTGGCTGTACCAATTTACATTCCTATCAACAGTATAGAAGAAGAGTTCCTTTTTTCCCACATCTTTCCAGCTTTTATTATTTGTAGATTTTTTGATGATGCAGGCCTAGTTTTTAATTTTTAGTTTAACATTATTAATAAGGAGGAAAGTAAAATTTGTATTGCTTATTTTTAATTCTAATTTGCAGATGACAAAACAAGCTTCACTGGACTTTTTTGTGAAGAAAAGACACACCTATTCTGAATATGGCAATAGTAGCAAAAGAAATGGTAACAATGGAAGTCATCTTGAGGGAGTGAAAACCAAAAGAGTTCATACTAGCTTTACTCGGAAGTATGATCCCTCATATATTGAGTTTGGTTTCATAGCCATAATTGATGGTGAAGTGCTGAAACCACAGTGTATTATCTGTGGAGATGTACTGGCTAATGAAGCGATGAAACCATCAAAACTTAAGCGGCATCTATATTCAAAACATAAAGAAATAAGTTCACAACCAAAAGAATTCTTTGAAAGAAAGAGTAATGAATTGAAAAACCAACCAAAGCATGTGTTCAATGTTTCTCACATAAACATTAGTGCTTTGAGGGCTTCTTATAAAGTAGCGCTTCCGGTTGCTAAGTCTAAAACACCATACACAATTGCTGAGACACTAGTGAAGGACTGCATCAAAGAAGTTTGCTTAGAAATGTTGGGTGAATCTGCAGCAAAGAAGGTAGCTCAAGTACCACTTTCCAATGACACCATAGCTCGACGTATTCAGGAACTGGCGAATGATATGGAAGACCAACTCATAGAACAAATAAAACTAGCCAAGTATTTTTCATTGCAACTTGATGAATGCAGAGATATTGCTAACATGATAATTCTTTTAGTATATGTGAGATTTGAACATGATGATGATATAAAGGAAGAATTCTTTTTTTCAGCCTCTTTACCAACAAACACAACTAGCTCAGAACTGTATGAAGCTCTGAAGAATTATGTTGTCAACAAATGTGGTTTGGAATTTAAGTTTTGTGTAGGAGTGTGTTCTGATGGTGCAGCTTCAATGACAGGAAAACATTCTGAAGTGATTAACCAGATTAAAGAACTTGCACCAGAATGTAAAATAACACATTGCTTCATTCATCGAGAAAGTCTTGCTATGAAAAAAATATCAGCTGAACTGAATAGTGTGCTTACTGACATAGTAAAAATTGTGAATTATGTAAAATCTAATGCATTAAATTCAAGATTATTTTCTTTATTATGTGATAATATGGAAGCTGATCATAAGCAACTGTTATTGCATGCTGAAATACGGTGGTTATCCTGGGGAAAAGTTCTATCAAGACTGTTTGAAATACGAAATGAACTCTTAGTATTTCTGCAAAGCAAGAAGCCAGTTTGGTCCCAACTTTTCAAAGATGTGAATTGGATTGCCAAACTTGCTTATTTATCTGACATCTTCAGTATTTTTAATGATCTTAATGTTTGCATGCAAGGAAAAAATGCAACATGTTTTTCAATGGCAGATAAGATTGAAGGACAAAAACAAAAGTTAAAAGCTTGGAAAAAAAGAGTTTCTACAGATTGTTATGACATGTTCCATAATTTAACAACAGTTATCAATGAAGTAGGTAATGATCTTGATATTGCACATCTACAAAAAGTTGTCAGTGAACATCTTACAAATTTGTCAGATTGTTTTGAATTGTACTTTCCTTCAATAGAAGATCCACGCATAGGAAATTCATGGATACAAAATCCATTTCTTTCATCAAAAGATAATTTAAATTTAACTATAATCCTACAGGATAAGTTGTTGAATCTGGCTACTGATGAAGGATTGAAAATGAATTTTGAAAATACAGCATCACTTGCTTCATTTTGGATAAAAGTTAAAAATGAATATCCTGAGCTTGCTGAGATTGCTTTAAAATCTCTTCTTCTGTTCCCCTCAACATACCTCTGTGAGACTGGGTTCTCTACCTTAAGTGTTATTAAAACAAAACATAGAAACAGTTTAAATATACATTATCCCTTGAGAGTAGCATTGTCATCAATCCAACCTAGATTAGACAAATTAACGAGCAAGAAGCAAGCTCACTTATCACATTAAAAATTTTAAATACTGATTTATAATGTGTTAATTCAAAGTATACATATAGGCATTATGGAACTATGAAAAGTTTTTTATTAAATTAGCAATTCTATATATAAATTGCCTATATGTATATTAAAGTGTACACTTTTTATACTTCTCTTATTTTCCCTGTCAAATTTGTTATAGTTATTAGGATGTAATTTTAAATCTGTTCATTCTAACATTAAAATTTTTGGTCTTGTATATTGTATGTATTTTTATTATTGTTTTTTATTAATTTATTAAAGTTAAAGAATGACTTCAAGATCGGGAATCATTTCTTTGAAACGGCAGACTTGATCAGTGAAGTGAATTCAAGGGGTAGAATTAGAATTTGAATGCAAGGGTGGGTGTCTGTAAGATGTTAAATTTGTAAAACTGATCTTGGGTTGTTTGGTTGGAAGTTGATGATAAGTTTGTTTTGTAGGTGCACGTTTAGATGCAGTGTTTAAGTGGGTAAAGTGGGGAAAACCATCAAATGCTTATAAAAGTTCAGTGGGAAAAAACCTAAATACCCTTTCACATAATAAAATGTATCATGTTTATTCAACAGTAGTTGAATACAGTAGTAAAAGTGAGATATCACGGAGAGAATTCTGCAGGGTGATGAAATGTTCTATCTTCTATTGTGGTAGTGTTCACTATTAATCAGATCAGATCAGATCAAATCAGATCAGTCGCTCAGTCGTGTCCGACTCTTTGCGACCCCATGAATCGCAGCACTCCAGGCCTCCCTGTCCATCACCAACTCCCGGAGTTCACTCAGACTCACATCCATCGAGTCAGCGATGCCATCCAGCCATCTCATCCTCTGTCGTCCCCTTCTCCTCTTGCCCCCAATCCCTCCCAGCATCAGAGTCTTTTCCAATGAGTCAACTCTTCGCATGAGGTGGCCAAAGTACTGGAGTTTCAGCTTCAGCATCATTCCTTCCAAAGAAATCCCAGGGCTGATCTCCTTCAGAATGGACTGGTTGGATCTCCTTGCAGTCTAAGGGACTCTCAAGAGTCTTTTCCAACACCACAGTTCAAAAACATCAATTCTTCGGTGCTCAGCCTTCTTCACTGTTGGCAAAGTAATGTCTCTGCTTTTGAATATGCTATCTAGGTTGGTCATAACTTTCCTTCCAAGGAGTAAGCATCTTTTAATTTCATGGCTGCAGTCACCATCTGCAGTGATTTTGGAGCCCAGAAAAATAAAGTCTGACACTGTTTCCACTCTTTCCCCATCTATTTCCCATGAAGTGACAGGACCGGATGCCATAATCTTCGTTTTCTGAATGTTGAGCTTTAAGCCAACTTTTTCACTCTCCTTTTTCACTTTCATCAAGAGGCTTTTTAGTTCCTCTTCACTTTCTGCCATAAGGGTGGTGTCATCTGCATATCTGAGGTTATTGATATTTCTCCCGGCAATCTTGATTCCAGCTTGTGTTTCTTCCAGTCCAGCGTTTCTCATGATGTTCTCTGCATAGAAGTTAAATAAACAGGGTGACAATATACAGCCTTGACGAACTCCTCCTATTTGGAACCAGTCTGTTGTTCCATGTCCAGTTCTAACTGTTGCTTCCTGACCTGCATACAAATTTTTCAAGAGGCAGATCAGGTGGTCTGGTATTCCCATCTCTCTCAGAATTTTCCACAGTTTATTGTGATCCACACAGTCAAAGGCTTTGGCATAGTCAATAAAGCAGAAATAGATGTTTTTCTGGAACTCTCTTGCTTTTTCCATGATCCAGCGGATGTTGGCAATTTGATCTCTGGTTCCTCTGTCTTTTCTCAAACCAGCTTGAACATCAGGAAGTTCACAGTTCACATATTGCTGAAGCCTGGATTGTAGAATTTTGAGCATTACTTTACTAGCGTGTGTGATGAGTGCAATTGTGCGGTAGTTTGAGCATTCTTTGGCATTGCCTTTCTTTGGGATTGGAATGAAAATGGACCTTTTCCAGTCCTGTGGCCACTGCTGAGTTCCAAATTTGCTGGCATATTGAGTGCAGCACTTTCACAGCATCATCTTTCAGGATTTGAAATAGCTCAACTGGAATTCCATCACCTCCACTAGCTTTGTTCGTAGTGATGCTTTCTAAGGCCCAGTTAACTTCACATTCCAGGATATCTGGCTCTAGGTCAGTGATCACACCATCGTGATTATCTGGGTCGTGAAGATCTTTTTTGTACAGTTCTTCTGTGTATTCTTGCCATCTCTTCTTAATATCTTCTGCTTCTGTTAGGTCCATACCATTTCTGTCCTTTATCGAGCCCATCTTTGCATGAAATGTTCCTTTGGTATCTCTGAATTCTTGAAGAGATCCCTAGTCTTTCCCATTCTGTTGTTTTCCTCTATTTCTTTGCATTGATCACTGAAGAAAGCTTTCTTATCTCTTCTTGCTGTTCTTTGGAACTCTGCATTCTGATGTTTCTATCTTTCCTTTTTTCCTTTGCTTTTCACTTCTCTTCTTTTCACAGCTATTTGTAAGGCCTCCCCAGACAGCCATTTTGCTTTTTTGCACTTCTTTTCCATGGGGATGGTCTTGATCCCTGTCTCCTGTACAATGTCACGAACCTCATTCCATAGTTCATCAGGCACTCTATCTATCAGATCTAGGCCCTTAAATCTATTTCTCACTTCCACTGTATAATCATAAGGGATTTGATTTAGGTCATACCTGAATGGCCTAGTGGTTTTCCCTACTTTCTTCAATTTAAGTCTGAATTTGCCAATAAGGAGTTCATGCTCTGGGCCACAGTCAGCTCCTGGTCTTGTTTTTGTTGACTGTATAGAGCTTCTCCATCTTTGGCTGCAAAGAATATAATCAATCTGATTTCAGTGTTGACCATCTGGTGATGTCCATGTATAGAGTCTTCTCTTGTGTTGTTGGAAGAGGGTGTTTGTTATGACCAGTGCATTTTCTTGGCAAAACTCTATTAGTCTTTGCCCTGCTTCATTCCATATTCCAAGGCCAAATTTGCCTGTTACTCCAGGTGTTTCTTGACTTCCTACTTTTGCATTCCAGTCCCCTATAATGAAAAGGACATCTTTTTTGGGTGTTAGTTCTAAAAGGTCTTGTAGGTCTTCATAGAACCATTCAACTTCAGCTTCTTCAGCGTTACTGGTTGGGGCATAGACTTGGATTATTGTGATAGTGAATGGTTTGCCCTGGAAACGAACAGACATCATTCTGTTGTTTTTGAGATTGCATCCAAGTACTGCATTCCGGACTCTTTTGTTGACCATGATGGCCACTCCATTTCTTCTGAGGGATTCCTGCCTGCAGTAGTAGATATAATGGTCATCTGAGTTAAATTCACCCATTCCAGTGCATTTTAGTTCGCTGATTCCTAGAATGTCGACATTCACTCTTGCCATCTCTTGTTTGACCACTTCCAATTTGCCTTGATTCATGGACCTGACATTCCAGGTTCCTATGCAATATTGCTCTTTACAGCATTGGACCTTGCTTCTATCACCAGTCACATCCACAGCTGGGTAGTGCTTTGGCTCCATCCCTTCATTCTTTCTGGAGTTATTTCTCCACTGATCTCCAGTAGGATATTGGGCACCTACTGACCCGGGGAGTTTCTCTTTCAGTATCCTATCATTTTGCCTTTGCATACTGTTCATGGGGTTCTCAAGGCAAGAATACTGAAGTAGTTTGCCATTCCCTTCTCCAGCAGACCACATTCTGTCAGATGTCTCCATCATGACCCGCCCATCATGGCTTAGTTTCATTGAGTTAGACAAGGCTGTGGTCCTAGTGTGATTAGATTGACTAGTTTTCTGTGAGTATGGTTTTAGTGTGTTTGCCCTCTGATGCCCTCTTGCAACACCTACAGTCTTACTTGGGTTTCTCTTACCTTGGGCGTGGGGTATCTCTTCACGGCTGCTCCAGCAAAGCGCAGCCATTGCTCCTTACCTTGGACGAGGGGTATCTCCTCAGGGCCGCCCTTCCTGACTTTCAAAGTGGGATAGCTCCTCTCGGCCCTCCTGCGCTCACGCAGCCATGGCTCCTCGGGCGTGGGGTTGCTCCTCCTGGCCTCCGCCCCTGACCTCAGACGCGGGGTAACTCCTCTCGTCGCCGCCCCTGTGGGGTTGGCTGAGGTCTTCGCTGGGATGCAGTGCAGCTCATTTCCTACAGGTGTTAATCCAAAGAGTAATCCCTTTGGCAAACAACTTGCACTTTATAACTAGACGGGAAAGTCTTTTGGTGAGCGAGAAGGCTAAAGGAAAAGGCCAGTGGCGTGACCGTGGCACAGGCCCGCGGTTACTCTTGAGGGGACCGCCTCAGCCCCAAGCCACAGTGACCACCTAACAAGACCGCTTTTCCCGCGGACTGTGTTTACTATTAACCGTATGCAAAGTAGTCAATCACAGTCTCAGATGAGTGTATCTGGGTGTACAGCTGCTGTCAAGAACTACCTTGTTCTTACTCTTCTTAACTAACTGTGGTTTCATCTTTCATCTTTTCTCCTACTCCCCATCCCCAATACATAGCAATGATAGATTATATTGACTGAATTTCTACAGTGCCCACATTAGCCCAGCTTATCTTTACGAACTGATACTCATGTTTCCCAAACTAAAAACTTAAAAGCCACAAAACTGAACATTTTCAACACAGACAAGATCTTCTGTCTTTATGGACAAATAAATTTTTAAAAAGAAAAAAGTTCTGAGTTTCACAAATGAGACTATATGGGATGGTAGTTGTGAAAAATTATAATTTTCAAAAGTATTTACTGCCTCTTCCTGGGATATGATTGTACTGCCTCACTCCACAGATACCAGATTTGACTTATTTCACTCTGGATAATAAATGTGAGCAGAATTGACATGGCACTTTTGGGCACCAAGAAACAGTTCCTGATTTGGCATATTCTTCTTTCTTCGTTTGTCAAGAGACCATCAATGTTTCAGGTAGAGATGGCTCCCTCATCCTGGGCGGAGTCATGGAAGACAAATAGCAGGAGCAGGGTGTGTTACTCTAAGCTGTTATGATTCTTGGGGTTGTTTCTTTCTGCAGCATGAGAAAATGCTGTGCTGACAATGTGGTTGAATTAGCATCAGAGGGCTTTCCTGGTGACTCAGATGGTAATGAATTAGCATGAGAAAATGAGTTCGTCTTAACTCCACTTCTTCGCTATCTGTGCAAACTTGAACAAGTCCTTAAACGTTTTTGGAGTTGAATATAAAATAGGAATGATAATATGCTCAGTATTGGGGGTTGCTTTTGATGTTCAGAGAGGCAAATTTTTGTAATTCCAAAGTGCTATGGAAATATAATGTATTAGAATATTTTTACGCAAATTCAGGACTCGGATGTGGTGTCTGTGGCCTCATTTTAACTTCTATGTCTCTCTGAGGCATAGTAATCATCACATTGTCAAGCCCTTTGTTCAGTCACTGAAATGGGCACAACCTGTATATAAGACTGGAAAAGATCTGGATATTTTTCAAAGTAACAAAGAAAATTGATTTAAAGTTTCTTTCGGAGGCTGTACCTTGTCTGGCTCTATGGCTTAGTTGGTTAAAGCGCCTGTCTTGTAAACAGGAGATCCTGGGTTCGAATCCCAGTAGGGCCTATTTTGCACGCCTCTTTGTTCCTGAGAAAGAATGAAGATTTCAGTACTACAGAACCACCCCGCTGCCTCCTTCAGATCCCGAAAAAGGCAGAACCCTAAGAATGATCTAAAATCTCTGCAACCCTCTTCTTCCCGTCACAAAAGGGCAAATGAACTGGCGAAGGTCATTTTCTGGGGAAATAAATAAACCTGCTTCACCTCCCATACAGAACCACCCCGCTGCCTCCTTCAGATCCCGAAAAAGGCAGAACCCTAAGAATGATCTAAAATCTCTGCAACCCTCTTCTTCCCGTCACAAAAGGGCAAATGAACTGGCGAAGGTCATTTTCTGGGGAAATAAATAAACCTGCTTCACCTCCATTATGGGATGGTTGTCCCCATCTCGGGAGTGGTCAGAGAGGTGTTGAATACGCACATTCTCACAGTTTCGGGCAACATGGATTGACTGTGGTTGTCAGAGGGGAGGGGCGTTGAGGGATAAGTGAAATAGGTGAGGGAGATTAAGAGGCACAAAATTCCAGTTACAAAATAAATCAGTCATGAAGATAAAATGTACAGCATGAGGAAAACAGTAAAAAGAAAAAAATATATATATATATACATATATATATATAGTAATATCTTTGGTAACTCGAGTTATCATGGTAATTATTTTGTAATAGAAATATCAAATCACCATATTGTGCAACTGGAACTAACATAGATCTGTAGGTCAATCATACTTCAATTAAAAAGAAAATTTCTGTAAACAAAAGAAAACCTGAATCAACATTTTTTTTCATTAGCCCAGCTGGCACTAGCATTTCTATAGCATTGAAATAGAGTTGAAACAAAGTCTTGCATTCACCAGACGAGTTTGTTTGGTTATGGATAATTGTTTTTCATCTATCTTTTTATCTAGTTTGTCATATTTTATTTTTTTCCCATTTTCAGTTGTCCATTTCTCTTACATGTAATTACAGATATATGGAAATCATATATGCCACTTGCCAAAAAAAGTGTAGTAAAGTCACTTGCTGTGACTCTGTAAGTCCACTCATGAGTGCACATCTATCTTGCAATCATTCAGCTGAAATGAAATGGTCGCCATACCCAAAGCATTCATATTGGCGAGATCGATAATGCTACATATGTACCCGGGAGATATGAAAACATTTATCTTTCACATAATGAAGTTTTCTGGGAAGACTAGGGGAGGCTCTCAGGTAAGTCCAAAAATAAGAGCAAGGAGGGGTGATGGGCTTTGGTTTTTACAGGATTAGGGGGCAGGCTGTGGAGGGGAGAGGGGAGTGAAGATTCCCAAGTGAGAACCAGGACTAGCGTGGGTTGATCTTCCCTCTGAGGGAGCTTAAGCACTTACGGGCTGGCTTAGATGTGAGAGTGATGGTCTTGAAAGCTGTCAGCAAATATAAAAAATGGGGTCAATTTCTTAACTACAGTTTTCAATAGAAATCTGTGTACAAGTCCACAGAAAAGCATATACAAAAGTGTTCCTAACAGTCCTATTCACAATTTTCACAAACTGAAAATAACTCATATATCCACCACTAGAATGGATAAATTGTGGCATATTAATACAATAGGATTATATATATATATGTATGACTATATATATAAATACAAATAACATCATTGAATGCAACAATATGGATGAACCTCATAGTGCTGCAGAAAAGTAGCCAGACATAAGAGTACATATTGTAAAATTCTATTTATATGTTATTTAAAATGTGCAAAGCTAGTAGATGATATCAGAGTCCAAAATGTGGTTACCCTTAAGAAGAAAGTAGTTAGGAGGCACAAGAGAGGGGCTTCTGGTATTTCTTGACACAGATAACCTAGGTGACAAAACTTAATTTTTGATTCAATTTGATAGAAATAGTGGCAATAAATTGGAACAAAAGATCTGAGTGAGAGTTCATAGACATGTTCTCTTTGTAAATATTCAGTGATATACGCATTTATATATTCATATATAAGGGCTTCCCTGGTGGCTCAGCTGGGAAAGAATTCACCCGCAATGCAGGAGGCCTGGGTTCGAGGCCTGGGTTGGAACAGCTACCCACTCCAGTATTCTGGTGAGTGACTTTCACTCACATACATATATATTCAGAGATAATCTACATAAATGTATTCTGTATATGCTTCTGTTTGTACACTTTCCTGCATGTTTGTTACATTTCAATTAAAAATAATTTAAAAAGAAAAACAAAGCCACCAATTAAGAAAGAGAACATTGCCTTTATTTTATAAGTTCCATTTGCCCCACTCCACTTTACTTCTCTCTCTCACTTGAGATAACTACTATATTAATGCTTGTGATTATCATTTCCTTGCCTTTTTTTTTTTTAAACCTTAAAATAGCAATAAACATTTATTCTCAAGCAATTTTTGTGCATCAGAAATCTAGAAGCAGCTTAGCTGGGTGGCACTGGCTTGGAGGTCTCTCATGGGATTGCAGTTAATTTTTCAGCCAGGAACTGGATGCAGCCTTCTGACTGGACTGGATAATTTATTCCCAAGATTTCTCATGCACATTACTGAGTCCTTAGTTCTTTTTTTTTTTTTTTTTTCTTAGTTGGATGTAATTGCTTTACAATTTTGTATTAGCTTCTGCTGTAGAACAACATGAATCAGCTTTAAGTATACATATATCCCTTCCCTCCCTCCTATTCAGTCCCTTGCTTTTAAGCTTTACTACTAATATATGTATTTAACACAATAGATTATTTAATATGCTTAGTTTATAGTTTCTATAGATGAGACCATGTTGTATTTGTTTTGGAATGTTTCCTTATTATTGAAATATTATCATAATATCTCATTTTGTGTGATTTCTAGATATTTCTTTATTGCATATAACTAAATTTTTATAGCTGTCATGAAAATGTGATAAAACTCTGACACTGTTTATAATAATTTTTCTGTTTGATCTTGTACATAAGCATATGTATGTGTGTGTGTTCAGTCACTGAGTTGTGTCTAACTCTTTGTGATCCCATGGAATGTAGCCCACCAGGCTCCTCTGTCCATGGGATTCTCCAGGCAAGAATACTGGAGTAGGTTGCCAACACGATCTGTTAAAAAGAAAGTCAGTTCTGTTTCTTCCTTTCTAGTCATCACAGCTATTTATTTTTTTGCTTTCCTTTTGTCTAGTAGAGAATCAGTTCAGTTCAGTTCAGTCCCTCAGTCGTGTCCGACTCTTTGCGACCCCATGGACTGCAGCACACCAGGCTTCCCTGTCCATCACCAACTCCCAGAAGTTATTCAAACTCATGTCCATCCAGTTGGTGATGCCATCCAACCATCTCATCTTCTGCCCCCTTCTCCTGCTTTCAATCTTTCCCAGCATCAGGGTCTTTTCTGGAAGAGAATACAAGTGGTAATTTCTGGTTTACTTCATGTGTTCCTAATTTCAAACAGAATGTTTTGAGTTTTTTGCCTGTAAGTATTATGTTTTCTCGGAGAAGGCAATGGCACCCCACTCCAGTACTTTTGCCTAGAAAATCCCATGGACGGAGGAGCCTGGTAGGCTGCAGTCCATGGGGTCGCTAGAGTCGGACACAACTAAGCAACTTCACTTTCACTTTTCACTTTAATGCATTGGAGAAGGAAATGGCAACCCACTCCAGTGTTCTTGCCTGGAGAATCCCAGGGACGGGGAAGCCTGGTGGGCTGCCGTCTATGGGGTCGCACAGAGTCAGACATGACTGAAGTGACTTAGCAGTAGCAGCAGTATTATGTTTTCTGCAGATTATTTTTGTATTTTAAAAATCAGGTTAAAAAACTTTCCTTCTATTTCCAGATTGTTGTTTCATTAGTGGACACTGAAATTTATTAAATGCTCTTTCTGCCTGTACTGAGGTAAACATTTTCCCTTTAATTTCTTCATGTTTCCTGGCTTTGATTTAATTAGGATGAAAGTAGGCTTATAAAATGAGATGGAGAGGCTTCCCTCTGTTACTATATTTGGAAGTATTTGTGTCCAACTGAATTTATTTTCCCTGTAATGTTTTATAGAACTTTCAGATTAAAATATCTGGGTTTGGAGTTTTCTCTGTGGGAAAATTTTTTGAGTATTTATGGTTTAATTTAATGGTTTGGGACTTCATATTTGCTATTTTTTTTCAGTGAAATTTAATTGATTTTTTGTTACGATTTCATTTAAAACTTCAAATTAACTGGGCAAAATTTCTCACACTTTTGCACATTCTGATCCACCTTTTGGATATACTCTTCTTTTGCTTTTTATTTTATTTTTTGCTAACCTTTCTCATCTTTTAGATTTCAGTTCTTGGAATGCTTACTGAAGGCTGGGTTAAGGACAGACCCCAGACAGTCTGTCACTTTGACCTGCTGTGGCCCAGAGAACTGGGGTGGTGCTTTCCTGGAAAGCAAGCAAAAGAGAGCAGCCTCTTCAGGGTGCTCAGAAGCTTTTGAGAAAACGCTGTTTCTCCAGCATCTCTAAATTGTGAAAAATCTATGTAACCTCAACTTTTCGGGGCTGGGAGCTGGAATGCTCTGAGAAGGCAGGTTGGATGAAGACCAAAATCAGGCCCTCGCAGTTCCTAATAATGGGGAATGAGGCCCCCCAAATGCCTCAGATTCCAGCTGGGTTGCTTTCACCGCGCCCACCGCACCCTTCAGGAACAGGGTCCAAAGCAGGCGGTGTGAGTAACTCCTCCAGGCCTCCCGCGCACCTTCCCACCACCCGTGTGTTTTCCTCGCCCGCACCATCACTAATGGGGGATCGAGATCCGCTGAGATGAGAGTGGCTATGGGAAATGAGCTGGAAAGGAAACAGACAACAACAAACGGACTCAAAATCCAACCTTTCTAACCTGAAGAATGGTTCCTTCCCTCTCAGTCACACAACCCCGCAACTCAGTGGCTGCACAAGAGGAGGGACATTTTCTAATTGCTCAGTAAGTACAGTCGTTGGGCTTTTTACTAAGGTGTCCCTGTAGGGTACTCAGTGGGCCTGTTCTTCGTGGTTTCCAAGAAGGGCCAGGCCTAGGAAGACGCTTCTCAATTCAATCCTAATTGAAGACGTCTTGGCAGGATTGGGCGCCCAGCTGAGAGGATGCCAGGAGCGGTCTTTTTTTGTTGTTGTAATTTTCACTTATTCCCATAGGGTCTTAATTTTGACTTTGTCTTCATTCTGAAGGTAAATCGAGCCTTTGTAGCCGTGATTACAGAAAGACATTTCAATCCTTTTTTCTTCTTCTTCTTCTTCTTTTTTTAAAAACAGGTTTATCAACCGACTGAAGAGGCATTACAATACAAGTGTAAAATTCTGTTCAGAAAAGAAATTTGGTGTCAGGCTAAGGGTAGGAGTTTGGAGAAAAGCGGAATTTCCATTTTGCCCTAGTCTCTAACCATAACTTCTTAAAAGAAGTTACTTGTGTTTTGTACCAATGACACCACCTTTTAAGTAAAATTGATGGGAAATGTATCTTTTCATGAGTTACAGTAACAAGAATAGCCCAGATTCTCAATACTTGTAATATTTTCCTTCACTCTAAAACAGAGGACCACGTGGCCTAATGGATAAGGCGTCTGACTTCGGATCAGAAGATTGAGGGTTCGAATCCCTTCGTGGTTGTGGTTTCCTTTTTCACACTCCTGCTACCTCTACCCAGATATCGCCGTCCCAGCTCTCAAATCCCAAATTATAGCATCAGAGATCTCCCTTTGAGTAAAAGTGGTTCAGTAAATGGGGTCGGCGCCCGCCCTCTCCATCCAGCCTTTTGTACTATAGGAGTCCTTGGTCAGGTAGGCACGCAGGGGTTGGGATTGCGAAGAGCGCCAGCCCTGGTCTTTTGGAGCCTCTTCCAGGGGGTTGGGTGGACCCAGTGAGTGAGGCGGGTGCCACAAGGCACGAATGTCAAAGAATTCTGCTCTCCTTTTCCGGCAGTGTCTGGACGTCTCTTATTTTAGCGTACGACTCTTCCGTTGGTTTTCAGGTGCCGCTCTGTACTTTGACGCTGAAAATGTTGAGATTTGCTTTTTGGAAGTCAGTTTAAATGGCGCCCCCTTTCGACAGGAAAACTTGCCACGTTTTAGAGCAGCTGGCTCCTGGTTTCACGTGGATGCCACCTGAGAGGCGCACCGTCTTTCTGTGGGTTCTCCCACACATTGCGGGATGAATTAGTTGAACATTAAGCAGTATCTGAGGAGTCAGGGTTAAAACAGAAACCTGGAACCATGAGAAGAGACCAGTCAGGCAAATTATAATGAAGAGGGAGCAGCTTCTGCACAAGTGGAAAGAACGTGGTCAAATACATTTGAATATTTAGGTGTAATGGACACATTCATATAACAATATGACGGTTCAAATTAGATTCAAGTAGGAACTGAGATTTTGAATGGTCTTAAACTATGAAATATTTTGAATTAGTTGTCAAGTCTTCCTACTGAGAAAATCACATGTCCTTCCGTTTACTACGAACTTAAGAAATAAGTCTAACCAGACACAGCTCTTCCACAGTATAGGAAAGAAAGAAAAAAAAAAAAACAAAAAACCACAACTGCTCATGCCGAATGCTGTAATGATTTTTTTCTTAAACAGCTTTATCGAGGCATAATTTTCTTAAACTGCATGTATTTAAACTTATAGTTTGACATATGTATAACTCATGAAACCACCACTACAAAGGAGATAATGAACACAGACACCATCCTCAAACGTTTCCTCAGGCCCTTTTGTAATATGTTCATCTGTTGCTGGATTTTGTTTGTTAGTATTTTGTTGAGAATTTTTATGTCCATGTTTATAAGAGATATTGGTCTGTAGTTTTCTTATCTCGTGATGTCTTTGTTTGACTTTAGCATCAGGGTAATTAGATCAGATCAGTCGCTCAGTCGTGTCCGACTCTTTGCGACCCCATGAATCGCAGCACTCCAAGCCTCCCTGTCCATCACCAACTCCGGGAGTTCACTCAGACTCACGTCCATCGAGTCAGTGATGCCATCCAGACATCTCATCCTCTGTCGTCCCCTTCTCCTCTTGCCCCCAATCCCTCCCAGCATCAGAGTCTTTTCCAATGAGTCAACTCTTCGCATGAGGTGGCCAAAGTACTGGAGTTTCAGCTTCAGCATCATTCCTTCCAAAGAAATCCCAGGCCTGATCTCCTTCAGAATGGACTGGGTAAATCTCCTTGCAGTTGAAGGGACTCTCAAGAGTCTTTTCCAACACCACAGTTCAAAAGCATCAATTCTTCGGTGCTCAGCTTTCTTCACAGTCCAACTCTCATATCCATACATGACCACTGGAAAAACCATTATCTTGACTAGATGGACCTTTGTTGGCAAAGTAATGTCTCTGCTTTTCAATACGCTATCTAGGTTGGTCATAACTTTCCTTCCAAGGAGTAAGCGTCTTTTAATTTCATGGCTGCAGTCACCATCTGTAGTGATTTTGGAGCCCAGAAAAATAAAGTCTGACACTGTTTCCACTGTTTCCCCATCTATTTGTCAAGAAGTGATGGGACCAGATGCCATGATCTTTGTTTTCTGAATGTTGAGCTTTAAGCCAACTTTTTCATTCTCCACTTTCACCTTCATCAAGAGGCTTTTTAATTCCTCTTCACTTTCTGCCATAAGGGTGGTGTCATCTGCATATCTGAGGTTATTGATATTTCTCCCGGCAGTCTTGATTCCAGCTTGTGCTTCTTGCAGCCCAGCGTTTCTCATGATGTACTCTGCATATAAGTTAAATAAACAGGGTAATAATGGCTTACTTTTCCAATTTTTATGAGTTTGTAAAGAATTAATATCAATTTTTAAAAAATGGTAGAATTTAGCAGTTAAGATGTCTAGACTTGGGCTTTTCTTTATGGGTAATTTTACTCACTAAATCAATCCGTTTGCTTGTTATGGATTCTAATTCCATGCTAAATGCTTATGTCAGTCATCTACATCTTTATAACAAACCTCACCCAAATTTTGTGGGTGACTTAAAACAACATTTAGTTTCCAGTTCTGCAGGTCAATTATCGGGCTGTGCTCAACTAGGCAATTCTTTTGTTGGTTTTGCTTGTGGTCACTCATTGATTGCAGTTTTCTGGCAGCCTGACTGGGACTAGATGGTCCAAAATGTTCCCACTCACTGTCTGGGGTGTCATGTGGAATGAATGGCTGGGATGACTGGGACTCTCTCTTCACATGATCTTCCATCTTTCAGGAAGTTAGGTAGGATTTCTTCACATGATGTCTCAGGGTCTCAAGATGGCAAGAGGAGAAGTTATAAGGCTCTTGAACCCTAATATTGAAACTCCCACAACCTCTCTCCCACAACGTCATTACCACAGCATTCTATTGGCCAAATCACAAGGTCAGCTCACATACAAGGAGGGAAATAGACTCCACCTCTTGATGGTAGCTGCTGCACAATCATATTCCAAAGGGACATGCATAGTAGGAATTTGTGACAGGACTTGGTGACTGAACAACAACAATCAATCAATCAAACAATGCTTTGTTATCTCATTTAACACTAAAAACAACACTGTGAATAGCCACTATTGATATATCTTGGTAAGTAAATTATCCGTTATCACTTCTTTACCAGTGTTAATCTGAATTGGTCTGTGAACCTTGTTTTGAACCCACATTTACCTGGTGGGCAGCTCAAAGTGGGCCAGGGAGAATGTAAGCACTCCAAAATGTAGCAGCAGCTGAAAAAGCACTGATAGTGCTGAGCATTTGAACACGTGCCATTATAAATTTTTGTAAAGCCAGAGAGCTCCATGTCCTTGTCTCAGGATGACTCTGATAATGTTTAAGATAGAGAGGGTGAGATTAAGTGACCCACACACAGACTCCTGGTTAAACTCCTTTTCTGATACTGAGTTCCTGAGTGTCTGATATATCTACAGGCAGCATGGACTTAAAGAGAGTAATAAGCACCTTAGAGGTAGCCCCGATGAGTGGAGAAACTGAGGAAAGCAGGTTCAAACACAGGAAAATTTCCACTGAGATACGTTTAAAAACCAAGAGCGTCCACATTTCACATAAATGACAAATCAGACGTAGTTTATTACTGTGAAACAGTCTTGGCAAGAGACAAAAGTTAAATTGCCAAAGTGTCGGAAGAAGGCAGGCACCGGAATCAGCGGGATGGTACTTAAACCATGCACGACCGTAAACAGAGAATTTTAAGACAACCCACAACGAAGCTCTAGTGTGTAAATCCCAACCGTTGATCTCTTTGTGGGAACCTCAAATTTAATTTGTTTCATATGGCTAGAGAGTAGTAAAATTTGCTCCAGGTGAGGCTCGAACTCACAACCTCGGCATTGCTCACAAATGTACTGCCTTATAAGTACCGCGCGCTAACCGATTGCGCCACTGGAGCTCTGAGAAGTAAAAGTTTGGGGAGGTGTAAGTGAATATACTTTCACAGATCAAGACTTGTTTAAGGTAGTCAATATTATGAATAAAATGGCGCCTTCTGATATGGGGTTTTCTCTTTGAATCTGATATGCAATTCACAACAGCAGTCTTTGATCAGTTGGTATCAGCCAATCTGACGCCGTTTTCCCCACAGTACAGAGATGCAGCCGCGGTTGAGCGTCGCAGTCATCTCCATCTTGATTTTCCGCTCATATTCCCATGGCTTCTCTAAATTCAGACTTATTTGAAAGCATTTGAATGGGGGAAAAAATTACATTGGTTCCACAAAGGCAGGAAGCTTTCCACTCAGGAGTGTGTACTCCGTCTGTAAGACCACAGTGCATTTTCATTTCTCCGAATTCCCGGGGACTTTTCATCTCAGCGGGTCTACTTTCTTGCATCACCTCTGTCTCCGCTCAGCCCTGCGCTCGGCCGACTTTCCCTCTGCTTCAGATGCCACCTGTCCCACCCCGACCCAGTCACTGTTTTTTAACTTAAGAATGTTAAAATACTTTGCTATCCTGAAACATTCAGAGAGCTAATATTTCCTTTAGAAAAAGCACTGTTTTAAATGTATTAAGTTTAAATAAACTACATTAAATGCAATACAGACTAAGGAAATGCAGAAAAATAAAAAGGTGGTAACTTGAAAATTTTCTGAAGTCTCATACTCAGAGAAATATATTTGTGGTTCATTTCAGCTTTTTTCATTCTAGTTATACATTTTGGGACAAAAGAAACTTCCACCAGATGGATCCATGGCCTGAGTGGACACACTGTGAACCAGACACACAACTTCACTTGTGACCGGAACGCCATTACCTCCATTTTAACAGAGGGGCCATGATGACACTTTGGGTCTTTCCATATCAATATTCACTTGGACCTTGTTTCCAATAGTCCTTGAAATTTGAGGGTTTTTCTCTTTATTGAGTCTATGATTGTTGAGTAAATGGTTATAAGTCCATTTAGGAAAGAAATGGGGGAAATATATTCTATATATTGTCAGTGACACTGCAGGGTCCTCAGGAATTGGCTTCTCCTTTAATCCAAGACGTCAGATCTGAAAACTGGTTTAAGATCAGAAACTGGGCAAGGTATTGTGATTTTATTTTTAACTGGGGCAGCTACCCTCAGTCTTCTGATTATCCTTGATTTCTTCTGTGTAGACAGTGATACGCTTGTTGGCTGCCCATCTATTTTGTTTCTAGGGATGCTGTATTTTATTAACCGTCTCAACACTGTCTACAAAGTTGGCTACCTCTCTGAAATTGTCTTTCATTACATTATTTTTGCCCACCCACACCTGGCGCATGCACATGCACACACTGACCAGATTCTGAGCAGTTGAGTGCTGCTATTTCTGGCCTGAATTGCTTCGAGATCCTATAATTCCCATTGCTGTCAGTGAAGCCACTTCTGTGGCAGAATCTCGAATCACCAGCACAAGGCCAATAGAGGACACTCACCATGGAACTTCTTAGTAATGGTAGTGTCCCTCTCCCATCACATGCCTTCCCCCACCCCCAACAGAATATCCTTTGGCTCTCCTGTTACCAATTCATCTAGTGGGTTTTTCAATATTACATGGTAAATCCACTCTAGCATGTCCACTTCTTTGAGTTTTTGATCCCTCTTTCTGCCGTCAATCTCAAGAGTCCTGGCATTCTTACCACATTTAGTGAGAGCTTTTGCTGTTTTAAGCAGGAGAATCGTAACAGTACGTTGAGTTCTTGCCAGTGTATAAAAATTCTGTACTTTGGGAGAATGCTCTAGTATCAGTGTATTCTACATCAACTAACTTGGCATTCTACTCTCCTTGATCCAGAACACTTAGAATTTAGTTGTGTATGGAAGGATGCCGAATGGGTGGCAGAGGTACATGTTTGGCAGAGGAGAGATCTCTGCATTGTCTTCAAGGAAGAAGGACTAACTAACCCTTGATAAGGAGGATTGGGCTACCTCTAAAAAGCTCAAAGGATCTTGGGAAATCTGGAGATTGAGATGTTCTAATGCATACTCTGGAGAAGGAAATGGCAGCCCACTCCAGTATTCTTGCCTGGGAAGTCCCATAGACCGAGGAGCCTGGCAGGCTACAGTCCACGGGGTCGCAAAGAGTCAAACATGACTTAGCGACTCAATAGCAACAACAATGCATCCCACCAGATGTCTCCATCCAGTGTCTCAATATTCTGTTTTCCAATTGAGGCCATGACCTAGGCATGGAAGATAATCTGGTTTGAGAATTTAACATATTTTGGAGTCCTACTATTCCTGTGATTAAATCTTGGAGCTGAACCTTAGCTTTTTTTGCCCTTGAGTTGCAGGATATGAGTTTTTTTATACCCTCCTATGGAGACTCTGGCTTTCACATTAGCCTCTACTTGATGGGCTTCCTTTGTGGCTCAGCTGGTAAAAGAATCTGCCTGCAATGTGGGTAGACCTGGGTTCAATCCCTGGGTTGGGAAGATTCCCTTGGAGAAGGAAAAGGCTACCCACTCCAGTATTCTGGCCTGGGTCCCAGAGAGTTGGACACAACTGAGAGACTTTCACTTTATTTGATGAGATATCATCCTCAGCATTTAATCATCTCTCTCCAAGGCATCAATTTCTTCTACTGAAGAATTCTATTACATTATAATTACCAAAAAAAAAAAAAAAAAATTACCATCTCTCCCATATTTATCAAGCACCTGATACATCACATTTGCTTTTGTATATCCATCAGTACAGCATCTCAGTTCAGGTTGGGTGAAAGTTTTAAAAATTGCTTCTTTGTGCCAGTGGCTGTTTGTGTTCCACCAATCCCTTTACTGCCAACCAGATGGACAATCCAGCTTCAAAAATCTCATTTTAGGGACTTTCCTGGCAGTCCAGTGGTTAAGACACTGCACTTAAGGTTAAGACACTTCAAGGGCATGTGTTCCATCCCTGGTCAGGGAATTAATATCCCCACTTGCTGCATGGATGTGGCAAAAAAAAAAAACTCATCTTAGCATTTTTTTCTCAGATACTTTTGGTACCAACTACTGTATTTTGTGTTCCCTGGAAAGACTCCAAAATGGGGATTTGCATTCAGAAACTTTACTGGGGCGCTATCTCAGGGTGAACACCTGAGAAGCAATGAAGAATCAAAATTTGTCAGAGGAGCAAACTGGGCTGCAGTGCAAGTGCAAAAGGGCATTTGCCTACTCCTGGGGGTCTCCACCACTGGAATGGGCCCTTTAGATGTGTCCTGAGTTGAGAAGTCAGATCTTGGCTGTTATACCTCTCATAGACCAATAATTGGATATAGGGTGCCCTTGGAAATGAAATGTGACCTTGACCTGAGACAATTCCTAAAGAGGGGTGACAGTTGACAGTCATCAGGTAACAACCTTCCAAGGATCTAGGAAGGTAAATCTTCTATCCAAAGGGTCCAGGTATTTAGTCAATACACCATCTGTGACAGTCACAGTGAGGAAGGGATGACAGTTGAGAATCATCAGATAACAACCTTCCAAGGATCTAGGAAGGCAAATGTTCTATCCAAAGGGTCCAGATATTTAAATGTCAATACACCATCTGTGACAGTCACAGTGAGGAAGAAGACAGAGAGAAAATGAGTTTGAGCTCCGGATAGGATTTGAAAACAACCACAGGTTCCAGATGCTGTAGGAAACATTTTATTGGAGATAGTTGCAGGGCTGGTTCTGAAGCTAAGGGTTCTAGGGTTGAGAAGGGAAAGCCTATCTTTCAGAGGATGTTCTGCCCAAGTATCATAATCTGAATACACTAAAGATCAGACAGAGGAAAATTTTTGTAGGGTCCGAATTAAAAAGAGGCTCTGACTGCCACTGTCATGGAGATACTCTTCCCTTCACGTAAGGTGATTTCTTGCTCCCACTCTATCTAGGGCTCCTACAAAAGAGTGACACATCAGTGGAGGTAGGGTGGGTGGGGTGTCATGGAAAAAGACTGATCTGAAAATCTTTGGAAATTGACTTTACATGTTTCTTCTAGGGGAAGACAAATGTTATGAAGTAGAACTTAAATTGTAAGGCTGTTCACTGCATTGTCAATTCTACACATTTAGGGTAGAGAAAGAAGGAAGACTCAGAATGTGTAGGAACATTCTTTTTCAGGATATCATGCCAAATTGACCTATCCTCATGGATGAATGATTTTCCTTTGATATATATATGTGTGTGTGTGTGTAGATATATATATCTATACATATATACTGTGCTTAGTCGCTTAGTCATATCTGACTCTTTGCAACTCCATGGACTGCAGCCTGCCAGGCTCCTCTGTCCATGGGGATTCTCCAGGCAAGAATACTGCAGTGGGTTGCCAGACCCTCCTCTAGGGAGGTATATATATATATATATATTTTATTAAACTTGTTAACAGATAGCTGAGGGTTTAGGGTTTCCATTCTTTTCTCTTACCCACATACTCGTGCAGGGGGAAATAGTAGTAGCCTTCTGAACATAAATCTACTTGATAGAGAGTGGGAATTTTGGCACTATATGTGATTTAGTCAAGTGGAGGGCATTTAGGAAGAGAATGTAGAGAAAAGATTTTGTTTTTAAACAGGTCTTCAGGTAAAGAAGCAGGATGGCTCCTGCCCCCAACTTGATCTTCTTATTTGGTTTTGAACTGTTTCATGTATGCCAGGATATCTGTCTTGACTGTACTGACTGGAGTCCGATGAAACCAGCGCATGACAGGGATGCCATCAGGTCCCACTAGGAACTTTTCAAAATTCCAGCGGATGTCACGGACCATGATGGGTTCCCAGGATATATGTTTGATTGAGCCCATAATCTCAGAAGGGTGAGGACAGGATTGCTGCAGCAGAGAGATGGAAAAAAGAAATGACGGAATCATTTCTGCTCATGGATGATCCAGGCTATTTTCACCCACAGATACTCCACTTCCACTTATGTTGAGATATTTTCATTTCCTATGATTCTTAATATATTCTCTGAATCACAACTATGCTAACTACCAAGAAAGTTGTAGATATTATAGCAAAGGTCTGTTCCCTCTTTCTGTTTCTCCCTGTGACCCCATCACAAAATCCTGTTCCTATGAATGAGATATGTCACCTCTCTAGCTTTCAATTTCCTTTTCTACAAAGGGAATAGATTAGAATGTGGTTTCCTAGATCTTGATGCTCCGTGGGCCAGTCATCTTTCGAAAATACCTTTTGGGGGCCAGAGAGTTCCAATATTTTGTTTTGAAAAATAAGAGAAAAATTTTAAAACACCATTATTCATTTAGTTTTAAAGAGATAATTATAAGAATAAATTACATATTTGTCCTAATCTTAGAATAAAGGGCAGCTCTGTAAATCAGTTGATGTTTATGAAACCCTCCTTACATTGCCCTGTTTTTTCAGTATATATAAAAATCTCAACATGGGTCAACCTTGGCCCACAGTCCAGCATTTAAGAACACTGAACTCTGATGATCTTTAAGGGCCCTTCTCAGCTCTCACATTCTCTGTATCTAAAAGCCAGTGTTTCATAAAAGGCACTTATTGCGTTGTATCACATCTGCCATTTTTTTTTTTTTTTGTCTTCTCCAGTGTGAACTCATCAAGGAACAGGGACTGCGTCTGTTCATTTTTACACCCTTATTGTTTAGCAAACTGCCTTATAGATAGCAGGCACTCAACAAATGTTCCTTGAATGAATGAATGTCAATGAACAAAAGAGAGTGGTCCCAGTGAAAGTACACAGTGCTTTGTACCACAAAGCCAGAGCATCACAGGTACTAACAAATTTAACCCTAGTCCCTATGCTTATAAGGAGATCTCTTCCAAAGAGTCCAACCCCTCCTCCAGGCAGGAGCCCTTGTGTCCATTTCTACCACACCAACTCTACATTAGGAATAGTAAGGAAGAAGCAGCTTAGGTCAGTAATTAACTCACCTTTAAGAAGGTGAAGACTTTCTGCTCTGTTTCACCATTCACATCCCCTTTCTCAAACAGCTGGAAATTAGGTACGTATCCTCCTCCTGGACGGACATACCTGTAATGAACCATAATGTTCCCAAGAAGCCCCAGAATATGAGAGAAAATTATAATAGGGTACCAGGATTTGAGGTTACGAAAAAGGGGAAACAGATGTGGACATATAGAAAACAGGGCTGGGAAGGGAAAATAAGACCATCGATAAACTTTGGGCTCCCTGACACTTTATTTTTCTCTATTCCACATGCTGCCACTGTCTCCCATCTGAATTGTTTCTGTACCAGCAACACCAGGAGCTATTTCTGTGCTCCCACTCCTCCACCATCCATCCAGGTCTCACTTCCCAGGGAAAGGGAAAGCATCTCTGACACTGCCAGACTCACATTAGTGGAGGCCAAATTTAAAATCAGTTAGTAGGTACCCAAGCCTATTAACCCACTGCCCATCCTGGAAGTCCCCAACATGGAAGTGCCTCCGGAAATGGAGGAAAGATAGACAGAGACAGATCTCTATAGGGTTTTAAGTAGGCACTTACTTCAGTCCTGGAAGAATTTCTGAGTTTTCTCCTGGTTCTTGCTTTCCAAATTGGTTACAGGGAAATCCCAACACAACTAGGCCAAAGGGCTTCAGCTCCTCCTGTAGTGCATTCAGTTCTATGGGTAGAGAATGGACAATATGGTGGCCTGGCCAGAGAGCCTGCCTTGTGTATATAGACAGAGTGATCCTTGGAAATACTCATTTTAAAGAGGGAAAAACAGAGGTCCAGGAAAAGGGGAAAATATCTAAGTCAGAAAGACTGTTCATGGCAGGGCTGAAATGAGCTACTAGATCTCCAGACATGTATGCAAAAGCCCTTTGTTATAGTGCAGTATTTCCCAAATCTGCAGCACATCAGAATTAGATGGGGCCATTCCTTAAAAATAGGGATGCCCAGATTCCTTTCCAGAAGTTCTTCTGGTTACATTATTCTGAGGTGGCTCCCCAGTCATCTTTATTATTCTAAAGCTCACCAGATCATTGCTGGTGGGATTGTAAAATGGTATAACTGTTATGGAAAATAATATGGAGGTTTCTTAAACAATTAAAAATAGAACTACCATAAAGCAGTAGTCCCAATTCTGGGCATATATGCATAAGAATTGAAAACAGAGTCTCAGAGAGATATCTGCACATCCATGTTCACAGGAGCACTATACATAAAAATCAAGAGGTGGAAGCAACCCAAATGTCCATTGATGGATGAATGCATAAACAAAATGTGGTATATCCATTTACAATGGAATATTATTCAATCTTAAAATGGGAGGAAATTTTGTCACATGTTACAACATGAATGAATCTTTATGCTAAGTGAAATAAACCAGTCATGAAAAGACAAATACTGCAGGTAAGACAAATACATGGGGTATCTAAAGTAGTCAAATTTATAGAAACAGAAGGTAGAGTGTGGTTACCAGGGGCTGGGGGAAAGGAGAGAGGGGAGCTGCTATTTAATGGATACAGAGTTTCAGTTTTGCAAGATAGAAAAGTTCTAGAGATTTGTTTCACAACAATGAATATTTTTAACTCTGCTGAACAGTCTTCTTAAAAGATGGTTAAGATGGTAAATTTTATATTTTGTCTTTTTGTACCACAATTTAAAAATTAAAAATTTCATTTCATTTTAATTTTAAACAAAACCACATTTAAACATCTCTGACCATCAGTTTGCCTTCCCTGATTGGTTAATTGGTAGATTGAATCTTTTTTTTTTTTTAAAGGAAAAGACACACACAATGAGAATGGACTTCTCTCTTCACAGGCTAGTTCACCCTGGGTGGAGTCGGGGTAAATCTGACAGGGGCAAAAAAAACCAGAAATTTCAAGTTGAGTTTTCTGGTGTTCTTTAACAATCTTCAGGATGTTAAAGATGCATTCTACCTAAAAACCCTCACTGATATACCAAAACACAAGCTTCCAATTGCCTTCTTCCCGAAGTTTTTCAGGTTGTTTCCCCGAACTTTTATAATCATCTTTTCATCTTTTGTGAGCCAGACTTCTTCAGTTCCGTAACAAACACTAGCCAGTCCCTAACTGAACAGTCTGCTCAGGCAACAGTGTCAACTGATATCTCCTCTGAGTCCTTTCATTTTTATTTTCTGCAACATAAGATTGCTTTCCTATTTCCACATGGTTCCTAAGTACTTTTCTTCACATCCTCCCCTCTTGTCTTTAGTCACTATAGACAATAACTCCTCTAGGAAACAGACTATTAATTAGGAAACCTGTCTTCCAGTTCTTGAGAAACTATTCCCCAGTTCTTGCACCTATTACATACAGAGTTGGAACTGAATAAATTGATTTTAAAAATCCCTATAGCTGGCAAAATGAAGTATGGTCCAATAGAATATTATTCAATCTTAAAACAGAGGGAGGAAGTGATCCGAACTCCAAGGTATCTTATTAATTTAAAAAAGCAAATTGGCAGATTTTATTTATTACTTGTTTGGAGAAGGAAATGGCAACCCACTCCAGTATTCTTGCCTGGAGAATCCCATGGACAGGGGAGCCTGGCAGGTACAGTCCATGAGTCAAAAAGAGTCGGACATGACTGACTGACTATCATCATCATCATTTATTATATGTCATCAATTGATAGAAAAGTAAAAAAAAAAGAATACATATATATTTTGTAAACATGATAATACTGGTCATCAGAAGGGAAGGGAAAGAAATGAAAAGACCTTTTACTCTAAACTTTTTTATTCCTTTAATTTTGAGCCTTGTGAATATAGTTCAGTTCAGTTCAGTACCTATTCAAAATATAATAATGAAAAACTTAAAAATGAAGTTCTTATTAGTTCAAATATAAGAAAGGCATCTATTTCTGATAAAAATTAGTCCTGTTCATTATTTTTTGGCTTTTAATCAATATGGCCTAAGATATGAGAAAGATAACATTCTACCCTGAATAATGCACAGAGAGGGGAAAAATCTACACCTAAAGGAGGTGCTGAGGTTGGAGAGGAAGCATTCGCCTCTCTTATGGTCTCCTCTCCAGCCCTCGCTCCAGTTAAATGTTCTCCAGGTACAAAGCCCTTTTTGCTTTTCCCTGTCTTTGTAAGTTACCTGGAAAAGTCTCAAAAACATCAATCCTACCTCGTATATTTGCCAAGAAGACTTGAATCTTCAGAGAGACTGCTAGCTCTCAAACACATTATTGGTTCTCCTGGAAATCTCAGGAGCAAAGCAGAGGCAGGATGTAGGACGGGGTCAGCAAACGTGTTCTGTGAAGGTCCAGATTAGTCATTTCAGATGGTCTCTGGCACCAACACTCATACTACTCAACTCTGTCTTGCAGCATAATATCAACCATAGACAATCTGCAAATGAGTGGTCATGGCTGTGTTCAATAAAACTTTATTTACAAAGTTAGGCTGACTGGATTTCCCTTTGGACCATAGTTTGCTGACTCCTGACATTAGGGAATAAAGTCACTTGATCATGAGTATTTATTTTGATATATAGAATATAAAATTAGAATATAATACCAATATGACTTAAAATATAACAAACTGGAAAATTAGTCCCAAGGAAATTTGACTATGAACTCTTACCAGGATATTGAGCTGTCAGACCACAATAGGTGGCCACATTGACAAAAAGGACATGCTTGCCCGCATATTGCTTGAACTGAATGTGTTCCTTTCCATTAAGAGTGAAAGCATCATAATCATAGATAGTGCCTTTCACATCTTTGTAGCAATCCATCTGGAAGATTTAAAAAAAACATAATTTTAGTAATAATAATTCCTAATGTCAGTATAATCTTTCAAACCATTCAAAGAATAATACATATATTAACTGAGATCCAGAAAACAAATACGAGTCATCTAATGTGTCAATGACAAGATTGAAACTAGGCCTTGTGACTTGAAAGGCAATGGTATTTTTGAGGAACAGGCAGTCAAGTCTCTTTATTATCTTTGCAGAGGTAAAATACCAGGAACTGCTTGGATGAATGGAAAAAAGCAGAGATTCATGAGCTGGAATGGGATGGCCTGGAAGTAAGTGGAGTCAAACTGAAAAGCATACTGCCTTTCTTGCTTCTCTGAAAATGAAACTACCCTTGTCTCTGGGTTGAAGGCATCTTGCCAGGATTCCCTCAGTGGAGAGAAGGTTTTTAATTGCCCAAGTATTTCAGGATAGCCTTATTACTTCTTTAACTTTCCCTAGGTCTTCTGACTTCCTGCCCAACTCATCAGCATGGTGGAGTGGAAAGAGCTCTAGCTGGGAATCAGAAGCTTGCTCTATTGTTAGAGTTCCTTGTGATCCTGGGAAATTTTCATCCTTGGCCCTCAGTTTCCCCACTGGTAAAAATGAAGACATTTTTCTAGATTCCTATTAGATCATGAAAGTCTTCCAGGTTTAACATTCTAGAATCTAATATTACTCTTACCTTGAGTAGTTTTCTCTCTCAATGCACTCTTACAAGCCAATACTATGAAATTCTAACTTTTTGTAGCTGCCAGGAAAAGAGATGGAGAGCTCAAAAATCCATCTGTAAGCAGGTCACTAAACTGTGTCTGGCAGCATCCAACTTATCACATGCCCAACTCCTTACCCATCATGCTCTAGCTATCTAATACCTACCTTCACCACCAGCTCCATCTACCTTAATCCTTATCCAATCTGTGGAACATATTTGAGCAAAGTTCCACATAATAGAAATAAGTTCAGCATGAAATTTTCATTGCCTGTCCTTAGGTTAAATTCCTCTACAGGCAGATCTCATCTTATCTCTCCTCTGTCTTTATCCATGCAGGGTCCATGCAGTACCCAAAATATGCTGACTCCACAGGGCTCACCAGCACATCCTGATTTCCTTCTCTATATCAGGGAAGCTGCTATAAATGGCTTCTGGAGTATAGGGAATGTAAAATCCCAAAGTATGAAAAGAAAGCTAACATTCAAACCACCCAGTCAGAAAAAGGCAGAAAGGTACTGACCAGAGAAAGGAGGGAAGGCCTTAATCTAATAAGAAAGGTCCAGACTTAAACTAGGATTAAACTAGACTCCCTGGAAATGCAAGGACTACAAAAGATTTTAATCAGACACCATCTGCCCCACCTAAAGGAGTGATCCAACAAAAAACCAAACCAAACTCTACCACTGATTCTATCCCTAGCACACTTAGCTACTTAGCTTTTACTCCTGGGGAGAGAGGCATTTTCTTTACGCAGGCTTTTGCACCTTTCTCTAAATGCACATACAAATACACACCAGCAAAACTGAGACATATATAAAGAGAACATTATATCAGAGTATCCATTCCTATCTCCATTATGCCTAGTTCCCAGCTAAACGTTTGTTTTTAAGAATTTGCCTTTTTCCTGCCTTTGCTACTGTGCTGAAAATTTCTGAAAATCATATTGGGTACCAGAATGCATGGCCTTAAGACTCTGATCTTGAAGACTCCTCTAGGTCCAGCTTACTCCTGATATTCATTGTTATTTCACATTTATTTGGGTCTGCATGATATGTCTCAAATGTCTCCAGACTTGGCCTTTATTAAGCAAGTTCTACAGCCAAGGGTCTCCACACCCAAGTAGCCAGCGCCAGTTAGCATAAACACTGTATCAACTTTCAAAAATAAGGATAATCACTCAAGAGGTTATCTAATCAAGAGGAAGGAAGATCTTACTAGAGTTGCATTTATAAACCACATCATATGCACGGTAACTTTTGCTCACCCTCCCCCCTCCATAACTGGGTGAACAAGTGGGTAGATCCTCTTATACACACATTTATGGTGAGAAAGCAGAGACTAATGGAGGTGAAGTGACTTGTCTAAGGCCAAAAATGATAAGCCATTATGTGAATGAGAGTTTGCTTGCCCCTAACTTTTGATTGCTTTTTGCTTCTGGGTCTTCTAATTTATTGTTGTTCTTTCCTAAACTGTCCCTGCCATTGCCATACACACATTTTTATCAATAAGGCAAGTTTTTTATTATATCAATAAGCCATGAATTGGAAATAGAACTGAGGCCAGAATTCAAGACTTCTAACTTCAGATCCAATTGTTTTGGCCTCCAGTTATTTTTTCCCATATATTTTATGTTTCTCTGATAACTCTGATTTTATCCATCCCTAAAACTTCCACATTTGTTTTTCCACATCTTCATATGTTTCCTGCTTAGCTGTGTCTGAGATGACTCAACTCAAACTTTCCTCCAAACCCTAATCCCTCCTCACTCTGATGCCCACTACAGTCCATGCCTCAGACCCAGCTCTGATGCATACTGATGGGTGGCTGGAGGGATGTCCAGGCAACCTCTACCTGGAGAAGAAGGGAAGAAAGGACCACAGTAAAAGGGTTCTCTTGTCCTTACCATATTCAGCTCAAGGAACACCATAGAAGTGAAGAAGCTTTGAGGAGAAGCGAAGAAAGGTTCAGAGGGAGGAAGCATAGGTCAGAGCCTTACAAGACGGGCTGAGGGTGGGATCTTGGAGCAGGACCCAAGACTCCACCTTTGAACCCTGTCCATCCTCTCTGGAAGTCACTTACCTTCTCTAGATTGGAATTTGTCTGCACAAAGCCGGCTAGGAAAAAGAGAAAAAGACAAGAGGCCCTTAACTGTATAGTCATGGTAGTATCTTCAGATCACTGGTCTGAGAGTCTGAGGTTGTTGGGCACCCAGTAACCTTTTGATAGTCTGCCAGGGACTAGCCCAAGCCTATGCAGGCCAATCGCAGGGCGGCAAGGATTTCTAGGGTGTGAGTGGGGCAAGAGGACATAGAATTCAAACCACATCCTCACCTACACACACCCCCGTGAGCACTCAGCGCTCACTAGTGCGATGAGGACCTGGGACTCACATAAATTCTGGCAGAATTATGAAAAGGTGAGGGCAAGCACTCCACACTCCTTCAAGACTGTCTATTTTTTCTGAGTGGATAGCCATGTCTAGGTGTAGATGCAGTCCCCCAGACATCTCAGTAAAGTCAATGCAAAAACGCATGACATGGATATTCCAAATACTATTCCTAACATTATTATTTGGCTTAAAAAAAAACCCAAAGAATGGATCACATATGATCTCTCTAAGAGAGTTAGAAGGAAACTGGGCCTGAGGGAGGGAAAAATCTTTACACATTAATATGTTCACTATACATTAAATGTTTTCACATGCTTTTAAGTCAGTAAGAAAAACCAAGCAGCCCAAGAGAAACTTGGGCACCAGACGGTAAACCAAATGGCATCTGTGGTAGGATACAGTGTTCTCCCTTGCCGATAATCAAAGAGGTAGAAACAAGAAAAGTTGCATTCTGCAGTTATCAGATTGGCCTAAGTTCAAAGGAATGGAGGGACCAGTCTAGGTGTCAGTCTGGTATAGAAGTCTCTTATGCTCCAGTTGACAGCAGAAAGTAATAGCCACCAACTTTCTGGAGGATAATCTGCCATTTTAAATACATTTTTTTTTTAAGTAAATAACTTAAAAATTCTTTTATTTTGAAATGATTATAAATGTATTGGAAGTCTCAAACACTTCTGTTAATCTCCTGGAAGCTCCAGGGCCCAAGAAGGATAATGGAAGTGAGACTCACATTCCTCTAAGGATAAAAATGCTTTGCCTCTCAACCATCCTAAGAACCCCCATCCATTCAGCAAAACTTTCTAACCACTGCTCAATAGTATCAGCCAAAATTTTGAATAGATGAGTTTATGTAACAGGCTTTGAGCACTTGGAATTGCTGAGTTTCTCACATAAATAACATATATCTAATTCCCACAAACCTCATGGCAGAGGTGCTGACCAATAACTTTCTCCCTCTTATCTACAGTATGGATTGACTTTCTGGGCCTCTAGTGCTAAGGTTTGAGTTAATCATACTCCTAAATTCATGATTATTTGTTCTTGCAAGGTCCCCCCCCTTTTGTTTTATATTCATACTCAAACTTCATTGTTTTTTTTATTCCCTTCTCCCTATAGGTGAAATATGTTTAATATGCATATTGTTCTTATTCTTGAAACATCTGTATATTGTATATTACGTCTTCAAAATTTTAAAAATTATTTTTTTAATTTGGATCTCAGATTTAAAGGGTTGAATTAATCACACTTTTAAATTTATGGCACTATATCATCGTTAGGCTGTGTAATGATTCTCTTCTTATATTAATTAAAAACATTTTTTGTCCCCAATCCAATCCCATTTTCTTACCTCTCAGAGATGAAAAGGGGCAAGGCAACAGTTACTACAGACCGGAAAGTTGGCAGTCTGTCATGTTGCAACAAAACATTTGGGAAAACTGTTGTCTGATGACTTAGAAGGCAAAATGACTAAAACAAAGATTAATGTGTTTCCTAGTGCTGTGGGATTAGAAGGGTGAGTTTAGCAACTAACTGTGCTCTAAAAAGCAAAATGGCTGTCTGAGGAGGCCTTACAAATAGCTGTGAAAAGAAGAGAAGCGAAAAGCAAAGGAGAAAAGGACAGATATAAGCATCTGAATGCAGAGTTCCAAAGAATAGCAAGAAGAGATAAGAAAGCCTTCCTCAGCAATCAATGCAAAGAAATAGAGGAAAACAATAGAATGGGAAAGACTAGAGATCTCTTCAAGAAAATTAGAGATACCAAGGGAACATTTCATGCAAAGATGGGCACAGTAAAGGACAGAAATGGTATGGACCTAACAGAAGAAGATATTAAGAAGAGGTGGCAACAATACACAGAAGAACTGTAGAAAAAAGATCTTCACGACCCATATAATCATGATGGTTTGATCACTCACCTAGAGCCAGACATCCTGGAATGTGAAGTCAAGTGGGCCTTAGGAAGCATCACTCCGAACAAAGCTAGTGGAGGTGATGGAATTCCAGTGGAACTATTTCAAATCCTGAAAGATGATGCTGTAAAAGTGCTGCACTCAATATGCCAGCAAATTTGGAAAACTCAGCAGTGGCCACAGGACTGGAAAAGGTCAGTTTTCATTCCAATCCCAAAGAAAGGCAATGCCAAATAATGCTCAAACTACCGCACAATTGCACTCATCTCACACGCTAGTAAAGTAATGCTCAAAATTCTCCAAGCCAGGCTTCAGCAATACGTGAACTGTGAACTTCCAGTTGTTCAAGCTGGTTTTAGAAAAGGCAGAGGAACCAGAGGTCAAATTGCCAACATCTGCTGGATCATCGAAAAAGCAAGAGAGTTCCAGAAAAACATCTATTTCTGCTCTATTGACTATGTGACAGTTAGAACTGGACATGGAACAACAGACTGGTTCCAAATAGGAACAGGAGTACGTCAAGGCTGTATATTGTCACCCTGCTTATTTAACTTCTATGCAGGGTACATCATGAGAAACGCTGGGCTGGAAGAAACACAAGCTGGAATCAAGATTGGCGGGAGAAATATCAATAACCTCAGATATGCAGATGACACCACCCTTATGGCAGAAAGTGAAGAGGAACTCAAAAGCCTCTTGATGAAAGTGAAAGTGGAGAGTGAAAAAGTTGGCTTAAAGCTCAACATTCAGAAAACAAAGATCATGGCATCTGGTCCCATCACTTCATGGGAAATAGATGGGGAAACAGTGGAAACAAAGACAGACTTTATTTTGGGGGGCTCCAAAATCACTACAGATGGTGACTGCAGCCATGAAATTAAAAGACGCTTATTCCTTGGAAGAAAAGTTATGACCAACCTGGATAACGTATTGAAAAGCAGAGACATTACTTTGCCAACAAAGGTCTATCTAGTGGGACACGACTGAGCGACTGAACTGAACTGTGCTCTAAGGAGATAACTAACAAAGAGATGCTGAAAAATATTTGGATTAGGTGCAGAGGATCAGATTTGTTTTTCTTTACCACTCTCCCACACTCTTCCTCCTCCCATAGGATTTGCACTGAGAGCTCAGCTTTACTAACTCTCACGTTTATTGAAATGATAAAGTCTTCTTTAAAGCAAACTCTGGGAGATGGTGAAGGACAGGGAAGCCTGCCGTGCTGCAGTCCATGGGGTCGCAAAGAGTTAGACACGACTGAGTGACTGAACAACAAAAGTCTTCTTTTCCAGTTCTTACTCTTTTTTAACCAGCCCCAGCCATAAATAGCTGCCTCCCCCTCCTTAAAACTGAAGTCTGAGTAGGGTTTAATTCTTGCTGCTGGTGGAGTCTGGGCATTCATGAATTCTCTTGGAAAACAGAGGCTTTTTGTTATCCCAGATATCTGATCTCTTCTCAGAGGCCTCTAATCTAGAGGGAGGAGCCCAAAACAATGACTGCTGGCCCAGCTAAGGAGCTCCTAAAGCCCTTGAGGGCAGCTATACAGATTTCCTGCTTCCCGCCTACAGATCCTCCTGCCTTTGTCCAGTCACAGCTAGCACTGGATTTAGCCCAAGGCAAATACCCATCATTAATTTAACAGATGAAGGAACTGATGCTCAAAGATTGATTTATCCAAAGAAGAAATTACACTCGGCTTCTTTTATAAATTCCTTACTTTATTAGCTACATTCTCTTTGTTCATCACACAATAACTAACTCCTAGAGCAGAAGAGAAACATTCGTCATAATTCTTCCTGAGTGTGCAGATCAGATCAAGGGGCCTAAAATCTCTGCCTTCCCATCTCTGTGTCTCATTGTTTTAGTTTCCCTGGAATTAAGAGCTCCAGTCAGGAGAAGGAAAAGTTTAGGAGCTCAAGCTCAGCAGGCGGGACTACATGAGGGGCACTTCCTGTCGTAGTCTATCTGATTATATCATTTTTGTTCTGGAATGCTGAAGCCATTTCCTATTTGTCTTCCCTCTTTCAAGTTCTTCCCCTTCTGTGCTTTTTTCCTCTTCCCCCTGCTGCCACTGGAGCTGCTGAACTCTTTGTCTCATGATATCCCTCCACCGATAGTGAGCCAATTAAGGCTAACAATTTGGTATAGAATCAAATCCAGAATCTCCAGCATGGTATCCAAAATTCTCCTGTGATCTCAGCCTCCTTCTTAGTCTTCACTCTCAATAAGCTCAGTCTTCAGGCAAGCTAAATACTCTCCATTCCCTGAATCATATCTCTTGGGATTTAAGTTCTTGATCTTGGAGGCCAATTACTCGGGAATTCCACTTTCCTTGTCCCAAATTATCTATATATTTATTTCCATTGAAAGATCAAGAAAGCAAATTCATTAGTTTTTACCATACAAGATTTTTAGGTAGCAATGTTTAGACCTGAGCCACAGATTAAGTCTGAAAACCAGTCCAGATCTAAATTACACAATAAGATCTCTCTAAATTACTCAATAAGATCTGATTAAAAACAACAACAACAACAAAAAACCACGTCTCAACAACTGCCTATTTTTCCTAGTCAGACTCCAATATTTCATTGAGGTAGATTTCTTATGAGGATAACTTGTTTGCCAAAGGTCACGCAACTAATGGGTGGCCATTTAAAGACTGAAATAAAGCCTTTCAGATTCTCTGTCTTAGCCTGTGTTAATGACTTAATCCTACCTGAAAATCAACACCAAGTTCCTTATGTTAGTTTCATTTTTTTTTGAGTCAACATTTATCATTATTTATTGATTTAGTTGTGCTGGCTCTTTATTGCTACACAAGTAAAACAACTGGGCTTTCTCTAGTTGCGGTGGGGAGGGGGTGGTACTCTTAGTCATGGTGCATAGGCTTCTCAGTGCAGTGGCCTCTCCTTTGTGGAGCACAGGCTCTAGTCACGTGGGCTTCAGTCGTTACAGCATGCGGGCTCAGTAGCTGTGGTACATGGGCTTTACTTGCTCTGCAGCATGTGGAATCTTCCCAGACCAGGGATTGAACCCATATCCCCTGCATTGGCAGGTAGATTCTTTGTTAGCTTCTTTGATCATAGAGGAAACAAGTTAAACTTTTTTTGAGATGTAGTCCACCTTTTCAACCCAGATTCAATCACAGCCTCTACAACCACCCAAATATGATTAAGAGATTTTTGTCCATCGTTTAGCTTTACTTGGATATTTTCCCTGAATGAGACAATCTTCATTGTCATCTGAGATCCCCATTCAGGTCTCTAGGATTTTCTTGGGTTGCAAGTGTGGCTTACAAGTGTGAAATATAGGGTCTACTCCTAAGCCTGCCATTTTAAAGTTATATTGCTCATGTTTACATGGAATTCGTAGTTGACAAATCTCTTTTACATCAAGGATTTCATCTGGCCTTCACAATCAGCCAGTTATAAAGGTAGAACAAGCATTATTTACTCAGATTTTCAATGGAAAAATGAGGTTAAGAGGGAAAGTGCCTTGGGTAAAGTCTCATTAATAGCATAGACCTAGACTGTAAATTTGAGTTATTTCAAATCCACTTGTCTCTCCACTCTAGGTTCAATTCTCCATAAAATATATGTTTGGAAAAGGAGGGAAGTTTTAGAGAGACCACTGTCCTTTTGCATTTAATTTTCATCCTCATGTGTTTTTAACCTTCTGGCCTCCTTCTTCAAACATGAAGAGGAAGCTCACCTCTGGTCCAGGCCGATTCTGGCCCTGGGCCTTCACTAAGACAGCTGGCCCTGACACCCAGGCATCTGAAGTTTCTGTCGCTCGTGCCAAGCTTTCTTCCTCCAACCTGCTACAGGAAGAACTCTGCTTCTTGGAGGTTGGAGTGGGGAGGCAGTGAGAGGAAGGATGTGTACTCCCTTGGGTGATGTTCTTGTCTATTACCCCTGTCTTTATGGGCTGGGGGAGGGCGTGGGAGAGAGAGCTCTGTGTCCATGCACAGCCACAAGAATTGGAATAACCCACACCACTCAAACTCAAATGTCCTCCCACCTGGAAATTCTCCGGTCTGTGTCTCAGGCCATTGCTGCTCCCAGAGAGAAGATAAATATGCCCATATCACCAACACACACTGCAATCCATCACCAACAACTCAACAGAACTCTGGGACATTGAGAAAATACATCACCAATGTCAACCAAGGCTGACATCCTTGGTTTATTTTCTTAGATTTTCAGAGATTCTGAACACCCTTAAAATTGATTTGATCAGTCATTACCCCTAGATTATTAGGAAACAAGAGTAGGGAAACAGAAATTTTACAAATTTTAAGCTCTAATGTGTCTTATGGGTCATGTTTCTCAGGCCACAACTCTATACATGAAAAGAAGATGCTCAGTAAAGTGGAGAGATTGCCTCTTCCAAGTCACAAGGGACAGGCTAGACACATCCACAGCTCTGCCCCCACAACAGTCTCTAGCCTTGTTGCAGTCAGATCAGGTTTAGAATAAGCAATTTATCCAATACTTCTTAAATTGATTGAATAACTTTTCTTTCCAACCTAGATTCACTCAAGGTTCATGTGTTAATATTGATTATGTCTTCTTATGGAAGTTCAGTTGTCCTGATAAATATCCCACATTTTTGTTTGTCTCATTGTTTCCTCAAAGTGTCATTCTTCCTTTACACAGGCAGATCTTGGTTTTATTGCACTTTACTTTATTGCACTTCATAGATACTGTGTTTTTTATAAACTGAAGGTTTGTGGCAACTCTGAGTTGAGCAAGTCTATTTATTGGTGCCATTTTTCAAAGAGCACTAGTTTTTAAAGCATGTAAATTGGGTTTTGGGTTTTTTTAGACCCAGTGTTTATGTTACACACTTAATAGACTACAGTATAATATGAACATATCTTTTATACCCACTGGGAAACAAACAAAAAGTTTATGTGACTCACTTTATTGCAGTGTCTGGAAGGAATCAAGCCCACAGTATCTCCAAGGTGTGCCTATATTTCTTATTTTGGCAGTGAAGTTGAAGACTTAGATGGACTGGAATTTTGTGAATGGTATAGTCATCCCTGAATATCTGCCAGAGATTGGTTCCAGGAGCCCCTACGAATACCAAAATCTGCGGATGCTCAAGTTCCTCATGGAAAATGCCATAATACAATTGCTACAATCAATTTTTATCCACGTGTTTCACATCTATGGATTTAACCAACTGCAGATGGATGCCTGTTTAAGGTAGAAATAAAGTTCTAATTTTTTTCTATATATATCCAATTGAATCATCACTATTTATTAAAAGACCATCTTTTATTTTTCTATTACTTTATATTGTACTTTATGATAGGGGGCTTCTCAGGTGGCTCAGTGATAAAGAATCCACCTGTCAATGCAGGAGACGAAGGTTTGTTCCCTAGGTTGGGAGGATCCCCTGAAGTAGGAAATGGCAACCCACTCCAGTCTTCTTGCCTGGAAAGTTCCATGGGCAGAGGAGCCTGGTGGGCCACGGTCCATGGAGTTGCAAAGAGCTGGACACGACTGAGCACACACACACAGATCCTTTGTCCTAAATCAAGAGTCCTCATAGACACAAATCTATTTCTGAGCTCTCTATTTCTTTCCATTGTTCTACTTGTTTGTCCTTAAAACAATGCTTAATGTAGCTTTTAAACATGTAGTTTTAAAAATGAATTTTGATATTTTATAAAGCAAGTTCTCCCACCCTCTTCAAAATTGTCTATTTTTTTGTACTGACTATTTTTTAAAATGTTATTGTTATTAGAGTTATGTTTTGGCATGTTGGGTCCCTGTTGTGGTGCAGGGGCTCTTCACTGTTGTGTGTGGGCTTTCTCTAAAGATAGAGGAGGCTACTCTTCACTGGGGTTCATGGTCTCCTCCATGAGGTAGCTTCTCTTGTTACAGAGCACAGGTTCTAGAGCGTGAGGGCTCAGTAGTTGTGGTGCACAGGTTTATTTTCTCTGCAGCATGTGGTATCTTAATTTTCAGACCACGGATGGAATCCATGACCCCTGCATTGCAAGGCGAATTCTTAACCACTGGACCACTCAGGAAGTCCCTTGACTGTTTTTGACCATTTACACTTCAGTTTCTTTTTTTTTTTTAATACACTAAAGTTTCTTAAGCATCTTTTTCAAATTCCTCAAGAATGTCTGTTAGGATTTTGGTTGAGATTGTATTGAATCTATAAAATGGTTTGGGTAGAATTGATATTTTTACATTGTTTACTCTCCTAATGATATACCTCAAAATTAACCTAGAGCTCTTGAAAATTGTGGCAATTAAGACATATTTCTCATCATAAAGATCTAGTACATCTTTTGTTGAGTTTACTAGTAGATATTTGATTATTTTATGTTTTTTAATAAAATTAAAATAAATAAATATTAAATAAATATTAGATTTATTTTTAATGGTTTATGATAATATACAGAAATATAAATAAAATTTGTATTGATGTTTTATCTAACAACTTTGCTAAATTCACATAATAATTTATTGCTTGTTTCTTTTTAAACTATATGGTTGCAAGGTGGTAGGCTTCTCTGGTGGCTAAGACAGTAAAGAATCTGCCTGCAATGCAGGTAGACTGGGATTCAATCCCTGGGTCAGGAAGATCTCCTGGAGAAGGAAATGGCTACCCACTCCAGTATTCTTGCCTGGAGAATTACATGGACAGTCTAGAGCAGGAGACACCTGACTGACTCTCACTTTTACAAGGTATGCTAACAGTAGTTTCATTTGTTTCTAATCTTTGTACATTTAATTTCCTTTTTTTTTTTTTTGCCTTCAATTCACTGCTCAGTTTTGCCAATACAATATTGAACTAAAGTAGTAACAAAGATTCTTTCTTTGAACATTATTTCAAGGGGTAATGATTACTTGTTAGATAGTCTTTATCAGGTTGAAAAGGTCTCTTGTTTCCTTAATTTGCTGTGAGTTTAAAATACGAGTTGTTGTTCTGAAACAAATAGGCTGCCAGATACTTCTCTAGCAAAGATGAGTCTATTCAAGATGAGCAAAGAATTGCATTTCAGGATCTGCAACTATGGCAAGCCATGTGCAAGTCCCCGCAGGCATGGAAAAGAGATCGATTTTTATAGCGAGGAAAAGGAAGTTGGAAGGGCTACAGTAAACAAAGAGTCCATGGCTTTTCATTGGCTGAGTTCAATTGCCAGAAAAGTTTTTCTTCTTTCTGCTGGGCTCTGCTGTGGCCGCAGAATGTGAGAGCTCCCCCTTCTGGTTTCCCAGCTCTATTTAACTTAGGCTTCTGATTATTAATTTTTTACAAATTATGTAATTATATGTTATATCACTGGTATATTTGAACATAAATAGATATTACTATCTAAATATATAAAGAGAAATATGTTTACACAATCTTTATAATACATTTAGTTTGTTATTATTGTTCAGTTGCTAAGTTGTGTCCAACTTTATGCGACCAAATGGACTGCAGCACACCAGGCTCCTCTGTCCTCCACTATCTCCCAGAGTTAACTCAAATTAACATCCACTGGGTTGGTGATGCTATCTAAACATCTCATCCTCTTCTACCTCCTTCTCCTTTTGCTTTCAATCTTTCCTAGCATCGCGTTTTTTTTCCAATGAGTTGACTCTTAGCATCGGTGGCCAAAGTATTGGACCTTCAGCTTCAGCATCAGTTCTTCCAATGAATATTAAGAGTTGATTTCCTTTAGGATTGACTGGTTTGATCTCCTTGCAGTCCAAGGGACTCTCAAGCGTCTTTTCCAGCACCACAGTTCACAAGCATCAGTTCTTCGGTACTCAGCCCTTTACATTTGTACATGCCTACTGGAAAAACCATAGTTTTATCTAGATGGATCTTTGTTGGCAAAGTGATGTCTTTGTTTTTTAAAATGCTGTCTAGGCAGAGGAACCAAAGATCAAATTGCCAACATCTGCTGGGTCATAGAAAAAGCAAGAGAGTTCCAGAAAAACATCTATTTCTGCTTTATTGACTATGCCAAAACCTTTGACTGTGTGGATCACAATAAACTATGGAAAATTCTGAAAGAGATGGAAATACCAGACCACCTGACCTACCTCTTGAGAAACCTATATGCAGGTCAGGAAGCAACAGTTAGAAGTGGACATGGAACAACAGACTGGTTCCAAATAGGAAAAGGAGTACGTCAAGGCTGTATAGTGTCACCCTGCTTATTTAACTTATATGCAGAATACATCATGAGAAACGCTGGACTGGAAGAAACACAAACTGGAATCAAGATTGCTGGGAGAAATATCAATAACCTCAGATATGCAGATGACACCACACTTATGGCAGAAAGTGAAGAGGAACTCAAAAGCCTCTTGATGAAAGTGAAAGTGGAGAGTGAAAAAGTTGGCAAAAGTTGGCTTAAAGCTCAACATTCAGAAAACGAAGATCATGGCATCTGGTCCCATCACTTCATGGGAAATAGATGGGGAAAGAGTGGAAACAATGTCAGACTTTATTTTTCTGGGCTCCAAAATCACTGCAGATGGTGACTGCAGCTGTGAAATTAAAAGATGCTTACTCCTTGGAAGGAAAGTTATGACCAACCTAGATAGCATATTCAAAAGCAGAGACATTACTTTGCCAACAAAGGTTCGTCTAGTCAAGGCTATGGTTTTTCCTGTGGTCATGTATGGATGTGAGAGTTGGACTGTGAAGAAGGCTGAGCGCCGAAGGATTGATGCTTTTGAAGTGTGGTGTTGGAGAAGACTCTTGAGAGTCCCTTGGACTGCAAGGAGATCCAACCAGTCCATTCTGAAGGAGATCAGCCCTGGGATTTCTTTGGAAGGAATGATGCTAAAGCTGAAACTCCAGTACTTTGGCCACCTGATTCGAAGAGTTGACTCATTGGAAAAGACTCTGATGCTGGGAGGGATTGGGGGCAGGAGGAGAAGGGGACGACAGAGGATGAGATGGCTGGATGGCATCACTGACTCAATGGACGTGAGTCTGAGTGAACTCCGGGAGTTGGTGATGGACAGGGAGGCCTGGTGTGCTGCAGTTCATGGGGTCGCAAAGAGTCAGACACGACTGAGTGACTGATCTGATCTGATCTGATCTGATGCTGTCTAGGTTTGTCAGAGCTGAGTTATAGCTTGTATTTGTCATAGAGAGGAAGACCAGGTCATTATTAGAGAATTAGAATGTCCAGCCGCACCCTCCATCCAGGAAATGGAGGCCAGGAGAACGGATTCAATTACTCATAGTCACTGATTTAATCAATCATGCCTTTGTAGGAAAGCTCTGTAAAAAACTCTAAATGACAGAGTTTGAGAGCTTCCTGGTTGATAAACCCTCCGCATACCCCGCATACCTTGCTTTGCATTTCTTCCATTTGATTGTCCCTGAGTTATATCCTTTACAATATACTAGTAAATCTGAGTAAAGTGATTTCCCAAATTTTGAGAGTCATTCTAGTAAATTATCGAAAGTGAGGAGAGGGTCCAGGGAAACCCTGATATCAGTTCAGTTGCTCAATCATGTCTGATTCCTTGCGACTCCATGGATTGCAGCACGTCAGGCCTCCCTGTCCATCACCAACTCCCGGAGCTTACTCAAACTCATGTCCATTGAGTCAGTGATGCCATCCAACCATCTCATCTTCTGTCATCCCCTTCTCCTCCTGCCTTCAATCTTTCCCATCATCAGGGTCTTTTCCATTGAGTCAGCTCTTTGCATCAGGTGGCCAAAATATTGGAGTATCAGCTTCAGCGATAGTCCTTCCGATGAATATTCAGGAGTGATTTCCTTTAGGATTGACTGGTTGGATCTCTTTGCAGTCCAAGGGACTCTCAAGTCTTTTCCAACACAACAGTTCAAAAGCATCAATTCAAAAGCTTTCTTTATGGTCCAACTCTCACATCCAGACGTGACTACTGGAAAAACCACAGCTTTGACTAGACAGACCTTTGTTGGCAAAGCAATGTCTCTGCTTTTTAATAGGCTGTCTAGGTTGGTCATAGCTTTTCATCCAAGGAGTAAGCGTCTTTTCACTTCATGGCTGCAGTCACCATCTGCAGTGATTTTGGAGCCCAGAAAAATAAAGTCTGTCACTGTTTCCATTGTTTCCCCATCTATTTCCCATGAAGTAATGGGACCAGATGCCATGATCTTAGTTTTCTGAATGTTGAGCTTTAAGCCAACCTTTTAACTCTCTTCTTTCACTTTTATCAAGAGACTCTTTAGTTCCTTTTCACTTTCTGCCATAAGGATGGTATCATCTGCGTATCTGAGGTGATTGATATTTCTCCTGGCAATCTTGATTCCAGCTTGTGCTTCATCCAGCCTGGCATTTTGCATGATGTACTCTGCATAGAAGTTAAATCAGCAGGATGACAATATACAGGCTTGGTGTACTCCTTTCCCGATTTGAAGCCAGTCTGTTATTCCACGTCCAGTTCTAACTGTTGCTTCTTGATCTGCATACAGATTTCTCAGGAGACAGGTAAGGTGGTCTGATATTCCCATCTATTTAAGAATTTTCCACAGTATGCTGTTATCCACACAGTCAAAATCTTCAGCATAGTCAATAAAGCAGAAGTAGATGTTTTTCTGGAACTCTCTTGCTTTTTCCATGATCCAGCGGATGTTGGCATTGTTGATCTCTGGTTCCTCTGCCTTTTCTAAAACCAGCTTGAACATCTGGAAATTCATCATTCACATACTCCTGAAGCCTGGCTTGGAGAATTTTGAGCATTGCTTTGATAGCATGTGAGATGAAGGCAATTGTGTGGTAGTTTGAACATTTTTGGCATTGCCTTTCTTTGGGATTGGAATGAAAACTGACCTTTTCCTGTCCTGTGGCCACTGCTGAGTTTTCCAAATTTGCTGGCATATTGAGAGCAGCACTTTCACAGCATCATCTTTTAGGATTTGAAATAGCTCAACTGGAATTTCATTACCTCCACTAGCTTTGTTTGTAGTGATGCTTCCAAGGCCCACTTGACTTCTCATTCCAAGATGTCTGGCTCCAGGTGAGTGATCACACCATCATGGTTATCTGGGTCCTGAAGATCTTTTTTATATAGTTCTGTGTATTATTGCCACCTCTTCTTAATATCTTCTGCTTCTTTTAGGTCCATACCATTTCTGTCCTTTACTGTGCCCATCTTTGCATGAAATGTTCCCTTGGTATCTCTAATTTTTTTGAAGAGATCTCTAGTCTTTCCCATTCTATTGTTTTCCTCTATTTCTTTGCAATGATCACCGAGGAAGGCTTTCTTATCTCTCCTTGCTATTCTTTGGAACTCTGCATTCAGATGCTTATATTTTTCCTTTTCTTCTTTGCTTTTAGCTTCTCTTTTTCCCTGATTTATAGTTAACCAATTAGTAGATTGGACATCCCTGGTGGCTTAGATGGTAAAGCATCAGCCTACAATGTGGGAGACCCAGGTTTGATCCCTGGGTCGGGAAGATCCTCTGGAGAAGGAAATGGCAACCCACTTCAGTACTCTTGCCTGGAAAATCCCATGGACAGAGGAGCGTTGTAGGCTACAGTCCATTGGGTAGCAAAGAGTCAGACACGACTGATCGACTTCATTTTCACTTTCAATTAGTAGACATTAAGGGATTTGATTTAGGTCATACCTGAATGGTCTAGTGGTTTTCCCTACTTTCTTCAATTTAAGTCTGAATTTGGCAATAAGGAGTTCATGATCTGAGCCACAGTCAGCTCCCGGTCTTGTTATTGCTGACTGTACAGAGCTTCTCCATCTTTGGCTGCAAAGAATATAATCAATCTAATTTTGGTGTTGACCATCTGGTGATGTCCATGTGTAGAGTCTTCTCTTGTGTTGTTGGAAGAGGGTGTTTGCTATGACCAGTGTGTTCTCTTGGCAGAACTCTATTAGCTTTTGCCCTTCTTCATTCTGTATTCCAAGGCCAAATTTGCCTGTTACTCCAGGTGTTTCTTGACTTCCTACTTTTGCATTCCAGTCCCCTATAATAAAAAGGACATCTTTTGGAGGTGTTAGTTCTAAAAGGTCTTGTAGGTCTTCATAGAGCCATTCAACTTCAGCTTCTTCAGCGTTACTGGTTGGGGCATACGCTTGGATCACTGTGATGTTGAATGGTTTGCCCTGGAAACAAACAGAGGTCATTCTGTCATTTTTGAGATTGCATCCGAGTACTGCATTTCGGACTCTTTTGTTGACCATGATGGCCACTCCATTTCTTCTGAGGGATTCCTGCCTGCAGTAGTAGATATAATGGTCATCTGAGTTAAATTCACCCATTCCAGTCCATTTTAGCTCGCTGAGTCCTAGAATGTCGACGTTCACTCTTGCCATCTCCTGTTTGACCAGTTCCAATTTGCTTTGTTTCACGGATCTAACATTCCAGGTTCCTATGCAATAATGCTCTTTACAGCATTGGACCTTGCTTCTATCACCAGTCACATCCACAACTGGGTATTGTTTTTGCTTTGGCTCCATCACTTCATTCTTCCTGGAGTTATTTCTCCACTGATCTCCTGTAGCACATTGGGCACCTACCGACCTGGGGAGTGCCTCTTTCAGTATGCTATCATTTTGCCTTTTCATACTGTTCATGGGGTGGTCAAGGATGGATCAAGACCATCCCCACGGAAAAGAAATGCAAAAAAGCAAAGTGGCTGTCTGAGGAGGCCTTACAAATAGCTGTGAAAAGAAGAGAAGCCAAAAGCAAAGGAGAAAAGGAAAGATATTCTCATGTGAATACAGAGCTCCAAAGAATAGCAAGGAGAGAAAAGAAAGCCTTCCTCAGTGGTCAATGCAAAGAAATAGAGGAAAACAACAGAATGGGAGACTAGAGATCTCTTCAAGAAAATCAGAGATACCAAGGGAACATTTCATGCAAAGATGGGCTCAATAAAGGACAGAAATGGTATAGACCTAACAGAAGCAGAAGATATTAAGAAGAGGTGGCAACAATACACAGAAGAACTGTACAAAAAAGATCTTCAGGACCAAGATAATCACGATGGTGTGATCACTCACCTAGAGCCAGACATCCTGGAATGTGAAGTCAAGTGGGCCTTAGAAAGCATCACTATGAACAAAGCTAGTGGAGATGATGGAATTCCAGTTGAGCTATTTCAAATCCTGAAAGATGATGCTGTAAAAGTGCTGCACTCAATATGCCAGCAAATTTGGAAAACTCAGCAGTGGCCACAGGACTGGAAAAGGTCAGTTTTCATTCCAATCCCAAAGTAAGGCAATGCCAAAGGATGCTCAATGCTAATGCTATGCTAAGTCGCTTCAGTCGTGTCCGACTCTGTGCAACCCCACAGACAGCAACTACCGCACAATTGCACTCATCTCACACGCTAGTAAAGTAATGCTCAAAATTCTCCAAGCCAGGCTTCAGCAGTATGTGAACCGTGAACTTCCAGATGTTCAAGCTGGTTTTAGAAAAGGCAGAGGAACCAGAGATCAACAATGCCAATATCCGCTAGATCATCGAAAAAGCAAGAGAGTTCCAGAAAAACATCTATTTATGCTTTATTGACTATGCCAAAGCCTTTGACTGTGTGGATCACAATAAACTATGGAAAATTCTGAAAGAGATGGAAATACCAGACCACCTGACCTACCTCTTGAGAAACCTATATGCAGGTCAGGAAGCAACAGTTAGAACTGTACATGGAACAACAGACTGCTTCCAAATAGGAAAAGGAGTACATCAAGGCTGTATAGTGTCACCCTGCTTATTTAACTTCTATGCAGAGTACATCATGAGAAACGCTGGGCTGGAAGAAGCACAAGCTGGAATCAAGATTGCCAGGAGAAATATCAATAACCTCAGATATGCAAATGATACCACCCTTATGGCAGAAAGTGAGGAGGAACTAAAAAGCCTCTTGATGAAAGTGAAAGTGGAGAATGAAAAAGTTGGCTTAAAGCTCAACATTCAGAAAACGAAGATCATGGCATCTGGTCCCATCACTTCATGGGAAATAGATGGGGAACAGTGGAAACAGTGCCAGACTATTTTTCTGGGCTCCAAAATCACTGCAGATGGTGATTGCAGCCATGAAATTAAAAGACGCTTACTCCTTGGAAGGAAAGTTATGACCAACCTAGATAGCACATTAAAAAGCAGAGATATTACTTTGCCAACAAAGGTCCATCTAGTCAAGGCTATCGTTTTTCCTGTGGTCATGTATAGATGTGAGAGTTGGACTGTGAAGAAAGCTGAGCGCTGAAGAATTGATGCTTTTGAAGTGTGGTGTTGGAGAAGACTCTTGAGAGTCCCTTGGACTGCAAGGAGATCCAACCAGTCCATTCTGAAGGAGACCAGCCCTGGGATTTCATTGGAAGGAATGATGCTAAAGCTGATGCTGGCCAGTACTTTGGCCACCTGATGCAAAGAGTTGACTCATTGGAAAAGACTCTGATGCTGGGAGGGATTGGGGGCAGGGGGAAAATGGGACGACAGAGGATGAGATGGCTGGATGGCATTACCGACTTGATGCACGTGAGTTTGGGTGAACTCCCGGAGTTGGTGATGGACAGGGAGGCCTGGCATGGTGTGATTCATGGGATCACAAAGAGTCGGACACGACTGAACTGAACTGAACTGAACTGAATTAGTAGGTGCATGCCCCCAGGCTGGAATTTACAGTGGGTCCCTAAAGTAGGGGCAGTCTTGTGAAACTGGACCTTTAAACTGTGAAGAGTTGGGAGTTGGTGTCAGAATTGAATTGAACTGTTGAACACCAAATTGATCTCTGGAGAATCACAGACCCCCTAGACACAAGAGGCCTTCAAATCAGAAACTCAAGTCTACCTGCAGAGATACTAGCCCTTCTTGAGAAAATAAATGTTAAAAGTGTTAGTTTCTTTTTTTGCACAATTGGCTTGGTAGTCCATTATCATCTTGCCAGTTCTCAAGTCCTTTATGAGAAATATTAGACTACAGACAGAAAAAGAGAAGGCAATGTGGCCATGAAGGCAAAGATTACAGTGATGCAAGCCACATACCTAGGAAAGCCAGATGCCCCAGAAACTGGATGAAGCAAGAAACAGATTCTCCCCTAGAAGCCCCACTTGATTTCTTCCAATGAAACTGACTTTGGACTTCTGGTCTCTAGAATCTATGAGAGACCAAAGGTTTGCTCTTTTAAGTCATCAGTTGTGTGGTAACTTTTTACAGCACCCAAAGGAAACTAATACAGATTTTAGTACCTAAAAGCAGGGTGCTACTATAACAAATACCTAAAAATATTGATGTGGCTTTAGAATTGGTAAATGTGTTGAGGGTGGAATAATTTTGAAATACTTGATGGGAAAAGTCTAGAATGCTTTGAATTAACTACTGGTAGGAATATGATATTCAAGGATGCTTCTGGTAAAAAATCAGAAGGAAATAAGTAATATGTTATAGAAAATAGAAAAGGAGGCTTGTGACTCCTATTTGGCATCACTCCAACCTCTAGCTTCCATCTCCTCTGTCTTCTATAGTAAAATCTCCATCTGCTTTCCTCTTAAGAATACATGTGATCATATTTAGGGCCTACCTAGATAATCCAGGATAATCCCCTCATCTCAAAATCCTTTACTTAATCACATCAGCAAAATCTTTGCTGATAAAATATATAAAATAACATTTACCAGTTCCAGGATTAAAATATGATATCTTTGGATGCTATTATTTAGGCTACTACAGAGTTTGGATTTGGAATCAGAACACACTTGAATGTGAGTGCCAGTTTGACACTGATCTGTAACTTATGAAAATTAACTATTTCTACTCTGTATTCATATCCATATTTATAAAATGGAGAAAATATTAACCTTATGGTTATATTGGTGATGATTAAGAAAACCTGTATAAATATGCCTGATACAGAGTAAGAAGGGAATCAGTGCATGTTAGTTCTTTTTCATACTTTGTTCTTTCCCCCTCTCTTTTTTTCCTTTATCTCCCATCTCTCTTTATCCCTCCGCTCCCCATTCTATCTCTGGGACCAAATTCCTCCTAGCATCTCTCATTTCTACTGACTTTTCTTCCTGAGGCTGTTCAGGGAGTAGACAGAGTTGGCCCTGAGATCAGTTGAGAAGTGCAGGAGCCTACCAGCTAGTGTTGAACAGTTGTAAGTAAGAAACAAATGGGAGGAACTTCCCTGGTGGTACAGCAGTTAGAACTCCTCATTTCCACTCCAGGGGGCACGGATTCTCAGATACCCCCCATGGGTTCAGTGGGGCAAAAAAAAGAAAAAAAATCAAATGGGAGAAGTCCAGCTTGGCCTACTTCTTTCAGTTGCCCCTCATTTGACCATGTATGGTCCACTGAATGACGCTTTCCTCAGTCAGAAGTTTCAATCACTTCAGTTTCTGGGCCTCTGCCTTTCCATACATGAATAAGGAAACTGCAGTCCTTGAGCACTAAAATTTTAAGAGTTTTCTGGATCAATATTCCCACTCCTTAGTCTTCTCAAGGCAATGGCACCCCACTCCAGTACTCTTGCCTGGAAAATCCCATGGACGGAGAAGCCTGGAAGGCTGCAGTCCATGGGGTCGCTGAGGGTTGGACACGACTGAAGCGACTTAGCAGCAGCAGCAGCAGCAGATGACCAAGAGAACTGAATCTCCTAATAGATGAGACTGTTAAATGTGAAAAAGTATGAAGGCAGTCATCTTTTAGTCCAATCCCCTCCCCCCAGGTTAACTGCTGGATTGTGGTTTGCAGTATTGATGAGATGGCCACAGTCTTTCCTTCTGTGGGAGTAACAAGGCCTGAGTCACAGAAGCTTTGGGACTACGCCTGTGGGGATGTCTGATTCTGAGGCCAAAGGAGTTGCTTGGCTCCTGTGGGTGCAGTGGGGTCTCAGATGCCCATGGCTGTGCATGGATGCAGTGGCACCTCCCTGGTACATTACGGTAGAAATAATGGACTTGGGCCTTACCTGGGAAAGTACACATTCTTCTTTACACATTATCCCTTTTGTTTCACCAGACCCTAAAATTATTTCTTGGTACAGATGGGGTAGAAATTTTGACAATAGGGGCAGAGCCTACAGGAGTACTTTGCTTCAGGGCCAGCTGCCTTAATGAAGACTCAGGATTAGGGCCATGGCCAGCCTGAATCCGAGGTGTCCTCAAGGATGGAGCAATAGTAGACACAAATATGGATAAAAATGTAACAAAAAGGGAAGTATAGCATACCGTCATTCATCTTGTTACCAAGTCCAAGCTTATACTACTTATCACACAGCAGGCCAAACCATAAAGAAATAAGGTGTTAGAGCAAGGAACAGAGATTTTATTTAGAAAGTGTGCAAACGAAGAAGATGGCAGACTAATGTGCTAAAGAACTCTTCTTGCTCGGTTTGAATAAAGCTTCTTTTATGCTACAAAGAGGAAAAAATGGGAGGGAGAGAGGTCAAGAGGTGATGAGTTGTTGCAGACTCCTTGGTGCCTGCCAAATCTTGGAGGCGGCATGGTAATCCTTTGTTTTTGAGTTTGTTCAACATAGGGCTGGCCATGTTGCAACTATAAATATTCAACAAAATGGATGTTATTTCCTGTTCTGCAACTCCTTATCTCTATGTGGATGAGTGGTCACCAAGCAAGGGAAAATTATCTTTCTAATGATTAGTATACCTACAAGCTAAGCAAAAGTTTTAAAGTTTAGGCATGGGAGGCAGAGTTTCTGGAAGGGGACTATTCTTCTATACTTCAAGCTACAGGCCACATTCATTTTATGATTAACACGCATACGTACAGAGTTAGCAAGGCTGGGCAGGAGGCAATTAGCTATAGAGTGCAAAGTCTAGAACTTAAAGAAATAGATTCAATATGGAGTCAGGTTTGTTCTTCCCTGTTACACACTCAAATTCTTAATATGTGTGGTTAATGAATTTAAAGAAGTCAAAGGAGATTTTTAAAACAGACAAAAATAGTTAGATTTGAAGTTAAGTGACTCTATTTTTAAATCTTACATTTATCAATTGAGGAAAGTATGCCTCCCCTATGTAATTTCTACTCTGATAGTGAGGGCAAGATGAGATGGTAGATATGAAAATATTATTTACAATACAAAAGGGATGGTATTACAAAATTATGGCAAACCTGCAATGAGTCTTTGTCTTTCCTTTGCAAAGCAGAGAAGAAAATCCCTAGAGTCCTGAGAGGAAGGCCCATGTACAAAGGGAGATAAAGTAAATCAAAAAAATATTTCAGGCAGAATCAAGCATAGGCTTGAATTTCTAAGTTGAGATTCAGGTTAATAAAGTAGTAATTTCATTCTGGAAGTAAAATGAAGGCTTGTATGGAAGTAATAAATAATCTTGTTTCCTTTATGATCAAAGAAACAGAATGAAAGAACTTTATGGTGAATGTGGGGTAGACATAAGGCAATGGGTGAAACTTGTCGGAAACCAGAGAAAACTCAGTTCTTATCTCTAAAATGAAACTTAATTGCAAGAATTAGTTTTCTAGGGCTGCCATAAGGAAGTGCCACAAACTAAGTGGCTTAGAGCTATGAAAATGGATGGTTTTACAGTTTTGGAGGCTAGAAGTCTGAACTCACAGAGTCACCATGGCCATACTCCCTCTGAAACCTGTAGGGAAGGATCCTTCCTTGCCTTTGCTAAACCCAAACATCCCCTGCCTTGTGGCAGCTCAACTCCAAGCTGTGTCTCCATTTACAGGACATCCTTTACAAAGCCAACTTTTTATGAGGACATCAGTCATATTGGATTAGGGGTCCATCTCGCTCTAGTTATGACCTCATCTTAACTAATTACATTGGCAGAGATCCTATTTTCAAATAAAGTCACATACTGAGGTCCTGCAAGGAAGGATTTCAGTATATCTTTTGGGGAGAATATAACTCAGCCTGTAACATCCTGCAACCTTGTACAAATCATTTCTTAAGAATCCTATACCATCTAAACTGCTTCATCCTGACTGGGCCAAAGAAATAGTGGTTGAGACAAATTGATCTGAATCTCCCAGTCTTTTCTGCCCTAGCCCTAACTAGGCTATTTGAGAAAGGCAGCAAGACTGACTTTGAGTCCAACTGAAGGCCTGGTCAAGCTCCCCAGAACCCTGATTTGTGACTCAGGCCTCTGAGGTCTTGCTTAATAATTGCACTGCATCATTTTAAATAAAAACATGTAATTCATATATCAAAAAAAAAATTTCAAAAATTACCCCAACATACTACCCCTGATTTTATCTAAAAGGTCAAGAATCAATACCTAAATAGATGGATTTTGAGTGATGAAGGCAGTTCAATCTTCCAGAAACATAACATTTATGGAGGGAAGGATACACCTGCAAATTTTAACTAATGTCAAATCAGGAAGGGTGAGTGCTCCATGGGAGAATTTAAAATTGAAAGTGTAAGAATTAGGGAGGAATCAAATTATTTTTAATATAAGAGTGATGTCAACAAAACAGACCTTTAGAAAAGTCATAGAATAAAAGCTGGGTGTAGAAGAAGAGAGACTGGAAAAGATCTGGGAAGTGTGAGGAGGAGAAACCTTCCTCCCACCCCTCTTGAATGATTGTGGCTGGACTAAAAAAAAGCGACCCAAGACAGATTGACAGCAGGAGAAGAAACAGTTTAATTTGTATGAAGGAGGTCTTATAGAAATGTGTTCTCAGAAGTGGTCAAAGCAGGCAGCTTTTATACTTTTCAGACAAAGACAATAAACTTGTGAGGAACTGACAGGACAAAGAAACTTGGGCTTGGGTGCTTAATCAGTGAAAAATCTAAAGAGCTTGGGCTTGGGGTAGTAAATTAAGGAAGTGACAAATTTGGTTTATACAGATTCTCTGCTCTTGCATCAGTCATTTCTTTCTTTTTTAAAAAGAAATATTCATTTACTTGGCTGCGTTGGGTCTTAGTTGCGGCATGCGGGATCTTTCGTTGTTCTGAGTGGGATCTCTAGTTTTGGCATCTAGGCTTAGTTGCCCCACAGCATGTGGGATCTTAGTTCCCAGGCCAGGGGTACAACCCAAGTCCTCTGCATTAGAAAGCAGATTCTTAGCCACTGGACCATGTCTGCCTCCTTTCCTCCTGCTCAGTGTGTTCTGTACCTTCTATTCTCAAAGGCCAGGACCCAAGGTGCTCAAAAGCTTATGAGGAATATTGGAATAGGAACCTGGGCAGTTGGGATTTTAGACCATTTGACTTACTGATAAGGTCTCTTCTGAAGTGTCTCCTCACCACTCAGGGGCTGCTGCTGCTGCTACTGCTGCTGCTAAGTCGCTTCAGTCGTGTCCGACTCTGTGCGACCCCAAAGATGGCAGCCCACCAAGCTCCCCCCTCCCTGGGATTCTCCAGGCAAGAACACTGGAATGGGTTGCCATTTCCTTCTCCAATGCAGGAAAGTGAAAAGTGAAAGTGAAGTCGCTCAGTCGTGTCCGACTCTCAGCGACCCCATGGACTGCAGCCCACCAGGCTCCTGCGTCCATGGGATTTTCCAGGCAAAAGTACTGGAGTGGGGTGCCATTGCCTTCTCCACTCAGGGGCTAGTTATTGCAAAAAGAGCAAATGTAAATCACCTCAGACAGTGAAGATTTAGTTGCAACAACTGATCATCCATGTGGAGCCAGAGCGAGGACTCCATGGCAAGAGTCAAGAGTTTGCTTTCATTTCACCATTACTAACCTATGATCTTTGAGATGTCACTCTCTCTGTGAGCTTCCTTTTTCTGATGCAAAAAGATAAACATATGGATGAAAAATAGTTGCTTAAATGTTACAGGCCTTGGGTTGAGTTCTTTACAGTTAGAATCACATTCCATTCTCAAAGCAGCCCTAGGAGGTAAACACTGTTACTACCCTGATTTTACAAATGAGAAACCTAAGGTACAGAGACATTAACTTTTTCTTAGATAAGGAGCTAGTCAATACCCTTATCATCGGTATATATCATAGTCTAAGGTTTAGCCACTTTTAAAAACAAGAATAGTGAGAGGCCAAGGAGCTCATGAATGTGTGTAGGCCTGTGTCAAGAGGAGGACACTTTCGCATGGCTGCAAATGCCTGAGGACCTGCTTGGCTGGATCGGATATCAGTGAGCAGGCCACAGATTATAAGGTCTTAGAGAAGAAATTTGAGATAACAGAAAGCTTATCTTCCAACAGAGTTCATGAGAATTCAACCCCATCCAGACTTCAGTTTCAGGAGCAGAGAAAGCCTTTTGTGTGAACCTGGAAGAGGCAGGGCAGATGGAAGGGACTGGATGTAAAAGGGCTTAGAACTGAAGAGGAAGAAGGTATCACTTCAATAAACAAGGGAGTTCAGTAAAGCTGGGCTGTCAGAGAAAAGCTGGAGGGGAGCAGATGGGAGTGAGGATGTGTGGGAGAAATAACTCTGACTCTTCACCAATTCAAATATTAATGCTTTCCAACAAATTTAAGATTGTTACCTTATTAGGACCTTACTAGAAATGGTTTTATGGAGTAAGTGAGGGTAGAGATGATTATTTATAACAAATGAAGCTTAGTCAAGCCCAAGGCAACCAAGGAGGATTCCCCTGCTTACATGCTTAGTCTTGTCTGATTCTTTGCGACCCCATGGACTGTAGCCTGCCAGACTCCTCTGTCAATGGAATTTTCCCACCAAGAATACTGGAGTGGGTTGCCATTTCCTTCTCCAGGGAAGTTCCTTATCTCATATTTTAGAGCTTTCTCCTAGACAATTTGCCCTGTGAATGTGTACCCATCATTTGTGTTACTCCTGCACTAACAAGCCCTTCTCCAGGGCACAGGTTCAAGAGTATCTGAGACACTCAGGCCCACACAGCTAGACTTCATAGTCAGAAAATACAGTGTGCTGTGGACTAAGTGAGGAAAGTTTGAGGGGACAGGACCGAGGATTATTAGTCATGTGGGACAATGCTTTTCAAACTTTAGTTTGCATATAAATTACATGAGAATCTTGATTTTAAAAAGCAGATTCTGATTCAGTGGTGGTGACTTTACTTCCTGGGTGCAGAGCTGGCACCTGGGAACTACCAGGCACTTAGAGAAGGTAGAGACAGTATTTAAAGTTCCAAAGGGGAAAGCCTCCACCTTCACCTGCCAGGATACGGGTGCCAGAACCACCAGTGGGTGGCCTGTCATGGGGAGGTACTGGGTGCACTGAGCCTTCAGGGCTTGTGGTCTGGGGCGGGACAGTGATGGGGGAGGTGGATGTTGGGGAGAGGGAAGAAGAGGAAGGGGGAGGGATCGCAGGGTAGAGGGAGGTTTGCCCGTGTGTTAATGCTTCTCTGTGATTGGAGGATGAATCTTCAAACTGGTCCCTGCCGGGAGCTCAAAAGGGGTTGAGATCCCTAGGGATCTGAGACTTGCCTGGAACTCCTAGTTTGAGCCATGATCCTGCAGCTCTGGGCCTCATGTCTTTTCCCACTGTTCCTGGTCGGCTTAGCTCAGCTGACTCCGAAGCAGCAACAGATGAAGGTAAGTGTCCTGCAGGGAACCGAGGTGGATTCCAGCACTGATGGCGAACTAGGCTGCCAAGGAAGCCAGGAGTTCTCCCTTCTTCTCTCCTAGGAAGGACGAGATTCGTCTCCCCAGCCTTTCCTAACTGACGTCTGCCATTGCCACTGCTGTTCTCTGAGGCAGAGGCTCTCCTAAACTGCCTGTCTTTACGTGGATCATCTCCCCTTAGCCTGGTGGGTCACTGGGCAGAAAGTGGAAAAGTGGATGAAGGACGAAGGCTGCTCTCCCTGCGTTCTGCTTTGCCACTTGCCCCTGGTGGCCGCTGGATAACCCAGAACCCATCCCCTCCACCCTGGTCTGGAACACTGGGGAATCTTGCAGGTCCGGGAAGCAGGGATGTGAAGTAGTAACTGGATTGAGAAGGAGGCTGAACTGGCAGCTCTTGGAGAAACTGAAACTCTTGGGCAGGTGGAAAAAGAAGCTGGTGCTGAAATGTGCCCTAAGGAGTTCCAGAGTCAGGAAAGAGGGGCCCTTTTTTCTTTTAGGGAATAATAAAAGGCAAAAGGCAAGGAGAGTTGCTTGCTGATTTTAATTTCAGGGGAAGTGATGTGGCAAGAGCTCAGATCAGAGTAAGATCTTTGCTTTTAAGTCTTGGTACTGCTCCAAATCACCCAATGCTTCTCCCCTCACCCCAGGAAAAATGTCCACAATTGCTGCCAGTAGCACCCTTTAAGGGTGTGTATATGAGTCTTAGGATGCTAAGTGGCAGCTGAAGTAAATGACTTGAGGTAACAAGTTTTAAGTTTAAAATTGGGCATATTCATTCAAAAACACAGCTTCACTGTGATGTTAAGCCAGTTAGACATCTTTTATTGACCCCTTTCTTTCCTCTCTAAAAGTTGGAGAAAACCTATCTTGTAGTGCAGTGATCACCTAGAAAGTTTGTTAAAGCACAGGTTACTGGGTCACACCTCCAAAGCTTCTGATCCAGTAGGTTTTAGTAGAGTCCAAATTTGCTTTTCTAATTTGTTCTCAGATGATACTGGTGCAGGTCCTCAAACCACACTACAAGTGCTCTATTATTGGGTTCATGTGAAGTGTAAAATGGTGTATATAACATGAATCTACTATAAATGTAATATCAAGACTGGTAGCTGTAGTAAGATCATCTCTCTTCTCTGATATTAAAAAAAAAAACAAGCATCTACTGAGGGCCATCCACGTCTATGTCAGCAGCTGCTGCCTGATTGGGTGTGGAATTTCTGCCATAGAATATTATCTTGTGAGTAAAAGGCTGTGTTTTAGGGTATCCTGATCTCTTCAAACAGACCTAAGCAAATTGGAGCAGAACTGAAAGCCAAGAAGGAAAGATCAGCCTCTTCCAAGCTGCAGTATTCTTGGAATTCTACATGCCAGTTCACAAGGTGGCATCCATACATGATAAAGACAGCCAGAAGTTGTTGAGGCATTTTAGCTTTTTGTTCCAGATCCTGTCGGCTTTTTTCCCTTGCCATCCTTGTAGGTAGGAAGTCTATTCCCTTTGCTTCCTATTTTACACAGAGATAAGAAAGGGCACTGAGGATGAATTTTGTAGGTACCAATAAGCCCCTACTGGCAAAGCTTTGGAAAATGCCTCTGGGATCTAGAGGAGGAACAAGTTATTTGCTGAGCTCTGGGGAAGGAAACTACAATGTGAGAACATATAGATGAGACATTTATATAAAACATATTTCTGTTGTGAGAAACTCTGCCAAAATCTGTTAAAAATATTTGCAAAGAGATATGATGACTGGAATAGGGTGTTAGGATATGGAAGAGAGTGCAGGTAAACTGTAAATCATCAATCAGAGGATGGCAGTAAATTGTATTAAGATTCCAGGAATGGAAAGATGATTATAAAGTGCTTGTCCCACCATTGCAAAAAAGATTTTAAATTAGAAGGTATAAATTCTAGTTGTAGCATTGTTTAGTCGCTAAGTCGTGTCTGACTCTGTGACCTCATGGACTATAGCCCACCAGGCTCCTCTGTCCATGGGACTTCCGAGGCAAGAATATTGGAGTGGGTTGCCATTTTTTTCTCCAGAGGATCTTGCCAATCTTGGGATCGAACCCGAGTCTCCTGCTTGGCAGGCGGATTCTTTTCCACTGAACCACCTGTAAAGTCCCAGTTGTGGCATTAGCTGTAACTAAAAATATTACTTGGAATATTCTCTTCGGTTCTTAGAGTTTCAAAAAGTCCACAGATGTTAGAGATTATCATTTGCTTTATCATCACATCACTGTGGTTATTTTCGTTATATTTCAGGTGGATTGCTATAAGGGGGTGACAGGCACCATCTATGAGTATGGAGCCCTCACCCTCAATGGTGAGGAGTATATCCAGTTCAAGCAGTATGTGGGCAAGCATGTCCTGTTTGTCAATGTGGCCACCTATTGAGGCTTGACAGCTCAGTATCCAGGTAAGAACTCATGTTTCAACTCTCTTGGAACTAGCTTTGTCAGATGGCCATAGTCTAATTCCAGAAAGTGAGAGTCAAGTCGCTCGGTTGTGTCTCTTTGCGATCCCATGGACTGTAGCCTACCAGGCTCTTCCATCCATGGGATTTTCCAGGCAAGAATACTGAGTGGGTTGCCATTGCCTTCTCTAGGAGATCTTCCTGACCCAGGGATTAAACCCGGGTCTCCTGCATTGTAGGCAGACCCTCTACCGTCTGAGCCACCAGGGAAGTCCTAACTCCAGAAGGTTTTGCTAATTTGTTATTGGGAGGAAACAAGGGGCTGAGGGAAGGTAGGTGATCATGTGACTCTATCCCCTACATCCTGCCACTGCTCTGCTCCTTAGAAATGCTAGGAGAATTATCTCGGGATTTGAGAACTAAGATTCTCCCAAAGATTTAGCAAAGACCACCAGGAATGTATCTGTATTTGAGTTTGTTGCTCAACGTTCTGAGGGAAACCATATACTGTAGGGAACCATGGGGCTTCTCAGTAAGAAGATGTTATTAATAGAAAGGACTTATTTGAGGATCTGAGCTTGTGTTACATGATTTGGGGAAGGGTTCAAGGGATTGAAGCTTGGTTCTGGATTGGATGCTGTCAGGAAATGAGAAAACGGGCACAGTGAAGTGACTGGTATCTTAATAAATCATGTCTACTGAATAGGAGGAATAAAGCAAGGATAAACAGCAATCACTTAGATTGGTAAGAATAGGGTGATACTTGGTCATTTTTGTGATTTGAATAATGTTCATGTTTTGTCCGGTTAAAGGTCTCTTGTATGAAACTGATCTTCCGTGAAACTGTTTATGTTCAGGAGGAGAACAACAAGCCCTAGCTATAAGTCCCAGGCCAGAATCTAGCTTTCAGGGGCTGATTTTATCTTTCTCACTGGTAACTTCTGGTAACAGGAGAGAAGATTGACCTTTGAGCCTCTGGAAAAATACCTTTGGGTTCTGCAGGTACTTCCAAATGGCAGAGAAGAGGAAACGTAGTTACCATCTATGCACTGTTTATTTGGAGTGAGGGCTAAGAGGAGATGCCAGCAGATAGAGCTGAGTCTGATTAGGACTGGCTGGTGCTGGTCATGAAGTCAGTAAATCTGAACTGAAAGTGGCTGAAGTTGGAAATAATGGCACAAGTCCAGACAGACACTGGGAAGCTTCCTGACAGTGGGAAAGAGCTGAAAGTTTGTTTTCAAAGGAGTTTGTAGCCTTAGAATCCTAATGAGTCTTTCAGGGAAATGGCAGCATTTATGTCACTGGAACTGACAAAAAGAATGCTCTGGAGCTAGACTTAGCATTTCTCTGATTCCCTCTGTAACTCCCAGGTTAGAGCACCGAAGAGTGCTCCTGGGAGGGTGACTGGAGTGTAACACTGTGTCACCATGGGGCCGATGGTGGGAGGATGGGGATAGAATGTCCATTTTGTTTGCCATTCCTTAAAACACTTTTTGATCAATCAACTAAGGAAGGCAATGGCATTTAAATCTGACTTCAGAATCAAACGGGACCCACCCCCAAAACACACACCCACACACACACCAATTTAAGCAATCTGTGCTTTTAAAGAAGGGCTCCTATTGGATGATGAAGTGGAGCCACTTATGGGAACTTCTGCACAAGATAAAAGGCAGTTGTTTGGATGTGTTTCTGGAAATCTGTGTTCTAGCCTTTTGCTCTGTTTCCTCAAACTTCATGATCTTGAATCTTTCCCTTCATAGTCCTCAGCTTATTCATGTGATAGACAGATACTGCTTTTACTGCTCAAGATAGAGCTACCCATGCTGTTCACCCTCTGCTTACAGAACTGAATGCACTACAGGAGGAGCTGAAGCCTTTCGGTGTAGTTGTGCTGGGCTTTCCCTGCAATCAATTTGGAAAACAAGAGCCAGCAAAGAACTCAGAGATCCTTATGGGGCTCAAGTAAGTGCCTGCTTGGGACCCTGCAAGACCGTGTTAGAATTTTCCTCCCACATTCCACCTAGAGGCTTCTCATTCTGGAGACTTCTGGGGTGATTGACAGATTAATTGGTTCAAGAACATCATTTTGATGCCTTGAATTCAGTTATGCCCTGCTGGTAGTGCTCAACAATTCTAACTTTGAGTTGTTTAATGATAAGACTACAGGAAATCTAATGAAAAGAAGCGCGTGAAAGGAGAAAGCCTAGGAAATAGAAATGAATCAAGAATTTTAACCTTAAAATATTGCTTTCCAATTTTCTTTTAAAATATTTTTTACTGGAGTATAGTTGATTTACAATATTGTGTTAATTTCAGATGTATAGCAAAGTGAATCAGTTATACGTGTACATATATCCACGCTTTTAGATCTTTTCCCCGCATAGGTCATTATAGAGTATTGAATAGAGTTCCCTGTGCTATACAGCCGGTCCTTATTACTTTTCTATTTTATATATAGTAGTGTGTATATGTCAATCCCAATCTCCCAGTTTATCCTTGGTAACCATAACATTGGGCTTCCCTGGTGGCTCAGATGGTAAAGAATCTATCTACAATGCAGGAGATCTGGGTTTGATCCCTGGGTCAGGAAGATCCCCTGGACAAGGGAATGGCAACCTGATTCAGTATACTTGCCTGGAAAATTACATGGACAAAGGAGCCTGATGGGCTAGAGTCCATGGGGCTGCAATTAGTCTGATAGGACTGAGCACACACAACCATAAGATTCTTTTCCACATCTGTGACTCTATTTCTGTTTTGTAAATAAGTTTATTTGTACCATTTTTAAAAGATACGATATATAAGTGTTAACATATGATATTTGTCTTTCTCTGTTTGACTTAATTCACTTAATTCACTGTGATAATCTCTAGATCCATCCATGTTGCTGTAAATGGCATTTCATTCTTTTTTATGGCTGAGGAATACCCTGCTTCCAATTTTCTTGGAATTCTCTATTGGCTCCTTAAAGCATATGCATGAAGTCCTGATTCCCAAAGACCACTCTTTCCTCATCTTCCCTGTCTACGACCTCTCTTTCTTTATCTCTAATTTCACTTTGTGGCCAAATTGTGGTGGCCATTATTATCCACCCTTTTCTTAATTTGAATGGTCTCAGGATTGTTCTGGTTCATTGCAGGTATGTACGTCCAGGTGGTGGCTTTGTTCCCAATTTTCAGCTCTTTGAGAAAGGGGATGTGAATGGAGAAAAAGAACAGAAGGTCTTTACCTTCCTGAAGGTAAGTGAGCATAAACCTGGCAAGAATTGGTCAGGTAGGTAACAGTGCCCTGAAAGCATGGGGCTCAAGTCTAGGATTGAGTTTGGACTCCTTGGAAAGAAATTCTCAGATAAGTTCATGGATGGTGGCAATATTTGTTGTGAAGCTTTAACTTCAAGTAATGGAAACATATAAATATGATTGCTCTAATATAGACTAACTTTTCTTACTGAATGGTAATGATTCATTTATTCAACATTTATCAAATCTTTAGCTCTGTGCAAGAACTGTGCTACACAATGAGTTAACAAATGTTAATAGGGCATAATTTCTTCCTTGAAAGAATTCATATCTAATCAGGGAGACAAACACAGAAATAGGTAATAAAGAGTGTCACAAGAGTATTAGAACCACAGAAACCCAGAACAGAAGGACCCCCTTTTTTGTAGCTAAAGAAACTGAAGCTTTAGAAGTGTTATGCGTTACCAAAAAAAAACACACACACACACAAAAAAAAACAAAAACAGAAGATAGTCTTTCTTTGAAGCACTGTGAATCCCATATAATCATGGGATTGAGGGAGAAACAGAGAAAGGAATAAACTTTTCTGTTTGCTATCATACTAACTCTTGGTTGTTGATTGTACTGGTAATGATGTATTGGAACATCTATGGTTCACTAGGAGCATGTCAATTAGTCAATATACTGAGATACATACTGGTGAGTAGATATTCTAGGGGTGGGGATAAGACGAGACCACACAGAAACAGAAAAAACATTGTCGATTTCTCTCTCTCTGCTCCAGAACGCCTGCCCTCCAACCTCTGATCTTTTGGGCTCATCAAGTCAGCTCTTCTGGGAGCCCATGAAGGTCCATGACATTCGCTGGAACTTTGAGAAGTTTCTAGTGGGGCCTGATGGCGTCCCTGTCATGCGTTGGTACCACCGGGCTTCAGTCAGCACAGTTAAATCAGACATGCTGGAGTACCTGAAGCAGTTCAAAAGCGAATAGGAAGGGCCAGACACCGTCAGAAGTTGCCTCCCATCTGAAGAACACATTTAAGGATCCCATCTTTGCTTCGAGTCCTTTTCCACCCAGCCTCCATATGACCAAACCATCCTGTACAGCCCAAATGTGTGTGTGTGTGTGTGTGTGTGTGTGTGTGAGAGAGAGAGAGAGAGAGAGAGACAATTAAAGAAAACCTGTCTCCCAACTCTCTGACCTCAAAATACCAAATTTTTTCCACTCCATTCCAAAGGAAAATCATATTATAGATAGGGACTACCCATGTCCCTAAAAACGCAGTCCCCAGAAGTCCTGACATCCATCCTTTCCCAATGCTGAAGGTTTAAGAAAAGCAGAAACTGGCAGCAAGACTCTCAGCATCTCCTTAATAGCCTCTTCTCTCCTCCAAGACAGGCATGCGTTGTTAAATTCTTCCTCTCCCTAGTTAGTTTTCATTTATCCCCTGACACCCTGAGTTCTCTTGTAGGATCTCTGAAGGCAGAGTGAGAGCAGAAACTTCATCTCACATGAGCTGAGGGGCATCTCCATGATGGTGGGTCCCAAAGCCCCTGTGGGCAGGACCCAACCAGAACCTTCCTTGGTGCCTGTCCCTTAGTGCATTCAGGTCATGGCACCTGGGCAGGGATGTTCCTTTATTCAGAATGATGGGTTTCTCTCCTCACCCTTTAAACTCATCCTTATCACTGTCTCAAATTAAAAAGAATTCTGCAGCAGCTGGTTTCCCGTGGTGTTTTTCCAGTCCTATATTATGTGTGGAGTCATACCACTTCTTCCTCTCACTTTATTTCTGCTTCCTTCAGTATCTAGCTCACCTAGCTCTGAAGTATTTTGTTTTTCTCATAGTGCTCTAGACCTTTTGTTGGCTCATCCGAAAACACTGGGTGGGACTGGCTGCACAGAGTTGCTGTGACACGAACAGGGGAAGTACAGCCCCCTGTACTTCCTCATTCAGATCCCCTGGGGAGTCCCTTCTTGAATCTTCTCTCTCTCTCAACAAACATGCATCCATTTTTGTTTACAAAATTAATTTCTGCTCGCTGTTAAAAATCTAAAAACATATAAAAGTAGAAGAAAAGCATACCAAACCTCACTTCTAATCAGAGGAGTCAAGAATATACTGGAAGCCCTATCTAGCCCATGCTGTTTTATAATTAAACTTCAATCTTTATATGAAGACAGATTTCAGAATATCAAAAACAGGAAAGAAAAGATTGTATGAAGAGTAAAATCGGTGTTTTTTTCTTTCTCTTTTCACAAATTACTATTAACACAGCTACTTGCACTTTAAAGGGTCTTTTTAAAAAACGTACACAAAATATAAGTATCAGTGAGTAATATAAAATATAATTCTGGTTTGTACCTAAATAGATGTGATCCCTGACTTAATCTTTATACAGCAACATGAAAATTGGCAGACTAAGCCAGAAATGACCAGGGAAGTGATTCTTAAGACTCTAAATATTCATAGATGATAGACACACATGAGAAATGGAAAATATTTTCAAAATATTTGGATATTTTGTCTTCTTGAATTCAAAATCGTGTAAGAAAAAAAAAATGGGTTAAAAAAAACAAAGCTAGGGGGGACTTCCCTGTGGTCCCGTGGCTAAGACTCCATGCTCCCAAGATAGGGGGCCTGAGTTCAATCCTTGGTCAGGGAACTAGATCCCACGTGCTGCAACTGAAGGGCCCACACGCTGCCACAAAGATTGAAGATCTTGTGTGTCACAGCTAAGACCCAGTACAGCCAAAAAAAAAAAAAAAAGCTGAGGCTTCCCTAGTGGTTCAGTGGTATAAAGAATCCACCTGCCAATGCAGGAGACACAGCTTTGATCCCTGATCCAGGAGGATCTCACATGCCCCCACATGCCACAGAGCGGCTAAGCCAATGCGCCTCAGCTATTAAGCCTGTGCTCTAGAGCCCAGGAGCCCACAACTACCAAAGCCTGGGCACCCTAGAGCCCATGTTCCCCAACCAGAGAAGCCACAGCAATAAGAATCCCAGGTCCCGCAACTAGAGAGTAGTCCCTGCTTGCCACGACTAGAGAAAAACCCTCGAAGCAACAAAGACCCAGCAGAGCCAAAAATAAATAAAATTATATATATTAAAAAAAAAAAAACTGAATGTCCTTGAACATGTCTGAATCTGTGACCCCATGGACTGTAGCCTACCAGGCTCCTCTGTCCATGGAATTTTCCAGGCAAGAATATTGGAGTGGGTTACCATTTCTTACTCCATGGGAACTTCCTGATCCAGAGATCAAACCCACATCTCTTGCATCTCCTGCATTGTCAGGGGGATTCTTTACCACTGAGCCACAGGGAAGCCTGTCCTTGGTCATAACCCTGTGACAGGATTTGAGACACCATACATCTTTTACTGGGCACTGTGTTATTAGGGCAGTGACAGGATTGCAGAACCAGCTACCAGTGGTGGTGAAAAATGTGTGTTTCATTTCTTAGTTATCTTGAAATCTCTGAAGTTCTTGAGAACCCTCAAGGACCTGAACAGTGCTCAGAAGGGTTCCAAATCTGTCACTATTTTCAGATCAGAATACTCAAGGTGCCAGGAAGTGGGTGGAGGATGATGGGATGATACAATGTATAAAATCTTCTCAAGATACTGGTCCAGTCCAAACCAGGAAACTAGTTGGACAAAAGTGGATGCCCCAGGGGAGCAACATCCCCTGTTGCACAGTGAAGACCTAAGATGATGAAGGCAGAGAACTGTGGCTTCACCGGAGTCTGTTGCACTTGAGTGGTATAAAGTCTAGGAGGTCTCAATCCTGCCACTGCTCTGGAAAGTCCAGATGTCATATCCCTTATGCCCTCCAGTGGCTGGCCCTGAAGAGAAAAAAGAGAAGTTGTTTTGGGGATAGCCAAGACCAGAGAAATGAAAAAAAAAAAAAAAAAATTCCCTTGCACTGGGAGATGAGGGGAGGTGAGAGACAGGTGTGAAAGCAGCAGTCCTGATCAGAATATTGCTTCTGATGACGATGATGGTAGTCTTTATAAAAAGAGAAGACCAAGAGATACAACTTTCCACTTCTCCCTTCCTCACCAATCCATGTAACAGATCTTAGCCCCAGAGAAAGCCACAGGCAGAAACTTCTGGGAGGGGCAGACTGCCCAGGAGGGTCTCAGGAACTCTGTCTGTTACAGCAGTTAAAACTTGACTGTGACTATCATGGTGATCATCATTCTCATTACTGGCACTACTACTGCTGTGGATTTTTTATGTTTTTGAACCAGAGGTTCGTACAATCTATCATGGAAAGACCTGAGCTAATTGGTTCCAAAACCAGTGTTGTCACAGGAATCTATTACCGGAACACACCATCCAGCAGGCATCTAGAATCAGTAAGGCTCTGCTAACCACAAAACCTTTGAGGAGAGTCCCTGGGGACAGTGTTCTAAAGTCCCAGAGAACCAGGACTCAGACCTTCTCAAACTGTCCTTTCCCATCTTGTTAAGCAGCCCATCCCTGGAAGTAAGACCCCAATACAGTCTCCCCCCATGAGAGATGCTGCAGAAATGTGGTATTTTCCCTGTGGACTGTGTGATTTTTAGGCTTTGAAAGTCCCCATGGTAGTTCTGGAAGCTGGATTCCCCAAACCTGGTAAAGAGTAGCCAAAGTCTCTTCCACAGCACATTGAATCTTTGTGATCTCATGAATACTCCTTGACTTGGTTTCAGGTCCCAGTAGACAGAAGCTGAGACTAGGATTCAGGTACACATAATTTATTGAGAGAGTAGTCTAAGGGAATCAGTGAAGAAAGACAGGGTAGGGGAGAGAAGTAAGGATGCAATTTCTGATGGAGTTCAGTTTCAGATAAATTGCACTATAATTATTTCCACCGTGAAGGAAGACGGATGGACTTTTGTAACTCACGTCCATCAATCATTAGCTATGGGCTCACCCTCCGACCCCAGAGGCATAACCAATGTGAGACGGCCCCCCTAGGTTAAAGGAAATTCTCTGAAGAAGATGGCAGCTGAGGATAATGAGACTTGGCTTTGGAACTGTGACGACCCTGAGAAGAGTCTTAGGTTTGCCGGCAGAGTTTAAGGGGTCAGCGAAAAGAAGTTATATTTCTTGTCCGCAACCGGAAAACAGACGAGTTCCCCTCCCCACTCCCAGCCCCCTCATCTCTAACCACCTGGAATTCGAGGCCCGACCTTTTAAAGAACCTGTTGTAAAAGATATGGAAAGAAACATCTGTGCGACAGACGCCCTTTTTCGCGGAATACGTTCATGGTCTTAATTTCCAAAGTTCAGGGCTGGGATCCGTGATGCGCATCTTCGCACCCACCCGGGCTCTGCGAGATCCCACCCTAAGGACGGAGTCTGGACCCTCCTCGGGTCTCCCCTCCCCTGTCCCGGGCCTCCCTGCCCACGTCACCTCAGTCGTCTCAGCTCCCGCCTGTCCTTGGGGCCCCCAGACCCACCCCAGCTCCCACGGCCCTTCCCCCACCCACACGGGGTCTCCTGGGGACGCGCAGTTACGAACCTGTGCGCAGCGCCCCCTAGTCCGGCTTTCTGCTCGTGCCCCCCAGGAGGGGGAGGGGATGCGACCGAGGGTAGAGGGCACCGGGGAGGGGGAGGGGCGCACCGAGGGGTGCAGGGACCGGGTTAGAGGGGAGAAGGCGTTACCTTTTCTACGAGCTGATTTTCTAGACAACCTGAGTCCGAGAGAAACAGAGGAGGACAAGAAGTCGGGAGGAACTGAAGTGAACAGTCTTTTTCCGGGTTGGACTTTTTCAAGCGCTCACCAAATTTCCTGAGGCGGAAGCTGCCGAGGTTCCTGCCGACCCCTATCCCCACTCCCACCTCCACACCCGTCCCAAAAGGCTCCGGGTGGAAAGATGTCACAATAGATTTTGACCGTGCTCTTGAGAATGACAGCGCGGGGTTTGAAGAGAAACTGCACGGGCTGACACCTGTAGCTGAAGGAAGATGGCCCCTGGGTCCAGCCCCTCGGCTCCACCCGAAAGATGCAGGTTCCTCCTCCCACCAGTCTGGCGCCTTCAGGTACCTCAAATGAGTTACTTTATCACATATGGCCCGTTATTTCCTGCAAATCCTTGAAGTTTTTTTTTTTTTATTATTACATATATTAAAAAAATACATATAATAGTCTTTATCACTTATTTCCTAGCTGCGAGTTTCTGTGACTCTTTTCCTTGGGATAACAGAAATACCCTTGACTAACGCTCCACCTGCCTATTACCGTTTCTGTCCTATTTTTCTGCCTTCAACGCGTTCTAGAAAGTGAAGCATCTCCCTGGAGTTGGCATAGTACAGCATAGTTTCGGAAGGCAAAAGATTAACAACTGGATTGTTGTTGTTTAGACGCTAGGTCCTGTCTGACTCTTTTTCGAACCCATGGACTATAGCCCACCAGATTCCTCTGTCCATGGGATTTCCCAGGCAAGAATACGGCGGTGGATTGCCATTTCCCAGGCAAGAATACCGGGCTAGGTTGCCATTTCTTTCTCCAGGTAATCTTCCCGACCCAGGGATGGAATCCCCGTCTGGTGCATTGCCAGGAGGATTCTTTACCACTGAGCCAACAACCGGATTGTTGTTGTTCAGTGACTAAGTAGTGCCCAACTCTTTGCGACCCCATGGACTGCAGCTCTCCAGGCTTCCCTGTCCTTCACTATCTCCCGGAGTTTGCTTGAACTCAGGTCCATTGAGTCCATGCGACCATCCAACCATCTCATCCTCTGTCACCTGCTTCTCCTCTTGCCCTTCTCCAGCATCAGGGTCTTTCCCGATGAGTCAGCTCTTTTCATCAGGTGGCTAAAGTATTGGAGCTTCAGCTTCATCATCAGTCTTTGCAATGAATATTCAAGGTTGATTTCCTTTAGGATTGACTAGTTTGATCTCCTTGCAGTCTAAGAGACTCTTGAGAGTCTTCTCCAGCACCACAATTCCTAAGTATCAATTCTTCATCGCTCAGCCTTCTTTATGGTCCAACTCTCACAGCTGTACGTGATTACTGGAAAAACCACAGCTTTGACCACAGGGACCTTTGTTAGCAAAGTGATTTCTCTGCTTTTTAATATACCTGTAGGTTTGTCATAGCTTTTCTTCCATGGAGCAAGCGTCTTTTAATTTTGTGGCTGCAGTCACCATCCACAGTGATATTGGAGCTCAAGAAAATAAAATCTGTCACTTTTTCCACTTTTTCCCCATCTATTTGCCATGAAGTGATGGGACCGGATGCCATAATCTTAGTTTTTTGAATGTTGAGTTTTAAGACAACTATTTCACTCTCCTTTCACTCTCATCAAGAGGCTTTTAGTTCCTCTTTGCTTTCTGCCATGAGTGGTATCATCTGTATATCTGAGGATTTTATTTTCTTGGGCTCCACAATCACTGTGGACGGTGACTGCAGCCATGAGATTAAAAGACACTTGCTCCTTGGAAGAAAAGCTATGAGAAACCTATACCAAACCTGCTAAAAAGCAGAAGCATCACCTTGCCAATAAAGGTCCCTATAGACAAAGCTATGTTTTTTTCCATAGCTTTTGTTGATATTTCTTGATTACAGCTTGTGAGTCATCCAGCCTGGCATTTTGTATGATAAATACTCTGCATATAAGTTTAAACACGGTGATGATATACAGTCTTAATGTACTCCTTTCCCAATTTTGAACCAGTCCATTGTTCCATGTCCAGTTCTAACTGTTGCTTCTTATCCTGCATACAGGTGTCTCAGGAGGCAAGTAAGGTGGTCTGGTATCCCTATCTCTTGAAGAATTTTCTAGTTGGTCTTGATCCACACAAAGGTTCAGTGTAGTCAATGAAACAGAAGTAGATGTTTTGTTTGAAATTCCCTTACTTTTTCTATGATCCAACGGATGTTGGCAATATGATCTCTGGTTCCTTTGCCTTTTTTAAATCCAGTTTGTACATCTGGAAGTTCTTGGTTCAGAAGTTCCAGAACTTCCTCAGTTTTGGAAGTTCACATACTGCTGAAGCCTAGCTTGAAGGATTTTGAGCATTACTTTGTTAGCATCATCTATTACTCACTGGGAGAAGACATCTTGATTCAGTTCAAGTGTACTTGTTCCTAGATTTGAGAAAAGTTTGGAACCAATCAATTAAATGGCATAAAACAAGAAAAAAGTTGAAACACTCACCCCAGTTCCTCTAGTTTGATGGGTAAAGCAATGTATGTTCTCTATAGAGAAGAACATGGGGTTTTGAGGTAATTTCAATGAAAGAAAAAATCATCCCAGTGAAACCATTGGCTACATTTTTGTTCCCTTAGCTTTCTGCCACAGTATTCTACAAGGTAGAGAATCTGGTGATCAGTTCCTGGTGTTCAGTCACTGCTCCCAAAGTTTCCTTCCTATTCAAACACGGAGCCATGACAGCAATCAAGAGTTAATCGCCCTATTTTAAGATGTGGTTACTTGTATCTTCTAGCTCACCAGTCTTTCAGGCAACATTGATGATCACAAAATGGCCCTAGATTTTTCTATGAATGAAATCACAGTGACTGTATGGAGTCTTACTCTAGCCAAAATACATGAGATTTTATCATTTTTATTCAACAAGTGTCTGACTAGTTTGTTTGGGCACTGGTCTCTCAAGTCAAACTTAAGCTCAGGAAGTCCCCAAGGTCTTTGACAGACATCATAACCACTCTTTACCATCCTCAGAGAAAAAGTTGGGGACCTTTTTATGCTGGCCACCTCCTCACTCACACCCAGTAATTCAACCATCTTGTCTAGAAATAAGTTGTTCAGATTTCTAATTTATCAGTGACTTGTAAAACAAAAATTTTAACTGACCTTTCCTAGTTTACAAATTTCCTCCCTAGTTACTTTGTTACTACATTGCTCTAAATTTGTAATCTTCAAAGCAATAGTTTCTTCTTTAAGGTTGTAAGGAACCTTCCTTAAATCAACTATATCCCTAGAGTAGAACAGAATAAACCACTGCAAGTCAGTAGATGTTACTCTAGTTTCTAGCTCTTCATACTCTTGTAGAGCCAAGAGCTTCATGTGAGGAGGGCAAATGCATGGACAAGATTCTCCAGAACAGAGCTGGGTTGTACTAGGCTGCTGCTGAGTCACTTCAGTCGTGTCCGACTCTGTGCGACCCCATAGACGGCAGCCCACCAGGATGCCCCGTCCCTGGGATTCTCCAGGCAAGAACACTGGAGTGGGTTGCCATTTCCTTCTCCAATGCATGAAAGTGAAAAGTGAAAGTGAAGTCGCTCAGTCATGTCCGACCCTCAGCGACCCCATGGGCTGCAGCCTTCCAGGCTCCTCCTTCCATGGGATTTTCCAGGCAAGAGTACTGGAGTGGGGTGCCATTGTCTTCTCTTGTACTAGGCCAGGGTTCTTGAAAAATAATGCAGATAGCGATTGGCATTAAATATTTTCCGCAAAGTAGTTGACATTGTAGGGGGTGTAGCTCAGTGGTAGAGCGCGTGCTTAGCATGCACGAGGCCCCGGGTTCAATCCCCGGCACCTCCAGTTAGAATTTGGCTTCTTGTGTAGCAGTTCTTCAGAACTACTCAAAATGGTTCTTAGTTTTTCCTACCTGTTGAAACTTGTCACTCATAACTCGTGCTGATTTGCTCAAACTTATTTGTCAACCTTTTATTTTTGTAATTGGAGAATGTTGCTTTACAATATTCTGTTGGTTTCTGCCGTACAACCATGCTAATCAGTCGTAATTATATACATATCCCCTCCTTCTGGAACTTGCCTCCCTTCCCTCTAGCCTTCCACCTCCCATCCCCCACCCTTCTAGGTTATCACAGAGCTCCAGGCTGGACTCCCTGTGTTATATAGCAACTTCCCACTTTATACGTGATAGTATTTATATATGTCAATGCTACTTTCTCAGTTCATCTCAGAGCCATCTACAGGGTAGTGTAGTCTTTTTTTTTTTCCTTAAGCTCCCCCCATTCCTGCGCCCTATTGGAGCAAAGTAAAATGAGGTAGATTTAACTCTCCTATAGTCACTCAGGTGGCTCTATGGCTTAGTTGGTTAAAGCGCCTGTCTCGTAAACAGGAGATCCTGGGTTCGACTCCCAGTAGGGCCTTACCTTTTTGCTCGAAGGTAGGTAGGGCAAACTCCTGAAAATTTTATTTTGGCTAGTTAACTGTGTCTTCTTACTGATCCTCCACAAATTCTCAACGAAAGTTAACAGCCCTAGAACTCTATCAGATACATTATAGGTTGTTTGATTGCAACTGCCTCAGATTCCTTACTTTTAAAAAGAAGTACATTCTTAAGAGATGACAATTCAAATGCAAGCCACCTAATACTGCATGTGACTTTATACCTCAATCACTTTTCAAATAGGTTTTGCATTAAACTGTGGTAAAATGTTTTTGATCACCTACAGTGTGTTACTGTTTTAAAGTATCCAGAGAGAAAGATATGTATAAATCTCTCTAGACTCTAACAATCTCTAGCTCTACAATTGATTTCATTAAATAAGATAATGAACAATGAACCTATTACTAGCTACAAAGGAAAATTAGGATGTTTGCAGGGTCTTGACATTTTGAAGGGACTATGAGGAAGAACAGTATATTCCCATGCTATCTCTCTTAAGGAAAACATTAGAGTATTTCAGGAATGATGATCAACTGGAAGGAAAAATGTCCTAGATACAAACACCCTAGAGCTAGGACAAAGTCGCTGTGAAAAGAGCAAGCTGGAGAATTCTGCCAGATATCTAAGGAAACTTAGATTCAGCCCTAGAGACTTATGGAGCTTCCTTATCTTTTTGTCTCCTATTGATTCATCAATTAATTCAACAATGTAAGCTGCTGGTTTTTTATATACCAGGCATATTTCTGTCTGTCTTTCCTTTTATTTTCAGTTACATTTTTTCCCATATTATGGGAACTTTTAAGATCTACTGTCTTAGCAACTTTTAAATATGCAATTCAATATTGTTATCTATAGTCACCAACCTGTGCATTACATCCCCAGGACTTATTTATCTCATAAATGGAAGTTTGCACCTTTTGACCACATTCACTCATTTTGCCTGCCACCCCTCATCCCTGCTGCCTCCAGTAACCACCCCAGGAATATTTCTAAGGGCAGGAAATACAGTAGCAAACAAAGCTAACAAAAAGCACTGCTGTCACGGATCTCACATTCTGCTGGGGGTGACATGAAAAATAAAGAAAATTAATATATAAAATAAGTAAGCATATAAGATACTGATGAAGTCTGCGGAGAAGAATAAAGCAATGAAAGAGTATGGGGACAGCAGAGGATAGAGCTGGACTAACCAGAGTGTCATCTGTTCTTTAATAAAATCACTGACATGTTAAAATATAATTTTTTAACTTTTTAATGAGAAATGGTTACAAAGTGGCTACTATTATTACTCTAAGAACTTGAGTAGCAATATTAAATAGAAAACTGATGCCCCTTCCCCCAACAATGCCTGGATCTCACTTCTGTTCATTTTGATTAGGGCTTTATTTAACTAGTTCCCACTGCCTGTACTCAAATCTCAACTGTTCCACTTATTAGTTACGGGAGCTTTGGTAACTCTCAATGGGCATCACTATCTTCATGTATAAAAGAGAAATAGTAATAAGCCTACCTAACAGAGTTAATGGGAGGACTTGTGGAGTAAATACACATAAAATATTTTAGAAGGATATCTAGCACATAAAGAAGCAATCAATAAAATAAAATAAGAATTGATTATACACAGAGCCTCTCATTCCAAATCTGGGTGATTTAGGTGATGATATTTGGAAGTTTTGAAAGGACAAGATTTAGATATGTTGATGGTGAAATGAGTTAAGATTTGGGGAAAATTGGAATGGAGTGAATATTTTTTTCATGTGACACAAGTGTGAATCTTTGGGGACCAGCAGGAAGACTATGGTAGGTATAATTATGTCTCACACCCCCCACCCTGAGATGCCCATTTCCTAATCTCTAAAACCTGGGTAATATGTTATCTTGCCAGGCAAAAGGAATGTGATTAAGAATCTGGAGATAGGGAGATTATCTTGGATATTTGGGTGGCTCTATGTAATCAAAGTGTCCTTATAAGAGGGTGGTAGCTGAGTCAGAGTTAGAGAAGGAGATGAGACAACAGAAGAGAGGTCCGAGTGAAGTGAACATGAGTCAAGGAATAGGAGCATCCTCTAGAAGCTAGAAAAAGCAAGGAGTAATTTCTCCCCAAGACCTCTAGAGAGGGGGCAGCTCGGCTACACCTTGATTTTAATCCCACAAGACCCATTTCAGACTTCTGACCTCCAGAGTTGTAAAATAATAAATTTATGCTATTTTATGGAGAAGGCAATGGCACCCCACTCCAGTACTCTTGCCTGGAAAATCCCATGGATGGAGGAGCCTAGTAGGCTGCAGTTCATGGGGTCGCTAAGAGGTGGACACGACTGAGCGATTTCACTTTCATCGCTTTCATGCACTGGAGAAGGAGGTGGTGGCCCACTCCCGGTGTTCTTGCTTGGAGAATCCCAGGGACGGGGGAGCCTGGTGGGCTGCTGTCTCTGGGATCGCACAGAGTCGGACACGACTGAAGTGACTTGGCAGTATGCTATTTTAAGGTAATAAATTTTTGCTAATTTTCTAGTGCAGCAGAGACGGTTAATCCAGATATATGGTTATAGGAAACATATTGAAAAACTGCTTTGCTGCCTAAGGAACCTGGTTCGAAAGAAATCAGCTAAACTTCTTGAAGGACTACAGTTCCATTTATAATCGCATCATGTTGACAGGGAGTTAGTCCTGGGGCCTAGATTTCACACAGAACTTGATTGGTGGGATAGGGAATTTTGTTCCTTACCCCGCTTCTTTCTCAAATGAAAGCATGTAGGAGTCAGAAAACTACTGTGCCTTCTCTGAGGTTCGAACTCAGGACCTTCAGATTATGAGACTGACGCGCTGCCTACTGCGCTAAGAAGGCTCTGAGACAAAAAGGTTTCAGTAGAACTATCGATTCTCTTTCATGTTTATACAAATTTTCTGAGAAGTTATATTTTTCAAACAGAGTGCAAGATAAGAGTATGTGCTGTGGCATATATACTGTTGCTCTGAGTATGTCATAATGATCAAAATTATTTCAGGATTTCATCCATGAATAAATATGCAACACGGTGAATTTTTTTTCTCCCACTATGCTTTAAATGGCAACCCACTCCAGTATCCTTGCCTGGAAAATCTCATGGACAGAGGAGCCTGGTGGGCTGCAGTCCATGGGGTCTCAAAGAGTCGAACATGACTGAGCGACTAACACACACACACACATGCTTTAAATACCACTTACTGCTGGCAGACATCAGACTTCATTAGATTTCACTGTGCCCTACTTCACAACTACGTGTGTAGAAAGTGGCATACAGATACGAGGGGCCTGAGTTGGGTCCACAGGCTGGAAAATTTCCAGACTGAAACAGTGAGGACACAGAAATATGCTTAGCTCTGCTGAGGGCGAAGCTGGAGTATCCTTATCTAGCTCTGCATCTTCTTTGTCTGCCAGTATTCCCCTTAAAATCCATGTCTGACCAAGTCCGTGATCTGAAGGCCTTTCTATTCTGGCTAAAAGTCCAGAATAATGTAAACAGAGGCGAGATAAGGTGGAAGAAATGAGGTGAGATGATTGAAAATGGAGAAACAATACACTGGATTTCAATCTGGCAAAGTGAAAAATGTCCTAAAATAGATATTGTAGGACTGAAGTGTAAATCTTGTGTGTGCCATCTATTAAGTTAGGAAAAATAATTCACTTGGTTTTTTTGAGAATATGTCAATTTTTTAAAACTTCATTATCTGTAAAATAGGATAATATTCACAGTATTATTTAAAAGACTGAATTCGACATACAAAAAAGTTGTTCAATGAATACTAATAAATGATACAAATGATGATAGCAAACTGTATTGAGTGCATATTACGGGCAAGGTACTCTTATATGTGTGTTACATGTAGTGGCCATCTATCGTCTATCACTGTAGGCAACTTTTATTATTGTCATATCATTTACATATGATAAAAGTAAGACTGAATAAGTTTAAGTGACTTGCCGATAGGCTTGTGGCTACTCAGTAGATGAGAAGCAGTAGAACTCGGGCTCACTTAACTATGACTATGAAGCCACTCAGTCGTGTTCGACTCTTTGTGACCCCATCGACTACATAGCCCACCAGGCTCCTCTGTCCATGGAATTTTCTAGGCAAGAATACTGGAGTGGATTGCCATTCCCTTCTCCAGGGGATTTTCCTGATCCAGGGATCAAACCCCAGTGTCCTGCATTGTTTATTGTCTGTCTTTTCTTCTAGAATATAAGCTCGACAAGGGCATCGACTTTGTATTTTTCTTGTTCACCGTTCCCATCCCAGAACTTAAAATAGTGACTGGTACATTGTATGGTTTCAGTAAGTTTTTATTGGATGAAAACCCCTACCTTAATGTATGGGTACTATACAACTGACTAAAATTTTCCTGAGTACCTATGATGTGTCAAGTCCTGTGCTAGTAGGTGTAGTGACAGAGTGGTTATCATCTGCCGGGGTCCAGCCCCAGCAGGATCCAGGGGTACCCTCAGGATGACGGCATATGCGATAAGGAAAGTAAAAAAAGCGAAGAGAAAGAGGCTTGATCTTCCTTGATTAACACAGAAAGCCAATAAAGCTACTGTGTTCCAAGGAGTCATCTTGAAAGAAGAAGAGAGAGAGAAAAAGAGAGAAAAGGAAAAAAAGAACGACACGGGGAGACCAAGCTTTGGTGAGCGAGGCCCATAACTTTATTTTCAAAAGGAACTTTTATACCTTGACTTGTACATAGAGGGAAATGAAAGATGCAAAGTCATATAGAGTCAGCCCAAACAGTACATCTGTTTTGTCTTTATCAAAACCAGGATTTTTTCTGCATACCTTTCCCATAAACAATGTTGTGTACATTATCTTGTGGCCTTGGAGGCCTGTGAACATTTTATGACCCTTTATTGATAAAGGCTGATCAGCCAGAAAACTTGTTTTCCCTTAAAGTGTTTCTTCTTTATTTCTCCCAGCCTCAGAAAGTACTAAACAGTTACATTCTCACGGAGCAAAGGTGCAGTGGGTCACAACAAAGAAAGAACCAATTAGCTCAAAGGTCTAATATGGTTAACTCCAAGGCTGCTACTTGTTTTTCTTACATTCCAACTGTGTTAACTAACGCATTCCCAGGTGCACAATGGATAAGGGATATGGGAACTTGGCAGCAAGCATTGGCCCAATAATGAAGCCCTTTACCAGTACTGTCTATTCTAATAATTTTTCATCCCTTAAAGGACTCTATGCTCATTAGGATTTTTAGAATGTTTTGGCTTCCCGTGCCTTTCAAGGTTGGGGAGTTGTGAACAATCAAGTGTGCTAATTGCAAGAGTATGGATAAACCTGTCAGGCAAGCTAGAATGCCAACAGAGGGGTTAAAATAGAAATATTCCTTTCATGCCCAGGAGACTTATTAACTAAAACCCTAAGTTGACTTTTTCCAGAGAAAGGTGGTCGGGGATAGCCCCTGTTAATGTCAGAAGAGTTGGTGAAAGGCACAAAATAGTAAGAGAGACAGATTTTGGTTTTGGGGTGGATGCTCGAGCAGATTCAGGGGGTCCCTTGAGGCCTGATCCGCCTTTGCCTGTCGGGTTCTGTCCTCATGACCTTTGTCATGGGTGGGATCTCCCGTGGTGGCTCCCGGCAATCATCTGTGATTTTACAGAACTAACAATCACAGATAAAATTTCAGTTTTCTACTGAACAGGAATATTTTATTATTGATAAAATGTTATGTGATTACTTCATTAAAATTCTACATAATTTAGTTCATTTAGCAACACTTTGTAACAAAAGTTTACCTTCAAAATGCTATACTTTTTACCCTAAGATCCCAAATATTTCACAGACTATTTCAGTTACTTTTAAAAAACATCCCTGTCCCTCCATCATGGATTAAGTGATGTCAGCAATAGTAGTAGACTGAATATATCCTAACTAGTCTCTACTTTCAAATTGCTCTCGGGCACTCTCCTTTGATACTTTTCCATACATTTTCTCTTTAACTAAAAAATATAGAAAGCCTTTGACTGTGTGGATCACAATAAACTGTGGAAAATTCTGATATGCAGATCAGGAAGCAACAGTTAGAACTGGACATGGAACAACAGACTGCTTCCAAATAGGAAAAGGAGTACGTTAAGGCTGTATATTGCCACCTTGCTTATTTAACTTCTATGCAGAGTACATCATGAGAAACGTTGGGCTGGAAGAAGCACAAGCTGGAATCAAGATTGCCGGGAGAAATATCAATATCCTCAGATATGCAGATGACACCACCCTTATGGCAGAAGTGAAGAGGAACTAAAGAGCCTCTTGATGAAAGTGAAAGAGGAGAGTGAAAAAGTTGACTTAAAGCTCAACATTCATAAAACTAAGATCATGGCATCTGGTCCATGGGACCAGAAAATAGATGGGAAATAGATGGGGAAATAGTGGAAACCGTGGCTGACTTTATTTTTTGGGCTCCAAAGTCACTGCAGATGGTGATTGCAGCCATGAAATTAAAAGACGCTTACTCCTTGGAAGGAAAGTTATGACCAACCTAGATAGCATATTCAAAAGCAGAGATACATTACTTTGCCAACAAAGGTCTGTCTAGTCAAGGCTATGGATTTTCCAGTGGTCAGGTATGGATGTGAGAGTTGGACTGCGAAGAAAGCTGAGAGCTGAAGTTGAACTGTGGTGTTGGAGAAGACTCTTGTGAGTCCCCTGGACTGCAAGGAGATCCAACCAGTCCATCCTAAAGGAGATCAGTCCTGGGTGTTCATTGGAAGGACTGATGGTGAGGCTGAAACTCCAATACTTTGGCCACCTCATGCGAAGAGCTGACTCATTGGAAAAGACCTTGATGCTGGGAGGGATTGGGGGCAGGAGGAGAAGGGGACGACAGAGGATGAGATGGCTGGATGGCATCACTGACTCGATGGACGTGAGTCTGGGTGAATTCCGGGAGTTGGTGATGGACAGGGAGGCCTGGCGTGCTGCGATTCATGGGGTCGCAAAGAGTCGGACACGACTGAACGACTGAACTGAACTGAATCTCATTTTTTTAAAAAAAAGACCACTTCTTCCCTGTATATAATATAATCAGACCTTTGAAGAATTACACACGACTTCCCCTGATCATAGTAGGGCTCACTTAAACGGTGCAGCATATAATGGATCAGGTTGTTCAGCTAAAGGATGAGCCGTCTGGAGACAGGGATTATGTGGGGAGGAGACCCGTGGACTCGCGAAGTTCGCATAGGTGAGGTTGGAGCGGGTAGAGCAAGTAGTCTCTGGGCTTGGAGAGTATGCTACACCACGTACTGAAAGCAAACTAATCCCCTCCCTGAACTTTATAAATGAAGAACATGATCACATTCAGCGAAAAGTAGGTCGGTTTGCACAGTTGTTTTCTTTAGTAAGAAATCACACACAAACTCTGACTTAAGTTCCGTGTGAGCGGGGAGAAGAGCGTCTCTGTTTTCTAGGTGAAGAAATAAAAAATAACTTCCCACTGCTGACTCCCAAACGCAGTTGACAAATTGGAGACTCCTGATCTCTACATCCCGAGTTTCGGTGGGTGCTGTGCCGGCGATTTCTCATCCTCTTTTTTTTTTTTTTTTAATGACTGATTCGAGTTTATGACTTCGAGTTTGAGGGAATTATGCATTGGCTGCTTCTCCCTTTACTTTCGAGTATCAGAAAAATAGCACAGAAGGCAAATGTGAATCTCCTAAAGTAGGAACCTGTTTGCGGATTTTATTAGTGGATGAAATGACAGAGTTGTATGTACAGGGGGAAAATAGGAAAAATAACACAGGTTTGTGCAAGTCTTTTAAACTGCTAAGAAGAAGTTTGAGGTGGGGTACTTACGTGGTAGCGTGGCCGAGCGGTCTAAGGCGCTGGATTAAGGCTCCAGTCTCTTCGGGGGCGTGGGTTCGAATCCCACCGCTGCCATCTCTATTGTAGACCCATTTCTTTAAAGCAGTCGTGTGACCCCTTTAAAAGTTCCTACGGAAGAGAGTATGTCAAATGGTTTTGAAATGTTCTTACAGATTTAAGAAATAAGCAGAAATTGGTTGATAGTTATTAGAATGTATTAATTGAAAATCAGTCTTCATCCTATTTCATTCCACTCCAGCACTGGATTCTGATTCCTCTCACAAACATATAAGGAATGATAACTTCACGCCTGAAGTTAAAGATGTGCTTTTTGCATGCAAACCAGAAGAAGCCTATTATTTTTCTCATATTTTGCACTTTTCAAATCTATTCTATTGCACCTTGCCTTTTCAGTTCAGTTCAGTTCAGTCACTCAGTCGTGTCAGACTCTTTGCGACCCCATGGACTGCAGCCCGTCAGGCCTCCCTGTCCATCACCAACTCCCAGAGCTTACTCAAACTCATGTCCATTGAGTCCATGATGCCATCCAACCATCTCATTCTCTGTCATCCCCTTCTCCTCTCACCTTCAATCTTTCCCAATGAGTCAGCTCTTCGCATCGTGTGGCCAAAGTATTGGGGCTTCAGCTTCTGATCAGTCCTTCCAATGAATATTCAGGACTGATTTCCTTTAGGATTGACTGGTTGGATCTCCTTGCAGTCAAGGGACTCTCAAGAGTCTTCTCCAACACCACAGTTCAAAAGCATCAATTCTTCGGTGCTCAGCTTTCTTTATGGTCCAACTTTCACATCTATACCTGACTACTGGAAAAACCCTTTGATTATAGGGACCTTTGTTAGCAACGTAACGTCTCTGCTTTTTAATATGCTGTTTAGGTTGGTCATAGCTTTTCTTCCAAGGAGGAAGCGTCTTTTAATTTCACGGTTGCAGTCACCATCTGCAGTGATTTTGGAGCCCAAGAAAATAAAATCTGTCACCGTTTCCAATGTTTTACCATCTTGTTGCCATGAAGTGATGGGACCAGATGCTGTGATCTTTGTTTTTTGAACGTTGAGTTTTAAGCCTCCATTTCCATATCAGCATAGAAATAGCTTATTTTCCTTTTGTCTCAAAAATATTCCATGTTATGGATATATTTTTATTTAACAAGTCACATTTAACAATATAAACAACACAAATAAATAACATCTGCATTTCATAAGTGTGTGTATTAGAGAAATTTTTGAAAATGCAATTGCTGAATTAAATGTGTGTGATGGTAATTTTGGTGGTTCTTGTCTTAGTCTTTCCTAAATGTTACTAATTTATCCCCAGAGAGCCAAGGAAGGGCTTGTTTCCTTGACACCATGACCCACACAGAACATTGCTGGGACATTGAGAATTAACAGCCATTAAATTCTTACAGAGCCCCAGATGTTGTCATAGTTCTTTTATATTCTCAGTAATATATAAGAAAGTTCATATTATTATTCCTATTTTATTAAGAGAAAGAAACTGAAGTTATAACCAGTTAATCTCTTGTCTGTAGGTGGAGGAATCAGGATGTTACTTCTGTAGGGCAGACTGAAAAAAAATGATCCTTCAAAAAATATTTTCACCCTAATTCCTGGAAGCTGTCAATATTACCTTATATGGCAAAAAAAAAAAAAAAAAAAAAATTAAAAATGAGAGCGTCTTTGCAGAGGGGATTGAGTTTAGGATCTTGAGATGGGGAATTTATCCTGGATTATCCAGATGGAGCTTGAATGCCATGCCAAGTGTTCTTAAAGGAGAGAGGCATAGGGAGATTATGGAACAGAAGAAGATGTGAATATAAAGGCAGAGGAAATGCAACTGCAAATCAAGGAAGGCTGGTAGCCATCAAAAGCTGGAAGAGACAAGGACAGATTCTCCCCTACAGCCTCCACAGGGAGTATGACCCTGTCAAAACCTTGATTTCTGCCCAGTGATACTGACTTTGGACTTCCGACCTCCAGAACTGTGGGAAAATTAATTTCTGTTCTTTAAAGCTACTGAGCTATGGTAATTAGTTACAAAAGCCACAGGAAACTCATACAATGACTTCAAGTGCTAATAGGCAACACTACTGCAAACAATTATTTTTGTTTGTTTTTTTACCAATCTGCTTGATAGAAAATATTATTTCATTGTAGTTCTTTAGTTTGAATGTCTCTGGGAAACTCCACCAACTAGGACAGAGAAAAGGACTGGATTAGGGAGGTTTCCCACCCTAGAGAAGGAAATGGCAACTCCAGTATTCTTGCCTGGAGAATCCTATAGACAGAGGAGCTTGGTGGGCTACAATCCATAGGGTCAGACACGACTGAGCTGCACCCCCGACTCGCCCCCCCCCCCACCTCCCCCCACACCTTTAGCTACTTGCCCTCGGTGAAATAACTCTTCTTATCTAAACTAATTCCGGAAGCAGGAGTTTTTCTTTAGCTTTTAAGGAAGAGCCTATTTACTTAGGTTCCGTTTGCGGACCTGTGGGGCCTGGGATATGGCAGTGGGGTCTGAACCCATGTTTCTACAGAAATTAGAGACTTAATTCTGCATCCTAGAAGGGCTCCCACACTACCTCCAAAAGGGCTTTTAATTAAACATGTTTCTTATTTCAAAAACATATTAAGAAACTTCTGTAGTTTTAAATAGACTGCTTTTTCTGCTTCCTTTGTACAAAATAGGAGCTTTGATTCCTACCCTTGGGAATATCAGAGGCCCACGTGCGAGCCTCACCTGCTTTATCCTACCACGGTTCCCCCCGGTCAGCTACCTCTGTCGCCTTCTGGGCGTTCAGGTGGACCGAAGTCGCGATCAGGGTACTAACCTCAGACCTAGATCTCGGCCTGTCCCCTCCGGGGATGCGACTTGGGAGAGGGAAGGGCGGGTCATAGCGGAGTGCAGGAACCTGGTTAGAGGGAAGAAGGCATTGCCTTCTTTGCGAGTTGAGGACCTGTTGCTCTGGAAAGCGGGCCCTTGGTGGGTAGGGTTCAGTGGGTGGTTCTCTGGAACTGTAAGGCTCTCCACCTAAGGAGGATGGTACGTGGATCCAGTGAACACTCTGTGGTCCCCAGGGGACCGTTAGGCCCTCTCCCGTTCAGCACTCCGAGGGGCTTTACAACTATGGTTGTGTGATCTGAGTCTTTACAACCACCTTGACACTGGCGTTTTTGGATTTTTAGAGAGCGATATGCCTGACTGTAGCTTAACTCTACACTTCCAGCCGCCTTCTCCGCTCGCGGTCCTTCCCCTTCAAGTCACCGCTTGCTGAGTGCAAACGTGTAGGAACGCTAGGTGCCCCGACTCGGCGGTCTAACGAGCTTAGACTAGTTAGTGGAGTTCCATTTTTAGAGCACCTCACTTAGGATACTGGAACGAAGAAACTTAGTTACGAAAGTCGAGGTGCAGTAACATCAAAGTTTGCTTTTAGAAGAATTTATCCCTTTTAGGGAGAAGGCAATGGCACCCCACTCCAGTACTCTTGCCTGGAAAATCCCATGGATGGAGGAGCCTGGTGGGCTGCAGTCCATGGGGTCGCTGAGAGTCGGACACGACTGAGCGACTTCACTTTCACTTTTCACTTTCCTGCATTGGAGAAGGAAATGGCAACCCACTCCAGTGTTCTTGCCTGGAGAATCCCAGGGACGGGGGAGCCTGGTGGGCTTCCGTCTATGGGGTCTCACAGAGTCGGACACGACTGAAGCGACTTAGCAGTAGCAGCATCCCTTTTAGAAAAAGTGAGTAGCTCCGACTTTTATTGACGATTCCCATTGAATTAGTTGAAGTCCTGTTGGTTCCAACATTCAAGCTGCCCGAAACTTTTCCAGCTTGTATCTGTTCTGCAGCGCGTCTAAGTAAGCAAAACGTCTTCTTGAAGTTTATCTCTTTTCTCATAGTAAACTGCTCTAAATCCCACAAACTGCCTCAAGAATATTTAATCTCACGGTAAGGACAGACCGAGTATAATGCGGGTTTATGCGCAGGCTCCATGGCTTAGTTGGTTAAAGCGCCTGTCTTGTAAACAGGAGATCCTGGGTTCGAATCCCAGTGGGGCCTCTTCCTTTTTCCTCCCCTCTTCATGGGGACCCAGATTCTTCATTAACTCCCCACTGCTTCTATTTCTCCAGTGTACTAGGTATTACTGTAAATTTTGATTCAATCATGCAAAAGCAGCTGTAACTGCAAAAATTCTCAGTTCTAAAGAAAAGGCGAGGACTTGCCGACGTTCCGGCCTCAAGACACTGCCCTTCCAATGCAGGAGATGAGGGTTCATCCTTGCAGGGTTGGAGCCAGAAACGAGCAAACAAACAAAACTTGGAAGAGAAGATGGTGGGTCACTTTATGGAAACAAAGAAAATAGCCTTTTGTTTTTCATCTTTAGCTGTCCTCTCATTTCTAACTGGGAGGTGGGGAGTGGGGGGTGGGGACAAAACTGTACCAACTCTTAAAGCCTATTTCTGAGCTCCCATGCAACTTATTAGTGATTTTAGGGAACTCAGCATTATGTTATCTGTTTTATATATGATTTTCCAAATATTACTACATTATAATAATGGTAATTTACATTTGCTTGTATTCCTTCAGTCTTCATGGAAGGGCTTTAGTCCTAAAGGGAATACATAAATTGGCCCCACTAGAACCTAAACTTTAATTTTATAATTAAAAAGAAAACAACAGAATGATTCTATAATGCAATGATTCCCAAGCCCAATATACATTTAAATTGCCTTGGGAACTAGTTAAAACTCATCCCCAGAGGTTTTAATTCTGTTTTGGTGGACGTCCCAGAGATGTGTGTTTTTCACAAGCACCCCAAGTGATTTTGAAGTAAATGAATCACATTTGCAAGTATCCAGCTTAAAATATTGCACACAGAGCAGAACTGAAAGTGAGGTCACTTTTGTATACTCTTAGCACTTTTGTACTGATTCATGAACATCTGCTTACTCTCATTATCATCAAGTTACCATTAATGGAAATCTGCTACATTCCAAGAGTTTCCAGACATGCTGTCATCTAATTAGCCCAACAATCCTGTCAAATATGTGTTATAATCAGTTCTTTAAAGATGAGGAAACAGATTCAATAATATTCACGGTAACAAAGTGACAAAGTTAAATTTCAAATTCAGATCTAATTCTGGAATCCATGCTTATCTCATGATATCTATCTTCTATTTCATTAGAGTCAAGAATGAAGTTTTTGGCCACACAGCTAAATAAAATAAAGCAACTTAGACTGATCTCAATCCTTAGTCCTATTCGTTGGGAATCCTGAGATAACTTTCTGTTTTCTACTGGAAGATAATCATCCCAGTGAACAGTTGCTTAATGCATTTAACTTAGGGAGGAGGAAAATATAAAACCTCAGAAGTCTATGTAGGAGGTTCTCCATGAAAAAATGAGCAGGCCATATAGACAAACTCAATTAATCTTCTCCATCTCCTAGACTCTGTTATTTGGTTGGTTTTGGTTTTGTTTGTTTGTTTTTGTTTTTTGCCTTGGACATGCTCTCTTCACGCCCTGATTCTTTAGATTTAAACATAGTGTATTAGTCAGCTAGTGAAAAGTGATAGTGTCTCAGTCATGACCAGCTCTTTGTGACCCCTCGGACTATAGTCAGCCAAACTCCTATGTCCATGGAATTCTCCAGACAAGAATACTGGAGTGGGTTGGAGTGAGTAGCCATTCCCTTTTCCAGGGGATCTTCCTGACTCAGGGATCAAACGCAGGCCTCCTGCATTGCAGGCAGATTCTTTACCGTCTGAGTCACCAGGGAAGCCCTGTTAAGATGGAATTAATGAGTGGAAGAACTGATGCAATCTTCAATCGTGACCAAAAGTATAAACAAAAGATAGACACTATCTCCAAGGAAATTAATTCACCAATGACAGCCCCTATGGGATCACTGACACACTGGGTGCAAACTGGTTTTATTTGCCTTTAAATCAAATTTGGAACCAATACAGATTATTCGATGCCTCCAGAATCACATTCACCCTACTTGCATATGGAGACCCTTAGTGACTTTTACTGAAGCCCTGACCTTATCATATTTGCTTCCCTCTCTCAGGATTGTTGGAATCCAACCCTTTTGCAACCTTTCTCTTGACTAAACTTCTATAGCTAAAGACATCTCCTAAATACAAATTCAAATAAGAAGAGGTAAGTTCTAGTGATGTCTCTTTCTATTCACACCATCCTAGATGATATTGGGTTTTGTTCAGTTTTGTTTTGAGATAGAAAACGAAGGTTCTGAGTTTTGGACAAGATCAGGCAGGATAAGATACCTCTATGAGCTAAATGGTTTCTCATTATGCCAGACCAATGGTTGTCATTTGTTCAAAATCATGTTAATCCCAGAATTATGTCCAAAAAAATCCAATTATCTAGGAGATGGGGAGGAATCAGAAGGCAGGTCAGCCACCAAAAAGCAATTCTCTAAAGACCAATACTGTCATTTTTGTTACACCCCAATGTGAAGATCAGAAAGAATTTCTCAGTAATAAATTCTTTATCTTTTTGCTTTAAAATGAATGAATGAAGGCCAGTACTCTGAAGATAAATTTGAGGATTAAAAAATATAAACAATAACCAATGGTTAAAAAAAAATGAGGATTTGCAAAGTGGAGTGGGGTCAATGGGATCTTGGTCTTCAGCCATTTTATACTCAAATGTATGAACTTCCTGGCAAATGTAGTCTATTATCTTTTCTGGAGACATACTCCATTGCCTCTGCTTCTGCCTCTTTCTAACTGTGTCCCCGTCCTTGGTGGTTAAACAACCACAACAAACCATCCTAGTCATGAATTCAGGTAGCTGTATGATATTTTATAAATGAGTAGTTGGTCAAGTTGAACTAGAGGTATCTGGGTGAAGCAGGAATCCATCCTCTAGTGAATGGATCCTCAGGGCCAATTGTTATAGGTTAAATTTATTTTTTTTCTGAGCTCTTTTCTTGGTTAAATCATGTATTCCTATCAATTCTTATATACATGCTTCTTTCTGTTAACTGAATTTTCATTCTCTCAGCACCTCAGATTGAAACTTCAAACGTTCTTTCAGCTCTTTCCTCTCTCCAACATTCCTACTCTGCTCTTCATTCCCACTGCCACTACCAGAGCTAACGTTCTCAGCCTCTCTCCAAAAGACTCTTGTTGTAACCTCCCAGCTTCTGGTCTCTTTTTGAATCCCTTGTTATTCAGTCATAATAAATGTTTTAAAGCGCTGCTCTAATCATTTCACACCTCTTCTTTTTTAAAAAATGAATTTAAAAAATTCATTTTTAAATGAATTTGATTAGATTCCTTGCCTAGTATTCAAGATTTTCCATATCCTGGACCCAAGCTGTTTTTACAACTTGATTTTCCACCACCTCACATTGTGGACCCTGTGCTGCAACAATTGATGAGGTGTGCTTTCCATGCTTTCAGATAATGTATATCCCTTCAATGCCTTCACCATCATTGGTAAATATTCAGATCCCTTCCATTCCTTCATACTTAATTTTCTGTTATATTAAAGACATATATGTTTACAGTTAAAAAAATAAAATAATATATAGGGTTACGATGAAAAATAGCAGTTCCCTTCCTCATCATTTCTCACTCTCAATTCCCATTCTCCTGAGGTAACACATTTTTAATAACTTAGTGTTTTCTTCTGTATACCCATATTTCTTAATAACATGCTTTTATTCTATCTGCATTTTTACTTTTAAATATGATTTATTACTTACTACAAAAAATGAGAACTTTTAACCCTTACATAACAAAGAGAGAGCAAAAGTGAGGGTGAGAGAGAGAGATCTATGCTTCACTCTCCAGATCCTCTTATATCTTTTTGGTTTGATCACTGTGGAGTGTATACACTTCCACGACCTTATAAACATTAGCCACAGTGGAATCATGTAATGAACTATTGTTACCTAAAAAATAAATCTCTCAGTTCTCATAGATGATCAAATTATACAATTCCTGTTGTTTTTGTTTGTTTTTGGAGACATTACAAGGAATCTTGTCCTCATCACCAGTCTGTTTTCATCAATCAAGTTAATGCAAATATTACATAACCCACACATGTCTTCAGGGTCCTTCTACTATATGCTAAGGGAATTCTGACAAGTCAACATCATTTAGGTGGGACCCCTTAAACCCAGGTTTTAGTGTTAACTAAAACAACAGAAAAAAAAATTAAAATCATACCCATGGCTCCAGCCAGTAAACTGAAACAAGCCTCTCTGATAAAGGTAACAATGATAAATTCATAACAATCTCAGAATTCATTCTCGTATACTGTCTCCACATTTCTGCCCCAAATTAGCAAGGACCTGTAGTGTTTCTTGCCCTGGCAGAGCCTGCAGCAGTCTTAACCCTGTTTACTTGGTGGAGAGGGCCATGAGGAGAATTGTTCCTTTTACTCTGCATCGCACTCAGTAAGGAAGTATTAGGATTTTTAAGATTTTATCTTTAGAACAGTTTTATATCACAGCAGAACTGAGCAAGAGTACAGAGATTTCCCATATAACCCTTACTCCCCACACATGCATAACCTCCTCCTTTATCAACATCTCGCACCAGGCTGGTACAATTGTTACAACTGATGAACCTATTCAGGAAGTCATAATCACCCCAAATCCATAATTACATTATGGTTCTGTCTGGTATTGTACATTCTGTGAGTTTGGAAAAATGTATAATGACACGCATACACCATTATATCATACTGAGTAGTTTCATTGCCTAAAAATCCTCTGTGTTCTACCTAGTCATCCCTCCCTTCTTCCTATACATTGGCTGATCTTTTTACTGTATTCCTAGGTTTACATTTTCCAAACATACTGTACGATAGTTGGAATCATACTGTAAATTATGTTGCCTTTTCAGATGGCTTCTTTCAGTTAGTAATTAGCACTTGAAGTTCTATGTCTTTTTGTGGCTTGACAGCTTGTGTCTTTTTAGCACTGAATTGTCTGGATGTACCACAGTTAATTTACCCATTCACCTTCTGAAGGACATCTTGGTTGTTTCCAAATTTTGGCAATTATGAGTAGAGCTGTTACAAACATCTTTGTGCAGGCTTTTGTGTGGATATAAGTTTTCAGCTCCTTTGGGTAAACACCCAGGTGTGTGATTTCTGGATCACACGATTAAGAGTATGTTTAGTTTTGTAAGAAACTGCCAGAGTGTCTTCCAAAGTGGCCATACCATTTTGTATTCCCACCAGTGAATGAGAGTTCCTGTTGTGCCGCATCCACACCAGCATTTGGTGTCACTGTTCTGGATTTTATTCACTCTAATAGGTGTGTCGTGGAATCTGATTGTTGTTCTAATCTGCATTTCCCTGATGACATATGTCTTAGTCCATTTGGGTTGCTGTAACAAACTGTCAGAGACCAGGAGACCTATTTACAACATTTATCTCACAGTTCTGGAAACTGGGAAATCCAAGATCATGGCACTGGCAGTTTCAGTGTCTGATTAGAGCCCACCTTTTGGCTAATAGATAGCACCGTATAGCTGTAACTTTGTCTGGTGGAAAGGACAGGAATCACTGTGGGTTCTCTTTTATAAGAGCACTAACCCCTTACAGGAAGGCTCTACTTTCATGATCTAAGCACCTACCCAAGCCCCCACCTCTTAGGTTGTACACTCATTTAGCTGCAAGGTAGCTAGGAGAAAACTGCCTCCTAGTGGCCTCTTTAATCATACAGAATAGCCAAAACAAGTGATGAATGTCCACTAACCTATCACATAGGGCACTGATACAGGGGGGGAAAATGAAGCCACTTTCTCTACTGAGAGGATTTTTTCAAATGTGAATTTTAATATTAATTTTAATTATTATATTCCTTAATGTTTCTATTGAGGATATACCCCATTGCTCCCCCATAAGGGTATAATTTTCCCCCTGGTATCATCAAAACTTCTGCCAACTCAGGGTTTTTTTTAAAGATATGTTTTTATTCATTCATTCATTTATGCATGCTATGCCAGGTCTTAGTTGTGGCATCCCCTAATCAGGGGTTGAACTCAGGCCCCTTGCATTGGAATATTTGAGTCTCAGCCACTGGATCACTAGGGAAGAACCAAATCAAGGTTTTTAAAGTCATCCTTTTTCTTGATTTTAGCAGGTGTCTCTCATCAAAATTCAATGAAGCACATGAATGAAAGTTTTCCAGAGGATTTCATTCTCATGGGCTTTACCAAATATCCATGGTTGGATGTTCCTTTCTTCTTTGCCCTCCTAACCTCCTACATGTTCACACTATTGGGAAACATTGCTATTATTCTGGTTTCCCAACTAGATTCCCAACTCCAAAGTCCTATGTATTTCTTCCTCACAAGCCTCTCCTTCCTGGACCTCTGTTTCACCACCACAACTGTACCCCAAATGCTGTTCAACTTAGGCGGACCCAACAAGAACATCACTTATATAGGCTGCATGACCCAGGCATATGTATTTCACTGGCTAGGCTGTACTGAATGTGTCCTGCTTGGCACCATGGCCTTAGACCGCTATGTAGCTGTGTGTAAGCCTCTGAGATACCCTGTAATCATGAACCACAAGCTCTGTCGGCAGCTCTCCAGCACTGCTTGGCTCATTGGTCTGGCCAATTCACTACTGCAGTCCACACTCACAGTCCAGCTGCCTCTGTGTGGGAAACAAGAACTGGACCACTTCTTTTGTGAACTGCCTGGTCTAATTAAGATGGCTTGTGTGGACACCACAGTCAATGAGCTTACTTTAGCGGTGGTGGCCACCTTCCTGATAATGGGTCCCCTCTCCATGATTCTTGTCTCTTACAGTTATATTGCACAAGCTGTATTTCGAATTCCTTCTGCTGGTGGGAGACTTAAGGCCTTCAACACTTGTTCTTCGCACTTATTGGTGGTGTCTTTATTTTATGGCCCTGGCATCTACATCTATATGCAGCCTTCAGGGGACAGCCCTCAAGACCTTATCAAAGTTCTGACGCTGTTTTACTGTGTTATTACTCCCATGGCCAACCCATTCATCTACACCTTGAGGAACAAGGATGTTAAAGGAGCTTTGAGGAGACTTCTGAGGAGGGCCATTTTGTCCAAGAAAATATGATGCTTTATTCTGAATAGGAAAGCTCAACAATAACGTGAAATATATCCTCCTTTAAATAGATGTTCCATCAAAATCATGCTCAAAAGTCAAGTCAAAAAAAACCTTTGTGTGTTCTGTTTACCACTTCTGATATCAAACACGTAGGGTTTTTTCCGCACAATATCTGGTTCTCTAAAACCAACTGGGATGTCCTACAGTTCAGTTCTATTTTTTGGTTGTGCTGGGTCTTCCTTGCTCAGTGCAGGCTTTCTCTAGCTGCGGCAAGTGGGGGCTACTCTCTCTGGCTGCAGTGAGGGGTCTCCTCATTGCAGTGGCTTCTCTTGTTGTGGAGCACAGGATCCAGGGTGCACAGGCTTCAGTATGGCTCCAGAGCACAGGCTTATTAGTTGTGGTGCATGGGCTCAGTTTCCCTGTACACGTGGGGTCCTCCCAGCCTAGGGATGGAACCAGTGTCCCTTTCATTGCAAGGTGGACTCTTAAACCAATGAACCACCAGGAAAGCCCTCTCAATTTAATTCTGACACTACCCAGAGTTAGCATAGACCTCACAGATTAAGGGCTCAATTCCACAAAATTTTATTATTGGAGAATAGGTTCTCTTCTTGTTGCAGTAAGAATTCAGAGTTGAGACAGGGAAGCTAAGACAGCAAAGTGAGAATTTATTAAGCAATAGTATACTCTCAGGAGGGAGAGTGGGCAGGATCAGATGAGCAGCTGCTCTGAGTTCCTTCGGCAAGCTGGTTATATGGAATGTGAAAATGATTGCACAGACAATATTCATTGAAGAGGCAGGGGTTTTGGGTCAAATCTCTTGATTTTCATCCCAGCTCTACCTTCCCCAGGGGAAGAGGGATTTTCACCCCTCTTTGGTCTTGAGCAGAAGTGTCATGGTGTCAGTGCCTAATGGGTACTTCTTTTCTGCAAGGCTAAATTTATTGTAATTGAGGGCATAATGAGCAAAAGGTGACATTCAGAGACCAGAAATGCCCATCTATTGCAGCCTTTCTTTGCCTCTAGGACTCCTGTCTCCACAAGATGGACCGTTTCCAGTCACTAGCTCTTGCTCCCACCCCCTTTCTCAGCTCACATCTAGTTAACTACCTGTTCTCATACCTCCACTTCAGAAGCCAATAACAAATTCAGGCCACCTGTACTTCTGACCAGCCAACTATAAAATCAAGGGCTTCTACAACTCCTTCCTCAGATTTGATAATTTGCTAGAATAGCTCACAAAATTCAAGGGAACATTTTACATACTTTTACCAACTTATCTTGGGGCTGAAATAGCTCAGTTGAGAGAGCATTAGACTGAAGATCTAAAGGTCCCTGGTTCAATCCCAGGTTTTGGCAGAAAAGCACTTTTTTGGGGGGCTTCCCAGGCCAGTAGAGGTAAAGAACACGCTTGCCAATGCAGGAGACCTAAGAGACATGGGTTTGATCCCTTGGAGGAGGGCACAGCAACCCACTCCAGTATTCTTGCTTGGAGAATCCCATGGACAGAGGAGCCTGGAGGGCTGTGGTCCATAGATCTCAAAGGGTCAAACATGACTTAGCACACACGCACCAATTTATTATAAAAAATATAACTCAGGAATAGCCAAATTCAAGATATGCATAGGGCAAGATATGACAGGGAGGAGCAGTGGGCAGAGCATCCATTCACTTTCAGGGCATGCCTCTCCTGCATCTCAGTGTGGTCACCAGTTAGGAAGCTCTCCAAACTTCATTGCTCAGTTAATTTTTATTCCAGGTGCCGATGGACACAGACAAAAAATGCAACTTCTGATATCTAATAAAAAGGAGCTACTTACTTAGTGGGTAATCAACAGCCTGCCTCAGTCCTAAATAAAGTCATGGCATTTTGAGTTCTAAAGTGCATGTACCTACTCTTAATGAATGTGTGCTAAAAGATCAGTGAATAGTTGGATGAATGAATGATAACAGGTACAAGAAACAAAATGAGAAACTGGAGATACAGTGGTCTAGTGGTTATCAAGAGGGGAGGAATATAATAAGGAGAAGGAAAAGAGGAAACCGGAGAATGAGAACTGATGAAACTCCTGAGTTGGAGTGTCCTTAAACTCACTAAACTTCAATAATGACAATATTTTTCAATAATTATAATAATATTTAAAAGCCGGAGGAAAAATAATTTAAATCCATTTCTCAGTTTCTTCATCTCTAGAAATGGTTTGATTTAAAAAAATAAAAACTATTGAAATATAGTATATATATTTAAAAAGTACACAAATCTTAGGTGTACAGCTAAATGAAATTCCTGAAGTGAAATCACCACACAACCACCACCAACATCAAAAAATAGAACATTACCAGTTCCCCAGAACACCCCAGTCGTGCTCCCTCCCTAACTATTCCTTTCTTACTCCCTGTTGTGGCTTCTAACACAGAGATTCCTTTTCCCTGTTTTAAACTTGATATAAATGGAATCATGAAATATGCATCTTTTGTGTCTGGTTTCACTCATCATTACGTTTGTGAAATTTATCACTTTGGCTTGTAGCTGTAGTTCATTCACTTTCATCATTCATAGTATACCATTTTATGAATAAACTTCCATTTTTGCACTCATCTTGCTGTTAATGGACTTTTGGATTGCTTCTGGTTTAGAACTATAAAAAATGTGGCTAAAGTGTGTCTTCAGATGTAAATATATATACAATATATATACTCTGCTGGCAGCAATATAACTAAAAGTGAAACTCCTGTGTCGTAGAATATGCATATGTTCAGCTTCAGTAGATATACCAAAGAGTTTCCCAAAAACGGTGTTGCCAATTTACACTCTTATGAACATTTCCATTGCTCCATAATCCTCGCCAACATTTGGCACTGTGAGTTCATTTTTAACAGGGATTTTAGCATTTAGTTTGTAATTCTTTCAGTTCAGTTCAGTTGCTCAGTTGTATCTGATTCTTTGCGACCCCATGAACCACAGCACGCCAGGCCTCCCTGTCCATCACCAACTGTCGGAGTCTACCCAAACCCATGTCCATTGAGTCAGTGATGCCATCCAACCATCTCATCCTCTGTCATCCCCTTCTCCTGCCCTCAATCTTTGTCAGCATCAGGGTCTTTTCAAATGAGTCAGCTCTTTGTATCAGGTGGCCAAAGTATTGGAGTTTCAGCTTCAGCATCAGTCCTTCCAATGAACACCCAGGACTGATCTCTTTTAGGACGGACTGGTTGGATTTCCTTGCAGTCCAAGGGACTCTCAAGAGTCTTCTCCAACAACATAGTTCAAAAGCATCAATTCTTCGGTGCTCAGCTTTCTTTATAGTCCAACTCTCATGTCCATACATGACTACTGGAAAAACCATAGCCTTGACTAGATAGACATTTGTTGACAAAGTAATGTCTCTGCTTTTTAATATGCTGTCTAGGTTGGTCATAACTTTCCTTCCAAGGAGTAAGTGTCTTTTAATTTCATGGCTGCAATCACCATCTGCAGTGATTTTATAGCCCCCCAAAATAAAGTCAGCCACTGTTTCCACTGTAGAGCCCCCCAACAGTTTCCACTGTTTTCCCATCTATTTGCCATGAAGTGATGGGACCGGATGCCATGATCTTAGTTTTCTGAATGTTGAGCTTTAAGCCAATTTTTTCACTCTCCTCTTTCACTTTCATCAAGAGGCTCTTTAGTTCTTCTTCACTTTCGGCCATAAGGGTGGTGTCAACTGCGTATCTGAGGTTATTGATATTTCTCCCAGCAATCTTGATTCCAGCTTGTGCTTCCTCCAGCCCAGCGTTTCTCATGATGTACTCTGCATAGAAGTTAAATAAGCAGGGTGACAATATACAGCCTTGACATACTCCTCTTCCTATTTGGAACCAGTCTGTTGTTCCATGTTCAGTTCTAATTGTTGCTACCTGACCTGCATACAGTACCTAATGGCCTATCAGATCGGCAATATTCAAAAGCCTGAAAACATACAATTAGGGAGGTTGTGTGAAAGCAGGCACTATCTCACATTGCTGTTGAAAGTGCAAAATGATACAACGCTTACAAAGACATCTCCCTTCTCTCTTCATTGTTCATTGCAGCATTATTTGTTAAAGCAAAATACTGGAAAGAATCCAAATACGCTCCCTAAAAGATTGGTTAAAAAAACAATAGTGTGTGTGCTTAGTTGCTCAGTCGTGTCTGACTCTTTGTGACCCCACAGACTGTAGCCCACCAGGTTCCTCTGTCCATGAGATTTTCCCAGTCAAGAATACTGGAGTGGGTTGCTATTTCCTTTTCTAATGCAATGAAGTACCATGTCACGGTAAAAGAAAAAGATTATTTCCATCAACAGATTTAGGATGATTTCCAGCTTATTCTTGGAGAAGGAAATGGCAACCCATTCCAGTATTCTTGCTGGGAAAATCCCACGGGCAGAAGAGCCTGGCAGGCTACAGTTCAAGGGGTCGCAAAGAGGTGGACACGACTGAAGCAACTGAGCATGCACGTGCACCAGCTTATTCTATTAAAGTAAGATGCAAAAGGGTATATATAACATTATTTATATATATAAAGGGGTAAAAGTTTGTTTTTGTACAAGAAAGGAAGGGAAGGGATAAGAGAAGGAAGTAGGAAGAAGGAAAGGATAAAACTAATAAAAATGGGGCAAGAGTATATAGGAGATAAAAGAGTTAGGGATTGAAACAAAACTCTGAATATATATATTTTTTTATGTAATTTTAATTTTGAGCTGTTTTTCATATTCAGAAAGGAGAAGGAAGAAAGGAAAGCAAATCTTGAAACTGAATAAAACAGAAACAAATGACTAACTGTATATCAAATTTATAATATAACTACACAGAGAAAAGAATTCAAATAAGTTATGTATATATACTCTATCTCCCTTAATGAGATACAATTCAAGAACAAATAAAGCAAGCAAAGAAATTTAGAACTGTGCATAGTAGATGTGTTATTGCTAATGGTGTTGATATTTTAATTTTGAAAAATTTTAAAATATATATTGTAAGACCAAATTGAATGACTATATGGATGTTGTTGGGAACAGGGTTTTTTTCCTGTGGAAGAAGGGAAGATCATATGTGCAATGGTGAAAATGAAAAAGAAATCTGTGACGTTGTATTTGAATTGGAAATATTTTATAAAATCCTTATCATATGTATATTTTATTCCAGCCCTAAGGTCTAGTGATGACTTTGCAGGTGGCCAAAGTGGTAAAGAGTCCACTCGCCAATGCAGGAGATGTAAGTGACGCGGGTTAGATCCCTAGGACAGGAAGATCCCCTGGAGGAGGGCCGGGCAACCCACTCCAGTATTTTTGCCTGGAGAATCCCCAAGGACAGAGGAGCCTGGTGGGCTATAGTCCCTAGGGTCGCAAATGAGTTGGACGGTAGTGACGCAACTTAGCACGCACGCATGTGTTACTAAAAAAAAAGGGGGGGGGAGGGTCTAATGATAGGGATACTGGGATACTGATCTATCCCAGTAGCAATGAGTTTATTATTCAAAATTCAGATCTTAGTTTCTGTATATCATTCTACATTAAAAGGAACCACAGCTTCATGGAGCAATGGAGGATTCCAGGTCTAAGGCAGGAAAAGTATAAAATGAGCCTGGAATATCTTGTGCTAGAAAATAAGGTGCACACAAAGCTTTCTTTGCAGGAAATAGTAATTGATAAATGTAGACAGAATGTGCCTTAGGTTTCGATGCTGGGAGGGATTGGGGGCAGGAGGAAAAGGGGACAACAGAGGATGAGATGGCTGGATGGCATCACTGACTCGATGGACGTGAGTCTGAGTGAACTCCGGGAGTTGGTGATGGACAGGGAGGCCTGGCGTGCTGCAATTCATGGGGTCGCAAAGAGTCGGACACGACTGAGCGACTGAACTGAGCTGAAACGGATATAATTATACCGAACCCACAGGACTGTTATGCAGAATAAGTGAGTGAGTACGTGTAAATGAAATAGTGTACAGAAAACACTGTGTTGGACAGTTATTGTATTACCCCACCCCCAGCCCCTTGAAAGAGACTGTGAAAGCCAGCGCCTCCCTACGCCTAGCAGGGGATTCAGAGCAGCGACCACAGAGGTGTGAAAACCTCCGGGCTTACTAGAAGGAACACACCCTGAGAGCCGCGGTGTGACGCACTTCCGGCCTTTGTAGTTTATCGTTATCCAGGCTGAGATTGTCAAGGATTCGAAGGTGGTGCCGCGGCTGCCCGGTGAGCTTCGGAGTCGGGCTACCGCAGGGCCTTTGAAAAGTCCGGACTGTGCGCTGTGACTCTGGACTGGGTGTGGGGAGGAGGCAGCGGGTCTTCTTGGCCAGGGCTTGGCTGGAAAGGTGAGGGGCAGAGGAGGCTGCCCCGGAACCTGCAAGGGCCTTGTTAGTTGAAAGTCAGCGTCCGTGTCCCCACCCCCATCCCCTTCGTCTGTTCCTGAAACCTTCAAACACTTGGTCCTAGCACCGGTGTCCTTCGGAACTCTCTTTCCCTGCATCCTAGGATAAGATTAGGTTCCGATAGCCAGAATGGTTTGTATTTTCCCACGGCTGCCATTCTCTACTGGGGGCTTATTTTAAACAATGAGCACGACAGTTTTATAACATTGCCACAGCCTCTTTTAGTCTGATTCACTCAAGAATGTATAGGCTCTTGCCAACTGTTGATTTAAAACAAAACAAAACAAAACACGAATATTTAAATAGCACTTTCATGTCCGCCAGCACTGTTCAAAGCACTTTCCCGATATTAACTTAGTTCTAATAACTTTATGAGGTAGACACTAGTAGTATGTTACTTCCCCGTCCCGCCACCTTTTTTACTTTTGTAAGGCCCAGGAAGAAAATGAAGTTGAGTAACTAGCCCCGGGTTTTACAGCTGGTAATGGGGTGTACTCAGGATTCACATCCAGGGAGTCTGACTTCAGAGTCCATTTTCTTAAACCCTTTGCCGTGCTGACTCAGCTCTTTTTTTCTGTATTAGCTTTATTGTAAGGGAAGTGAGTTCCCTTATTTGAATATGGTGCTACCCCTTTTACACCTTAGTAATCTTGAACTTCTAGTTAGGATTTAAGTTTAGAGAGAGGAATATACTTGAGGACGTGTGCCGTCTGCAAACCTGATGAAGCAGCCATTTCATTTGTGTGTGTACACCTGTTTTCCCACCCACTCGCTGGTGTTGCGCTTTGATCAGTAGAAAAGATGCAGAGAAGAGGGAAATTGATCTCAGTGAAATTGAGTCAAGATTTGAAACACCATGGACCAGAATAGCACCAAGTGGCGCTAGCGGTAAAGACCCTGCCTGCCAATGCAGGAGACATTAGAGACGCGGGTTGGATCCCTGGGTTGAGATGACCTGGGGAGGGCATGGCAACCCACTCCAGCAGTCTTTCCTGGAGAGCCCCATGGACAGAGGAACCTGGCAGGCTGCAATCCATAGGGTCGCAAAGAGTCAGACACACTGAAGCGACTTAGCACCCGTGCATATCAGAAATGGTTTTCTGTTGGCAGAGCTCAAAGCTTCAGTTGCATTGTCTGTGAACAGAAAAGCTTTGACTTGAAACCAAGATGAGTAGGTAGCAAATAGGGAAAAGATATTTTTCAGGGGCCTGAAAAGTTGACTAAACAAGTGGTTGTTTATTCCTTTGAAACCAATCTTGGTTAATTGAGTAATTTGTACCCCAAAACTTTCTCACCCTAAAACAAGCTCAGCAGACCTGGTTCATGCTACCACCATCTCACCCCTGAACTATTACTTTAGCTTCTCTTCCTGCTTCTGCTTTCCCCATAGTCTTTTGTAGCAGCAGCCAGTTATGTTTTTATATTAAAACTGAGTAAAATTTTATCACCCCTCTTGCTTGAAACTTCCAGTAGCTTTCCTCGTCTCTTAGAGTACAAGGCAGAACCCTTATAATGGCTTTTCATGATCTGTTCCTAACCTGACTTCATCTCCTGTTCCTGTCTTGTTTGCCTTCTCTCTTCTAGCCACAGTGGTTAACTAACTGTTCCTTGAAAAATGCATACATGTTCCTGCCTCCAAGAACTCAGTGTTCCCGTGCATGCAACAGTCTTTCTCCAGATAGTTCCATGATTTGCTCCTCACTTCCTTCAGGTCTCTGCTCAAATAATAGTTTATCAACAAGGCCTTCCTTGACTAACCCACATAAAATAGAAACCTTTCTTCCCTCTTACTATATCCTTTACATTTATTGTTCTGCATAGGATTTATCACTACTTGACATACATTTAATTATCATCTGGCCCCTCTGACCCCCTTTTGTCCTCCTGTCTCCTTCTTCCCCCTACATAGAGGAGAGATAGTGGTATAGTGATTGAGAATATGAATTCTAAAGGTAGGTTTTCTGGGTTTGAATTGCAGCCTCACCACTAACTACTTGTGACGCTTTGGGAGAATGATATAGACTCTTTATGCCTCAGTTTTCTCATCTGCAATATGGGGTTAATAATAGTACCTTAACTCATGGTTGCTTTGTGGATTAATTGAGTTAATATATGTAAAGCATCTAAAATGGTGCCCAGTACATTAAAAGCACTGTAAATGTCAATTATTGTTAAAAGACTGTAAATTCCTTGAGGTGAAAACTGTTTTTGTTTGTAGCCCAAAAGAGTACCTGGAATATGGTAGGCTCTGAGTAAATATTTGCTAAATGAATGAATTGGCATATGAAAAGTTCAACAGAAAAAGATAATGTGGTCAGAGTGGTGGTGAGTTGGGGGAAAACATGAATTCAGGGATCCTATCTTTTGAGTAGAAACTGTCTCCACTCTTCCTGAGGTGGTCTATAGAAGTCAAGCAAGCCAAAGATGTTAGAAATTTGTGAAGGGATAATGTTCACAGGTAACCTGTGAAGGATGCTGTCTCATACCAATGTGCTTTTTTTTTTTCTTTGATGACTATAACCAATAATGGCAATATGAATTTAACTTTTCTTTTAGTTGTAGTATGATCAATGTTCACTAACAACTTAAATAATCTATCCTTAGTTTTTTAAATTTTGTGATGCCTGCCAATACTTATGAATGATGTAGGGTTATTTCTACAGTGAATTACAGTAATTTTACTTAAAATTAGAACAAAAATATTTAAAAAACTATAAGTCATGATCCCTATGTGGGTCGTGTAATCTATATAGTGGGTTATGACCAGGGTTTTTTGTTTTTTTCATTTTAAAAACTAGGATTTTAAAAATAAGAGTATATATCACATAAGGTAAGTATACATGGTATTTTGTAAAAAAAAATTATTTCCATTTTTGTGTTTGTGTATATCACACATGCACAAGCATATACTCATATGCACATGTATATGTGTTCTGGGTCATAATATAAAATATTTCTTACTAAAGGCCCTGGTCAAAAAAGTTTGAAAGCCTGTGCCCAAGAATGGTGCTTGGAAATCACTAGGTCACATAATTATTTTTCTTTCAGAAGATTGCCTGTCCTGATTAAGATTGTTCATAAGGTTAAGTGGTCATAGACATTTGTCTCTTTTTTAAAAAAATATTTATATATATTTCCCTGTTCCAGGTCTTAGTTTCAGCACACGTGATCTTTGACCTTTGTTGCAGCATGCAGGATCTTTAGATGTGTCATGTCGAATCTAGTTTTCCAACCAGGAATCACACCCAGGCCTCGTGCATTGGGAGTATGGAGTCTTAGTCACTGGATCACCATTGGAAATTCTGACATTTGTCTCTTTATTAGCACTTATTTTACATACAGTTGCCCACTCTCCATCCTTGAGGAGCTTCAAAGAGAAACAGTTTCCAAGAAATTAAAAGGTAAGAAAGAGCTAAAATTCTGTATTTTAAAAATAGTAAAACTAACATTTCCTTCATTTTACTATCTATGAGCCAAGCCCACTCCAGTTGACTACTTTCTGATTCTTTTGCCATTGTGTTTAGATCACTAGGATATTCATTTAATCTTTCAATAAAATTTATAAGAAAAAATATTTGAAAATTTTATAAGAAAAATAGTCATAGTAGTGATTAATTTTTTAAAAAAGATTATTTATTTATGACTGCTCTGAGTCTTCACTGCTGCATGCAGGCTTTCTCTAGCAGTGGGTGAGGGGGCTGGTCTGTAGCTGTGGTGCCCAAGCTTCTCAGTTCTATAGTTTCTCTTTTTTGCAGAGAAATGGGCTTCAGTAGTTGTGGCGCTTGGGCTCCATAGTTGTTGCTCATGGGCTCTAGAGCACAGGCTCAGTAGTTGTGGCCCATGGGCTTAGTTGCTCCACAGAATGTGGGATCTTTCTGGACCTGGGATTGAAACTATGTCCCCTGCACTGGCAGGCAAATTCTTTGCCACTGAACCACCAGAGAAGCCCCACAGTCATGGTAATTTATAATACTTTAGAGTTTACCAAACTGCCTGCTTCTTTGTGCTCTGTATCTGTGCTCTTATTTAATTTCTATATCAACCTAGAGAGGTAGACAAGGTTGGCTTTAGGATTCCTATGTTATAGATTAAGTAGACTAAAGTGCAGAAGGTGAAGCCCAAGACTGTGGAGGGAGTACCTGGGGATCAGTCTCAATTCCAGGTTTCCCTGCTCCAAGCAGGCATCTCTTTCCTCCAGACCTAACGTGCTTCAAAGAATTCAGCTTCTTTTCCCCAGGCACATTTTTGTTTTTGTTGTTCCTCATTCTATTTATTTATCTTCTTTACTTTCCCTCCCTACTCCTTTTTCTTTCCTTTTTCTCCTTGATTCTTAGTGTCTTCTGTGACATCTTGGAACCAAAGTGTTTGTTTACCTCCATTCAACTAAAAACTGCCTGAGTCTAGTATCTTGCCATTCAAATGGAAACCCAGGATATTCAAACTGATTTATTTGAGCTGATTCATTCAGGATGATCAAACAGTCCCTTCAATAAATCTCAGGGAGAGGGCATTGTTTTGGTTTTGTTTTCCTTCCTATATTACCTTCACCAGTATTTGCTTAATCATTATCATTATTATTATTAATCATGCATTCATGTTCTTCATTAGAGTTACTGATTTGGGTATAAATACTTCCAGTGCCTACCAGCAAAAAGAATTTTCTTCATTTTCTTTCCTGCAAATTATTTTTTAGATTTTGGGATTTCCAGAAGAAAAGATCAAGAGGGAATTATTAAGATTAGATTCTTTTTCTGAATAGCCACAGCCTTGGCCCTTCAGACTCCAGAGATGCACGAGGGACTTCTAGCAGTGAAAGTGAAAGAGGAAAAGGGGGACCACACAAGAATGGGCCAGGAACCTGGCCTGTCAGGAGATAACCCTCATACCAGGGAGATCTTTCGTAGACGCTTCAGACAGTTCTGCTACCAGGAGACACCAGGGCCCCGAGAGGCTCTTCGAAGACTCCAGGAGCTCTGCCATCAGTGGCTGAGACCAGAGATGCACACCAAAGAGCAGATCCTGGAGCTGCTGGTGCTGGAGCAGTTCCTAACCATCCTGCCCGAGGAGCTCCAGGCCTGGGTGAGAGAGCACCGCCCAGTGAGTGGAGAAGAGGCGGTAATTGTGCTGGAGGATTTGGAGAGAGAGCTGGATGAACCAAGAGAGCAGGTGGGAAGAAGGGAGAACAAGGATTTGTGCTTGTATGGTGAAGCATGGGGTTTCAGTGCAGTAAGAGGAAGAGGAGGAAAAGATGGATTTCTTTATACCTGACTTGATCTGTAATAGACTCTTTAATCTCTCCACCTTTTCTCTTTGCCAGTTTCTTGATCCATCTTTTCCTATCCATTGATCCTGAGAAGGCCTTGCAGTATCTTCTCTGATATTTGGTTTCCAATTGTCCTTAATTTTTGCCAGGTCCCAGCCCGTGATCATGAACAAAAGGAGCTTGTGAAAGAGAAAGCAGCTCTAGGAACAGCCCAGGAGTCATCAAGTAGCCAGCTCCAAACCTTGGAAGAGCGGCCTCAGTGGAACTTGAGAGGGGTGGGCCCGATTCAGGAGATTGGTGAGGATTAGAATTTGCTCAGGAAGCCTAAGTCATTCCCCGAATGGTCATCAATTCAGCATGTTTACTTGTTGTTTACTTTGGGCCCGGCATTGTGCTGGGTACTGGAGAAGCAGTGATGAGCAAGGTAGACATGGTCCTTGCCCTTAGGGAGTTTACAGTCTGGTGGGAGAGGTAGACAATAAACAGGCAATTGTGTTACAGGGCATCTTCTCACTGAAGCCCAAGTATAATTATTAAGAGTGGGAAAGTAAATAGAAAACATGGTTGCTTGTCCCCTTCCACCCACTCTCCTGACCAGTATTTTTCTTTCTTTGGGAACACAACATTCATGTAATCCATTTATTATTTCAGACAATGAGACTGGAACTTGGAATGTGGAGTTAGCTCCAAAGAGGGAGCTGTCTAAAGAAAAGAAATCTCTTGTGGAGGCACCTGAAAAACTGAATGGTGATACTATTCCAGTGCCTGAATATGGAGAGACCTGTGACCAGGAAGGTAGACTGGAGAGGCAACGGGGAAGCTCTTCAGTGGAAAGACCCTATGTCTGCAGTGACTGTGGGAAAAGCTTCACCCAGAATTCCATCCTTATTGAGCACCAGAGAACGCACACGGGCGAGAAGCCCTATGAGTGTGATGAGTGTGGGCGGGCCTTCAGCCAGCGGTCAGGCCTGTTCCAGCACCAGAGACTCCACACTGGGGAGAAGCGCTATCAGTGCAGCGTTTGTGGCAAAGCCTTTAGCCAGAATGCTGGGCTTTTTCATCATCTCAGGATCCACACGGGGGAAAAGCCTTACCAGTGCAATCAGTGCAGTAAGAGCTTTAGTCGACGTTCTGTCCTCATTAAGCATCAGAGAATTCACACTGGAGAAAGACCTTATAAATGTGACAAATGTGGCAAGAACTTCATCTACCATTGCAACCTCATCCAGCATCGGAAAGTCCACCCCGTGGCTGAATCCAGCTAGCTCCTTGGAACAGGTAGGGCAACATTTCCTGATGCCAGACTGCTGGGCAAGGAAGCCAGGGTCCTGGTTCTTACTTTGTCCCTGAGAGAACAATAGTATTAATAATTTAATCCTCTAGTAATAGGAAGCTCCAGAGAAAGCCAGTGAAAGTGTCCTGATTTTTAGGCTGAGATCAGATCAGTCACTCAGTCGTGTCTGACTCTTTGCGGCCCCATGAATCGCAGCACTCCAGGCCTCCCTGTCCATCACCAACTCCCGGAGTTCACTGAGACTCACGTCTATCAGGACGTCATTATCAGTCAGTAATGCCATCCAGCCATCTCATCCTCTGTCATCCCCTTCTCCTCCTGCCCCCAATCCCTCCCAGCATCAGAGTCTTTTCCAATGAGTCAACTCTTTGCATGAGGTGGCCAAAGTACTGGAGTTTCAGCTTTAGCATCATTCCTTCCAAAGAAATTCCAGGGCTGATCTTTAGAATGGACTGGTTGGATCTCCTTGTAGTCCAAGGGACTCTCAAGAGTCTTCTTCAACACCACAGTTCAAAAGCATCAATTCTTCGGCGCTCAGCCTTCTTCACAGTCCAACTCTCACATCCATACATGACCACAGGAAAAACCATAGCCTTGACTAGACGGACCTTTGTTGGCAAAGTAATGTCTCTGCTTTTGAATATGCTATCTAGGTTGGTCATAACTTTCCTTCCAAGGAGTAAGCATCTTTTAATTTCACAGCTGCAGTCACCATCTGCAGTGATTTTGGAGCCCAGAAAAATAAAGTCTGACATTGTTTCCACTGTTTCCCCATCTATTTCCCATGAAGTGGTGGGACCAGATGCCATGACCTTTGTTTTCTGAATGTTGAGCTTTAAGCCAACTTTTTCATTCTCCACTTTCACTTTCATCAAGAGGCTTTTGAGTTCCTCTTCACTTTCTGCCATAAGAGTGGTGTCATCTGCATATCTGAGGTTATTGATATTTCTCCCGGAAATCTTGATTCCAGCTTGTGTTTCTTCCAGTCCAGCATTTCTCATGATGTACTCTGCATAGAAGTTAAAAAAGCAGGGTGACAATATACAGCCTTGACGAACTCCTTTTCCTATTTAGAACCAGTCTGTTGTTCCATGTCCAGTTCTAACTGTTGCTTCCTGACCTGCATACAGGTTTCTCAAGAGGCAGATCAGGTGGTCTGGTATTCCCATCTCTTTCAGAATTTTCCACAGTTTATTGTGATCCACACAGTCAAAGGCTTTGGCATAGTCAATAAAGCAGAAACAGATGTTTTTCTGGAACTCTCTTGCTTTTTCCATGATCCAGCGGATGTTGGCAATTTAATCTCTGGTTTCTCTGCCTTCTCTAAAACCAGCTGGAACATCGGGAAGTTCACGGTTCACATATTGCTGAAGCCTGGCTTGGAGAATTTTGAGCATTACTTTACTAGCATGTGAGATGAGTGCAATTGTGCGGTAGTTTGAGCATTCTTTGGCATTGCCTTTCTTTGGGATTGGAATGAAAACTGACCTTTTCCAGTCCTATGGCCACTACTGAGTTTTCCACATTTGCTGGCATATTGAGTGCAGCACTTTCACAGCATCATCTTTCAGGATTTGAAATAGCTCAACTGGAATTCCATCACCTCCACTAGCTTTGTTCGTAGTGATGCTTTCAAAGGCCCACTTGACTTCACATTCCAGGATGTCTGGCTCTAGGTCAGTGATCACACCATTGTGATTATCTGGGTCATGAAGCTCTTTTTTGTACAGTTCTTCTGTGTATTCTTGCCACCTCTTCTTAATATCTTCTGCTTCTGTTAGGTCCATACCATTTCTGTCCTTTATCGAGCTCATCTTTGCATGAAATGTTCCTTTGGTATCTCTGATTTTCTTGAAGAGATCCCTAGTCTTTCCCATTCTGTTGTTTTCCTCTATTTCTTTGCATTGATCGCTGAAGGCTTTCTTATCTCTTCTTGCTATTCTTTGGAACTCTGCATTCAGATGTTTATATCTTTCCTTTTCTCCTTTGCTTTTCACTTCTCTTCTTTTCACAGCTATTTATAAGGCCTCCCCAGACAGCCATTTTGCTTTTTTGCATTTCTTTTCTATGGGAATGGTCTTGATCCCTGTCTTCTGTACAATGTCACGAAGCTCATTCCATAGTTCATCAGGCACTCTATCTATCAGATCTAGGCCCTTAAATCTATTTCTCACTTTCACTGTATAATCATAAGGGATTTGATTTAGGTCATACCTAAGGTCTAGTGGTTTTCCCTACTTTCTTCCATTTAAGTCTGAATTTGGCAATAAGGAGTTCATGGCTGAGAGAAGCATAGTATCTTAAATACAACTGTCAAAGTCTCTTTGGTCAGTGACATCCATAACTTTGCAACACTGTTATTGCATTGATTTCATAATTTCATACATATCTGTCCAAAAAGTTTTCTAGATATGCTTCAGGAAAACTTTATCCTAGTTTTTTAAAACTTATTTTAAGTCTTAAAAATTATATGCAACCTGAATACAAAAAGTCAAAGGTAGTATTTAAAAATTAATTTAAAAATAATTTCCGTAAAATCTATAATATAAACTATTAGATTAGTTTCTATTTGCATAAGATAGGAAAATTTGCCTTTTAACCTACAAAAGGGGGCACTTGGATCTTTCCATACACAAAAGGCTTTTCCCTGTAGAGGTTTAGTAACTCAGCCCTCAGTTAAAAACCAAGAAATTGATTATTAAAAATCTGATATCTCACTTAAGATCTTTGTTGTGAAAATATAGGTCTAACTGTATTTTTGCTGTGACTTGAGCATTTTGGGGTTTTTATTTAGCCTTTTGTTAAGGAAAATTTCAGACATATACAAAAGTAGAGAGAAAAGTATGATTGGTCTTCCATGCTGATTGCTTTTTATAGCCTCCATGCTTCTCAGTGCTATTTATTGATTACTACCAAAGTCATACATTAAAAAACTCCTTTCCCTTAACACTGAGTGTTATGAAGCTTTATACTAAGGCCAGGAGACAAAGAAGTGGAATATCTATGGTGATAACAATCTGGATTGGAATATTATATACACATGCAGGTAACTTAAGAGTAATAGAACACAATAAGGGACCTCAGCGTCATTTCTGCATGCCCTTTATTAACAGATATGGATACAGAAGCTCTAGAAGTGACTGTGTAACATCACACAGCTAGTTAATGCAGCTGGAACTAGAACCCTCTCTCCTTACTCTTAGTGCAGTGCTCTTTCTGCTGAGCCATCGGAAGCATTGTATTGCCATATGCAACTTAGAGCACTTACAAGGCATTACAATTTTGCTTTTTAGCTCAACAAACCTGCCCGTTTATTTGTTTCAATAGATGTACAGCCTATTTAATTTACAGTGGAGTCCCAAGAAAGATTCCTCCTACTTATTTCTCATTTGAGGCATTTCATTTATTTTTGTAATGAGTGATTATTTTTAACTTTAAATTTTAATTTACTTAGAAGGAGTTTTTAAAAAAGATAATTCATTCTGCACCTGGTTCTAATATCAAAACATTAAAAAAGGTCCCTATCTTTCCCCTTGTAGGTAGTCATTTAACTAGTTTCTTAATACTTTTCAGGGTTTCTTTATGTAAATACAAGAAAATATGAATATAATTTTATTCCCTTGATTACGCAGAATGATAGCATACTATTCACACCCTTCTACATCTTGTTGTTTTCATGAAACAGTGTAATCTTCAGATATTTCTGCCTTATAACAGCAAGCTTCCTTACTCTGTTTACAAGTTGGTGATATATCATTTGTTGGTGCTGCACAGTTCAATGTACTCCTACAGATGAAAAATTGCTACTTCAGAATGTTGTATATTGTTTTATTCTTTTCCCTAGTTTGGTCCAAGTCAAACTCTTTCTGTTTAAAAGCTAACAACCTCCACATGAGCTAGAAAACAAGATTTGGATGATTAGAAGTGCACATAATGCTTATGTTGAGAAATGAAGTTATAAGTGATGTTTTTTATTTCATGTATTTTGTTCTGTTATATATTCTTAAACCTAACATTTCAAACTGTTAGTGTCACTACCTGTGACTAATTGTATGTATTATCAACAATTTTAGAAGAAGAAAACCTTAAATTTCCTCAAGAGTATATAGTTTATTGTGTCTTGAGGTTTAAATTCTTATCCAACAGAAATACATAGGGATTTTAGGATGAAGTTAAAGAAAATATAGTAGGATAAGTTTGCAATAAAATCAACTTCTCAAGTTAAATATATACTCCATATAGTGATATAATAGGCTTCCCAGGTGGCTCAGTGGTAAAGAATCCACAGAGCTATTGCAGGAGCCACAGGAAATGTGGGTTCGATCCCTGGATGAGGAAGTGGCAGCCCATTCCAGTATTCTTGCTTTGATAATCCCATGGACACAGGAGCTACAGTCCATGGGATTGCAAAGAGTTGGACACGACTAAGCAATTGAGCACATAGTTATATAGTATTTATACTATTATAGTTTGAGTTCATAAGTTTTAAATGCTTCTCCAAGATGCTGAAGCAGCATGTTTGTTAGCTTTTAAAATATTTAAAATATGAACAGATTAGGATTTTAGAGGAAGTATTTCTAATGAACTGAGTTTTTACATTTGCAATTGAAGGTTGAATGTTTGATTTGTTCTGTGCTTGTTTTTTTGTTTTGTTTTTTTATAGCTTTTCAAAAATTCTTAATTTTCTCAACAGCTGGTAAAACACCAAGAAACAAAATATGTTATATATGCTGTAGAGACAGATGTACTCTTAGAATGCAATGATGGTTCATGCAATTAAAATGACTTACAGTTCACCAAACTAACTTTCCTTGTTTTCTGATACTGATTGTACTAATTCTCTTATGCTAATTCTTTTATCTAGGATCCACATTCCTCATTATTTGAGAAATAATATTTGACTTAACCTGTAGGCAATGCAGTCACAAAGAGTTGGACATGACTTAGCAACTGAGCATGGACACAGACAATGGCATGAAGACCTTGGCTGTTTCTGTGATTATTCCAGTCTTCCAGACCAGAAATTCTTAGTTGTCTCTTTACATTTCTAAACTTCCCTCACTTCTCTCTTTTCCCATCCTGGCTCCTTTTATTCACCTATGAAGTCTCTAGTGTTGAACTCATTTCAGGTGTTCCCTGGACCAGTATCCATCCCTCCCTGTGCCCTTGAAAAGTCCAATCTGAAAGAGATTTTTGGTTTTATTTTTGAGCAAGATGTAAGAAATTCAGTTTTATGATTGAGCAAGGTATAAGAAATATTGATTCAAATCCAATTAAATAGGCTTATTGGTTCTTGAAGGATAGTCCAGCACCCCTTTCAGCAGTTAGGACAGTGGACACTACATCAAGAAATGGTTAAGTGGGATGTCCTTGGTGGTCTAGTGGTTGACTCTGCTTCCACTGCAGGGAGCCTGGTTCTGTCCCTGGTCAGGGAACTAGGATCCTACATGCCTTGCTAAGTCGCTTCAGTTGTGTCCGACTCTGTGCAACCCCATAGACGGCAGCCCACCAGGTTCCCCCATCCCTGGGATTCTCTAGGCAAGAACACTGGAGTGGGTTGCCATTTCCTTCTCCAATGCATGAAAGTGAAAAGTCAAAGTGAAGTCGCTCAGTCGTGTCCAACTCTTAGCGACCCCATGGACTGCAGCCTACCAGGCTCCTCTGTCCATGGGAGTTTCCAGGCAAGAGTACTGGAGTGGGGTGCCATTGCCTTCTCCCTACATGCCTTAGGTGCAACCAAAAAAAAAAAAAAGAGGAAGAAATGGCTAAGTGTCTTGCAACTAAAACCTACCTAGAGTTGTGGATAGAGCCCTGAAGATTCTCTTTCACTATAATTTTGAGTTGAAGGTCAGGACTCTAGGAGAATCAAGACTGTCCATATTTTTATATTTGGAAATGATTCCTATTTTCTGTATCTGACAATGCTTTCCTTTAAAAAAAGTAACTTCTAGTAGAAGATTTTTTTAATATTTTCCTAGTAAGACAGAAGTTATTTCTGAGGAGATTCTAAATGAAAGTATACCTAAGGTCAAAATTTTATAAAATATGAAGATTTTCTGTTTTAGAATTTTTAAATACAAAATATATACCAACATATGTGGGTCATTGGTTAAATGTTGAGTTAATAATGGAGAGAAATGTAGATTCTTTGCAGAGGGAGATGGAGGATAGAGGAAAGTGTTTTTGGCCAAAGGACTAGAGTGAGGCAAGACCCCAATTTAAGACATGTTCAAGAGGCAAAGGGTTTCCAGTTTGTCTGGGTCACAGAGTTCCTGCAGGGAAGTGCAGGAGTGGGAGATTGTAGGTGGGGGCCAGATTGAGGGCCTTGAACACTTTTCTAATGCATTGAGTCTTTGTTTGATAGGCAGTGTAGAATCATCAAAGGTATAGTAGGAGCTTTTCAGTATATAGTCAGAGAATGCATACATGCATGCAAGTCACTTGAGTTGTGTCCGACTCTTTGCAACCCCATGAACCATAGTCCATCAGGCTCCTCTGTTCGTGGGATTTTCCGGGCAAGAATACTGGTGTGGGTTGCCATTCTCTGATTCTCCTTTTCCAAGAATAAAAAAATACTGAGATTTAAAAAGAAATTTTGGAGTTTAGCTCATTTCATACCTACTTGAGAAAAGTGAAACCCAAGTGGTTAGTTATGGTGATCTGTTTTTTAGCCATATTAAAAAAGTTTTTTTAAAAAACTATGAACAAAGATCACTGTGAATTATATGTAGTTTCATGAACACTTAGACTTGGAGCCCTGAGACACATTTTCAGTTCAGTTCAGTTCAGTCGCTCAGTCGTGTCCGACTCTTTGCGACCCCATGAATCGCAGCACGCCAGGCCACCCTGTCCATCACCAACTCCCAGAGTTCACTCAGACTCACGTCCATTGAGTCAGTGATGCCATCCAGCCATCTCATCCTCTGTCGTCCCCTTCTCCTCCTGACACATTTTAGGCATCAGCAAAAAACAGATGAAAAGAGGAAAAGGATGGCCAAAATGTGAGAATACAAAAACGAATCAGAGGGCAACAATGGTGTCCAAAGAGAAAAAATAAAAAATAAAAAGATAGATACAGAGACATCTTTACCAAGTGATGTTCTTCATCTTCACAGTAGGTATTAGAAGTCCCTCCATCTCAGTTGTTTCAAGTGTCTTAGGTACTGGTGTCTCAAGCAGTGGTAATCTCTGCCTTTGGTTCTCATTTATTTTAATACTATCCATAAAAAGGAGAACTGGGAGAAGAACACAGTCTGTAAATTACCCTGTGATGTTTTTAGGTCTCTGGACCCACATTCAGATTTCCATGCTAGCAACCTTAGCTCTATGATGAAGTCACTGTTTCTTGGTGTCTACCTGTGTTAGAATCACCTAGGCTGTTTGAAGTGCAGTTGCCCGGCCCCACCCCAGACGGACAAAATCAGTGGTTAGGTTACTCAGAGGGACTCAGTTATTCAAAGAATTAAAACAGTGGAGGGCAAGCCATCCTCTGCCCCTTTTGTTGCTGCTCTTCCCATAGGTGGGTGTTGATTATTGCTTCTGACCCTGGGAACCGAGTGAGGGTAATTGTCAGTTGGTATCTTAAGAGACTCTTCTGGAGAGTGATCCTAAGGGCTGAAAGCTCAGAGGACCTGGTGCTAAGGGAACCTAGGGCTGCGCAGCATCCGGTGAGAGTGGCCAGGTGTCCTCATTGGGGTAGAAAGAAACAAGCCCAGATTGAGTGGCTCCTGGACACCAGAGGTTACAAAAGAACCCTTGTCGACTTGCCTGCCTTATCGATTAGGAGGAAACCTCTGAGCATGCACCTTGATAGCTCAGTTGGTAAAGAATCGGCCCGCAATGTGGGAGACGTGGATTCAATCCCTGGGTTGGGAAGATCCCTTGTAGAAGGGAAGGGCTACCCTCTCCAGTACTCTGGCCTGGAGAATTCCATGGACAGTCCATGGGGTCGCAAACAGTCGGACACAACTGAGCGGCTTTCACTTTCACTTTCTGAGCTCGCAAAGTTGGGTCAGTTGCCAGTTCAGTTCAGTTCAGTCGCTCAGTCTTGTCTGACTCTTTGCGACCCCATGAATCAAAGCACGCCAGGCCTCCCTGTCCATCACCAACTCCCGGAGTTCACTCAAACTCATGTCCATCAAGTCGGTGATGCCATCCAGCCATCTCAACCTCTGTTGTCCCCTTCTCCTCCTGCCCCCAATCCCTCCCAGCATCAGGGTCTTTTCCAATGAGTCAACTCTTCGCATGAGGTGGCCAAAGTATTGGAGTTTCAGCTTCAGCATCAGTCCTTCCAATGAACACCCAGGACTGATCTCCTTTAGGATGGACTGGTTGGATCTCCTTGCAGTCCAAGGGACTCTCAAGAATCTTCTCCAACACCACAGTTCAAAAGCATCAATTCTTCGGCGCTCAGCTTTCTTCACAGTCCAACTCTCACATCCATACATGACCACTGGAAAAACGATAGCCTTGACTACACAGACCTTTGATGGCAAAGTAATGTCTCTGCTTTTGAATATGCTATCTAGGTTGGTCATAACTTTCCTTCCAAGGACTAAGCATTTTTTAATTTCATGGCTGCAATCACCATCTGCAGTGATTTTGGAGCCCCCAAAAATAAAGTCTGACACTGTTTCCACTGTTTCCCCATCTATTTCCCATGAAGTGATGGGACCAGATGCCATGATCTTCGTTTTATGAATGTTGAGCTTTAAGCCAACTTTTTCACTCTCCACTTTCACTTTCATCAAGAGGCTTTTGAGTTCCTCTTCACTTTCTGCCATAAGGGTGGTGTCATCTGCATATCTGAGGTTATTGATATTTCTCCCGGCAATCTTGATTCCAGCTTGTGCTTCTTCCAGCCCAGCGTTTCTCATGATGTACTCTGCATAGAAGTTAAATAAGCAGGGTGACAATATACAGCCTTGATGTACTCCTTTTCCTATTTGGAACCAGTCTGTTGTTCCATATCCAGATCTAACTGTTGCTTCCTGACCTGCATATAGGTTTCTCAAGAGGCAGGTCAGGTGGTCTGGTATTCCCATCTCTTTCAGAATTTTCCACAGTTTATTGTGATCCACACAGTCAAAGGCTTTGGCATAGTCAATAAAGCAGAAATAGATATTTTTCTGGAACTCTCTTGCTTTTTCGATGATCCAGACATTGGCAATTTGATCTCTGGTTCCTCTGCCTTCTCTAAAACCAGCTGGAACATCGGGAAGTTCACGGTTCACATATTGCTGCAGCCTGGCTTGGAGAATTTTGAGCATTACTTTACTAGCGTGTGAGATGAGTGCAATTGTGCGGTAGTTTGAGCATTCTTTGGCATTGTCTTTCTTTGGGATTGGAATGAAAACGGACCTTTTCCAGTCCTGTGGCCACTACTGAGTTTTCCACATTTGCTGGCATATTGAGTGTAGCACTTTCACAGCATCATCTTTCAGGATTTGAAATAGCTCAACTGGAATTCCATCACCTCCACTAGCTTTGTTCGTAGTGATGCTTTCTAAGGCCCACTTGACTTCACATTCCAGGATGTCTGGCTCTAGGTCAGTGATCACACCATCATGATTATCTTGGTCGTGAAGCTCTTTTTTGTACAGTTCTTCTGTGTATTCTTGCCATCTCTTCTTAATATCTTCTGCTTCTGTTAGGTCCATACCATTTCTGTCCTTTATCGAGCCCATCTTTGCATGAACTTTTCCGTTGGTATCTCTAATTTTCTTGAAGAGATCTCTAGTCTTTCCCATTCTGTTGTTTTCCTTTATTTCTTTGCATTGATTGCTGAGAAAGGCTTTCTTATCTCTTCTTGCTATTCTTTGGAACTCTGCATTCAGATGTTTATATCTTTCCTTTTCTCCTTTGCTTTTCACTTCTCTTCTTTTCACAGCTATTTGTAAGGCCTCCTCAGACAGCCATTTTTCTTTTTTTGCATTTCTTTTCCATGGGGATGGTCTTGATCCCTGTCTCCTGTACAGTGTCTTGAACCTCTGTCCATAGTTCATCAGGCACTTTGTCTATCAGATCTAGTCCCTTAAATCTATTTCTCACTTCCACTGTGTAATAAGGGATTTGATTTAGGTCATACCTGAATGGTCTAATGGTTTTTCCCACTTTCTTCAATTCAAGTCTGAATTTGGCAATAAGGAGTTTATGATCTGAGCCACAGTCAGCTCCCGGTCTTGTTTTTGCTGTTATATAGAGCTTCTCCATCTTTGGCTGCAAAGAATATAATCAATCTGATTTTGGTGTTGACCATCTGGTGATGTCCATGTATAGAGTCTTCTCTTGTGTTGTTGAAAGAGGGTGTTTGCTATGACCAGTGCATTCTCTTGGCAAAACTCTATTAGTCTTTGCCCTGCTTCATTCCATATTCCAAGGGCAAATTTGCCTGTTACTCCAGGTGTTTCTTGACTTCCTACTTTTGCCTCCAGTCCCCTATAATGAAAAGGACATCTTTTTTGGGTGTTAGTTCTAAAAGGTCTTGTAGGTCTTCATAGAACCATTCAATTTCAGCTTCTTCAGCCTTACTGGTTGGGGCATAGGCTTCGATTACCACGATATTGAATGGTTTGCCTTGGAAATGAACAGAGATCATTCTGTCGTTTCTCAGATTGCATCCAAGTACTTCATTTTGGACTCTTTTGTTGACCATGTTGGCTACTCCATTTCTTCTAAGGGATTCCTGCCCACAGTAGTAGATATAATGGTCAAGGTCAGGAGGGGTGGCCGTGAGAAGATACCCCTCATCCAAGGTAAGGAGAAGCGGCTGCGCTTCCGTGAAGAGATACCCATGTCCAAGGTAAGAGAAACCCAAGTAAGGTGGTAGGTGTTGCAAGAGGGCATCAGAAAGCAGACACACTGAAACCATACTCACAGAAAACGAGCCAATCTGATCACATGGACCACAGCCTTGTCTCACTCAATGAAACTAAGTCATGCCATGTGGGGCCACCCAAGACGGACGGGTCACGGTGGAGAGGTTTGACAGAACGTGGTCCACTGGAGAAGGGAATGGCAAACCACTTTAGTATTCTTGCCTTGAGAACCCCATGAACAGTATGCAAAGGCAAAATGATAGGATACTGAAAGGGGAACTCCCCGGGTCACTAGGTGCCCAATATGCTACTAGAGATCAGTGGAGAAATAACTCCAGAAAGAATGAAGGGGTGGAGCCAAAGCAAAAACAATACCCAGTTGTGGATGCGACTGATGATAGAAGCAAGGTCCAATGCTGTAAAGAGCAATATTGCATAGGAACCTGGAATGTCAGGTCCATGAATTAAGGCAAATTGGAAGTGGTCAAACAGGAGATGGCAAGAGTGAACGTCGACATTCTAGGAATCAGCGAACTAAGATGGACTGGAATGGGTGAATTTAACTCAGTTGCCAGACCAACCACGAAAATGACAGGTCCTCTGAGTTTCCTAGAGAGGCGGCTGAGGAACCGACGGAGATGCGTTTGAGTGTTGTGACGTATTTCCAGTTCCTGGTGTGAGCTGTGGCTTAAATACCCCTTTCCTTGGTTGACTCAGGACTGCAACTGGAGTAGGTGGAAACCTGGTTCATCCCGAGGCTGGATGCTCCATTTTTGGTTTAGTCGCCAAGTCACGTCCAACTCTTTTTGAGACCCCACAGACTGGAGCCTGCCGGACTCCCCTGTCTGTGGGATTTCCCAGGCAAGAATACTGGAGTGGGTTGCCATTTACTTCTGCAGAGATCTTGGGGCTGGATTGGGGGTGTTGTCCTCTTTTCCTAGGCCTGGCTTGGGTTCCTCTTCCTTGCCTTACATAGATCCCTCAGGACCGGACTCTTCCATGTTGGAGCTTCTGTAAGTTTCAGCGATGCAGAGAGCTAAACACAAACAGGGTACAGGGCTGGGTCTGTGTGCACCATCTGGTTTTCGAAGGAGATGCATTTACTAGCGGGGAAACTCCTCCAGTGTCCATCGGTTGATGGACCTTAAGGCTAAAACATGGTTTCTTACACTTTTCGTGAACTTAACTGAGCAGTTTCTCAGTTTTCATGAAAAGCTCTTATAGTAATGGTCATGATTACATATTTGTAGAGGTTTAGTTCTTAAAAAAATAAAAACTATAACGCGATCCTCACAGTTTTGCAAAGCAAAGGGAAGTGCTCGTTCATTTCTGTGGCTAAGAAAACAGATTCAAAAGTGTGGCAGGGGAAGTAGAGGAGGGTGGCAGCTCATTACTGTCAGGTAAATGTAGAAATCCAAGTTTCTACTTGATTGCCATTTAGGTTCTCCTTACTGTTGGGTAGGGGTAGAAATTCTGAGTTTCATGTGGTCACCACAGACACTGTGTGAGCGCTGATTAGTTATTGCTGAGTGATGGTGGAAGTCCGGACCTCACTGGCCCTTTTCTGACGTTGCCTTAGTGTCACCGTTCCCTACTTACCCTGCCACAGTAGTTTCAGGGAAAACCAGCTAAAACCTAAGGTTTAATTAAGATCCAGTCTCATAACACAGTACAAAATAGCAATAAAAAATCCGAAATACCAAGAACCAGGAAGATCGCAAATGGAATGAAAAGAGATGCCAACACCAAGCGAATAGAGGTTTTAGAATTAACAGAGGTTTTAGAATTAACAGAAATTTATAGCAATCATGATTAAAAAAAAAAAAAAGCTTCGATGAGGGACTTTCCTGGTGGTCCAGTGGCTAAGACTTCTCTCCTGATGCAGAGGGCTCCAGTTCAATATCTGGTAGGGGAATTAGATCTCACATAGTGCAACTTAGGGGCTTCCCTGGTGGCTCAGAGGTTAAAGCATCCACCTGCAGTGTGGGAGACCTGGGTTCGATCCCTGGGTCGGGAAGATTCCCTGGAGAAGGAAATGGCAACCCACTCCAGTATTCTTGCCTGGAGAATCCTATGGACGGAGGAGCCTGGTGGACTATAGTCCATGGGGTTGCAAAGAGTTGGACACGACTGAGCGACTTCACATCACTTCTGTTGCAACTAAAGATCCTGCATGCTGCAAGAAAATCAGAGATCCGGTGTACTGCAACTAAGACCTGGTGCAGCCAGATAAACGTTTTTTTAAAAAAGCTTCAATGGGAAATTGTGAACACATATAAAAGAAGTGAAAATATAGAAAGAAACCCTCAGCAAGGAAATAGAAAGTCCTAGCAAGTAAATAGAAAATGTAAAAAAAAAATCAAGTGGAAATTTGAGAACTGAAAAATACAGTTATAATATTAAAAGCTCTGTGGGTGGCCTTAACAACAGGATGGAGGCTAGAGAAAATCTGAACTAGAAGACTAAACAACAGGAATAACCCAGTTCTAACAACAGAGAAAATAAGCTGGAGATGGGGAAAAGGAGAAACAGAGGGTAGTAGGCTGAAAAAATAGTCACCCAAAGATACGTTCACTTCCTAATCACCAGAACCTAAAAATATTATGTGGCAGAACAGTGAATATTATTTTATATGGCAAAATAAGTGATTAAGGATCTTGAGAAAAGGAGATTATCCTGAATTATCCAGAAGGGGTCCAGAATGCCATAATAAATATTTTTATGAGAGAGAGGCAGAGGGAAATTAGACACACAGAAAAAGGTGATGTAAAGATGCAGGTAGAGATTGGAGTGGTGTGACCTCAAGCCCCAGCGACACCAAGGGATGACCAGGAGTGGAAGAGACAAGAAATGGGGTCTCTACCTCAGAGTCTCTGGACAGAGCCTTGAGTGTAGACTTCTGGCCCCTAGAATTGTCAGAATAAATTTCTGTTGTTTTAAGCCACAAGTTTGTGGTAATTTGTTATAGAAGCCAAAGGAAACTAGTACAGTGATACAAAGAACTTCAGGGATTTGTGCAACTGTAGAAAGATGTAATGATCATATCAATGAAGTCCCAAAGAGGATGGGGCTTAATAACTACTTAAAATAGTGGCTGAAAAGTTACCAATTTTGGCAAGAGAAGTAAAGCTGCAGATTCAAGAAGGTGATCAAAATGGAAACAGGACAAACCCAAGGAAATCCTTTCAAAACAGCATCACAATTAAACTACCCAAACCCTAAGACAGCGAAAAGATTTTGAAAGCAGCCAGAGAAAAATGACATCTGTAGGAGGAAATTCAAATGACAGTGGATTTCTTACGAGTAATGAGGCCAGAAGAGACTGACATGGTATTTTTAAAGAGCTGAAAGAAAGAAACTATCAAGCCAGAATCCTGTACTTGGTGAAGATATCCTTCAGGAGTGAACAGAAAAATCAAGACGTCCTCACATGAGTAAGATGTAGAATTTGTCACCAGGAAACCTACATTTAAAAAAAATGGCAAAAGGACAATCTCTAAATAGAGAATAATCAGGAAAGAATATGGGTAAATACAGCAAGCTTTCCTACTTCTCCTGATTTTTCTAAATTATGTTTAACTGTTGAAGCAAAAATTGTAATTTTGTCTGCTGTGGTGCTAAATATATTTAGAGGAAATATCTAATTAAGAGAATTATAAGTGGGAAGGGCAAGAGATGTAAAGGAAAGTAAGGTTTCTATACTTCACTCAAATTGGTAAAAAGATGCTACCAATAGAACGTGATAAGTGTGTATATATAACTGGAAACCTAGAGCAACTACTTAAAAAAAAAAAGTGTACAAAAAGATTTACCAAAGATGGTAAAAGTGGAAGCAGTGACAGATTTTATTTTCCTGGGCTCCAAAATCACTACAGATGATTACTGCAGCCACAAAATTAAAAGATGCTTGCCCCTTGGAAGAAACACTGACAAATCTATGCAGCATATTAAGAAGTAGAGACCTCACTTCGCCGACAAAGTTCCGTATGGTTAAAGCTTTGGTTTTTCCACTAGTCATGCACGGATGTGAGAGTTGGACCATAAAGAAGGCTGAGTGCTGAAGAACTGATGCTTTTTAACTGTGGTGTTGGAGAAGACTCTTGAGAGTCCCTCGGACTGCAAGGAGATCAAACCAGTCAATTCTAAATGAAATTCACCCTTAGTATTCCTTGGAAGGACTGGTGCTAAAGCTCCAATACTTTTGCTACCTGATGTGAAGAGATGACTCACTGGAAAAGACCCTGATGCTGGGAAAGATTGAGGGCAGGAGGAGAAGGGAGCGACAGAGAATGAGATGGTTAGATAGCATCACAGACTCAATGGCCATGAGTTTGAGCAAACTCTGGGAGATGGTGGAGGACAGAGGAGCCTATTCGTGATGTCACAGAGTTGGACACTAGTTAGCAACTGAACAACAACAAAATATCAAAAATAGATAAATCAAAATGCAGTTAAAAAAGGAAAAATGACTTCTTGAAGTAACCTACAGGAAGCCAAGAAAAAGAAAATAGAGAAATATGGGAATTCCCTGACAGTTCAGTGGTTAGGACTCCGTGCTTTCACTGCAGAGTGCCTGCAGTGATCAAATCAGGTTTGATTTGGGAGACTAAGATCCTACAAGCTGCACAATTCTGTCAAAAAAGAAAACAAATGAAAAAATAAATATGAAATGGCAAAATTATAGAAGCAGAGAACAGAGTCCTGGTCGCCAGTCATTAATGAGAAGATGGGAATTAGGTGTGTTCATAAAAGGGATTAATGTAGTGATGGAAATGTTCTGTATCTTGACTGTAACAATGCTCTGGTTGTGACTGTACTATAGTTCTGCAAGATATTGCTATTAGTAGAAACTTGGTAAAGAGTAAATGAGATCTCTGCATTCTTTCTTAAAACATATGAATCTACAATTATATTAAAATAAAATTTAACTTTAAAAAGCAAAATATAAGCATAGTGTTTTGTGAGTAGAGAAAGTAACATTGAATTCAAGTTTCAGTGTGCAGAAATCAAGCTTTATTGGAAGAAAAAAGTTAATTCTCAACTAAGAAAACCTATCTTGAGGTCAGTTGGATAGAATTAGATGAATTCTATCTGCAACCTGAATCCCTCTTGCCAGGTAACATAATAAATTCACAGGCTCTGGAGATTAGGTGAGCAGTAGACTTCTTGGTGAGGGTGGAGCAGGTGGTGTCATTATTCTACCTACTGTCAGTAGTCTGCTGTCAGCACCCAACGGTCACTCTATAGCAGTACCTCAAAATACTTCTCGTTCTTTTTATAGCTGCCTCAGTAGTTATGCCACAGTTTATTCAGTCAGTCACTTATTGATGGACATTAGGTTTGTTTCCAGTCTTTTAGCTTGACTATCTAAATAAATAACCTTGTGCATATGTATTTTGTAGATTTGTCAATGTATCTTTTGGATGGATTTCTATTGCAGGAACAAAGAATAAACTTATGTAAGCAATTTTGCTACATTTTATTATTTTTCCAAATAGGGGCTGTACTATTTTGTGTTCCAATTAAGAGTGCATAAGAGCTCCTCTTTCCTCATGAATAGAGTATATTGTCAAACTTCTGAATTTTTTCCAGTCTGATAAAATGACTAATGGTACTTGAGTGTAGATTTTAATTTGTATGTTTATATTTAGAGTGAAGTTGAGCATCTTTACAGACATTTGAGCACTGCTACAATTTCTTATTCTGTCAGCTCTTCATTTCCTTTGTCTATTTTCTCCATTGGGTTATTGGTTCTTTTCTTTTTTTCTCTCTTTTATTTTTAAAAAATATTTCATTTATTTGACTGGGCCAGGTCTTAGTTGAGGGACGTGAGGTCTTTGATCTTTACTTCAGCATGTGAACTCTTAGTTGTGGCATGTGGGGATCTAGTTCAATAACCAGGGATCAAACCCAGGCCCCCTGCATTGGGAGCTCGGTGTCTTAGCCACGGGACCACCAGGGAAGTCCTCAGTTATTTTCTTTTTAGGAAATATTTTAGGAACCCTTTATATATTTGGGATATTAGTCCTTTGTGATATGTTGCAAACATTTTTCCAGTGTATTATTTTTCTTCTGACTTTTCTTTGTGGTATTTTTTGATAACCAATCCATTTTATTTTTAGGCAGATTTACTTATTATTATTTTTTTTTTTATTGCTTTTGGAAATTGAGGCAAGGTTTCCTGTTCCCAGATGTTTGAATTATTACTCATGTTCTTCTAATACATTTATAGGTATATTTTTTACATTTGTTTTTTTGATCCATTTGGAATTTATCCTGATTGTGATATGTGATGGGCGATATTAATGCAATTTTACTTTTGACCAAATGGCTATCAGTTGTCCTAATACAACTTATCTACAAGCCCTTCATTTCCCCCATTGATTCATGATGCCACCATCATTTACTAAATATCCATATGTACCTCGGTCTAGTGCGTGGTGCGTGCATACTTACTCATGTCCAACTCTTTGTGACCCAATGGACTGTAACCAGCCAGACTCCTCTGTCCATGAGATTCTCCAGGCAAGAATCCTGGGGTGTGGTCCGTTTCTGTCTGTTCTTACACAGCATCACACTCAATTGTAGGGACTTTATAACGTGTGGTGATATCTGATTAGTATGTCCCTCACTATTGTTCTTCAGAGGGTATCATGGCTATTCCTATTTTCCCATTTGAACTTTATAATCAATTTGTCTAACTCTAGAACAGTATTTGTTGATACTTTTATTTTAGAAGATTGACTTCTTTGTTGAGTCTTTTGAACCGTCTTTTTAGCATGTGGCTTTCTATTTGTCTAACTATACATTTGGCCTTTCAGGAGGTTTTCCCCATACCGGTTTTGCAATTTTTTCCCTACACTTAGTCCCACTTATTTTCTTTCTTTCTCTTGTTGTTGTTGCTGCTGCTGTTGTTACTATAAATTAGGTATTCTCTTACATTATATCTTGTAACTTTATCACTGGTTATTTGCACATTGGAAAGTACTGCTTTCAGTGTGTTAATTTTATATTTTTGCTGCTGCTGCTAAGTCGCTTCAGTCGTGTCCAACTCTGTGCGACCCCATAGACGGCAGCCCACCAGGATGCCCCATCCCTGGGATTCTCCAGGCAAGAACACTGGAGTGGGTTGCCATTTCCTTCTCCAGTGCATGAAAGTGAAAAGTGAAAGTGAAGTCGCTCAGTGGAGTCGGACTCTTTTTACTAAATTATCTTTTAGTTTTCCCATTGAACTCAATGGGTTTTCAGATGTATACCCATTATCATTAGCGCATAAAAGGGAACTGTAGAAGGTGGAAACGTAAGCAGAAACCGCCAGGTTGACCCTTGAGAAGTGTGTAGAAGAGGTCCCCTCCTGAGTCTGGAAGACCTCAGGAGAAATCCCTTTGAGACATCTTTAATATCAAGGGTGCTGAAACCCAAATAAACGTGAGTGAAAAAGCATAGGATTTACCTAGCTCAGATACGCTCGCCATGCCTCGACCACCCATCAGTTGGGAGGAATGGGGATACTAGCAAGCGGAAGACTAGCAGAAGGCGAAAACTATCGTCAAACTGCGGGCCTGTGAATCCTCCGTAGTCACCTCTCGAGAGTGCACGGGAGAACTACCGAGTAGCAAGCTCACTCTTCCTAGAGTGGCGGCGGAAGTGACCAGATGCTCCGTACTCCTTGGCCGCTTCCGGCCTTTGTGGGTCGCTCTTGGTGGGTTCCGGTTCGGAAGTCGTTAGAGACTTCACCCCCTTGAATCCGGGAGGGAAAATTCTGCTGGCCTCCTGGGGCTGCGGTTGAGCGAGTTTTTGCTGCGAACGCGGCGGGTGGGCTGCTGGCCGTCTTCGGGCCAGGCTGGAGCGGGGCATCCTCTGGTGCTCACTTGCCCAGGTGGGTCCGCGAGAAGCTACTTGAGGCAGAAGCTAGCCCCCAGCCCTCTGAGAAGGGGGGTCACAGCCCGGGATGAGGGGGAGACCCGGCTGTGCGCCTCATACCTCCTGGGCTTGCCTCGCGCTGTGTACCCTTCTTGATTCTGCGCCATCTGACATTTCCGAACACTCGTCGGTCACAGGCGCTGACCCACGTCCTAGGGCCTCTTTTTCAAGCATCCCTTTATATTTAGAATTACAGGTACTAGGGTAGAAGAGGGCCTGAAAAAACAACGTCTCCAGCTTTTTTGCTTGATAAAGAATCAGGAGCAGAGAGATTAAGTCCCTGCGGAAATAAATTCATGTAACTGCAGCTTTTATGACAGTGATTTCCCATTATGCATCATCTGAGTTTTTAAAGAATTTAAAAAGAAACTACTCAATGATGTCTCAGCTTTTTGTTATAATTTGTTTGCTGTAAATGTTTGTTTATTCCATTTAATTCTCCTTTTTTCTATTACTAAGTGGAAATATTTCCTTCTTAGTCTTACTTTTCTTGTCCTGAAAATCCTGAAACAACTTAGCACCTTTTACTTATTCTTTTTCTTTAAATTAGTCTACTGAGTCTTTTTTATCAGAGCATTTCTCTGAGTATAGTAGATTACCCTGGAGGCAGCTTTCGAGGTGCATATTTAAATTCTTAGAATTTGCAATTTTTGTTTATGGTGTAGTTTGGGTTAATGATGATAGCTTCTCCCTCAGTTCCAGCCAGAAAAAAACGACACAGGAGATCTTGCTTGAAGCATTGATAAGCTTTTGTATAGCAATGATGGCATATACTTGGTCTATCCAGGCCATGAAGGACCGGGAAGAACTTTTGGAAGTAAAGATAGAGGAAGAGGAGCTGGAGGAGGAGCATAAATATGCCACTACACAGGATCAGAACCTTCAAAAGAACACCACCCACAGTAGGGAGGTCTTCCGACGGTACTTCAGGCAGTTCTGCTACCAGGAAACATCTGGGCCCCGTGAGGCTTTGAGCCGACTCCGGGAACTTTGCCATCAGTGGCTGAAGCCAGAGACCCACACCAAAGAGCAGATTCTGGAACTACTGGTGCTGGAGCAGTTCCTGACCATCTTGCCTGAGGAGCTCCAAGCCTGGGTCCAGGAACAGCATCCAGAGAGTGGGGAAGAGGTGGTGACTGTGCTGGAGGATTTAGAGAGAGAGTTGGATGAGCCAGGATATCAGGTGAGAACATAGATGTGGTGTCTGAGAAGTGAATTATGGATTTCTAGGCCAGAATGAAGTCTAATACTATTTCACAAAATGTATCCTTGACAAAATTGGTGCATCAGAAAGGGGCCTGAGTGTCACAGACGTTGGTTAATGTAATCCTAACTTATTTATATCTTTTTTGTGGAAGGATTGTGTATTTCTTTATTAAGCTGCAAAATTCTGTTTGGTGAAATGCTGTCCAGAAACAGACTTGTAGTACAGAGAAAATGTTAGATGATTAAAGGGTGGGCAGCAGCCTCTTGAAAGGGACATCGTTTCTGTACAACACAAGTGATTAAGAAATAAGGTTTTGCAGATATATCCTCTGCCTTGTCTCCATTAAAGGATTAAAAGATTGAGAAATCAAAGTCACCATCTCAGGAATGAGATGCAGGAGCAGAGTGGAAAGTTAGGGGGGATGGGCATGGAAGGGACCCATGTTTCTTTGAGTGGTTAAAAGCCCAGTTGAGTTGAAAAGGTGAGATGTCAGTAGAAGAGTTGAAAACAGAGACTGGAGGACCTTGAATATCAACCTCTGGAGTTTAGATTTCATTCTGTAGGACAGAAGCTCCTAATCTGTTCTCTCTGAGTCTAAGTGAGTTTTACTAAAACCAAGATAGAAAAAAAAAAAAAAGAGGCAAATTATGTTGAACCATTTTGTTTTGTTTTAACATTGATAAAGACAGTGCTTTTCAACCAGTACCTCAAAGGGCATTTGGCAATGTCGTGGGACATTTTTCAGTACCTCAAAGAGCATTTGGCAGTGTCTTGGGGCATTTTTGGTTGTCCTAACATTGAGAGGTATCACTGGCATCTAGTGGCTGAAGGATACTGCTAGATAATCACAGTGCTAATGAAACGAAAGTATAATCTAGCATCGAAGTACAAAGCCTGAAGAGGGAAGGACCATGTGGCAAAAAGGTCTAAGTTGAAAATAGGATCATGAAAGTGTGACTGCAAAGGAAGAGGCATATCTTAGGTAAGAATTCAGTAAGTTCAGTTCAGTCACTCAGTCGTGTCTGACTCTTTGCGACCCCATGAATCTCAGCATGCCAGGCCTCCCTGTCCATCACCAATTCCCGGAGTTCACTCAGACTCACATCCATCGAGTCAGTGATGCCATCCAGCCATCTCATCCTCTGTCGTCCCCTTCTCCTCCTGCCCCCAATCCCTCCCAGCATCAGAGTCTTTTCCAATGAGTCAACTCTTTGCATGAGGTGGCCAAAGTACTGGAGTTTCAGCTTTAGCATCATTCCTTCCAATGAAATTGCAGGGCTGATCTCCTTCAGAATGGACTGGTTGGATCTCCTTGCAGTCCAAGGGACTCTCAAGAGTCTTCTCCAACACCACAGTTCAAAAGCATCAATTCTTCGGCGCTCAGCCTTCTTCACAGTCCAACTCTCACATCCATACATGACCACAGGAAAAACGATAGCCTTGACTAGACGAACCTTTGTTGGCAAAGTAATGTCTCTGCTTTTGAATATGCTATCTAGGTTGGTCATAACTTTTCTTCCAAGGAGTGTCTTTTAATTTCATGGCTGCAGTCACCATCCGCAGTGATTTTGGAGCCCAAAAAAACAAAGTCTGACACTGTTTCCACTGTTTTCCCATGTATTTCCCATGAAGTGATGGGACCGGATGCCATGATCTTTGTTTTCTGAATGTTGAGCTTTAAGCCAACTTTTTCACTCTCCACTTTCACTTTCATCAAGAGGCTTTTGAGTTCCTCTTCACTTTCTGCCATAAGAGTGGTGTCATCTGCATATCTGAGGTTATTGATATTTCTCCCGGAAATCTTGATTCCAGCTTGTGCTTCTTCCAGTCCAGCGTTTCTCATGATGTACTCTGAATGGAAGTTAAATAAGCAGGGTGATAATATACAGCTTGACGTACTCCTTTTCCTATTTGGAACCAGTCTGTTGTTCCATGTCCAGTTCTAACTCTTGCTTCCTGACCTGCATACAGATTTCTCAAGAGGCAGATCAGGTGGTCTGGTATTCTCATCTCTCTCAGAATTTTCCACAGTTTATTGTGATCCACACAGTCAAAGGCTTTGGCATAGTTAATAAAGCAGAAATAGATGTTTTTCTGGAACTCTCTTGCTTTTTCCATGATCCAGAGGATGTTGGCAATTTGATCTCTGGTTCCTCTGCCTTTTCTAAAACCAGCTTGAACATCAGGAAGTTCACAGTTCACATATTGCTGAAGCCTTGCTTGGAGAATTTTGAGCATTACTTTACTAGCATGTGAGATGAGTGCAATTGTGCGGTAGTTTGAGCATTCTTTGGCATTGCCTTTCTTTGGGATTGGAATGAAAACGGACCTTTTCCAGTCCTGTGGCCACTACTGAGTTTTCCAAATTTGCTGGCATATTGGGTGCAGCACTTTCAAAGCATCATCTTTCAGGATTTTAAATAGCTCTACTGGAATTCCATCACCTCCACTAGCTTTGTTCGTAATGATGCTTTCTAAGGCCCACTTGACTTCGCATTCCAGGATGTCTGGCTCTAGATGAATGATCACACCATCGTGATTATCTTGGTCATGAAGCTCTTTTTTGTACAGTTCTTCTGTGTATTCTTGCCACCTCTTCTTAATATCTTCTGCTTCTGTTAGGTCCATACCATTTCTGTCCTTCATCGAGCCCATCTTTGCATGAAATTAATTGAAAATTATACAGATGGAGGTATAAAGAAGGAAGAAAGAATGGAGAACTCTATTCAGCAGTCTATTCTAGGCTAAGCACTAGGGATTTTCAAGCTTGAAAGACTAGTATAACGGAAACACTCCTGAGTTCAAGATCGTAGGGGAAAGTGAATTGGTACTCTTGCCTGGAAAATCCCATGGATGGAGGAGCCTGGTAGGCTCCAGTCCATGGGGTTGCTAAGAGTCGGGCACGACTGAGTGACTTCACTTTCACTTTTCACTTTCATGCATTGGAGAAGGAAATGGCAACCCACTCCGTTGTTCTTGCCTGGAGAATCTCAGGGACAGGGGAGCCTGGTGGGCTGCCATCTATGGGTCGCACAGAGTTGGACACGGCTGAAGCGACTTAGCAGCAGTAGCAGCATCATTCAGCAGATATTTATTGGCCATCTGTTGTTTACTAGGCACTGGGAATGCACCAGTGAAAAAGGTGTAGAGGGTTGCTGCTCTTTTTTCTTGGCCACACCATGTGGCATGCAGGTCTTAGTTCCTTCACCAGGGGTTAAACCTGTGCCCCCTGCATTGAGAGCAGAGTCTTAGCCATTGGACCACCAGGGAAGCCCCAGTCTGACGTTTAATTCCAATTTAAAGTTTTTAATTTTAACATAATCACTCTAGCTTCTATGTTGCGAAAGTTCTACACTGGGCCTGGGGGTGGGGAAGGAGAACATAGGGAACAAAGTTAGAAGCAGGGAAACCAGTTGAGGAGGCTATAGCTATAAGCAGTAATCCAGGCAAGAGATGCTGGTGCCTGACTAGAATAATAGCATTGGAAGTGGCAAAATGTAATTGGATTCTGATACATTTTGAGGATAGAGCTTGAGAGGATTTGTGTTTATATAGGTTGCAGGATATGAGAGAAAGTGAGTTAAAGATTATTCCAAGGTTTTTGGTTCGTACATCAGGTAAAATGAATTTGTCATTCACTGAGATAGTAAAGATTGAGAGAGACATAGGTTTGGAGTAAAGGGACGGGAATCAAAAGCTAGGTTTTAGATGTGTTAATTTTGAGATTCTCATTAAATCCAAGTAGAAAGTTTGAGCAAGCAACTAGATATAAAGAGTTGGGATTCAGTGGGGGTGGGCAGTGGAAATCTGTTCTAGAAATACAAAATTGGGACTTGCCGGAATATGAATGGTATTTAAAGCCATGAGACAAAAAGAGCATCAGGGGAGTAACCAGATTGGAAACTGGAGAGTGGCCAGGGAGGTAGGAAGAGAACCAAAAGAAAGAATGGGATTCTTAGGCGTAGGCGGAAGTAACTTGGTTTTAGTCATGAAGAATTTGTATTGCCAACCAGTCCTTTCCTTTGAGGCTTGCTGTGGGTAGCTAGTGGTTTATGAGGCCTAGTCAAAGATCCAAGGACAGAAGGCACAGTTCACTGTACTGGGCTTTTTTTGCTCTCTTCTCCCCCCAATTTGAGGGCTTCTCAGGTGGTGCTGGTGGTAAAGAATCTGCCTGCAGTACAAGAGATTCAGGAGACGTGTGTTCAGTCCCTGGTTTGGGAAGATCTCCTAGGGGAGGAAATGGCAACCAGCTCCAGTATTCTTGTCTGGAAGATACCATGGACACGGGAGCCTCTGGACTATATTCCATGGTGCCGCAAAGAGTTGAACAGGACTGAGTGACTGAGCACACACACCCCAAAATTTGAAGTATCAAAACATCTTTTTCTGTACATTTGAGATAGTATTCTGCTGATTTTGGCTCTTATTCTGAGGGAAAGATTACAAAATGAAACTGTCAGAGAAATAGTGTCAGTGTATGGTAATTTTTTATTTACAAACTTTAGCCATTGAAGGGTATGTGTGTGTGTGTGTTAGTTGCTCGGTCATGTCTGACACATTGTGACCCCATGGACTATAGCCAGGCTCCTCTGTCCATGAGATTTTCCAGGCAAGAATATTGGAATGGGTTGCCATTCCCTTCTCCATAGAATCTTCCTGATTTAGGGATTGAACCCAGGTCTCCTGCATTGCAGGTAGATTCTTTACAGTCTGAGCCACTAGGCAAGCTATTGAAGAGGGATGGGGAAGTAATTTGAGGGCCTATCACATGCCTATGTGAGGTGCTTTACATGCATGTCATATAATCTCAGATGTCATATAATCTCAGAATGATTCCTAGCCTAAGGTGACAGAGCTATCGATACTAAACTAAGAAACAGAGTAAGTAATTAGATTCCGATTCCTGTTTTTATACTACCATGCTGGGGAAACCTTTTTTTCTTTTTTTTAAGTGCAAGAGGCAATGGGCCCAATGGAGGAAAGGAAGCTACAGAGTGGTTGAAATTGCTGAGTAAATGAGTTAATTGAAGGAGCAAGGGTCAAAGGGAAGCAGAAAGGGATGACATTGAAGGCAAAAGTAGAGATACAAGCCTTGAAAAAGAAAAGACTTCTTCCTCTAAGATAGAAGGAAAGGAGAAGAGTAAGAGAGTGGAGATAGGTAAAGTGAAGGAGAGAGGATTTTTTTGAGATGGTCCTGATCTTGGAGAAAGAAAGAAGGGGGATGGGGACCTCAGAAGAGCATTGTCTATTAGGAATATGAGAGATTTCTCTTTTTCCTTTCCTCTTTCCTTCTTATACCCTCTTTCTTTTCTTTCTCTTTCTCCTTTGTTCCCTTCTTTCTTTGTCATTTCTTTCATTATTTCCCTTTACTTTTACCCCTTCCTTTCCTTCTTTCTCACGTCTGTCTTATTTCCCCATAAATTCCTTTCCACTTCTTTCTGCCTCTGCCTCTTTTTACCTTCTTTTCCCTCTCTTTGTCACTTCTCTATTTCTTTGAGCATAGACAAAAATGTAAAAGTGGTACATTTAATATACTTTAACTGTCAAGATAGGGGAAGTTACTTCCAACTGGGGAAGGGAAGGTTTCCCAGAAGAGGTGACATTTGTATTGGCCTTGAGTAGGATTATGGCAGGCTGTTATGTGGAAAGAAGTTTATTTCAAGTTTCAGAGAGCTGGGTGCCAGTGCCCTGGATAGTATATTCTTATTTAATGTTACCAGAGCAAGGTTCTAAGCTATATCTCATTTACCTCAGGTCTCAGTCCGCAGTGAGGAACAAGAATTACAGGAGATCATACCTCTAAGAACAGAACAAGAACCCAGAATATGCCTTCAGTCTGTGCAAGCCCAGCCAAAGTGTGAATCTGCAGAACTTGAAGCCCAACAGAAGCAAGGTAAAGAAGGAAGACCCATCTTGGGAGGAAGGGGAAGATGGGGGCCAACGTAGGACCCTGGGACTCTTTTGTACTTTGTGCTGTTTGTGAGCATGGAAGTCAGGAAGGTCTCTCAAGAACTCTGATGGCTCATGCATAGACCGGAGGCAGCCTGGTTTATCACTCTGAAACTTTTTTTCTCTTTATGTTACTATTTTCTGAATCCTGACTGTATTTTATTTGAAAACACTTGGTTTAGTCCTTCTGATAGTTATTTTCCTCTATACTGACTTCCTTCCTATGTATAGCCTTTATCCTACCAGACAGTACCACTGTCTTGCAATTTATTCTGTGTCCTTCAGTAAATAAACCTTTGCCCCATGATCTCTTCAGCTAACTTTCAGATGGTTCAGGGAAAAATACATATATGTATATATATGTATTATATATATACATATATGTATATACATATATAATATATATATACACACATACATATATTACTCTTGTAAAGAGAAAGAGTAATAAAGCAGATGTGGCAAAATGTTCAAAGTGGGTGAAGGGGTGAAAGAATGTACCTTCCTTATTTCCAGTTTCTCTGTTTTTTCACTTACTTTCTAAAAACAGGTGAAAATCCACATTGTTGAAAAAAGTAATAACCTTAAGTTACCCAGTGAAAAGTTTGCCTGCCACTCAATTACCCTAGCCATTTGGTCTCCTTACCTCTATTTTGAAATAGGTTGTCACTGTTACTAGTTTCTTGTGTGTCCTAGAGATTTTTAACCATATATGTATATTTCTCATATTCTAATATATTTTCCTCTCTTTATCACTAAGATTATAGAACCTTGCATTTTTTATTTCTTAACAGCTGCTAAATATTAAAATATATCACTATATCAGGCTCCCCAGGTGGCTCAGTGATAAAGAATCCACCTACCAATGCAGGAGACAAGGGTTCATTCCTTGGGACGGGAAGATCCCTTGGAGAAGGAAATGGCAACCCACTCTAGTATTCTTGTTTGAGAGATCCCACGGGCAGAGAAGCCTGGTGAGCTACAGTCCATGGGGTCACAAAAGAGTTGGACAGGACTTAGTGACTAAACAACAACAATATGGCTATATCATGCAATTAACTTAGTCTTCTCCTGCTAATAACATTTAAGTTGGCCCCACTCTTTTACTATAACAAATAGTGCTGTGATAAATAACCATATGTGTGCATATATCTGTAGCATAAATTCCTTCTAGGTGGAATTACTAGGTCAAAGGTTATATATATATTTGTAATTTTGATATATATTGTCAAATTGCCCTCTAATAAAGCTTGGATCAATTTACACTCTTACTGGCAATGTTTGATTTTCATGTTGTGAGCACAGTGTTACATCAAGCTTTTGGCAAATCCAATAGGTGAAAATTATATTCAATATTGTTTAAATCTACTTTTCCCTTATTGTGAGGGGGAGCATCTTTTCTTGTGTTTAAGAGCTGTTCTATTTCCTTTCATGGAAGCCATCAGTTTTTTTCTTTGCCCAGTTTTCTATTTGGTTACTGGTCTTTTTCTTAACAGTTTTTGGAGTGCTTGAGTTTATTAGTTCTGTATTCTAGTGCCATTTTATAGTCATGCGAGATCTCTAAGTTCTTCTGTAATTTTTCATTTGAATAATTTTATGTTGCCTAATGAAAGTTGCCTTTTTCAACCATAAGAAACTAATGAGTATGATCCATTTTTAATTTCAGATATTGAGACTGGAAATGAGTATAGGAATTTAAAGCAAGAAGTTTCTCCAGAAATGAAACCATATGGGAATATAGCTAGCAAATTTGAAAATGAAATGTCTCAACCAGCTAGGTATGAAAAAACATATGAACCTGAAGAAAAAACAGGAGAGTCTTCTGAATATTCAAGGGAGGATAAAGAACCTACATGTGATGAAAATGGAGTAAGTTTGACTGAGAACTTAGATCTTTCTGAACACCAGAGAATTTGTCCAGGAGAAAAGCCTTATGTATGTGATGTCTGTGGAAGAGCTTTTAGTCAACACTCACGTTTTGTAGAACATCAGAGGATCCATACTGGAGACAGGCCCTACAAATGCAAAGAATGTGGAAAAACTTTCCGTGGGAGAACTGTGCTTATTCGACACAAAATAATACACACAGGAGAGAAACCCTATAAATGTAATGAGTGTGGCAAAGCCTTTGCCCAGTGGTCAGCTCTTAATCAACATCAGAGACTTCACACAGGAGAGAAACACTACCACTGTAATGAATGTGGCAAAGCCTTTAGCCAGAAAGCAGGCCTCTTTCACCATCTCAAAATTCACACAAGAGATAAACCTTATCATTGTACTCAGTGTAATAAAAGTTTTAGTCGGCGTTCAATTCTTACCCAACATCAAGGAGTTCATACTGGGGCAAAGCCCTATGAGTGCAGTGAGTGTGGAAAAGCCTTTGTTTATAACTCCTCCCTTGTTTCCCATCAGGAGATCCACCACAAAGAAAAATGCTATCAGTGTAAGGAATGTGGGAAGTCCTTCAGTCAGAGCGGCCTTACTCAGCATCAGAGAATCCACAATGGAGAGAAACCCTACAAATGTGATGTATGTGGAAAAGCCTTTATTCAGAGGACAAGTCTTATAGAACATCAACGAATTCACACTGGAGAGAGACCCTATCAATGTGATAAGTGTGGGAAGGCTTTCACTCAAAGATCAGTCCTCAAGGAACATCAGAAAGTGCACACTGGAGAGAGGCCCTATAAATGCAATGAGTGTGGGAATGCCTTCCGAGGAATCACGAGCCTCATTCAGCATCAGAGAATCCACACTGGGGAGAAACCCTACCAATGTGACGAATGCGGCAAAGCCTTCAGACAGAGGTCAGATCTTAGTAAACACCAGAGAATTCATAACAGAGGTGATCCCTATACATGTAAAGTGCGTGGGGAGTCATTTACACAGAACTCAGCTCTTATTCAACATCAGACTACCCACAAAGCAGAAAAATCTGGTTCTGTGTGATAACTGCAGGGAAACTATCTCACAGAATTCAGGCTAAGGAGAAATACAAGCTATGAGATGATCAGGACAAAAGGTTAGTCACTATAGCTATACGGAAACCTTGGATATTTCATAAAAAATTCACTGTGTGCTCCTTTTCTCAAAAGAGTTTACAACCTAGTTTCGAAGATAATAGGTCCACCTATTTAGTTAAGGCCACAGGACAGTAGAATTGATGCTCAAATATTATAGAATTAAAGTGGCACTTGACAAGCAGTAAGTGCTATAAATTCTGAAGGAGAGATCACTGGTGTCTGAAGTAGTCAGGAAAGATTTTAAAGATAAAGGTTTGATGGGGATATTTGGAAGGCAAAAGGGAGAAAACATTTAGAATAGAACAAATTAATCAGAGTGCCTGTGGTTTGCAAGCATCAGTGACAAAACAAGCCAACCTAAAGAAAGTTCATGCAGTTGGGCAGCTGATGGTATTGTGTTGGAAACACAACAAGGGCAGACGCTGGGAGGTCAGAATGCCAGTAATTTCACCGAATATTTTGACACTTAAAGAATTTTTCTCATTTAATTTCTAAAATGTTTCTATAAATTAAAATGATTCTCCACTGTAAAAATGAGGATATTCTTGCTTATGGAGATGATGACACAGCTACAGTATTACACAAAGGAAGAGACCAGAGGCTCAAGTGCAGGTCATTACAGTTTTTAAGTTCTGTTCATTACAGGAGTGATTCCTCAACATCAGTGAACATCAGAATCACCTTGGTGCTTGTTGAACATACCTGAGTCCCACTTGCAGATACTGTGCTTCATTAGGTCTGAGATGGGGATTGAGAATCTTCATTTCTGTAGCTCCATAGTCACTTGATGTGCTATACGATTTGAGAAACATTGCATTGAATCACAGTTGCCAGTGAAGTGAGGAAGCATGAATACAGGCCACTGCAGATTTTTAGCATGAGGAAAGCCCTTCAGGGGACATGTGCCAGCAGCTCTTTACAATGAACAGGGAATTAGACCACCATCATGCCTAAAAATTAGGGTTTCACAATGGCCTTTCTAGCCCTTCAAATTTAAATGTTTCAAAACAGACCCACCTACATTCCAAGGCTCCATGGGGTCTTCTGAGTGCATGCTTTGTGTGTGTGTGTGTGTGTGTGTGTGTGTGTTAGGGGAGGGATGCTGGTGTTCTCTGTTTTATACTTCTCTTTTTTCCCACCTCTGTGTTATGAATTCTTTTACAATTTTTTGACTTGTATACTTTCTTGAGCGTATTAAAAGAGCCAAAGATTAGTGATTCTTTCCTTCAGGCTTCAGGAAAAAAATTAACTGAAAACTGGTTGACATTTCTCCTATATTACTGAGTAAATTCTGTTTTTGATGAGAATCTATGATGATTACTGTACTAGGTAGCAGGCAAGTCACAGAAGTACATATAGCTCCTTGTCTGTTTATCTCTTTACAGAAATCATATTTAGTCTCTGCTGAGATGTTCATTTATTTCTTTTCCTTTCTGCCTTGCCACAGCAAACTCCACAGTTCGTTCCTAGGACTACGTTCCCACCCCACCCCACCCAACTTCAGTCCCCTCATCTCTCACTTCTAGCTGGTCAGTGGGTTTGAAGTGGTGAGATAGTGACAGAAGAGGTAGAGGAGAAAAAAGAAGGGTAATTCACCACTCTTTAACTAGTCCCAACAACCTTTCTGCCCAGCCCTGTCTTTATCCACCTCCCCCTTCTGTAAAAGACTCTACCCCCATTTCCCTAGTGCCCCTATCTCCTGTCCCTCTATCCATAATCCCTGTATAATACATAAGAATATCATCATTGGATTTGAACCAGAAAAGTCCCTAGTCCTATAGAAATATATATGTTCCTAGCTTTCTAAATTGTAATTGTGAACACATTTTCTCTTAAAAATGATAATAGTACTTTAGGCATATAAAGTGTCATACTGGTTTTTGTGATTAGAATTTACAATGATTGTGGGAAAACTTTCTGGGTTCACAACATAGGAAAGCAAATTAACATTTGGAAAACAATTCATTCACAAGTGGACTGTTTATTTAATAATAAGACCAACATTGGAATTGTGCACCTAGGCACTGAGGCAGCTAGGATTGAAAACCTAATTTTTTATGTCTAGGAAACAAGGATCCTAGAACTAAGCCTGAAGGCCCTAGCTGTAAGTATTGATGCGTGCTAAATTGCCTCAGTTGTGTCCAGCTCTTTGCAACACTATAGACTAGCCTGCTCCTCCTCTGGGATTCTCCAGGCAAGAATACTGGAGTGGGCTGCCATGCCCTCCTCCAGGGGATCTTCCTGACCCAGGAATCAAACCCACATCTCATATGTCTCCTGCATTGGCAGGCGGGTTCTTTATCACTAGCACCATCTCTTTCAGAATTTTCCACAGTTTATTGTGATCCACACAGTCAAAGGCTTTGGCATAGTCAATAAAGCAGAAATAGATGTTTTTCTGGAGCTCTCTTGCTTTTTCCATGATCCAGAGGATGTTGGCAATTTGATCTCTGGTTCCTCTGCCTTTTCTAAAACCAGCTTGAACATCTGGAAGTTCACGGTTCACATATTGCTGACACCTGGCTGTATATTGTCACCCTGCTTATTTAACTTATATGCAGAGTATATCCTGAGAAACGCTGGGCTGGAGGAAACACAAGCTGGAATCAAGATTGCCGGGAGAAATATCAATAACCTCAGATATGCAGATAACACCACCCTCATGGCAGAAAGTAAAGAAGAACTAAAGAGCTTCTTGATGAAAGTGAAAGAGGAGAGTGGAAAGTTGGCTTAAAGCTCAACATTCAGAAAACTAAGATCATGGCATCTGGTCCCATCACTTCATGGCAAATAGATGGGGAAACAGTGTCAGACTTTATTTTGGGGGGCTTTAAAATCACTACAGATGGTAATTGCAGCCATGAAATTAAAAGACACTTACTCCTTGGAAGGAAAGTTATGACCAACCTAGATGGCATCTTAAAAAGCAGAGACATTAAAGCAGGGACCTTTGCCAACAAAGGTCCGTCTAGTCAAGGCTATGGTTTTTCCAGTAGTCATGTATGGATGTGAGAGTTGGAATATAAAGAAAGCTGAGTGCCAAAGAATTGATACTTTTGAACCGTGTTGTTGGAGAAGACTCTTGACAGTCCCTTAGACTGCAAGGAGATCACTCTTGAGGGTTCATTGGAGGAACTGATGTTGAAGCTGAAACTCCAATACTTTGGCCACCTGATGCGAAGAACTGACTCATTTGAAAAGACCCTGATGCTGGGAAAGATTGAAGGCAGGAAGAGAAGGGGATGACAGAGGATGAGATGGTTTGATGGCATCACTGACTCAATGGAGATGAGTTTGAGCAGACTCCAGGAGTTGGTGATGGACAAGGAGGCCTGGCGTGCTGTGGTACAAGGGGTTGTGAAGAGTCGGACATGACTGAGCGACTGAAGTGAACTAAACCAGATGTGAACCGAGCCAGATGGTTATCACTGTCTTGGTGATATCGAAATCACTGCAGATGATGACTGCAGCCATGAAATTAAAAAGATGCTTGCTTCTGGGAAGAAAAGTTATGACCAACCTAGACAGCATATTAAAAAGCAGAGACATTACTTTGCCAAAAAAAAAAGTCCATCTAGTGAAAGCTATGGTTTTTCCAGTAGTCATGTATGGTTGTGAGAGTTGGAATATAAAGAAAGCTGAGTGCTGAAGAATTGATGCTTTTGAATTGTGGTGTTGGAGAAGACTCTTGAGAGTCCCTTGGACAGCAAGGAGATCCAACCAGTCCATCCTAAAGGAAATCACTCCTGAATGTTCATTGGAAGGACTGATGCTGAAGCTGAAACTCCAATACTTTGGCCACCTGATGTGAAGAACTGACTCATTTGAAAAGACCCTGATGCTGGGAAAGACTGAAGGCGGGAAGAGAAGGGGATGACAGAGGATGAGATGATTGGATGGCATCACTGACTCAATGGACATGAGTTTGAGTAAACTCTGGGAGTTGGTAATGGACAGGGAGGGGAGGCCTAGTGTGGTGCAGTCCCTGGCATTGCAAAGAGACATGACTGAGCAACTGAACTGAATGGAACCAAGACAGTGTTTACTAAGGCAAAAGCACTTGGAGAGGTTGGGGGAGAATCAAATTTCTAAAGCAGTGAAAAGTAAAGTGAGCTTTAAACATGGGTTTCAGATGAAAAGGTATCCTGACAATCGCAAAAGGGTTCCAAAGAGTGTAATAGACAGGGACTGAAAGGAAGGAAGATGGACCCCTCTGATAAAAAAGAAAAAATGTGGGGAGGGGTTGACCAGGGCTGTAGGATTGAGAAATTTCCTGGGGCATGGTGGGTGAAGATGGAGGTGGAGAGTGATCAGATGGAAGCACTTAGAAAAGCTGTGCACTCCTGTCGTCACAATGAAGTAGCCTCTTCCATTAATATCCAGTGATTGACCATTAGAGTTGTTACAGTTAAAACAAAGTCATTATTCTTGGCAATCTTTAGGAATAGATGAAGGGATTCATTAACAGTATTATGTGATATTTACTAATTACTTGCTAAGGGCCAGACATTACTAAATGCTTTGCTCACACTATTTCATTTTTACCTGGGGAAATGGAAGTCAGTAAAACTACTTGAGGTCACAGAGTTAGTGTGTGGGGGACCAGGATATGAACTCAGCAGATCCAGAACCCACTCTGTTTCAGAACAAACTGCATATTGCAGTGGTATTCAGGGCTTTGAGTTATTAGTGAGTAATAGTAGTGAAAGTCACTTAGTCATGTCTGACTCTTGCGACCCCATGGACTGTAGCCTGCCAGGTTCCTCTGTCCATGGGATTCTCCAGGCAAGAATACTGGAGTGGGTTGCCATTTCCTTCTCCAGGGCATCTTCCCGACCCTGGAATCGAACCCATGTCTCCTGCATTGCAGGCAGATTCTTTACCAACTGAGCCAGGAGGGAAGCCCTCTTTTGAGTTATTACCTATAGAAAAATTTTCAACTATCAAAATTATGGAAAATACTTCTAGAGTGATAATATCCCCATCCTCTTGTATACTAAATCTTGGATGAAGTTTGGCCAGTGTAAATATCTAATTCTTGTTGCCTGCAGAATGAGGATGTATGCAGGAGATGTTTCAAGTTAAAAATGGTCTCTTTATAGGAAAGGATCACACTCCTAGCTTAGAATCATTGTTTTCTGCATTATTCTGACAGAATAAGGGACATTTGCCTGTCTAATACAAATCATAGAGATTAGATAATATCCCCATTATGGATCTATCCAGTAACTCACTATGGGTACATCAATACCTTTGATGAGGGTTTTTAAAAGCGATCTTATATTTGTAGCTAGTACCATTTCTTGGACTTAAAAAACCATAGATAAGTATATATTATATATTTCTTTCAGTTACTCTTCCTGACTCCACACGCCCAGAATTTATTTGAGCAATGAGTGTGCTTATTTAACAGAGGATAATCATTTTGATTGGGGCTTCTCAGGTGGCTCAGTTGCAAAGAATCTGCCTGCCAATGCAGAAGTGGGTTTGATCCCTGGGTTGGGGAGATCCCCTGAAAAAGGAAATGACAACCTACTACAGTATTCTTGCCTGAGAAGTCCCATGGACGGAGGAGCCTGGCAGGCTTCAGTCCATGGGGTCACAAGAGTAAGACATGACTAAGCGACTAAACTATTATTTTGATACACTGTTAATAGAATTTTTTCAACTTTCAAGCTTTTACACTGCAGATTTTACGTTATAAAGCTCCACCAGCAGTTCATCGTTTTATAAGAAATTCTTTGGATCTTTTCTCCTTCCAAATGTTTCTGGGTATAACTGATAAGGAGTTCATGTACATTATTCTTGTACATAGTACTTTAATATATTTATAAAGTAGGTATGGATATATTATATATATATATATAATATATATATATTGTATTTATATATATAATCTGATTTTATATATATAAAATTTGATTTCGACAAAACCAACTTTGATAAGTATTTTAAACTCACCAGTTGATTACCTCCCTAGCTCACATTGTGAGGTCATTATTGAGAGCCAGAAGTTATCCATTGCTTTCTTGAAAACAGTGTATTCTCTTCACACTCATGTAAAAGACCTTTTCCAGGTCTGAAAACCCAGAAGTCAAGGCTCCCAGAGATTTCCCCCATCACAGTTCAAGGTGATCTTTGGGGATATATGTTTGCTCCACCAGTCATTTTCCTAAGCCCAAATGGCCTGGTCCTGGGTACTCCAAGGATTCCTAAGAGGAGGCCATTTGTTACCTCTGATTTATGCAGAGCTTCATTATTCCTGTCTGCACTTTATATCAGAGAAGGCGATGGCACCCCTGTCCAGTACTCTTGCCTGGAAAATCCCATGGATGGAGGAGCCTGGTAGGCTGCAGTCCATGGGGTCGCTCAGAGTTGGACATGACTGAGCGACTTCACTTTCACTTTTCACCTTCATGCATTGGAGAAGGAAAGGGCAACCCACTTCAGTGTTCTTGCCTGGAGAATCCCAGGGATGGGGGAGCCTGGTGGGCTGCCGTCTATGGGGTCGCACAGAGTCGGACACGACTGAAGCGACTTAGCAGCAGCAGCACTTTATATGCACTTCATACATTTTGACCTAGTGCCTCAGCTCAGCCTACTTAAGTGAAATATTTAAGAGTATGTGTCTTACCATTTTATTCCCAATAAAGAAGGAGGCGGTTTAGAACTCTACAGCTTGCCGTAGCCAAATTAGCTGAGTGACATTGGGCCTCAGTTTCCTCATAATGTAAAATATTGCTAAAGTACCTTCCTCTGCTTGGGGAGTTATAGGATAATAGTTATATGGATAAATGAGTTTTATATAAAGTGCTTAGAACAGTGCTTAGCACCTAAGTACTTTATTTGTTGTTCAGTTGCTAAGTCGTGTCTGACTCTGTGACTGCATGAAATGCAGCATTCCAGGCTTCCCTTGTCCTTCATTATCTCCCATAGTTTGCTTAAACTCATCCATTGAGTTGGCTTTGCCATCCAACCATGTCATCTTCTGTCATCCCCTTCTCCTCTTGCCCTCAATCTTTCCCAGCATTATATTCTTCCCCAATGAATTGGTTCTTTGCATCAGGTGGCCCAAGTATTGGAGCTTCAGCATTAGTCCTTCTAATGAATATTCAGGGTTGATTTCCTTTAGGATTGACTAGATTAGTTTGATCTCCTTGCTGCCCAAGGGACTCTCAAGAGTCTTCTCCAGCAGCACAATTTGAAAACATCAATTCTTTGGCGTTCAACCTTCTTTATGGTCCAACTTTCAACTCTGTACGTGACTAATGGAAAAATTATAGCTTTGACTCAATGGCCCTTTGTCGGTGAAGTGATGATGTCTCTGCTTTTTTAATACTCTGTCTAGGTTTGTCATAACTTTCCTTCCAAGGAGCAAGTGTCTTTTAATTTTGTGGCTGCAGTCACCATCTGAAGTGATTTTGGAACCCTAGAAAATAAAAATCTGTCACCGTTTCCACTTTTCCCCTACTTGCTATGAAATGATGAGACCAGATGTCACGATCTTAGTTTTTTGAATGCTAAGTTTTAAGCCTGCTTTTTCACTCTCTTCTTTCACCTTCATCAAGAGGCTCTTTAGTTTCTCTTTGCTTTTTGCCCTTAGAGCGGTATCATCTGCATATCTGAGGTTGTTGATAGTTCTCTTGGCAATCTTGATTCCCGCTTGAGATTCAAGAGCTTTATAGATGTTTGCTTTGTTTATTGCCCTGGGTTCTCTCAAATGCGTGGCCTCTAGAAGCTCCTCTCTCCTCTCTTCTCCTCTTGAAGGCAAGAGGAGAAGGGGAGGACAGAGGATGAGATGGTTGAATGGCATCACCAACTCAATGGACATGAGTTTGAGTGATCACCGGGAGTTGGTGATGGACAGGGAGGCCTGGTGTGCTGCAGTCCATGGGGTCGCAAAGAGTCAGACACGACTGAGTGACTGTACTGACTGACTGACTAGAAGCTCCAGCCCCAGGCCAGAGATTACCTGTAACCACGCTGCAGATTTCCCAAGACTGCTGCATTGTTGCCGCTGAGATGAAAGCTCCCTCTCTGCTCTACTTTTTATCTTGGACTCTGATGAACAGTGGACGGCAGGAGATAAACATCGCCTAAACTGCCTGGGAAAGGTTTTCCTATCTTTTGTTTCTACCTACCCTTGTTAGTTATCAGCTATAACTAGCAGCCAGGGGGGTTCACTTTTTGTCTTGGGAGCTGCTCTTTCGAGCTTCTGTAGTGGGAAGGCGAACCCTGGCGGGAGGAGACTGTCGAGCCCCAGCCTCAGAGCGCAGCCCACTGGAGTTACCCAACCCAGCTGCCCAAACCTGTGCTGCTCAGCAGGGGCGGGGATGCTGCCAGGCAACCATAGGAGAGAACCTCCAGGTTCCTAGAGAAGACTGAAGGGTAAGCCAGCCGTTGATTGCTGAAGGCTTAGAACTGCGAGTTTTTTGGCCTCTGTGTTGTAGGGGTCGGTGGTCACCGATTCCTAGACTCCGGCTTTGACTCCGTGTATATCTGGCCCTTTGGGGACTCTGCTGAAGTTCAGTGTGATGATTGATATGCAGGGGAAAGTTAAAGATGGTTTCCAAGTCTTGAGTTGTAATAGGATGTTGAGGATGTTGAGAAAGAGGAAAGTCCTGAACCTCAGTTTGGTAAAAGGAAAGTTGCGTTCTTTTAAGATGATCCCACTCATGACTCTCCCTAGAATAAATAGGAACAAATTAGGAGTCCACTTACTGGTTGTGCGACTTTTAGCAAATAGTTCAATTCCTCTGTGCCTCAGTATCATTCATGTGTCAGATGGAATTATAAAATCTTAGATGAGTTAAATTTACAGTCAATTTTCAATAACCGTTATTTTCTGATCTCTGATGGTTTACTGTTTGAGATTCTCAGAAGAGGGGAACCAAAGGGAAGAGGGTCATGGTCTTTCTCCCAAGCCTGATTAACTTAAACATTTAGGAAGTAAGAGTTTTAGCAGATAGTGCTGGATAATAGTTTGCAGTCATTCCCACTCATATATTTTTTAGCTTTCTGACAGAGTTCCTTTTTTCTTTCAGTGCATTACCAGGTAAGTGAATTTTGGGGTAAGAGCTAAATAAAATTCAGAGTTTCTGTTAATTGTGTTGTTTTATGCCTCAGGAAGAAGACTAGCTACAAGGAAATACTTCTGAAAAATCAATGTGAACCACAAGCTGGAGTGAATCTTCTTCTGAGCTCGCTTATTCCAGAATGGCAGTCCTCTTGCAGAAAAGACCTCTACTAGTGACTGATGGTAGAGGGCCAGGGTTGTGCCTGTCCAAGAATCAGACTGGCACAGCAAAATCTTTCTTCAAATTTTAAGTTGTTGCTACCAGGAAATAGCTACTTGAACCTCACAGGTCTGTCAGAAGATGGGTAACTCTGCCCACAGATGCAGAGAGCAGAGATACAGACCGAGGAGCAGGTGCTAAAGTAGGTCCTGACCTCTGCCTGGAGAACTGCAGACCTAGGGAGGATAATATCATCCAGAATGTGGAAAAGAGGCATCAGTTATGCTGGAGGAGTTAGAGACAGTTTGATGGACAAGCCTTAAGGCGGGAAGGGTTGGGAGGATGATTTATGGCTTGAGTAGTGAAAGGAATAACAACATAGAAAGCAGCAAAACCGAATTTCAGGACCCATCAGATGTATTTGGAGCCATAACCCCGTATCACCTTCATGGGCTTTAATTCATGTACACCTCTGGAACGTTCTCTCTCTATATTTGGTTTTTATTGGTGGTGGTGGTGGTGTATGAGTATTTTTACTGAGGGACTAGCTTCATATTCAATTTTCCAAGACCATCTCTTCATCCCATTGCTTTTAGGGTCCAGGTAGAACAAGGATAGAACAAGATATGCTTTTGGGAAGATAGTGCCCTGGAATCAGAAGTGTCAGGTCCAGACTGTTAAAATGCTTAGTTTTACTCTCACAGTATTGCCTTATGAAATGAAAAGCAGATGAGAAAGCAAATCTGCTGAGAAAGAAGACATCTTTGAAAGGCAGCTTTTTAGAACTATTGTAAGTAGTATTTTTTCCCTGGGAACTGTGCACCTACCCATCTCCTCATTGCCCAATTCTTTAGGTAGAAGCTGTTATTCATATTTGTGGAGGTGTTTGTGTTTTGTTGTTTTGACTTTTTCAACTTCTTTAGCTTCAAAATGTTTTTCTTCTTATCTTTTAATCCTGAATATTACCTGAAAAAGTTATCTTCCCCACTGTAATTTTTCCAGTTTACTTATTTCCCCACATCAAAATAGTATGGATTTTTGAAACTAATTTACCTGTTGCTTCAAGTTAACTTTTATTATATGCCATTGTTTGTGGATCCACTTAACAAACATTTATGGAACATTTTGTTTGTAGTAGTGGCCTCAATACATTTCATTTTGTTTAAATGGTACTTATAATTACCCTTTAGCAAATTAAATTTCTCTTGGTTTCATGATATTCTCTTTTTTTCATGTATGTATTAAAACTGATCTCTTCTTAACTTTTTTGATTATACCTTCCTGATTCTTTGTCATATTTTGTGAGAAAATTCTCCATGCTCTTCCAGTTTCTTTCTTCCCAGCTCTCGCTTCTCAAACTGGAACCTCATATGCCTTCTTGGGTATTTTTCAAAACTGAGATGGCAGTTTAGGGAAACTGAAAAAGCATGCACTTTAGGTAAAACTGAGTTTTATCTTTATCACTGTTTCTCATCATTAATCTCATGATCTCAGGAGAAGAGACAACTGACATTTGAATTGTCTATGCATTTTTTTAGATGGAGTTACTGAGAATGAAAATAAGGACTTGTCTCCAACACACAAATCTGAAGATGCTGTCATGTGGGGGGAGTCTGCAGAATTCCACCACCAGTGCAGTAAGTTAGTAAAAGCTTTAGTCACTGGTGAGTCATTACGCAGCATTAGGGAGCACATACCAAAGAAAATGCTTGAGAACAACATGTTTGTAAAGGCTTTTGTTTACAGTGGGTCCCTCCTTTCCCACTAGGAAAACTATCACAAGGGAAATGCTGTCAGTATAAAGAATGTGAGAAAGCCATATTTGACATTAGAAAATCTGCAAAAGCGAGAAACTGCATACATGTGATGACTGTAAGGAGGCCTTCATTCATCATGGAAACCTTCTAGAACATTATGTGAAGGAAGCAAGAAGGAAGGTCTTCAGCCAGAAGTCAGAACTGACTGCACTATAGATTCTACATGGGAGTCAGATCTACTAAATGTGATGAATGTGGAAATGTTTTATATGGAATCATAGCATTATTCAGCATTGGGGAGAAGATCACACTAAAGAAAAACTGAGTGTCATGGGTTTGGAAAAGTCTTCAGAGGTTGGACCTTAGAAAATATCAGGGAGTCCATATTAGAGAGGCTCTTATAAATGAGAAGATTGTAGGAAGTTGTATGGACAGATATCAAGCCTCAACAATAGAGTCTCCATGATATTGGAAAATTCATATAATTAATGTAAATGGGCAAGATGTATGGGGAATGGATATTTTAAATTGCCCATTGTAGCCACAAAGAACATTCAGTGAATTTCTCAAGTCAAGAAAAGGGCAAGTCATAAGTTCTTTTTGCTTCCAAAAGGAGTCTATAAACATGAATGATCAGGAGTTTTGAAATGAAGATGTTTACCTGCATCCCTGGACTTGTGCTACTGTCTCCAAGATGACTGTTGGGGACATGGTATTTTCCCATGCCCACTCTAATCTCACATCTTAAATTCATTCAAGTGTAGATAATATTGTCTACTGCTTGTTGTAAATTAATTCTTATGGGCTAAATAGGCTTGTATGAGTACCCCAGGACATAAAAATGACATTTGTAAAGCTTCAGTAAGCATAATGAGCCACGTCATTGAATTGTTAGTACTTTTTAAAATTTGGCACTGCTTCTGTGTTCCAACACAAGGCCAAAGAGGTGTCCATCACAGAGTATATATTTCCCAGCTTTGTTTTTTTTTTTTTAAGATAGAAAATGATATTTCACATATAGCTTTGACAGATAATAGGTTATTTTCTTTTATAGATAACACAATATAATATCCTGGAGGCTAATATTTTGAAGTAACATTACTTTCAGTTCTAAAACCTACAGGCTGAAAGAGGAAAGAATCTGTCTAAGCTGTTCTTCAGCAATTTGGCAGTATAGCCCAATCTCTATGAGAATGAAGCTTATGGATTTTATAGTAGGTCATTAAATATAGGAACCACAGATTTCAAAAGATTGCAATGATTATTTCACAGTTAGGAGTTTATATCTGCTGCAAATGCCTGAATTTTCTGAGTAGATATTATAGTCACTATTTTAAAAGACAGACTGCATTCTATTAAAGACTTTTTCAGCATTATAGAAACTACATTTTCCCCTTAATTTTATTATCACCTTGTATTACATGAAAGGATTTCCTAATATTGAACCAACCTTGCATTCCTGAAATAAATTTCACTTAGTCATGGTGTTTTCTTAATGTGTTAATGGGTTCTACTTGCTAATACTTTATTTAGTGTATTTTTACTCAATATTCATATAAAAAGCTGTCATCTTTTAGATCTGTCATTTTATTCTATATTCATGGTTAGGTTTTAATTTTACTACATCATAAAAAAAAACTTTAAGTTTTTGTTCTTTTTTGTTTGTTTTTAATGTTCTAGTACCATTTGTAAAGCATTGAAATTATCTTGTATTTGAAAGTTGAATTCTGATGTAAAACTATTTGGGGTGGGTGCTTTTTTGTGGGAAAAATGCTTTTTATGTAATTGAAATCATTTGGAGTATATTCTCTGACCACAATGGTACCAAACTATGAAATAACAGTAAGTCAACAGAAAACTCTCCAAACATTTGGAAACTAAGGAAAATATTTCTAAATAATGCCCTGGTCAGGAGGGAACTCTCAAAGGAATTTTAAAATACATAGATTGAAGGGAAATAAGTACAACCTATGACAAGATGTGAGACACAGCTAAAGAAATGTTGAGAAGGAAAATTATAGCACTAAATGCTTATATTAGAAAAATGGAATAGTCTGAAATCAATAATTGAAGTTCCTGCTTCAATAAACTAAAGATCAAGAGCAAAATAAAACCAAGGCAGTAGAAAGAAGAAAATAATAACGATAATAGCAGAAATTAATGAAATTGAGAATAGGAAAACAGGAGAAAAATCAGCAAAACATAAGCTGTCTCTTCAAAAAATTTTTCCAATAAAATATAAACTTTTAATAAAGCCAACAAGATTAAAAGAGAAGATACAAATCACTAGTGACAGGAATGAACATGGCATATCACTACAGATCTTGCATTATTTATTAAAAGCTTCACGAGGGCAGACTGAACAACTTTGCATTTATAACTCTGACAACTAGAACAATTCTTCAAAAAATTGCCCAATTCTTCAAAAGTATAAGTAACCAAAACCCAACCAAGACACAGATAATCTGAATAATCCTTTGGCCATTAAAAAAATTGAATTCATAATTTAAAGTTACCCAATCTTCAGGGCTAGAGGGCTTCACTGGAGAATTCTACCAAACATTGGAGGAAGGATGATCAGCAAATTTACAGTTTCTTTCAAGAAATAGAAAACGTTATATTTCCCAACTCTTGTCATGTTGCTAATATTACTCTGATACCATAATGAAACAATGAATGGAAACCACCTCCCCCGGAACCAGTATCTCTCATGAACTTAGATGCAATGAAATATTAGCAAATGAAATCAAGGTATTTATAAAGAGTTATATACCATAATCAAGATTTATTCCAATATGTAAAGCTATTTCAGTCTCAAGCATTTGACAAAATCCAATTCTCATTCATAATAGAAACTTTCAGCACCCTAGAAATAGAAGGTAACTTCTCCAACTTGATATAAAAGATCTGCAAAACACCTACAGCTAATTTCAAATACAATGCTTTCCCTGTAAGACTGGGATTAAGGTAAGTATGTTCACTCCCATCATTCTTACTTAACATATATTGAAAGTACTTACTGGAAGTGCACCAAGATCAAAAATGACATGAATTGAAAAAACTGCATATTTATAGGTAATGTAGTTGTACACATAGAAAATCCCAAGGAACCTACAAAAAACTTTAGGACCAGTAAGCAAATTCAACAAGATTGAAAGATACAAAATCAATGTGCAAAAATCAGTCCTATCTCTATATGCTAATAATAGACAATCAGAAATTGAAGTGTAAAATGCAATGCCATTTGTAGCTGCTCCTAAGAAAATTAAATCCTTGGGTATAAATCTAACAGAAATGTACAGGATCTGTATCTGGACTGAGACAATGACAAAAAGCTGTTGCAACTCAAAGATCTAAGTAAATGGAGACACATGCGGTGTTCATGGATTAGAAGACATGCATAGTAAAGATACCAATTCTCCCTACATTGATTTACAGGTCCAATATAAATTATTATTTCAAAACTCAAGCAAAATTTTTTGGAAGATACAGATAAGCTATCTCTAAAATTTATACAGAAAGGCAAAGGACCTAGAAAAACTACATTTTGTAAAAGTATAAAGTGGGAGCAATCACTCTGCCTGATATAGTGATCAAGAATGTGGTATTGTAGACATATAGTTCAGTGCGTCAGATTGAAGAATCCATAATTCAGTCCACACAAAAATGCCCAACTGATTTTTCACAAAGATACAGAAACAGTTCCGTGGAGGAGGGATAGCCTTTTCGGAAAAAGGTGCTGATGCAATTGGACATCCATAGCCAAAAACGTAAAAACAACTCAGCTTGAACCATACACCTTATATTTACAAAAAGCTGAAAATAGATCATGGAGCTAAAACATAAAACCATAAAGCTTCAAGGAACACATAAGAGGAAATCATCAGGACCTAGGGTTAGGCAAAGATGGTTAGAATTGATGTCAAAAGCATGATTTATTAAAGGAAAAGTTAATAATTTGGTCTTCAAAAAGATTTAAAACTTTTGCTCTGTGACTGTTAAGAGGATTAAAAGACAAACTAAAGAAATGGGAAAATATTTTTATACCATATATCTGATATAATTTATATCATATATCTTCCCTTGTGGCTCAGCTGGTAAAGAATCTGCCTGCAATGCGGGAGACCTGGGTTTGATCCCTGGGTTGGGAAGATGCCCTAGAGAAGGGAAAGGGTACCCACTCCACTATTATGGCCTGGAGAATTCCATGGACTGTATAGTCCTTGGGGTTGCAAAGAGTCAGACATGACTGAGCGACTTTCACTTCACTTCATCTGATAGAGGACTTGTACTGAGCATATAAAAAGAACTTACCTAATGGCAGCAATTAAGCAATTTGGCCATGGGCAAAATCATGAACAGACATTTTACTGAAGAGTAAATTGCCTCTTCAAACAATGGAGGCACTGTGCCATTCACTATTTCATGCCCCCCATATCACCTCCCAACTACCCTCACTCCTAAAGTTACTTTAGCTTCTTTTTCTTCATTGTAAGTTTAAATTCTATCAGCTGAATTTAGGCATGCATTTTTAAAAACAAAAACGTGAAGAAAGAAATTTAATATAAGCACTTCAAGGGTTATAAACACCACCCACCAGAAGAGTATTGTCTGCTTGACTGGGAGCTTAGGGAGTAATATGAAGGACTCTATCCTGCAAAGGTGGCTGGAACACTGGGGACCCTTTTTTCCCTAAAGTAACTGAGTTGGGAAGAGACCAGGAGGCACAGAAAGATCAGCCCCACATCAGAAGCATAGATTTGCACTGACTTTAAGTAATCTACTCAGCCCCAAGAAACATGTTTAATAACTAAGGCATTATGCAGCTGGATGCAATCCTACCTTTAGGTACTTAACTCCTAAATATTCATCAGCAGGTAGGATACACTGTTGAATCTCAGGGAAGTCTTTTTATATCTTGTATCTTAGCCAATGTGATATAGGTACAACAGAAAAACCATTAATTGTGAAAATAGGTATGTGAACACTTCGGTCTCTAGCAGTAGGTACCAGCGGGATTTTATGTTGATATGAAAGAGCAAGTAGAATCAACCAATGTTTGGAATCATTCATTCATCAGGAAGCCTGCTAGGTGCTCTGAATACAGTAGTGAGCCAGTCATTATCTCCTGTGTCTCAGCCTCATACCAGCCCTTCTTTTCCTGATCTGTAAGCAGGGTAAGGAGGCTCCAAACATTATTTCCTACGTTCTTACTGTTATTTGTAAGAACTAGAGATCAAAAGGGGGAAGCATGATTAACAGTTTTAATACTTAGCTAATGCCCGTAACTGCAGTATTGTGATGGATAATTTTGTGTCCTTTTGACTGAGCCACAGGATACCCAGATATTTGGTCAAACATTTTTCTTGGTGTGTCTGTGAAAGTGTTTTGGGATGACATTAGTGTTTGAATTGGTTAACTGCATAAAGCAGATTTTTCTTCCTAATGTGGATGGTCATCCTCCAATCAGGTGAAGACCTGAATAGAACAAGAAAGTCTGATCCTGTATGGAGTAAGAGGGAACTCCTCCTGCCTGATGGCATTGACCTGCCTTCAGATTTGTCTTTTCCTGCCTTCAAACTTGAAGCATTGGTTCTTCTTGATTCTCAAACCTGCTGGCTTTTGGACTGGAATCTCACCATCAGCTTTCTTTGGTCTCCAGCTTGCCAGCTGCACATCTTCTCAGCCTCCATAATCATGTGAGTCATTTTTTATAATAAATCTCATTATATATACATCCTATTGGTTATGTTTGTCTGGAGAACACAGACTAATACAAGTATGTTCAGGAAGTTTGAAAATCATAAAATAGATTTTTATCAGTTTAAGGATTCAAAATAACTATATTGTTTATTATTGTAAAAATCATTTACATTAGGATTTCTTAAATTTGTGTCCCTTAAAAACTTTGAAATACCAAAGCTTGGAACCTGGCATAAAAACAGGGACTTGGACAGATCTGCAAAAACTTTTGGATAAACAAGTAAGAATGTATCACAATGGTAAAGCCATCCATTGTGAGAGGTGGCAGAAAACCTTGAAATACCTGAATTCATGAGTCCTTGAGTGATATTGTAAATAAGGAAGAAATTGTTGCTGATGCCAGAAACCAAGTGAGAAGTGTGAGCAGATTCAAAAGCAAAAACATATTTCTGTAATAAAGAGAAGGGATGCACTAACAAAGTTTGCAGGAAAGTAGTCATTTTGAAACACTTTTGTAAAAGCAATTCCATTTGAAATATACATAATAAATATTTCTTTCATAATGCTGACTAAAAAAAAACTTGTCACTTGAATTCATAAGACTGCAATTTTGACTGTCATGAAGAAAAAAAAACATGGTTTACAAAGTATGTTCAAAGGAAAGTAGATAACCTGAGAAGTTAACTTAATGGTTAAAGTTGTTATCATGAGTACTGGAGGAGGTGGTACCACACAGCTGGTTTGGGATTCAATATATAGCAAGACCAAGACAGTCAACACTAAATATGGAGTTTAAACCGTAAGTCATACTTGTTTTAAATACCTGGTATGAACCCACTGACCCAGAGAAGTTTGAACTTAGTAACTGTAAGTTTTGATATAGTCTGTGTTACAGCTGGGGAGAGGGAGAAGGTTTGTGAGGAGGATGGCAGAGGCTTTAGAGAGCCCTTGGTCAGGCCCAAGGGAACTAAAAGATAAGAACCAAGATGCTAAGCTTTAGAGAAGCTATTATTTTATCCTGACTTAATAACTGATTTTCACATTGCCTGCATAGGGACATTTTTTTTTTCTTCAAGAGTAGCAAAATTAATGTCAGGGAAACATTAATAAAAATGTAATTCCATATGTAATTGCTGCTGCTGCTGCTAAGTCACTTCAGTCGTGTCCAACTCTGTGCGACCCCATAGACGGCAGCCCACCAGGCTCCTCCGTCCCTGGGATTCTCCAGGCAGGAACATTGGAGTGGGTTGCCATTTCCTTCTCCAATGCAGCAAAGTGAAAAGTGAAAGTGAAGTCGCTCAGTCCTGTCCGACTCTTAGCGACTCCATGGACTGCAGCCTATCAGGCTCCTCCATCCATGGGACTTTCTGGGCAAGGATACTGGAGTGGGATGCCATTGCCTTCTCCGATATGTAATTATGTATGATTAATAATCACAATGTATGATTACAATGTGAATCATAATTCGTATTGATTTAATGAAAAAGAAGCTATTTAAGGCATTTATACTAGCATTCCTAGTCTGGTAAAGAAATTTGTATTCCCTTTGATTCTGTCACAAGTAACCCCACCCTTATCCCTACTCTGTCAATCCTATGTGCTTGGCAAAACACGCACTAGATTGACTCAGAATCTAGCACCTCACAGTTAGGAACAAGCACAAACAGTTTTGGTGACAAATTCTTCAGAACTCTAGCGGACATCAGATTTTCAGAGCTGTGAAGGTATCTCACTGGTATAGTATATGTGTGTGTGGAAGGGTGTATGTGTGTGTGTATAAGATTTCATGAATCTGACAAACCATGGAAGTTTCATTATAAGTGAGATAAATAGAGCAACAGTCTCCAGATCACAGCCTTCTACTTATCATAAAGTGTGGCTGAGAATGATTAATTAGTCAATCTGGGAGCCCTTTTAAGTTCAATAGGTGAGAACAAACCATTTCAGGTCAGACCTCTTCAAGAAAACTCTCCAATGGCCTCCATCAAACAAGTTTGTGTTGTTGTTTTTCAATCACCTAGGACGTAGAAGATAATTCATCTCAACCAGACTCTATTTTCTAACAAACATCTGATAATGTGTGGTGATAAATAAAGCCAAGTTTACAATTTTCTAGTCAGCAAGGACTCCAGGGTGGCCTCAGTTCAATGAGGAATGAACACCAACTCTGGCATATAAGACATGGGTCATGGAGAGAGAACATTTTTCCTAATGTGGCTTCTTTGATGGTGAATTGCAGCCAAAGATGGAGAAGCTCTATACAGTCAACAAAAACAAGACCGGGAGCTGACTGTGGCTCAGATCATGAACTCCTTATTATCAAATTCAGACTTAAATTGAAGAAAGTAGGGAAAACCACTAGACCATTCAGGTATGACCTAAATCAAATCCCTTATGATTTATACAGTGGAAGTGAGAAATAGATTTAAGGGCCTAGATCTGATAGATAGAGTGCCTGATGAACTATGGAATGAGCTTCGTGACATTGTACAGGAGACAGGGATCAAGACCATCCCCATGGAAAAGAAATGCAAAGAAGCAAAATGGCTGTCTGGGGAGGCCTTACAAATAGCTGTGAAAAGAAGAGAACAAAAAGCAAAGGAGAAAAGGAAAGATATTCCCATGTGAATGCAGAGTTCCAAAGAATAGCAAGGAGAGATAAGAAAGCCTTCTTCAGCGATCAATGCAAAGAAATAGAGTAAACAACAGAATGGGAAACAATAGAGATCTCTTCAAGAAAATTAGAGATACCAAGGGAACATTTCATGCAAAGATGGGCTCGATAAAGGACAGAAATGGTATGGACCTAACAGAAGCAGAAGATATTAAGAAGAGGTGGCAAGAATACACAGAAGAACTGTACAAAAAAGAGCTTCATCACCAAGATAATCATGATGGTTGATCACTCACCTAGAGCCAGACATCCTGGAATGTGAAGTCAAGTGGGCCTTAGAAAGCATCACTACGAACAAAGCTAGTGGAGGTGATGGAATTCCAGTGGAGCTATTTCAAATCCTGAAAGATGATGCTGTGAAAGTGCTGCACTCAATATGCCAGCAAATTTGGAAAACTCAGTAGTGGCCACAGGACTGGAAAAGGTCCGTTTTCATTCCAATCCCAAAGAAAGGCAATGCCAAGAATGCTCAAACTACCGCACAATTGCACTTATCTCACATGCTAGTAAAGTAATGCTCAAAATTCTCCAAGCCAGGCTTCAGCAATACGTGAACCATGAACTTCCCGATGTTCAAGCTGGTTTTTGAAAAGGCAGAGGAACCAGAGATCAAATTGCCAACGTCCTCTGGATCATCGAAAAAGCAAGAGAGTTCCAGAAAAACATCTATTTCTGCTTTATTGACTATGCCAAAGCCTTTGTGTGGATCACAAAAAACTGTGGAAAATTCTGAAAGAGATGGGAATACCAGACCATTTGACCTGCCTCTTGAGAAATCTGTATGCAGGTCAGGAAGCAACAGTTAGAACTGGACATGAAACAACAGACTGGTTCCAAATAGGAAAAGGAGTTCGTCAAGGCTGTATATTGTCACCCTGTTTATTTAACTTCTATGCAGAGTACATCATGAGAAATGCTGGACTGGAAGAAGCACAAGCTGGAATCAAGATTGCCGGGAGAAATATCAATAACCTCAGATATGCAGATGACACCACCCTTATGGCAGAAAGTGAAGAGGAACTCAAAAGCCTCTTGATGAAAGTGAAAGTAAGAGAGTGAAAAAGTTGGCTTAAAGCTCAACTTAAAGCTTAAAGCTTCAGAAAATGAAGATCATGGCATCTGGTCCCATCACTTCATGGGAAATAGATGGGGAAACAGTGGAAACAGTGTCAGACTTTATTTTTTTGGGCTCCAAAAATCACTGCAGATGGTGACTGCAGCCATGAAATTAAAAGACGCTTACTCCTTGGAAGGAAAGTTATGACCAACCTAGATAGCATATTCAAAAGCAGAGACATTACTTTGCCAACAAAGGTCCATCTAGTCAAGGCTATGGTTTTTCCTGTGGTCATGTATGGATGTGAGAGTTGGACTGTGAAGAAGGCTGAGTGCCGAAAAATTGATGCTTTTGAAGTGTGGTGTTGGAGAAGACTCTTGAGAGTCCCTTGGACTGCAAGGAGATCCAACCAGTCCATTCTGAAGGAGATCAGCCCTGGGATTTCTTTGGAAGGAATGATGCTAAAGCTGAAACTCCAGTACTTTGGCCACCTCATGCGAAGAGTTGACTCATTGGAAAAGACTCTGATGCTGGGAGAGATTGGGGCCAGGAGGAGAAGGGGACGACAGAGGATGAGATGGCTGGATGGCATCACTGACTCAATGGACATGAGTCAGAGTGAACTCTGGGAGTTGGTGATGGACAGGGAGGCCTGGTGTGCTGGGATTCATGGGGTCGCAAAGAGTCAGACACTACTGAGTGACTGAACTGAAGGAATGAAATTCAGGTGAATCCTTTTCCACACGTATCACACTGATAGGGTTTCTCACTCCTGTGGATGTTTTGATGCTTAATAAGGCTTCTATTCCTAGTGAAACTTCTCTCACACTCATTACATTCATAAGACACAGGAGTCTCAACATTTTCCCACTGGCTTTCCTTCCTTCCCTGACTCTCCTAGGTCTGTCAAGGGTGAGGATTCTAAAGGTTTTTAATCACTATGGATACATTGATGTCTCAGAAGATGTGAATTCCACATAAAGACTTTGCCGCACATTTTGCACAGGTATGGCTTCTCCCTGGTGTGGATTTGTGATGTCCAAGGGGGTGGCTGCTCTGCCTAAAGGTTTAGCCCACACACACCACGCACAGAATTTAAATAAGCAGGGTGACAATGTACAGCCTTAATGTACTTCTTTCCCAATTTTGAACCAGTCCATTGTTCCATGCCCGGTTCTAACGGTTGCTTCTTGCCCTGCATACAGGTTTATCAGGAAATAGTTAAGGTGGTCTGGTATTCCCATCTCTTGAAGAATTTTCTACATTTGGTTGTGATCCACACAGTCAACAGCATTAGTGTAGTCAATGAAGTAGAAGTACTTGTTTTCTGGAATTCTCTTGCCTTTTCTATGATCCAGCGGATGTTGGCAATTTGATCTCTGGTTCCTCTGCCTTTTCTAAATCCATCTTAAATATCTGGAAGTTCTCAGTTCATATACTGTTGATGCCTAGCTTGAAGGATTTTGAGCATTACCTTGTTAGCATGTGAAATGAATGCAACTGTATGGTAGTTTGAACATTCTTTGGCACTGCCCTTCTTTGGGATTGGAATGAAAACTGACCTTTTCCAATCCTGTGGCCACTGCTGAGTTTTCAAAATTTGCTAGCATATTGAGTGAAGCACTTTAACAAAGTCATCTTTTAAGATCTGAAATAGCTCAGCTAGAATTTATCACCTCCACTAGCTTTGTTTGTAGTAATGCTTCTTAAGGCCCACTTGAGTTTACATTCCAGTATATCTGGCTCTAGGTGAGTGATCACACCATCGTGTAAAAGATCACTGCTAATCACAAAGAACAAATATCTCAAGTTAATGATTTTTGTGCCTTTCTATGAATGAAAAGATGCAAGAATCTAGGGGTCATTGAAATTCTTCCTTAGATTTCCATCTTAATCATCTGCTGCTGCTGCTGCTAAGTTGCTTCAGTCGTGTCCGACTCTGTGGGACCCCATAGATGGCAGCCCACCAGGCCCCCCTCCCCAGCCCCGTCTCTGGGATTCTCCAGGCAAGAACACTGGAGTGGGTTGCCATTTCCTTCTCCAATGCATGAAAGTGAAAAGGGAAAGTGAAGTCGCTCAGTCGTGTCCGACTCTTAGCGACCCCATGGACTGCAGCCTACCAGGCTCCTCCGTCCATGGGATTTTCCAGGCAAGAGTACTGGAGTGTCTTAATCATCTAGGGGCTCTTTTATCCAAAGCCCAGAATGCTTCATTCTGTTTTTCCCAACTGTTGATGGGCAACTGCAGCAGGTTGAGACTTAACCCTTTGTATAACTAGATGAGGTACAACATTCTGTTCTTTTTTACAGTACATAACTGTTTTAAGGAATATGCTCAATTGTTTAAATAGAAAATCCAAGATAATTGAACAAATTATGATGATTAATAAAAGTTTAGCAAGCTTGTAGAAGTTTTAAATTTTTATTTATTTATTTTTGGCTGTACTGGCTCTTTATTGCTGCACTCTGGCTCTCTCTAATCATGGTGAGCGAAGGGGTACTCTTCATTGTGGTGCATGGGCTTCTCATTGAGGTGGCTTCTCTTGTTGTGGAGCACAGGCTCTAAAGCACACTAGCTTCAATAGTTGCAGCACAGAGGCTCAGTAGTCATCAAAACAATCTAGCTAGTGTCACTGATATAAGAGATTTTCAGATTAGTCCTAATACAAAAAACTTAAAACATCCTAACATCTTGTAGCTCATAACTGAAAGAACTCGATAAAGGGTTACCCAGATACCAACCATTTAAAATGATCAGCTATGCTAGAGGATAGACTACATATCTTTTCATTCTTTCTAGAAAAATTAAATTACAAAATTAACATTAAAAGAGTTCAAGAATATAAAGTCAAAATTTTAGTTAAAAATTATTATAGACGTGTGTCAGGCAATTAATAAAACTTTTTTTCTGACTTTCATGTTTGTGATTTTTTTAAGACTTCAAAATTTGTAATATGTAATTTTCCACTTTCATGCCTATGTTTCACTCAAATTATATATACTGGATGTCCCAGTGTCTATATTTCTCTTTTAAGCTTCATAAGGGTCAAGACCTGTGTTCATTATTATTATATCCAGTCCTTAGAGGGAACCTTTGACACAAAGAATGCTTTCAAAGAGAATCTGTTAAATGAATGGATTAAAAAAAAAATTCAACTTCTTAACATATACTATTCCTGTAGCATTTACTATGGTCCAGGTCAGTTCAGTCGCTCAGCCGCGTCCGACTCTTTGCGACCCCATGAATCACAGCACGCCAGGCCTCCCTGTCCATCACCAATTCCCAGAGTTCACTCAAAATTCATGTCCATCACCAATTCCCGGAATTCACTCAAAACTCATGTCCATTGATTCGGTGACGCCATCGAGCCATCTCATCCTCTGTCGTCCCCTTCTCCTCCTGCCCCCAATCCCTCCCAGCATCAGGGTCTTTTCCAATGAGTCAACTCTTCGCATGAGGTGGCCAGACTATGGTCCAGGGACTATCCTAATCGACTTACATTTACTTCATTTTTCTTTCATTTCACATACAAACCAGCTGTACACTGGTTTCTGTGCCTGTACCTCTCCTTCGTTTATGTGCCTGTGTCTCTCCTGCTAGACTGCGATTCCAGAAAACAGAGTTTGAGAGTTAAAAACAAAAAACCCAACCACAGCTACCATCTCTCCTTTGTGGTGTTAAGGGGACCACAGTTAGGGGAGAGCCTCAGGAAGGAATGGATGGTAACAACCAGAACTGGAGGAACAATGAAGTCCCTTCCGGCCCTAACATTTTGCGTTGCTACGACCATTGACTTCTAGATGCCCGGAACCACTCAGCACAGAAATCTCGGGGGGCGGGGGTTTCCCCTCCTGGGGCTGTATTTCTGGCTCCGAGCTTTGTGATGAAGTAGTCACCAAGTGCATTAACCTCCGGAGCTCCTAGAGAGTACAACAATGCTCCTAGCAGGGAAAGGGCTGCTTGGCGACGGAGCTTGGGATGATGACGTACTTCCGGCCTTTGTAGGTTTTCTGAGTGATGCTGCCTGCGCGGCGGACCTGGAGCTCCCACGATCCCGAAGGTGAGTCTCAGGCACTTTGTTCCGACTCGCCCGCCCCAGGAAGATTAAGATCGGTGCCTTGGAGTAGGTGAGGAGGGGACGTCTGCGCGGGCGTGGCCCCCGCCAGCCTCTCGTGGTCACCTGGACACACGCCTAGGGTAGGAGGTCCCGCCCCTGCCCCCGCTGGGGTCTTGGAGAAGACCCCCTTGTGGAGGCGGAGCTTTGTGACCAGACCCGAGGTGAGAAGGTGGAAGAGGGGCTTCCGGAACTTGCTTTCGCTCCTTGTCAAAAGCCCAACTTCCTATATACCCATCGCTTTTATTTAACAAGTGTTAACATTAAGCAGTATCGCATCTATTTTTTCTTTAAATATTTCAAAATAAATTCAAGCATCGTGACTTGTCACCCTTAAATAGTTTCGTATGTGCATCTCTGAAACTTAAGGATATTTTACATACACAAATCGTAACCCCGATATCAACACACCCAACTAAAGGTAAGCGCATTCCCTAATATTACCTGACACCTACTGCATATTCGAATTTACCCTCGTTGTCCTACAAGTGTTTTCTGCAATTGGTTTACACCAACTAGGGTCCAATTAAAGACCATTCGTTGCATGTAGTTAAGTCTCTTAATTTAAAACAGTCCTATGCTTCCCTTGGGCTTCCTTGATGGCTCAGTGGTAAAGAAACTGCCTGCCAATATAGGAGATGTGGGTTCCACTTCTGGGTCGAAAAGGAAATGGCGACCCACTCCAGTAGTCTTGCCTGGGAAATAAATCTCATAGACAGAGGAGCCTGGCGGGCTGTGGCCCATGGGGGTCTCAAAAGTCTTGGTCACGACTTAGCGACTAAACAATAACAATAATCCTTCCCCTCCTTTCTCCCCACCCTATTGCCTGGTTGAAGGATATTCCAGTCCTTTCCTAGAGTATCTCCATTTCCGAATGTGCCAGTTTCCTCATAGTATTTAAGTTATTCCTTTTTTCTTTGCCATTGTGATCAGTTTTCCTTTGGAATTTATTTTACAGCGCAGGTGGTTTATTATTTTCATTGTCTCTTCGTAATTGCTAATATGCTGAAGCTAATAAAAAAAGCTCAGGAATTCCCTGGTGGTCCAGCAGTTTGGACCTGGCGCTTGGAGTGCACAGGGCAGGTTAGAACCCAGGTGAAGGAACTAAGATCCCTGGGTGGCACAAGTGTGGTGTCAGAAAAAAAGAGAAACGCTCTTTTACACTCTTTCTGGCACCTCGTGGTTTTTTAGTTCAATTAAGGAAGGTGAGGACACTTCAGATTCTGTAATTGTATCACTCTTTTATCATATACTTGCTGCCTGACACATATAGGCACTTAGTGAATATTTTTGAAGTGAGTCCCCTTTGTGAATATCATGTAATACACAGAAACTGAATCCTGAATTTAGGATGAATTGCCCTACTTCCTTGTACACATCTTCAAGATTATGGCTTTCACTGTATTATAATTTTATCCCCATGAGTTATAAACTCCTGTGTATACCCAGCTCTCAGCGCAGCTCGTAAATATCTGCCCAAAGATTGAAGCTCTTTTTTCAAACAAAAGCTAAGCTCTTTTGCCTTTCAGTTATGTTTTTTCAAAGTTAATTTGATGAATATATTGACATTATACCTAAGTGGCTGTCTTTTGGATCCAGTGCACTAGCCTCCACCTCCACTCTTTCGATGCTTGCCTTCTTCCACTCTTGCCTCCATCTTCATTCCCTCAGCTCGCTTACTATCCAGTAGCAGAGCTTCTTAAAACATAAACCCGGCCTTGTCACTTACCCTCCTATACGCCTTCAGTGGCTTTCCTGTGCATTTAGAATCAAAAATAAACTTCTATGTCCTGTCGGGGGTTTTGAACCATTCTCTCCCTACAACCCACCTCTACTCTGCAGAGCTCAGTCCTTACTGTTCTTAGGGCTCATGAGCTACCTCACCTCTCATCATCTTATCTTAATAGGTCCTACATTTATTTGATAACTTGATGCTGGTTGGTTTTCCTCACAGTACTTATCACAACTGCTCATTATTTTATCTGCCTCCTTTTGTTGTTGTTGCTGTTAATTAATTTTTTTTAATCTTCCCTATTAGAGTGAAAGTTCCAGCAGCACAGGGACTCCTTCTCCCTGGAACAGAGCCATGAAGCAGGACAGCAGAAGGAATCAAATAGGAAAACTTTGAGTAGTTAATGTAAATGGCACCAAATTTATTGACTGTGTTTTGAAAATACAAGAGTCTTAAACCAGTTACAGAATTCAGTTTCTTTCAGTTGTAGAACTGAAGTCCATGAAAGGACTAAGGTCTCCCTTTCCTTGCTGGCTGCCCCTGGGGACAGGTCTCAGCTTCTGGAGGCTGCCTGCATTCCTTTACAGGTGGCTCCCTCCATCAGCAAGTCAGTGGTTGTGGATCTAATCCTTCTCATGCTTCAACTCTCTGACTTCCTCTTCTGCTAAAAAAAAATTGCTGTTAAAGGAGTTATGTAGTGGGTTAGGCCCACCTAGAGACCTCCTAAGGTCAACTGATTGCTAACTTAATTACATCTTAATAATACCTTTTTTTCATGTAAACTAACAATCTTAAGGGACATGATAACATGATGGATATCATAGGGCAATCTTAGAATTCTGCCTAACACAGTTCCATTCTTTATTTATTCTGCAAGTTGAGGGTTGAGGGACAGTTGGGTTATTTCTAGTTTGGAACTATTTTGAATAAAACTACTCTGAACATTCCTGTATTTTTAGCTTTTAATGGGCATAAGCACTTGTTTCTTTGGGGGTATAAATCCAACAGTGGAATTACTGGGTCAGGGGGTACACAGACATTGATCTTGTAAAAAAATGTTGAGACCATCACTCAGTATCTGAAATGAAAAGACAGCTGAAGAGATCCTCTCACTAGGACCTAGGTACAGTCCTCACTAGGTACAGAAGAGGTTGCTGCTCTTACATAAGGGTTTTGAGAAACATGGGGTTCAGTGGGCTGACATCTGTGGAGGCATGGTTTCATGGGGCAAACTGTTGTTCATTAGTTGGCAGTCAGAGCTGTTTATTTTAACAAGTCATTCCCGACTAACTGATTTTTGAAAGCTATGGGTTGTCACTAATTGATGGACTTACAAAAATGTGTTCTCTGAAATGAGTTGTTAATTGAATAGATCAGTTCTGGGCTACTTATACCACAGCTGCAGAACATTTTTATTCTCAAGCTTTAAGAGATAGTTCTAAATAATTTTCCAAAGTGGTTGTACCCATTAAAGTATCATACCAATGTATGAGAGTTCCATTTGCTCCAATTCCTTGTTGATTTACCCTTAAATTATAAGATGTGTATTTACTTTTAGAATTTTTAAAATGAAGTCTATTTTTCAGTATTTCTATTCTCCTGACACCAAAGGCATTAATACACTCCTTTTACTGAACTGACCATCTACCACATCTTGTTATTATAAAGAATTTTAGTTTTATATTCCTCCCCTTTTGTGTAGTAAAACATTCTCATGTAAAAAATGTAATAAGGGCTATCCATTGAAAAATTCCACATCATACCTGCTCCCAACCACTTATTTCCCATTCCCAGGGACAAGTAATGTTGCTCAGGTATCCAAGTATATATATGTATATATTTTTTTCTTCCCCTTTCCCTTTTGTTAATATTTTTCACAGTGGCTCTCTACTCTGCTTTTTTCACTAAATGGATCTTGCCCATCCTTTCATATCTGTATATAAAGAGCTTACTCATTTTAAAAAACTGCATAGCAGTAGTTATGAATTACTATAATTTATTTACCTAGTCCCATCTTGGTGGCCATTTGGGTTGTTTCCAACCTTTGTCTCACAAACAATGCTTTTATGTACATCATTTTACATGTGAGTGAGTAAATTACAAGAGATTTCCTCCCATAATCATTTAAATTATCACCATATTTTGTTAGTTCTTGAGCTTATGTTGTTTCCTCTATTTCATACCTTCTTTCTGAGTTCACCTTTCTTTGCTGAACTCTATATCCTTTACTTACTTTCGTAGGAAGTGTTTGTGGGTTGTAAATGACTTCATTTTGCTCTATTTACTTATATTTAGCTCGGGGTAAATTCTGTGTTAACAGTCATTTCTCCACTCCGATTGCCTTCTAGACTCTTGTTAGTGAGCACTTTGCTGTGTTTCCTTCATAGGTAATCTCTTTTCCTCTGGTAGCTATTAAGATTGTCTCTTTATTCTTTTCCTCTGGTAGCTATTAAGATTGTCTCTTTATCCACAATAGACTTCACTTTCACTCTATTATGTCTAGGTGTGCACTCTTGATCTGAGAGGTCAGGCCTTCATTTCTGGAAAATTCTTAATTTTTTCTCATCAACTATTATTTCTTAGTCATTCACTACATTCTTTTCTTCTGAAGTTCCTATATATTAATGTTGTAGTGTCTTAATATTTTATATTATAATATGTATATATATATAATATGTATGAAAGAGCAGTTAACATTAACTGCTCTTTCATATTTTTTAATATCCTGTTGCATTCAGAGTAAAGTCTCAGTATTCTCATAATCACTGTTACTCTTCAGCTGTGTCCATTCTGTTGTTGATCCTCTGATGCATGTTAAATGGGTTAGGGTTAGAGTCTGTTATTTGCTTGGCCTGTGATGTTGAATCTCCTGCCAGCGCCCTTTCTCTGCCTGCCTCATTTCTGTTAGTTATTTCAGGCCCAATTCAAATGTACTTGCTCCTAAGCCACACTGTTTCACTGCTTCACGCTTTGTCAGAATTATGTTTTTCCTACTCTTTGCTCTATAGACATTTGGTTAAAGCCTCTTGTTTCTTTTCTTTTTTAAATTTAATTAACTTGGCGGCCTTGGGTCTTAGTTGCGGCACTTGGGGTCTTCTCTTTTGTTGCAGTATGCAGACTTCTAATTGTGGCGTGTGGGCTCAGTTGCTCTGCAGCATGCAGGATCTTAGTTCCCTGACCAGGGATTGAACCCACATCCCCTGCACTGCAAGGCAGATTCTTAACCCTTGGACCACCAGGGAAGTCCCTTTGTTTATTTTTTTGGAATAAGTACTTTATTTCAAATGACTCAAGAATCAGAAAAAATATAGAGGGTATTATGTGAAAAGTAACATGTCCTTCCTCTCTTATCCTAGTTCCCTTCCCAGAGGCCATCCTTCTGTAATAGTTTTTCATTGCCATAATAATGTGGTGTAACAAACAGTTACAAGTCTTTGGCAGGATAACAACAATAAACATTTATTTAGTACATGAGTCTGTGGCATTTGGTGATCTAGGCAGCACTTACTTGTACATCTGCAGTCAGCTGTGAGCTCAGCAGATCTCAGCTGGAGTCACTCACATGTTGGGGCAGGGCGGAAGGAGGGGAGGTTATCTGGCTGTTAGGTGACCTAGGATGGTTTCATCTGCTCCATCTGAAAGCCAGTATATCCTCTTAGCAGTTAAAGAAGGCACGGGCATGCAAGAGCAATCACACTAGCTTCTGTCCCACTTGTTAGTATTACACTGGCCAAGTCAGGTCATGTGTTGAACCCAGAATCACAGCAGGAGCACAAAACAAAGTCCATGTCTACAGGGAAGCGTGAAGAAATGGGGTCAGTAATGTTTTCTGCCATATGCCTTTTTTAAAATTTCAGTTTCTAAACATACATATGTATACCTTTTATAAACATGAATGATAGCATGATATTATTATTCTTACACTGTTTTTTTCCCCATTACTTATTTCATTAAGACATAATTTTTCTCATCAGGTGTATCCTCCTAAATAAGATTAAATCAGAGGATCTTAAATCAGTTACACCTCCACCCCAGGCTGGATTGAGCCCTTCTAAATTAATCCCAGGATGGCTTCAGCAGGGGAACAGGATGGACTTAAGATTGTGAAAGTGGAGGAAGACCCTATCTGGGACCAAGAACCCTACCTTCGAGAGAACAACTTTTCTGGCCAGGAAGCCTCCCGCCAACTTTTTAGACACTTTTGTTACCAAGAAACTCCTGGTCCCCGAGAAGCACTGAGCCGGCTTCGGGAACTCTGTCATCAGTGGCTGAGGCCAGACACACATACCAAGGAGCAAATCTTGGAGCTCCTGGTGCTCGAGCAGTTCCTGACCATCCTGCCTGAGGAGCTCCAGGCCTGGGTATGTGAGCACCATCCTGAGAGTGGGGAGGAGGCAGTGGCTGCAGTTGAAGACCTGGAGCGAGAGCTCAGTGAACCAGAGAACCAGGTGAGAGGAGGAAGATGGCCTTCTGGACATAGAATATGAAATGAAGGGTGGAGTTTGGTGACCCAGGTTGGTTGGTTGTAGCCACATGTATTAGTTCTCTGTTGCTGGGTAACAAGTAATCCCCTAAGCTTTAATGGCTTAAAAAAAACAAATATTACCTCCCAGTTTCTGAGTCAGGTTTTGGGAGCCACTTAGGAGGATCTCTCATGAGGTTGCAGTAAAGATGTCAACCAAGATTATAGTCCCCTGAAAACCTACTGCAGCTGGTGGATCCACTTTCAAGATGGCTCACTCCCATAGTTGTTGGTAGGCGGCCTTGGTTCCTCACTGGTTGGTGGAGGGGTCTTTACTGGGTTTCTCCTTAGGGCTCATTGAGTGTCCTCACAACATGTCAGTTGGCTTCCCTGAGAGAGAGACAGAAATAGAGGAAGAGAGGATAAGGGTGAATCCTCACGTTTTTATGACTTAGTCTCAGAAGTTATATACAATGACTTCTGCCATACATTCTATTCAGTAGAAATGAGCCATTTTAAATACAGCTCTCACTCAAGGGGAGAGAAATCAGGCTCCACCTTTTAGTGGAAATAATGTTGAAGAGCTTATTTTAAACCATCACACCTCATTGGGCCACTCTTGTTCTCCCCCTTCTGCTTTTGGGTGTGGAATTAAACTCTGGGCTTTCCACTGTGCAATTGCATAAAATGTCTCATACAGTTCCATATGATCTCTCTCATTGAGTGTGAGTCTAGGTTCCAGTAGTCCTCCTCTTATGAACCCAAATATACCTACCTGCCTTTAGGCCCCAGATTGTGAACATGGACTTGCTGAAATGCTCTCAGGGGATGCAGTGCATTTGAAGGCCAAGGAGGAATCGACAGCTTTCCAGCTTCAGTCCATGGTGATGCAGCTCAAATGTGAATCTTTTGGGGTCCACAAATTTGGAGAACAAGGTAAGGACGTTTTCAGGTCCATTCAGAGGATCTCTGGTGGTCCAATATAGGGTAATAGTTGAGACTGTGGACTCTGGGGCCAAATTGTCTCAGTTGGAATTTAAGCACTGCTACTTAGAAGCTATGTGACATTGAACAAGTCAAGTAACTTTCCTGTGCCTTCAGTTTATGCATCTGTAAAATGGAAATGAGAGTACAGAGTCAGAGTCATTTGAAGATGTTAATATATATAAAGCATTTAGAGCAGCACCTGCTTTGTAGTAAGCCCTTCACAGTCCCTGCTTGTGTACATCTTCTCTGGAAGCCTCACCTTGTCTGGGTGACCTCCAGCCATTTCAGCAGGTGCTGGTTACCCCTTACTTTGTCTCCATATCTCAATTTAGGTTGTTACATTATACTGCCAGTTTTAGGATCCAAAACTGGATCCTAAATATTTGACATGAATCTTCCTCTTTCCCATCCTATGGTTATACTCTTTCATAACGGAAAAAAATGACATTTATTTATTTATTATTCTAGATGGTGAAACTGTACTTAAAAACCAGGACTTGACATCAAAACAGGAAGTCTTAAAAGAAATGGGACATTTTGAGAATAGCAGACTCCAAAAAGATATTCCTTTAGATTCTAAATATAGAGAAATGTGTAAACATGAGAGCAGGGAAGAAAAACAGAGCGGACAGCCCACTGGAGAGAGATGTCACAAGTGCAACGAGTGTGGGAAAAGCTTTACTCAGAGTTCAGTTCTCATTCAGCACCAGAGAATCCACACTGGGGAGAAGCCATATGAATGTGAAGAATGCGGAAAGACCTTCAGCCAGAGGTCAGGCCTGATTGAACATCAGCGGAGCCACACTGGAGAGAAACCCTATCAATGTAAGGACTGCGGGAAAGCTTTCAGTGCCAGCAATAGCCTCATTAGACACAGAAGGATCCACACAGGGGAAAAACCATATGAATGTGAAGAGTGTGGGAAAACCTTTCGCCTGAGCTCGTACCTTGTTCAGCATCAGAGGATACATACTGGAGAGAAGCGTTATCACTGTAATGAATGTGGGAAAGCCTTCAGTCAGAATGCAGGGCTTTTCCAGCATCTCCGAATCCACACTGGTGAGAAACCCTATCAGTGCGGTCAGTGCAGTAAAAGCTTTAGTAGGCGAACGCTCCTTATAAAACATCAGAGAAGCCACACTGGAGAGAGACCGTATGAGTGTGATGAGTGTGGGAAAGCTTTCAGTCATCACTGCAACCTCATTAGGCATTTTAGAATCCATACTGTTGTCAAACTGGACTGAACTAACCCTATGGACCACCAGGGCCCTTCAGTGAGGTGATCCTTGGGAAAGTAAGATATTCAAATGGCTTATTTTACTCTTATGAAATTTAGTTTGCTTTGGAATGCATGGCTTTTTTTTGCAGACCATGTGCTGCTGTCTCCTGAGTGGATGACTGTGGGTGTGAGCATGTGGGCACTTGCTGGGCAGCTTCCTTCTTCCCTATCCCTTGGTTCATTTCTAACAATTTCCCTTAAAGCAACCAAATCTTACCAGGCTTTATTCCTGGTCAGGGAACTAGATCCCATGTGCCATGTGATGAGGCCAATAATAATAAACCCTTTGCAATGTACCTGTTTTATTCATAGCCTTTTCTGTCACAGGCTTTAGAAGTTTAGCCATGTGGAAGGCCACTGTAAGCAGCATGATTGAGATTATAAAGAAACGGAGCCTCTGACCTCAGGCAGCTTATGCTTACCTGGGGAGACCAGCAGGTCCAAGCCATTTACTGTCAGGGTTAAACACACAAGTCTGGCACCACACTGTCCAGGTTCAGTACCTGCCTCTCCATCTGTGAGCTCTGTGACCTTGGGCAGTTTAATTAAATGTCCCTATGCTACAGTCTCCCTATCTATAAATTTAATAGGGGGTAAGAGTACCTTTCTCATAGGATACATGAGATTAATACAGATTTGTAAAGCACTGAAAATATAACTCAATAAATGTACACTGTGATTTACCTAAGAAATAATACCATCTAATGAATGTAGGTGGAATTTTAAGTATCCTGTTTGAACTAAATGGAATGTTAAATGCCTCTGCTGACAATCTCATTATACTTTTCTCCACCGTCAAAATGTTAATCAGAATTTCAAAAGAAAGGAACTATAAGTTCAACTTAAAAATATACCGTGCTAAGTATGTCTTCAAAGTTTGTTTTAAAAAAGTTAAGCCTATATATGTGTGTATATATATATGTAAAAATATATATATGTGTATATATATTTGGTTTTCCTTATAGCTTGGGGACCATAACAACAACAAAAACTAAAATTCCTTGACTGTTTCATTTGGAAACAGAACATTAGCTAAATGCAGACTATTTAAAGTAGTGCTTTTTTTTTTTTTTTTTTAGCTTTACTTCAGGGCATGCAAGATCTTAATTCCCTGACCAGGGATGGAACTTCATGCCCCCTACAGTAGAAGCATGGAGGCTTAAACACTGGACCACCAGGGAAGTCCCCAGAACAGTGCTTATTGAATTTTAGAGTATCTACAAATCATCTGGAATCTTGTTAAAATAGATTCTAATTCAAAAGGTAATGGTGGAGCCCAGGAATCTGCATTTTCAACAAACTCCCAGTGATGCTGATGCTGCTGGTTCATGGAGCACATTTGAATATCAGGACCCCAGACAGTCCTGATGGTCCTTCTACAGCTAGAGGTGTCAGGCAAATCCATTTCCTTCTCATCCTCCCATTGCAACCCCTATGTCTGCATGCTCCCCACTGCCAGCCCCACCCTCAGAGGAGTGAGATGCCCTGAAGTGCAGTGGGCAGGTGGCTGAGGTGGTTGGGAAACCAGGCCGCATTCTCTGCTCTGCACAGGCACATTCATCACTTGGGAAGTCTAAGTGTTCCTGTAAATGTTTGCTTTAGGAAAAAGCCGCTGCTCCAGAGCTTCCACGATGCCTCCTCTCTCCCCTTCACATGAACTCCCAGGGTGAGGGGAAAGGAACTGTCCATGTTTTACAGGCACAGTGCAGATCTGCAGTCCTCCCTGCCCCCGCCCCCTGCAGCATCTCTGGACACAAGGACAAGGACTCAGCGGCCTGTCCTTAGCTAGGGTGCTACTACAGACCACACTCACCTTCAACACAGACCTTCAGTTTGGTCCCTCTGAGGTTCCAGCCCCAGGGCTCAGCCCTTTCCTATCTCACCTTTCCAGAAAGGCAAAGAAAAGCTCACAAAGGAGAAAGCAGCCATAAAAGAGAGGCCCAAGGCATAAAGGAGAAGAGCACAGGGGAGGAGAGGAGAGATGGGAGGAAAGGGCCTGATAGGGCAGGCCTGCGACCTAAGGAAACCAAAGGGAGAACTGGGGAATGTTGCTTTTTTGTTTTGTTTTCTTCAGTGTTTCTCTTTCATCCATCTAGTCCAAAGTGTTCTAGTCGTTGATAACACACTCTGGCATTCGGCCTTAAGACAGTGACATGAAGGATTTTCAGTGCCTGTGAGCATAGGAGCATCTAGAAAAGAAGGGAAGTTCAGGCAGTAAGCAGAGCACTCAGCCAGTCAGCAGCATCTGCTGAGCACCACTTTGGGCCAGTGGGCACTGTTGCAGGGACTTGGGACACATCAGGGAACCCTGCTTGAGAAAAACAACAAACAGTAAGTATAATAAATGAGGTTTCCCAGGTGGCGCAGTGGTAAAGGATACATCTGCCAGTGCAGGAGACAGAAGAGACACCAGTTCAATCCCTGGGTCCAGAAGTTCCCCTGGAGAAGGAGATGGCAACCCACTCCAGTGTTCTTACCTGGAAAATTCCATGGACAGAAGAGCCTGGTGGGCAACAGTCTATGAGGTCACAAAGAGTCGGACACGACTAACGACTAAGCACAGCACATAATAAATAAATGACAGTGTAATAAAGTGTTTTGGAAACAGAAGAAAATGGAGCAGGATAAAGGAGTGGGGTTTCATTATCTCGGTGGTCAGGGAAGGCTTCACTGAGAAGGAGGCATTTGCGCTAAGATTTGGAGCAGGTGAGGGAGTTGGTGCTGCGTGGGAGGGTGACTCAGGAAGGGGTTGGGCTGGTGCAGAAGCCTTATGGTGTAGACCAAAAAGCTTTCCCCTGGGGTTTCACAGGTGCTCCTCACCATCCCCCTAGAAGAGGAAGACATGCTATTTACCATTCACGTTCACTGTTGAGTAAACTGAGCTTGGTGACATAAAGTGATTGTCACCTCCCAAGCAGGCGAAGTTGAGCAAAGTATTCGAGACTGACTGACTGTTTAGTGCTCTTTGCTACTGCTGCTGCTGCTAAGTCGCCTCAGTCGTGTCTGACTCTGCGACCCCATATACGGCAGCCCACTAGGCTCCCCCGGCCCTGGGATTCTCCAGGCAAGAACTCTGGAGTGGGTTGCCATTTCCTTCTCCAATGCATGAAAGTGGCAAGTGAAAATGAAGTCGTTCAGTCGTGTCCGACTCTTCGCGACCCCATGGATGGCAGCCTACCAGGCTCCTCCATCCATGGGGTTTTCGCATCCAGAAACTTTGTCCTCCCCCAACCCCCCACAGCTGGGAAAGATTGAGGGCAGAAGGAGAAGAGGGCGACAGGATGAGATAGTTGGATGGCATCACTAACTCAATGGACGTGAGTTTAAGCAAACTCAGGGAGATAGTGAAAGACAGGGAAGCCTGGCGTGCTGCAGTTCATGGGGTCAAAAAGAATCAGTCACAGCGTAGCGACTGAACAACAACCCACCCCAGCCCCCAGAAAGTTGTTCTCCCTTATCCAGAAAACGTAGGTGAAACCATTTAAGCAGGTGTCAAGTATTTTGTGTGACTAGCTCTGTCTTGAAAGCAATGGGGATGGGTGTGGCACAGATACCCTGGTGGTGCACAAGAGGAAGAAATGGATGGATTCCTGGAGGTCAGGAGATGCTAATGGTGGGGCGGGAGACCCAGGGAGTGATTACCTTATATTATTACATACCCAGTACGTGTTTGCATTCCAGTTCTTTATGTTAATATATATGGATGGACTCCTGGAGGTCAGGTGATGTTAATGATGACGGTGATAGGACGGGAGACACATGGAGTGAGGGCAGCCAGGTGCAGGACCTCTGCAGGCAGCCAGAGCTGGATGGGAAGAGGAGCGGGGAAAGCTGAAGGGTGGGAGAAGGAGAGACACGCTTGCTTCTTGGTGGCAGGGCGCTGCTGTGCTGTGGTTGGTTCCTGTCCACTGGTGTGGCTGTAGGTGAGTTACTTCATCTCTCTCTGCCCAAATGGAAAGACATGAAGGGCATGTCTTTAAATGTTTGCTTAAATCAGGACCCCCATGATATCTGCCAAATGTGTTTGGCTGATAGGTCTTGTCTCTTTCAATTAGATTTCCCCTTCATTTCTTTCCTATTGCATCTTACTTGGTGGGGCTTCCCAGGTGGTGCAGTGGTAAGCACATCTTGCTTATCCATTCATCTATTAATGTACATTCAGGTTTTCCATGTCCTGGCTATTGTAAATAGCGCTGCAGTGAACGTTGGGGTGCATGTATCCTTTCAAACCATATTTTTTCTCCAGATATATGCCCAGGAGTGGGATTGCAGGATCATATGGTAGCTCTAGTTTTAGTTTCTTAAGCAATCTCCATACTGTTCTTCATAGTGGCTATACCAGTTTACATTGCCAACAACAGTGTGGAAAGGTTCCCTTTTCCCCACACCCTCTCCAGCATTTATTGTTTGTAGATTTTTTGATGATGGCCGTTCTGACTGGTGTGAGGTGATACCTCATTGTATCACCTGTGTTTCTCTAATAATTAGCAATGATGAACACTTCATATGCCTTTTGGCCATCTGTATGTCGTCTTTGGAGAAATGTCTGTCTAGATCTTCTGTCCATTTTTTGACTGGGTTGTTGTTATTGAGTTGCATGAACTGTTTGTTTATTTTGGAAATCATCCCTTATTGGTCACATCATTTGCAACTATTCTCTTGCAGTCTATAGATTGTGTTTTGTTTAAATCATGATTGCTCGCTTCATCAAAATCCCCAGGGGTGAGCATCAGATATGAAACAGAAATCACAGTGTTTTTGGTCACCTAGTCACAGAAGTGACATCCCCTCAACATTACTGTATATATTGGTTGTGTGTGCTGTATCTGCCTCTTTGTGACCCCATAGACTGTAGCCCGCCAGGCTTCTCTGTCCTTGGGGATTCCTCCAGGCAAGAACCCTGGAGTGGGTTACCATGCTCTCCTCCAGGGGATCTTCCCAACCCAGGGATCAAACCCAAGTCTCCTGCATTGCAAGCAGATTCTTTACCGTCTGAGCCACTAGGGAAGCCCATTCTGTTGGTTAGAAGCAAGCTATTTAGAGGTTGTGGGGATTATGTAAGGTTTTGAATACTGGGAACTGTGGTCACTGGAGGACATCTTAGATCCTGCCTACTACACTTTCCTCCCAGGTTAAGACTTCTAGTTCTCAAGGACAGTGGGATGATAAAATTAACATATCACATCATTTATGCATTTAAATTTTTGATATTTAAGTGCATCCAGATTGGCTGTGCCAATTTACATTCCATATCCCTGCCAATATTTTATGAAACTTTTAAATACTTGCCAATCTGTTAGGTGTGTAATGGTATCTTGTTTTTATTTTTAATCTCCAAATATTAATGTAATTATGCCTCTTTTTATATGTTTATTGGTCATTTGCATTTCTTCCTTTGTGAGTTTTTGATTCATATCCTTTGTCCAGCCTCCTTTTTAACTTTTCCCCCCAGGCTATACCATGTGGATTGTGGAAGGTCTCTGTTCCCTGACCAGGGATCAAACCTGGACCCTGAACAGTGAGAGCATGGAGTCCTTACCCCTGGACTGCCAGGGAATTCCCTAACTTTTCCTTACTGATGTGTAGAAATTCTTTATAGTATATATATTAACCCTATAATTAATGTGTTAAGTAATCCATATTAATATGTGTGTACAATTTGTGTATATGTATACATGTACATGTGTGTATATATATGTGTCATTAAAAAAACTGGACTACATCTGGAGCATAAGATACTGAATGGGAGTTCTGCTGAATCCCAGACTTCAGGTGGAGTGCACCTGCCACTAAATTATGGACTATCTGGAGAAGCAAGAGAAGTCCCAGTTGTGATCATGCCAGTTCTGGAACAAAAAAGAGCTACATGAGTCAAAGTGGAAAAAAACAGCTTCATATAGAATCAGGAATCTAGCCTGCTAGGGAAGAGTCCCTCACAGCAGGAAGACTGCAAACAGCACTTCTGCTACCAGGATTTCCTTGGGCCTGACTCTGACCATCTCTGGGAGATATAGGGGTAACAGAGACCCAACCTTCTCTCTCCCCAGAAGCAATGACTTCACCAAGATATAAGTTTAGGTCCTCACGTGTAAACTTTGGAGGAAGGCGATTGCCAGGGTTCTGTTCCAGCACTTAGGGAACTAGGTTCCTTCTAGCTTATTTCTCCATCACTTCCTGAGCAGGGACTGGTGTGTATAGCTAGCCTGGGCCAGTTCTGCCTTAGTCTTAGGACTAGAGTCCCTCACCATATCCCTTGCATCACTGATTGTTCTTAACTATGGAGCCACTTTGAGGGTCATGTAAGAGTGTAGGCCAGGCTCAGAAAGGGTAATCTGCCCAAAGCAAAGACTTTCCAGTGCCACATTTATGCTGCTTTATAAATATTACTCACACTGTCTCTACCTCCTGCATAGCTGGTGCTGATTTGCTCTTTAGAACTCTCACTGTGGATGTGGTTCAGAGAAGGGCTTGGGTGGGGGTCATGGTGGTGGTGGAGGGAGGCTGTGGTGGGCAGTCAGGCCACATCACAGTGTCTGTGTGTGTGCGTGTGTGCACACATATTCAGGCAGCCAGGCTACATCACTGTGTGTGTGTATGTGTGCACGCGTGTGCTCAGTCCCTCAGTCGTGTCAGACTCTGCGACCCCATGGATTATAGCCTGCCAGGCACCTCTGTCTATGGGATTTCCCAGGGAAGAATACTGGAGTGGTTTGCCATTTCACCTTCCAGGGGATCTTCCGGACCCAGGGATCGAACCTGTGTCTCCTGCATTGGTAGGCAAATTCTTTACGACTGCACCACCTGGGAAGCCCTTGATATCACAGAACTGTGATCTAAATGATAGTCAGGGAAGCCAGGTAGAGAGCTACAGACAGACTCAAGAGAGATTAAGAAGTGGGTGGTAGGAAGGAATCACAGATGACATCTGTGGTCCCTGGGTGGGTACTGAAGTCATTTATGTATTTAATTATGGAGCCCTTGAGAAGAACACATTTGGAAGGGGGAGATAATAAATACAACCTTTGATAACTGCCAAGTAGAGGATGGACAGAGGGCTCTAAAGATCAAGATAGAAAGTGAAATAAGAGTTTATTCTGTAAATAATCCCTGCCCACACTAGCAACCACTATCTGTACTAGTCATTTATCATTTATTTGTTTATTTATTGGCCATGTGGCACAGTGGGATTGAACCCATGGCCCCTGCATTGGAAACAGTCTTAACCATTGGACTGCCAGGGAAGTCCCTTATCATTTAATTGAAACCCACATTCTATTAATACTCTTGTAAGTGGGTATTTGTAGATACCAGTATTCTTGCCTGGGAAATTCCATGGACAGAGGATCCTGGAAGGCTACAGTCCATGGGGGTTGCAAAGAATTGGACACAGCTGAGTGGCTAACACTTTCACATAGATACCAGACATTCCACTGAAAGCAGGAGCCAATCCACTTTAGTGATGTATTTCACAAGGAATAACAGATTAAAGAAAATAACATTTGAGCATCTGAGTGTGGAGTAAATGAATCTGTTACTGTTATGCATGGCTTACACTTGCACCTCAGCATGTGGGTAATTTCACGCCTGTTGAAAGAATTCAAGTAGGACTACTTGCCATCCAGCCAGAATTGGGAAGGTACAGCTTAGGGTGAGAAGGGAATGCAATGTATGTCACACAGAAATGAGTGAGCTCTGTCTAAATCATCAATACTAAACTTCAGCACTAAAGAGTCACAGTTCACATCATTCACTTCCCACCCCCGCCCCCGCCCCCTGCAAGTATTTCTCCTTTGGTTACCTGCTCTGATGACTTGAATCCCGGACTCGTTTAATCTCCTTAGTAGTTTTCACCATAGGCTTTATGTCGACTTTACTGCTACCCTTGCCTTTCTTCTCATGATGATTCTATTGTTACCCTGATTTGCTCCTTATTTACTGTTTTCTTGACTCCTTTGGCTCCTGCTGCCAATTTCCACAGTCACAATAGGACACACTTTTCACTTCAGTACTCAAAGACACTGCTTCACCTCCAGTTTTCCCTTTACAGAACACTCCTTCAACATCCCTGCCTACACACAATCAGAAGTGGGTATACCAATGCTCAGGTCATCAGCCTCTGACACCTGTTTTATTTAGATCTTCCTGACCTCATGGGCTCTGTTTTGATTTTCAGCTATGGATTCAGCGCCATCCTGTGGTTATTTTTATGTTCCATTATCATTTATCTTGATATTGAATATAGTTCCCCGTGCTACATACAGTAGGACATTGCTGTTAACCTGTTTCATATCTGCTGTCTGCATATCTGCTAATCCCAAACTCCTAATTTATCCCTCTCCCACTCTCTCCCCTTTGGTAACTATAAGTTTTCTGCATTAATGAGTCTGTTTTGTAAATAAGTTCATTTGTATCCTATTTTAGATTCCACATAAGTGATTTTCTGTTTCTCTGACCTACTTCACCTAGTATGATGATCTCTAGTTCTATCCATGTTGCTGCCAATGGAATTCATTATTTTTTATGGCTGAGTAGTATTTCATTGTATATATGTAACACATCTTCTTTATCCATCCATTCAATGGACATTTAGTTGCTTCCATGGCTTGGCTACTGTAAATAGTGCTGCTATGAACACTGGGGTACATGTGTCTTTTTGAATTAGGGTTTTCTCTTGATATATGCCTAGGAGTGGGATTGCTGGATTATATTTTTAGCTTTTTAAGGAACCTCCATACTGTTCTCCATAGTGTGTACTCAGTTACATCTGACTCTTTGTGACCCCATGGACTGTAGCCCACCAGGCTCCTCTGTCCATGAAATTTTCCAGGCAGGAATACTGGAGTGGGTTGCCATTTCCTCCTCCAGGGGATTTTCCCAATTCAGGAAAATCTGCCCATGACTTCTACATTGGCAGGCAGATTCTTTACCACTGAGCCACCTGGGAAGCCCAGGGTCCATAGCGGCTGCACCAATTTACATTCCCATCAACAGTGTAGAAGGGTTCCCTTCACCCCATCATCTCCAACATTTGTTATTTGTAGTCTTTAAGATTTTTTATTTATTTTTGATTGTGCTGGGTCTTCGTTGCTGCACACGCTTTCTCTAGTAGCAGTGTGTGGGCTTCTCATTGTGGTGGCTTCTCTTGTTGCAGACCATGGACTCTAGGCATGCGGGTGCTTCAGTAGTTGTGGCCCGCGGGCTTGAGAGCACAGGCTCAATAGTTGTGGTGCAAGGGGTTAGCTGCTCCGAGACACTTACCAGACCAGGGGTCAAACCCCTGTCTCCTGTATTGGCAGATGGAGTCTTATTCACTGTGCCCCAGCAAAGACCCATTTGTGGGCTTTTTGACGAAAGCCATTCTGACTGGTGTGAGGTGATACCTCATTGTAGCTTTAACTTGCATCTCTGTAATAATTAGCAATGTTGAGCATCTTTTCACACGTGCCTTTTGGACTTTTGTATGTCTTTTTTGGAGAAATGTCTATTTAGGTCTTCTGCCCATTTAGCAATTGAGTTATTTTTCTGTTACTGAGTTGTATGAGCTATTTGTATAGTTTGGAAGTTAAGCCAAATCTGTGGCTTGTCAGTCACATCATTTGCAAATATTTTCTCCTAGTCTATGGGTTGTCTTTTCATTTTGTTTGTTTGCTGTGCAAAAGCTTATATGTTTCTATTTGCTGTGCAAAAGTTTGTAAAGTTTGATTAGGCCCCATCTGTTTATTTTTGCTTTCATTTCTATTGACTTGGGGGACTGACCTAAGGAAAAAGTGCTATGATTTATGTCAGAGAATAAATTGTCTAGGTTCTCTTCTAGTTTTATGATGTCATGTCTTATGTCTTTAAGCCACTTTGAGTTTATTTTTGGATGTGGTGTGAGGTGTGTTCTAACCTTATTGATGTATGTATGACTGTCCAACTTTCCCAGTACCACCTGAAGACTGTTTTCTACTTTGTATATTCTTGCCTCTTGTCGAAGTTTGATCATAGGTGTAGGTTTATTTCTGGGCTCTTTATTCTGTTCCATTGATCCATGTGTCTGTTTTTTGTGCCAGTATTACATTGTTTTGGTTACTGTAGCTTTGTAGTATTGTCAGAAGTCTGGGAGGGTTACACCTCTAGCTTTGTTCTTTTTCCTCAGGACTGCTTTGGCAATTCTGGGTCTTTAGTGGTTCCATATAAATTTTGGAATTATTTGTTCTAGTTCTGTGAAAATTTTTAATGAGTGATTTGATAGGGATTATATTAAATTCTGCCTGCATTTATAAATGGCATTCCCCAGAAAAAACCACCAAGAAAAAAAAAGGCAGGATTTCGTTCTTTAAATGGATAATCAATTCAATGCAACTAATAAAGGATTTCCCATATGTTTATATCAAAATTAGACATACACAAGGTACCAATGGATTTCAACATTTTTACAGATCATTTGTTGTAAGTTTTTGAAACTCTACATTTTTAACAGAAATATTAGTTATTTAATTGTATACATACATCATGTTTGCTTTGGGTACAATCTGCTGTATAGCTGTGACTTTTCTGTGTTTTATTAATGTCTTCATTGTGTCTGTTTCACCTGTCTTAATCTGACATATTCGCATTATGCTCCAAGTAGAAATGTGCAACGTATCTCCGAAAATCCCCGAGGTCTAGAGAGGCGCCTGGGTTACAGGCTCTGTGTAGCTGCCATGCGTTGCTCATGGCTATGTCAATCATATAGCTCACCAGAACTGAGTACCATTTCTTGCTTCTTATTCTCACCCTGTATTTGGAAGTGATCTGCTCCATTTTAGCTACACCTTCCCTGCATTCATCATACAGTTTCACTATCGATGGTTGACTTATCTGAGGGATCTCCTTGTCACTGGCAAAACAGTGTATCTCATCGACTGGCTCTATGCCAACAGCATTGGAACACAGACTGATAATACCATCACCATGCCAACGACACAAAATTATCTCATCATTTTCTTCTACTCGGAAATCACAGTACCCCTTCTTCATTGTTTTCATATGTTCTGCACTCATAAGGGGGCATTTTTCAGTCCTGCTCTCATGAATTGTCCCTGTGGCCCTCACCCCTTTCTTCTTCAAGGCTGACACCAATGTGACACTTGTAAAGAAGCCATCGAAGCACAGGTGATATGGATACTGACCCCTTGCTAAAAGAACATCAGCAAAATTCATCACGAGGTTTCCACCGAAACCAAGATCAGGATCCTTACCTGCCATCAGAGTTGCTTCTTCTTGATGAGGCTCAAACCAAACCAGATAACCCTCTGTGGTAGCACCACACCAGATTTTATAGCCAATTCTAATAGATTTACCATTCAGAAATTGGTCACTATCAAAGCACTCACACATTGTCTTATCAAAACAGTAGTATTCTTCGAGGGGAGCATATAGGAGAAAATTTTTATTCATTTGCTTTATGAGAGGCCTCAGTTTTGTGAACTTATCATTCTGATCTAGATGGCTATTATCTGCAAAATGCAGGTATGAGAAAATCAATTCAAATCTATCCCTTCTGATTGCATCTCTAACCAGGTTCTGGTCAGCATCAGACGTTTCCCAGTACATTCCCCTTCTGGGACGCCGCACGAGTCCACTCAAAAGCAGGACACCAAACACACACCTCACTTCCTGAACTGTGACTTCCAAGTTGACATTTTTCTGAGAAGCATAATTATTGGTTTCACTGACAATCAGGTTGAATGTTTCATCATCAAAAAATAACTCAAAGAACTCTACTGGGTTCAACTTTTCACTCTTGAGATTCAAAAGTCCAGAATCCAGTGCTGACCAGCATGGAAAGCTGGGTTTAATATCTCTTTTGGTCCAGTGCTTCTCTGTGACACCTGGCCCTTTTGGCCGTTTTGGAGCAGGCTGGGTCTCAGGCCCGTTATCCTCCTCCACATCTGAATCACCAGAAAATGCAAGCCCTTGGAGCAGTTCACTCACTCGAGCTTTGTCTTTCTTCCTCCCTTTCCGGGTGATGTCTCCTGCAGCATATTCCAGGGAGGAGATGTGCATCCGAGCCCACAAGTCCCCCGGATGACGGTCCTTGAGAGTGTTCAAATGCACAAGTGTCCTTTCAGCAGGAACAGGGGTATCACAAGGGGTCTGGGGTACACAGTCTCTGAGAAAGAAAAAACATAGGCTGTAAAAATCCTCAGTCTTATTTACTGATACAGGATAAATCCACTGACACCTAAAGATTCTTCTGTGGGGAATACTTCTCTCTCGTGTTTCTGTGGGGAGGGCTCTGGCCAGACTGAGCATTTCTGGCCTCCCTTCTTCCAACTCACTCCTCATGACTTAACTGTTGAATCTGGGAGAAGGAACTGGGCTGTCCTCTTTCTGAGCAGGCTGCAGACATTCCATGTTCCTTCCCCCAGCCAAGATGGATCAGGAAGGCCTATGCGGAAAGGATGCAGCCACTATGCATCCATTTAGCTCTGCCTCTGAGCGGCTTTATTGGTCTAGCTTCTGTCAGTCATAAAGCTGAGGTTTCTAGACTGTCTGTTTTACTCCTATGTCTCTATCAATTGGTTCTGAATTTAGACAAATAAATGGGTGATTATTTACTGAGCCCCCTCATCTCTAACAGACTTTCTGAACAAAGAAGGATTTAGCCTCCTCTAGTTCTGCATTCATCTGGTGGATACACTGTTTTGGGGAGAAACAAAAGAGAAACTCAGACTGATTGCCCTTGAACTGATTTTTATGGGTTTCTCAAAGAAGTGTGCTAAAGTTACTAAGATGAAAACTATTACTTCATACAAGCTTCTTAAATTCTAGAAATCTGCGTTTTATTTACTAATGTCCTGTTGGTAAATGGTCTAATTTAAGAAGACATAAGGGAGAAAAAAGCAGTGAAAAAAGTATGGTGTAATATAATTTACAGTACATATGTTTATCTGCTTAGAGCATTTATGCTCAGTCGTGTCTGACTCTCAGTGACCCCACCGACTTCTCTGTCCATTGGATTCTCCAGGCAAGAATACTGGGAGTGGGTTGCCATGCCCTACTCTAGGGGATCTTCCTGACTCAGGGATCAAACCCAAGTCTTCTGGGTCTCCTGCATTGCAGGCAGATTCTTCACCCACTGAGCCATCTAGGAAGCCCAATATAATTTACAGTACATATATTTATCTGCTTAGAGCATTTATCATCCTGAATGTCATTAATATGTGTGTATGATCCATTCAACACATCCATCTTAAGAGTTCCCTGACATCCTCAACTTCAGGGATCCTCCTTGAATCCTGTCACTTCACTACACTGAACTTTCCATTGCTGAAAACTCCAAAAGCTCACTCTCTGGTCCCAATTTCTTTTCACTCTAGGCCCCTCATAAAGTTGTCCCATGGTACTGGTTCTTCCCTCTCACTCTGGCTCCTCCATTCCCTCCTCATTTTACCTCTCTTGCTCTTCCATCTAGACTTCATGATCCACTGCCTTAGTCCCTCTCTTGCCAGGATCATCAGTCACCCTGCCCCAGTGTCTGTAGTCTGGACCGGCAAAATTCAGCACCCGATCAACCCCCTCCTCAGTCTTCTCTATTCCTCACCCAGGAGTGAGCAGTGCCACAGAATCACACAATGAGGTAGACTGATAACAGCTAATAACGATGGTCTCTGAAGTTCAGCTAGTTACTCAATACTGCCCAGAAATCCTTCTCATGTCCTCTTGTCCCTTTATTCCCAGTTCCCCACAATGGGTGTTTCATCACTCTTCTCAGATCTTCTTTGTACTCAGTTCTTGGTATCTCCAAACATGATCTCTTTTCCTACTCCAAAGAGGACCCAGAATTTTTCAGGCAGAAAGTTGCTCTTCAAAATGATCTGTGACTCTTCTCTCCCAGTTCTTCTAGCCTCTCTAGGCATTTGCATTTTCTTTCTCTCTCTGATCTGCCTCCTCTTTATTTGGTAAATGCCGGCTTACTCGTCAGGTTTTGTTTCAAATGTTACCTCTTCTGGGATACCCTCTCCAGTATCCAGATCTCAGTTGGGTTCTCTGCCGCAAGATCTATCATAGCTACAGGGCACGAAGTCATACCGCATTGTGTTCTGTGTTCACTTATCTGCTGTACCCTCACATGACTTACTGAAGGTAGGGTCTCTGTATTATATATGATTCTGAATATGAGTGATAATATGCTTACTGAATGAGTGAGGATGTTGGGGGTCACTCAATCTCTGATATCATGATGGAGCCTCAAACCTAGAACAGCCTACCCCTTCAGACTTCTTGTCACATCAAACAGTAAGATACTTTGATTCTCAGAGGCACTGTGAGTCATGGTTTCAGTTATCTGATGTAAATGTACCTGACAGACACATGAGCAGATTTGTATTATCTAATTATAGTCCTGAGCTAAGTCACAGTGTTACTTCTCGTTTAGTACAGCTTGGCTCAGACTTCACAAGCTTTATGAAAGATTTCACTTCTCAAGCTTTAAGACGTTTCTCTTTTAACTGAGATTGTGGTCCCTGTTTGCCTAAGATGAACAAATGTCAAGAAGAATTCTCATCCCCTGCCCTGCTCTTCAATATAATTATCCCAAGCTGTTTCCTTTTTCTTCTTTACTCAAGTCTCCAAGGAGTTGGTGGTCTCACCAGAAGCCCACCTTCTGCTCATGATCTGGTCTCTCTGCTTCAGGAGCACCTATGCTACACACTCATTCATTCCACAACCAGCACTCGTGTATGTACTCTTTTTTTTTTTTAATTGATATTGGAGCACGGTTGAGTTACAACGTTATTAGTTTCTTTTGTACAGTAAAGTGAATCAGTTATACACATATCCACTGTTTTTTTTTTTAAAGATTCCCTTCCCATTTAGGTCACTACAGAGCACTGACTACAGAGTTCCTTGTGCTATACAGTAGGTTCTCATTAGCTACCTATTTTACATACAGTAGCATATACATGTCAATCCCAATCTCCCAATTCATCCCACCCCTCACTTTCCCCATTCCTAACCATAAGTTTGTTTTCTACATCTGTGACTCTCTTTCTGCTTTGCAGATAAGTTCATCCATTTTTCCTGATTCTACATATAAGTGATATTATACAATATTTGTCTTTCTGGCTTACTTCACTGTGTATGACAGTCTCTAGGTCTCTGCAAATGGCATTATTTCATCCCTTTTTATGGCTAACATTGTATATATGTATGACATCTTTATACATTCCTGTTGATGGACATTTGGGTGTCTTCCATAACCTGGCTGTTGTAAATAGTGCTGCAGTGATCACTGGGGTGCATGTATCTTTTTGAATTACGGGTTTCTCAGGTATATGCCTGGGAATGGAATTGCAGGGTCATATGGCAACTCTAGTTTTTTGAGGAACCTCCATACTGTTCTCCATAGTGGCTGTACCACTTACATCCCCACTAACAGTGTAGGAGGGCTCCCTTTTCTCCACATCCTCTCCAGTATTTGTTGTTTGTAGGTTTTTGGATGATGGCCATTCTGACTAGTGTAGGTTGATGCCTCACTGTAGTTTTGATTTGCATTTCTCTAATACTTAGTGATGTTGAGCATCTTTTCATCTGTTTTTGGCCACCTGTGTGTCTTCTGTGGAGGAATATCTATTTAGATCTTCTGCCCATTTTTTCATTGTTTTTTTAAAAAACTTTTAATTTTATATTGGGGAATAGCCAATTAACAATGTTGTGACAGTTCCAGGTGGACAGCAAAGGGACTCAGCCATACATATGTGTGTATCCATTCTCCCCCAAACTCCCCTCCTATCCAGGCTGCCACATACCATTGAGCAGAGTTCCATGTGCTATATAGTAGGTCCTTGTTGGTTACGTTTTAAATATAGCAGCGTACACATGTCCATTCCAAACTCCCTAACTATCCATTGAGTTTTTTTTAAATATTGAATTGCATGAGCTGTTTGCATATTTTGGAGATTAATCCCTTCTCAGTTGCTTTGTTTGCAAATATTTTCTCCCTTCCTGAGGGCTGTCTAACTGTAGGTTTGCTGTATAATGGCCTTTTATTATGTTGAGGTACATTCCCTCTAAAACTACTAGAGTTTTAATCATAAATGGGTGTTGAATTTTGTCTAAAGTTTTTTTTTGCATCTATAGACATGATCATATGGTTTTTATTCTTCAATTTGTTAATGTGGTGTATCATATTGATTGGTTTGCATATATTGAAGAATCCATGTTGCATCCCTGGGATAAATCCAGCTTGATCAGGGTATATGATCCTTTTAATATGTTGTTGGATTCAGCTTGCTAGTATTTTATTGAGGATTTTTGCACCTATGTTCATGTGATATTGGTCTGTAATTTTTGTGTGTGTGTGTGTGATATCTTCGGTTTGGGTATCAGAGTGATGATAGCCTTGTAGAAGGAGCTTGGGAGTGTTCCTCTGCAATTTTCTGGAAGAGTTTCAGAAGGGTAGGTGTTAACTCTTTTCTAAATGTTTGACAGAATTCACCTGTGAGGCCATCTGGTTCAGGACATTTGTTTGTAGGGATTTTTTTCCCACTTTGGGGCCGTTTTATCTTTTTATAAGATAATTTTTTATTTGTTTTATCTTTGGCTGTACTGGGTCTTCATTGCTGCATAGGCTTTTTTCTAGTTGCCGTGAGCAGGGGTTACTCTTGGTTGTGGTGCACAGGCTCCTCACTGTGGTGGCTTCTCTCGTTGCTGAGCACCGGCTCTAGGACACACGGGCTTCAGTAGTTGTGGCTCCTGGGCTCTAGAGCACAGGTTTAGTTGCTCCACGGCGTGTAGGATCTTCCCGGACCAAGGATCCAACTCATGTCTCCTACATTGTCAGGTGGATTCTTTACCCATGAGCTACCAGGGAAGCCCTGTTTGGAGTTTTTTAATTGAACTTTGTTTCCGTACTTGTGACTGGCCTGTTCATGTTTTCTACTTCTTCCTGGTTCAGTCTTAGAAGACCGTACCTAAGAATCTGTCCATTTCTTCCAGGTTGTCCATTTTATTGGCATACAGTTGCATAGTAGTCTCTTATGATCCTTTGTATTTCTGTGGTGTCAGTTGAAACTTTTTCATTTCTAATTTTATTGAGTTCTCTCCTTTTTTCCTTGATGAGTCTGGCTAAAGGCTTATCCATTTCACCTTTTCAAAGAACAAGCTTTTAGTTCTTTGCTCTTGTTTTGTCTCTATTTCTGCTCTGATCTTCATGATTTATTTCCTTCTAAGTTTGGGTTTTGTTTGTTCTTCTTTTTTTAGTTGCTTTAAGTGTAAGGTTAGGTTGTTTGAGATTTTTTTTGTTTCTTGAGATAAGACTGTACTGCTATAAACTTCCCTCTTAGAATTGCTTTTGCTGCTTCTCATAGGTTTTGGATCAACATGTTTTCATTGTCATATGTCTCCAAGTATTTTTTAATTTTTCAGTGACTCATTGGCTATTTAATAACATTGTTTAGCCTCATGTGTTTGTGTTTCTTACAGGTTTTTTTCCTGTAATTTATTTCGAATCTCATAGCATTGTGGTCAGAAAAGATGCTTTTATGATTTCAATTTTCTTAAGCCTCAGTAAACTTGTGGCCCAAGATGTGATCTGTCTTGGAGAATGTTCTGTGTGCATTTGAGGAGAAAGTGTACTCTGCTGCTTTTGGATGGAATGCCCTCTGAATACCAATTAAGTCTATTTGGTCGAATCTCTCATTTAAGGTTTGTGCTTCCTTTGTTATTTTCTGTCTGGATGATCTGTTGTTGTTGTTAATTGGGGGCTTAAAGTTCCCTACTACTATTGTGGTGCTGGTGATGTCCCCTTTCATGGCTGTTAAAGTGCAAGTGTAGTCATCTAGTCGTGTTTGACTCTTTGTGACCCCAGGGACTGTACCCTCTGTCCATGGAATTCTCCAGGTAAGAATACTGGAGTGGGTAGCCATTCCCTTCTCCAGGACCATGGCTGTTCAGAGCATCTCAATATATAAGGCAAATGCTATGTTGGGTGCATATGTGTTGTCTTCTTGTATTGATCCCTCAGTCATGACGTAGTGACCTTCCTTGTCTCTTGTCTATTTTGTCTGATATGAGTATTGCTACTTCAACTTTCTTTTGATTTCTATTTGTATGGATATCTTTTCCCGTCCCCTCACTTTTAGTCTGTATGTGTCCTTATGTCTGAGGTGGGTCTCTTGTAGATAGCATATATACAAGGCCTTGTTTTTGTATCCATTCAGTCAACCTGTGTCTCTTGGTTGAAACATTTAATCCATTTACATTTAAGGTAATTATTGATATATATGTTCCTATTTCCATTTTCTTAATTGTTTTGGGTTTGTTTTTGAAGGTCTTTTTTCTTCCCTTCCTCTCTTCCTCTTTTGTTCTTGTGTTTCCCACCTAGAGAGGTTCATTTAGCATTTGTATAAAGTCGGTTTGGTGCTGCTGAATTTTCACAGCTTTTGCTTGTCTGTAAAACTTTTGATTTCTGTCAAATGTGAATGAGAGCCTTGCTGCGTAGAGTATTCTTGGTTGTAGGTTTTCCCCTTTCATTACTTTAAATATATCTTGCCACTTCCTTCTGGCCTGCAGAGTTTCAGCTAAAAAATCAGCTGATAACCTTATGGGGATTCCCTTGTATGTGCTGCTTTTCCCTTGTTGCTTTAATATCTTTATTTATATTTAATTTTTGTTAGTTTGACACTGTGTGGTCTCAGCTTGTTCCTCCTTGGGTTTACCCTGTATGGGACTCTCCTTTCTGTGCTCCCTGGATTTGGGTGACTATCTCCTTCTCATGTTCAGGAAGCTTTCTGTTATTAGGCCCTTTCTCCTCTGGGGCTGTTCACCTGTGGGTATGCTCTGTTGTGTCCCCTTTTGTCTACTGTGCGAGTCCACAAACTACACTATTGTTGGTGCTGCTCTCAGTCCCACCTTATTAACCCTGGGTATGTGGGCAAATGGCTCTGGTGACTCTCAGGTGGTGTTTTCACCAGGTCACTGGTGCAAATCCTACTATTACCTTTAATTTGTCCATTATCAGCTTCACTCCTTTTGATTCTTGCTCAGGACTCCCCTAATGGAGGCTGAAGATACCCTACCTATCTTCCTGTCTTAAGTCCTTTTCCAGATCTGATATTTCTTTAACCATCATGACAACAGCCTCATCTGCAGCCCTCACTCTCCTATCTCAATCCTCTGCCTTCTCTATCTTCTTTTTCTGGCTTCAGTATCTATAGCTCCACAAAAACATAAGGGAGCCAGGGGAACAGTGATCAGGCAAGGAACTGAGAGGATTCTTGAAGGCAACCGTGTGCCAACTGAAGGTTTTGTGTAATTATGATATACCGACAGGTCAGTGTCTTGACGTGGGGCCTCCTCTGATCATAGAAGTGAGTGTTACTTTTTCTGTATTATTCCAGGGAAGCAGACGTTTACCAACTGGTTTCTCTGGTTTCATTCCAATTTTTTACTTTTGTAGGAGCTATTCTACATGGACACTCACCTGTTCACTATTCCTGAGGCCTCAGCACCTCGTTCCATTTCTTCAGAAGTTTCTTGCTTTGCATTAAAAAATCCATCTTTAGTTACAACTTCTTCAGCTAAAATAACACATTGATAATTCAAATGTCATTGCCACCTGAATCTAGAAAATATCTCCAGGGTAGGGAATAGGATGTTTCAAATTAAAACCAAAAATCAACAGGTGTCCCAGGAACATACTCATAGCAATCCTAAAAACGTGGTGGAGTGTGGGAAGATAGTAAGAAAGGTCAGTTTCCAGGGGAGAAGGCCTAATGGGACAAAGACTATTTAAAGAAAATTACACATAACTTTTAGTGTTCTCAGAGTAAAGAGAACTTCCTCTGATGTGAAGAAGGAATAAGGCAGAGGTGTTTGTGGAATTTCCAGATATTAAGGGATGTGTGAAAATGACAAATTATATGGGACCCTTGCAAAGGGGGAAAAAAAGGAGCAAAGGAGGAGACATTGAGGGAATCAGGCAATACAGAGGGATGATCAGAGAACAGCAAGAATCAGTAGGCTGAGTGTCTAGTAATAGAAGGTACTGTGATTGTGAGGGATACAAAATGACAGGCTGAGAGAAGTGTGGAGATCGAGCCCAGAAGAAGGGGAAAGAAGTGTGTGTAGGAAATGTGGGTTCACGATGGCTGAGTCAGGGTTAATGACGGGAAAGGTGGACACCAGTCAGAGGCCTGTCCTCACCCATGAGACTGACGTCTGTAGCCTCCTCCTGAGCCAGACTCGGAACTGGCCATTCCTCTGAGACAAGGAGCGGCGCTGCTTCCTCAGTCTTCACTGATGTCTACAAGGACAACAAATGGCCTCTTAGTCTTCACTGTGGTAAAGATAAAGGGACTGGTTGTGAAGGGTGCTGACTACCACACTGCACACCAGTAGGACCAACCAGCAGGGCCTGCTCTCTGAAGGTCTAGAGTAGCGTCCTGCCTCTCTCCTACCTTCTGAGGGTTGTCAGCAGTCCTGTGTCCCCTGGATGCATCACTCTGGTCTCTGCTTCTGTCCTTACATGGCCTTCTCTGTGTGTCTCTGTCATCACATGGCCTTCGTACAAGGACACTGACCACTGAACACAGGGCCCACCCTGATGCAATATGACCTCATCTTAACTTGATTACATCCACAAAAAGTCTATATCCAAACCAGATCAGTCATAGGCACCTGGGGTTAGGACTTTAATATATCTTTTCCGGACACAATACAGCCCATAACTTCATCTTAGCCCTACTTCAGTTAATATGAATTTCCTCTTTCTCTGGCTGGTCTTTCATTATTTGACTCAACACTACTTTCATTCTACTGACCACCCATATCTCTGCCCTTTCATTGCCCAGACTGTTGATCTTCTTACTCCAACTTAATTCAAACTTCATTATGGTGCAACATTTAATTATTTCTTGGAGTTATTATGTTCAAATGTTTGCATTTTTTAAATTCATACACACACGGCTTATGGGATCTTAGTTCCTCGATGAGGGATCAAACCTGGGCCCAAGGCAGTGAGCGTGCAAAGTCCTAACCCCGAACCACCAGGGAATTTTTTCTTTTCTTAATAAATTATTTTGTTTCTCCATTATGTTACATTTTAGGATAATTACATTGATTTAAATATACATAAGGTAAGTTTTACTTGCTATACATTTCACTTGCTATACACTGGTTTTCAGGAAGGTAAAGTATTAAGACTAGGAGGCCCAGGGTCTGACAGAGCCAATTAGAAATCACAGGTGAAAACAGAGAGGAGAGGACTGTGTGAAAACCTGTCTGGAGGAAATGAACGCAGAGGAAAGGGCTTCAATGGGAGAGTTAAACACTTACAAACTAAACAACTCGGAAAATGACTGGACCACTAAAAATAAGGGGAAGAATGAACAAGAGTCCACTCTGTGAAGAAGATACACAGTACTGCCATTACCATCACCAAGTATGAATTGGGCATGTGCAGAACACTGGGAATATAAAGGAATATGAGGAAGAGGTTGGTTCTCAGACTTCGGAGAGAAACCAGAGGTTCCCCAAAAGAGAAAACATCTGTCACTGGGCATCAAATGAGTGGAGGCACTTTCGGAAACCAAGGGCCTCACTCTACCCCTTATAGCCTGAGATTTGGATGTGCCTTCTGCATATGGTGCGGAATGAGGCAACAGCGTGTATGTGTGAGCTCCCGGATGAGGCGCACATAGTGTGTGGTATTCGGTGACAAGGTGAAGGCAGAGGGATTGTGCCACCTGAAAGGCTCTCAGGGTGACCAGTGTGAGCCAAGAGAAGGGCCACGGATGGGTGGGCGGGGGAAGGAGGGCTACTACTGAGGTTCCCACAGCCTGGGCACCCTGCTCACCTGGGACCTGGCTGAGTTCAACCCCAGTACTGCAGCCTGGTCTCTGGGATTCTCTTCCTGGAGAGGGTCTGGTCTCTGGGGAGCTGGCCTTGTGGACGGAGCAGACAAGAGCCCTGAAGAGAAATAGTAGCTTTTACAAGAGCCCTTTGTGGGGGACCCAGACCCTAAATCTTATGTTTGTTAAACATCCAAGAACTAAGATACAGATCTTAAGCTAGAACATCACGTCTGTTTTCATTGTCAGGAATTCTAGAGCTTTAGCGTCCCCCACCCACAGAATAAGTGGTGTTTATGAACTCATGAGATGCTTTCCAGTGATGCACTTTCACAGACATAAAAGAAAAATCAGAAATCACAGATGAAAAATAAGGAGAGGGAAGAAGAAGTTGGTGATTAAAGAAACATTAACCAGAGAACAAAGAAGAAAGGTAAGAAGTGGAGAACAGAGACAAAGCCAAGGGGCAACAGGAAAGCAGGTAAGAGAAAGATGAAAAGAGAAAGTGAGGATAAAAAAAATTGAGTTGATAATGGGGGAGGCTGGGTATGTGTGGGAGGCAGGGGGAGACGAGAAATCTTTCAATTTTGCTGTGAACCTAAAATGGCTCTAAAAAAGTCATACATGTACACTTGAAACTAATAGCACTGTAAATAAACTATACTTCAGTAAAAAATGTCAGACACACAGTCATACATAGAAGAGATGCTACCTGCAAACTAGGAGAACTTTTGAGAATCTGCTTCCTTGGAAACCATAATCCAAACAGTGATAATGACTGCACGTCACTGCACTGTTACTTAGAAAGATTCTTTCCCATTCCTTATCTGTATAAGGGGGAGAACACAGTCCACTTTATAGGGGCAATGAAGACTGAGATAACATAAAAGCCCTTTGTAAAGCCTTTTAAGACCCCATGCAAAGTAATGTACCACTGTTTGCCAAGACGGTAACAATAGAGGGAGTCCAGAATTACTAAACGAAGTGCACAGGGGATATTCTAACCCAGAACATAGCATTACTTTTCTTTGCTTCAACAGTGAATCACTGTGGAATCTTCTTGGTGCTGTTCCTTCATACTAGAGAGAATAAAGCTTGCTAGGAAAATAAAATAGCCTAGCCCATGATTCACTATTACCACCTAATCTCCCTGCAATGCATATATGCCAGAAAACCAACAGCTTAAAAAGCACAGTGTGAAGCCGGTCTGCTGTCAGAGAAAGGGCTAGGCTAAGGAGGGGCAGGATGGCAACAGAAAATGGAAGAGGGGCAAAGAGATCAAGAGCAATGGGAAATCTGAGTGCAAATGTCAGACCAGACTCTGTGATTGCTCCTTATCATCCTCCTGAGGTGGAAAAGCTTTAGGGTTAAGACTGGGAAGAAGGTAGAAGAATGTTTTCAAACATATTATGCTCACTACACACACCACACTGATCCCATTGCTCTATATTTCTGCCAAAGACAGAACAAGACAAAGTGGGCTTAAGTTGCCATGAGTAAGATGATACCAAGGTCTTTTCTACTTCTCCATCAACATATCTAAAATTTAACAATCTGTCTGACACTAAGAATCACAGCTGAGCATTGAGAGGCTAGTAAAACTCAAGTACTCGGTAGTTTTCATTTTAAACTAGTGTTCCATGACTGGTGGGAATGAAATACCAAATATACACAAATAACAGTCACTGTAAATCATACTTTTTACGGAAAAAAAAAAAGGCTTCAATGGTACCCAACTTTTTTTCAAGTCTGAACTTCCTGGTTTGAATTTAAACACCCCATAAAATGGCCCCAACTAACCTTCCCCCCCCACCCTCCGCCTTTCCCCTAAATAAACCCTACCCTCCAGCAGGAGGGGAGGGAAGGCAGGTAGCCTGGGGAATTGTTCTTCCGTTCATTTGGTCTCTGGTACCCTGGAGAAATGTGCTTGGGTTATGACTAGTAGGCACACAGGTCCTTGGCTAGAGCCTCCGGAATATTTGGGAGGGCCTATGAAGGTATAAAAAGCCCTTGTGAATGACAGGGAGTGCATCTTGAAGGAGGCCACTGAAGAAAACATTACCATGGGGAAAAAGACAAAGTTATGGAAAGCTACCAAGTAAATATTTAAATTCCAGGTGTGGAATTAGAAATGTAGAGACATATAGTAAAGAGAATCTTAGCCAGAAGGTCAGGTGACAACGCTGCCTCTGCTGACCCTGGGCAAGTCATTTAAACTCTGAGTTTTGGCTTTCCTAACTATTAAGGGTGTTGAAAAGATCTTAGATTTCTAACATTTTACAATTTCAGGTGTTTTTAAAAGCTTGCTTAGGTACAGGGTTGCTGCTGCTGCTGCTAAGTCGCTTCAGTCGTGTCCGACTCTGTGCGACCCCAGAGATGGCAGTCCACCAGGCTCCGCGATCCCTGGGATTCTGGGATTCCCTGGCATCTCCTGGGATGCCATTTCCTTCTCCGATTCATGAAAGAGAAAAGTTAAAGTGAAGTCGCTCAGTCATGTCCGACTCGTCACGACCCCATGGACTGCAGCCTACCAGGCTCCTCCGTCCATGGGATTTTCCAGGCAAGAGTACTGGAGTGGGTTGCCATTGTCTTCTCTGAGGTACAGGGTTAGACAAAAACAAAACTTGAGAACACAGATAAACAAGCTTTCACATAGAAGGCCACACACCTGTCAGTGGCCTGTTCCCAGTATCTTTACTAACTTCGCCCTCTGGCACTCACCACTCACTTCTTGGGAGGTCTCCTGGAGGGACTCTGGAGGCTCACTCTTCAGGGTGGTTGCCCCCAACAGGAGCTGGGCGCTCTGACACTCTGAAGAGGTTCCTTGATATTCTGTCACCAGGAGGTGCAGGTCCTGTCCTACAGTGTAGACAGAAGCCTGCGGACAAAAGATTCACTTTGAAAAGGCGTCCTGGTGGGAACTGGACTGAACAGCAGTTAGGGACATTCCCCAAAGGAACACCAGACAAGCTTCATTTAGTCCTTAAGTAGTGAGTAAGACAAAGTAGCAAGACACAGACATTCACTCATTTGGCAAATATGGACTGAATGCCTACTAAAGCCAGATTCTGTTCTACATGCTAAGCAAAGAAGAGACACAATACAGGCAAAGAACCCCTACCTGGAAAACAAAACAAAACCCCAGATTGATGCTTAAACCAGTGTGTGGAAATTTAATGAGAAATAGGATATGTATACCATCTCCAAATGTCTCCCACAGATTACTAATTACAAAGGGGAAAATGGTAACTTGATAGTGGAGAAATCTGACATATACCACCTTAACCTCATCAGCAACAGGATGATCCACCACCGTGTGCCTCCTGAAGTGATGCACTGAGGAGACCACAATGTCACTGCTGTGGTATTCCAGCCAAAATGTACTACCTGGGTCTTATCGTGAGAAAATACAAGACAAACCCAAATTGAGGGGCATTCCAAAAAGTAACAGATCTGTACTCTTCAAAAATGTCATTGTCATGACAGAGACTGAACAACTGTTCCAGATCTAAGAAGACTGAAGAGACAGCAACTAAAAAATGTGTGATGATGGAATCGGGGCAAAACTGTCATAAGGAACACTATTGGGCTATCACGGATACATCTGAACAAGGACTACTACTGAGGTGATAGTATCATAAAAATTTTAATTTCCCAAAACATGATAATCTATAATCTAGTTATACAAAAGACTGTCTTTCTTCTTCAGAAACACACTGAAGTGTTTAGAGATAAAAGGTATCTCCAACTAATTCCATTTTCAAATGGTTCAAGAAAAAAAACTGCATAAGCTGTATGGGGGTGTGTGCGTGCACACACAATATGTATGCATACAGAGAGAGGGAGCACTTGCTCACACAAGAAGGGTGCACATTCCTGTAACAAATGTTAACATTTCGTTAACATGTGTGTGAATCATACACACAGTTCTCTGCACTACTCTCCCAAGTTATAAATTATTTCAGAGTTAAAAATTAACAGACAAATGTTCGCCATTACATCTCCCACACCACCACACACATTCTCTTCCCACCTGTTCTCCTGAGTCTCCTGTGTCTCTCTCTAGACTCTCCAGCGCTATCACTGCATCCTCCCCACTCTCCAAAGAACACGCCTGCACCCTGGCCTGGAGCTCCTCGGGTAGGATGGTCAGGAACTGCTCCAGCACCAGCAGCTCCAAGATCCGCTCCTTGCTGTGGGTCTCTGGGCTCAACCACTGATGGCAAAGTTCTCGGAGCTGGGCCAGAGCCTCCCGGGGCCCAGGTACCTCCTGGTAGCAGAAGTGCCGGAAGCGCAGGCGGCAAAGCTCCCGAGTATTGGGGACACTCTGCTGTGAGCTGCATGTCTGTTCCCATGTGGGGTCTTCCTCCTTCACTTTCACAAGGCCGTCTCCATTTTCAGGAGCGGAGTCCTGCAAAACTTCATCCATGGTGATCTTAAAAGCTTCGAAAACAGTTCACTTAGCTTTTCCAAATGTACACCTGAGGCGTAAGTATTGATCAGTAACATGAGAATAACAAGAGCTTCAAAAATCTATGTAACACATTTATCTTTTTGTCCCCACTCTAAGTGATGCTCAAAAACTGGGCCTGCTTGCCTGTTTTATCAATAAAGTATACCTTGACTCCTAAGGGAGTAGAGCCCAAAGGGAGGGGATATAAGAGAAGAAGGGTTAATAAGAATGCCTGAGCAGCTTATACTTTAGATGGAGGGTCATCTATCTCTGTGTCTTTCTCACAGAATACTTTACCTTAGGTGAAGCAGACTTTCAAAAGTCTCCAAGTCTCCATCGCCTAAGATCTGTTGTGATGAGATTTTGTTACTTTTCCCATTATGGGGTGGAGTCTTTTTCCTTCCCTTGAATCTGTGCTGGTCTGTGACTTGCTCTGACCAATAAAATATGGCAGATATGACACTGTAAGTGGAAGTGCTGTGTAGTGCCTGGCACACAGCCATGAGACTGCCTTGCTGTGAGAAGGCCCAAGCTAGCCATGCAGAGGTCACGTGGATGAGAACCACAGAGCCCCAGCTGAAGCGGAGCTGAGCCTAGTCCCCAGCCACATGAGTGAGTCCAGTAACACTGCCCAGTCAACCTACAGAATCATAAGAAATAATAAGCTGAAGTTGTCTTACACCACTAAGTTTGGGGCATTCTTTTTAAGGAAACAATAGATAAACAGCAGAAATATTTCAACTTCTGTTTCTCCCTCTCATTTTTCCTTTTGTTATCTTCATCAAAATTCAATATATCTCTGTTCTAAGAACACTATTATCTATCTGGTTCTGACTTGCTTTTCACATTCCAGACTCACATCTTGAAAAGCCACAGGATGCCTCCAGCCTTGGACCTTCCTTCCCTGTCATTTCAACACATCCCCAACTGAAATCAGCCTCCTCAAAGCTGCACTCACTCTGTATTTTTCTATTTCTATTGGCATCACCACCATCCTCCATGTATTCAGGCTCAAAGCCAGCCTACATATAGTGTACATAATCACCCTGGGTCCAGTCAGTTCTTCCTCCAAAAGGCCTCTTGCATCCACTCCTTCATCTTCCTTTTTACACCATTATGATTGACAGTCACTATTATCACAATATTATCTGTGTGGTATTCCTGCTCCACCACTTCCTCATCACTGGATTGGTATTTCTTAAAGCACAATTCGGACCATATCTGACAACCCCCCACCCCCAAATGCTAATTTCAATTGCTCCTGGTTGAACTAAATTCAAATTCCCCAGGATTCGATCTTAGAACTGAGTTTCACTTACGTGTTTGCCACTCGATAAACATTTATCGAGCACATCATTATTTTCCAGGAGCTATCCCCAGAATAAAAGACACAGACCCTACTTGCAAGAAAGCCATCGTCTTCTCAAACACCTCGTGTCACTGCCAGCTAATACTCAAATTTGTTCCACCCACCTTGTACTTTATGGCCACGATTAGTCTTCTTACCGTGAATCCCCAAGGTCCAGCGGAAATGCCACCCCCAAACCTAACGTACAGACAATCTTGTCCTCTGAGCCACTCAGGCGGAGGGCGTTCCCATGGAAAAGTGAGCCCAAGCCTGCCTCACCAACTCCCTTCATTCTCCAACTCACAGGTCACAGCCCTCATCACGACCATCACCCCTTGCTCCTTGAGGACAGGGTCTTATCTTTGCCGGCCTACCTGGTATTCAGCAAATACTGGTGGATGTCCTGCTGAATGCACGGAGATGTACTGGGATGCCAGGATGTCCCGCGGGCCCAGAACGTATCTTACTGCGATCGCATCCCAGCACTTGGAATACAGGGGGCACTCGGTGAATGAGTGTCTTAACTGCTAACAGACCAAAAGTTTAAGGATCAAGCACAACAAAGACGTAGCTGACCCAGTGAAAAATCCCATCGGAGATGAGAGGCGCAGCTCTCCAGTCCAGAGAATCCAGCTACCTCGCCTGGTGGGCGTGCCCCCACTTCCTGCCGTCAGGATTCCGGGCTGCGGCCGAGCCGGCTCTGCGTCTCTCTAGGAACGCGGCCGCACATCTCTCTGGTGCGCCTGGAAGACTCCAGCCTGCCACAGCCCAACAGGCTCAGTAGCATAGTCTCCGACAGACCATCCGGATATCCCCAAACTACCCCTCATTTTTGCAATTATTTCGATTAAAAACCAAATAGATGATGAAGACAAAACTGAGTTTCTGTCTTTAGAGTCCTCACAGGCTGCTGGGGAGACAGATGAATAAACATTGCAATAGAGCAAGCAGCACACATTTAAAAATTTAAATATACAGATTCAAATAACGCACAACTAAAACTCAAGTTGCATATAACTGCATATATAACTTAGTTAAGCCTGCTAATAATGTACCAATATATCAAAATATATTAAAAAGTCCCATAGTAAACAAAAACACCCTCATGTTGCACAGAGACTGAAATGAAAAGTATCCCAACTCCCCACAGTTAACCACTGTTAGTATTTTGTGTATACCCTCCCAGGACACCACCAGCCACACAATGCTGCTGCTGCTAAGTCACTTCAGTCGTGTCCGACTCTGTGGGACCCCATAGATGGCAACCCACCAGGCTCCCCCGTCTCTGGGATTCTCCAGGCAATAACACTGGAATGGGTTGCCATTTCCTTCTCCAATGCATGAAAGTGAAAAGTGAAAGTGAAGTCGCTCAGTCGTGTCCGACCCTCAGCAACCCCATGGACTGCAGGCTTCCAGGCTCCTCCATCCATGGGATTTTCCAGGCAAGAGTACTGGAGTGGGGTGCCATTGCCTTCTCCGCAGCCACACAATAGCACTCAACAAACATTTGTTTAGTATGTATTTTAAACCACCCCTGGCATCATGATATTATTTTACATCTTATCTTTTTCAGTTAACTTGGCGATCTTCCCACACCAGTTCATCTTTTAAGAGCTAATTAGTATTCCAGTGTATGGGCTAATTTACTTAACTATCCCTACTATATTTTTTCTTTATAAGTAGAGAACACCACTGAATATCTTTATATGCTTTTATGAATATATTTCTAGGGTCAATACATACTGGAATATATTTGTCAAAGGGCATGTGCATTTAAATTTAAATCCCCTGTTTAATTTTTAAGGGCACTGCTGTTTAAGAGTAAAAGGAGAATCTAATAGAATAATTCAGCCCAGGTGAACATGGTGGCTCAAAATCAGAATTAATATTAACAACCAGTTAATATGTGAAAAGATGGTCATTTTTGACAGTAAAACTACTTAAAAACTCTAAAAGTAAACTCAAACAGAAATGGCCAATCAGAATATCGCTGCAATACAGTACAGTCTTCCTGACTTTCTGCTCTGAGTAGATTTTTAACTGCATTTTAGGGTGTCTAGGATGTTTTATTTTTTAAGCAAAACCCCAATTGAATCTAACATTTGCCCTTTGTTCAACGTTTCTATAATTTCCAGGAATAAGGAAAACATTATTTAAATATATCTCTATCCATCATTTGTGCCTAGGTGGTTATTTATGGGTCTGCCCCCAGGGTACAGATGAGTGCACCACTTCCTTTGGAATTGTAAGGAAGAATTAGGTTAAAGTGTCAATGAACTTAGGGTGCTTGTAATACCTATAATATAGAGTCATCATGAAAAGAAAAAGCCAAGATTAATTTTCCAGAGCGCTAAGAGTATGTACTGTTCATGGGGTTCTCAAGGCAAGAATACTGAAGTGATTTGCCATCCCTTTTCCAGTGGATCATGTTTTGTCAGAACTCTCCACTATGACCCGTCTGTCTTGGGTGACCCTAACACGGCATCTCATAGTTTCATTGAGTTAGACAAAGCTGTGATTCAAGTGATCAGTCTGGTTAGTTTTCTGTAACCATGGTTTCCATTCTCTCTGCCCTCTGAGGGATAAGGATAAGAGGCTTGTGGAAGCTTCAGTCAATCCTAAAGGAAGTCAGTACTGAATATTCACTGGAAGGACTGATTCTGAAGTTGAAGCTCCAATACTGTGGCCACCTGATGCAAAGAACTGACTTACTGGAAAAAAAAAAAAAAAAACCCTGATGCTGGGAAAGATTGAAGGCAGGAGAAAGGGGCGACAGAGGATGAGATGACTGGATGGCATCACCGACTTGATGGACATGAATTTGAGCAAGTTCCGGGAGTTGGTGATGGACAGGGAAGCCTGGCGTGCCATAGCCCATGGGGTCACAGAGTTGGATGTGACTGAGCGACTGAACTGAAGGATATATAATTCTTCATACTTTGAATCTTTTCATTATCATCGCTCTTTAATAGAGAATAAAGATATTTCAGGTCACTTCCTTAACTGAGCAGATTCAAACAGATCTAAACTATGATATAGAGCTAAATATTTAGGCATTAACCTCAGCACATCCCTCAAAACTCTTGGAAAACTCCCTGGTATCAACTTAATTTTACTAATAAAAGCAGAATAAAAGATACATACCTTATGGCTTAAGCAATGGAATATGACTGACTTTCCATAAAATTCAATTTCTTGAAAAATTACAGCTGCTTCTCCTGCAGATTTGGTCCTTCTCCAGAAAATGGCATTAACTGTAGCTTCTGGTCAGCTTGCACTAAGTCAGATCACAGTGGGAAGTGGATCAAAGACTCCTAAGTGCCTATTTCAACCTTCATTCTCCCCTTTACTCTTAGTGACAGAAGCCTGATTTTCAGCTGGACACTCTGAAACCCAGAATAAGATATACTTTCCAGTTTCCCTTTCTTTAGTTTTGGCCTATGATATATGTGCTGAAGTGATTTATGGGAAAGCTGCTTAAAAGGAGCTGACTGACGGGGAGGCATCTCTGTTCTTCTGCCTCTGTCCACATTTTGTATGTGATAGCTGGAGCTTCAGCAGCCATCAAGGATCATCATATGATGACTTTAAGGAATGATGGCATGAAAGGCAAAGGCTGGGGCCCCTAGTGATGTCAGAGAACCACTAGTGATGTCAGAGAACCACCTTCCAGGCCTGGGCTGCTGTCTCTGGCCTTTTCTATTTAAAGAAAAACAAACTTTTATTATGTTATTCCCACTTTTTGTGTTTAAATTATATGCAGCTGAACAAAACCTTAGCAAAACCTGAGGGCTCACCAGTCTTCTCAACCACATGACAGACTAACAAGTATTTTCCAGACAGCGGTACCCCAAGCAGCTGCCACCAATCAGCAAGTGATGTTTATCATCCTGGTGACATATTCAGAAGTCAGACTCCCCTAAGCTTACTAGTCTTCACCATTACCATGACATTTTGGCATTCACAATGTGACGAACATGATCTCTTCCAAGCTGATTTTATTACTTGACTTTCAAAATTCCAGAACAAACAGCATTTTAAAGTTACATCATCAGTATTAAAGGAAAAAAATCCAATCTCTTTCCCCAGACATTTATCAAAGTTGCTATGCAGCAGCCACTATACTAACACTGAAGTTATCAAGTAAGATAGTTGCTACTTGGATTAATTCAGCCTGGTTCATTCAAATAACTTACCAAATCTCTTCCATAGTCTAAATAAAACTTTAGTTTCTAATTTGAATCAATGAGGTATACATGGCAGGGATGGGGCTGGGAAATGGTAAAATTAGATCATCATTGCTTTCCAAAATGCTTCTGCTGATTGGGGTGGGGATGGGGTAGTAAAATCAGTGGAGTAAAATGTTTACCATTAATAACCTGGACTTTAAGATACCTTTGAGGGACTTCCCTGGCAGTCTGGTGGAAGTCTGCGCTCCCAATGCAGGGGGCATGGGTTTGATCCCTGGTCAGAGAACTAAGATCCCATGTATTGTGCAATGCAGCAAAAAAAAAAAAAAAGAAAAATTAAAAGGTACCTTTCAGTGTGGTATTCCAAAGTCTTTTTTTATTTTGTATAGGAGACTGCTGCTGCAGCATGTGCAAAAATATCAACCCTCTCTTCTTCTGCTTAAACCTATAAATTTATACATACTTGACTCATTGATGACTTCAAGCCCTTGATCATGAGGCTCTCTGCTACTTGGAGACACATAACTACACATTTACCATGTTAAAGCCTCTGAGAAGTCCTGCAGTGAAGAATGCTTTTACCTTTGATCCCATAGTACCATCTAGGGTCAAAATATTGTGGCCCAAAGCTGACTACAAGGAAAATAAGAGTGCAGGCAGAAAGCCTTCAACTTGGCCCCCAATTCTCTGCCAGAACTGGCTAGAATGACTTTTCCTGAAGTGCTGCTTATTAACGTACTGTCTCTGATGGTCTATAAGGAGAGGACACTTCATCAAGCCAGTCTGTTTTTGTGGTGGTATCTCTGATGTTGAAAAAGACCAGACCTCTGCCTGAAGGCTTCTCCACATTCATTACACTTGTAGGGTTTTTCCTCGTTGTGGATTCTCACATGCTGAGCGAGATGGGAGTTTAATCGGAAGGCTTTCTGGCAAATAGTACACTTGAAAGGTTTTTCTCCAGTGTGAATCCTGTGGTGTCGAATAAGGTCTGATGTCAAACTGAAGGTTTTCCCACACTCATTACACTGGTGGCTTCTGGAGTGGCTGTGGATTCTCTGATGGTGGGTGAGGAGAAGGGCCTGACTAAAGGTTTTTCCACACTCTTTGCACTGACAGGGCTCCTCCTGACTGTGAATTCTCTGGTGTCGATTAAGGTGGGAGCTGCGCCGAAAGTTCTTTCCACAGTGGATACATAGATAAGGTTTCTCTCCAGTATGGATTCTGAGATGTTCCAAAAGGCCTGCATTCTGGCTAAAGACTTTTCCACACTCCTTGCACTGATAAGGCTTCTCACCAAGATGGATTTTCTGATGTCTGACAAGGTGTGAACTTCTCTGAAAGGCTTTCCCACATTCATGACACTGATGACCTTTTTCTCTAGAGCATATTTTCTGATGTCCAGGAAGACTCAAACTCTGACACACTTCAGCTTCACAGAGTTTTTCTTTCCTGTGTGAACTTTCATGCTTAATCAGGTCTGAGTGCTGGAAGAATGCCTGCCCATATTCTGAGCATTTACAGTCAGTCTTCTCCTTGGGCTCAGCCTGCTGCCTATCCAAGTTAGAGTCCTTGTAATGAACCTCCATGGGTTCAAATGGTTTCCCAGATGATTCCACTCTTCCACAGGAGTCTGTCTCTACAACCAGCTTCCCATTCTCAATCCTTTTCGCCTCCCCTGAAACATTAAGCATATAACACCAATTACTTGCTTTTTGGTGCTCAGGAGAAGGAATCTGCAATTAGGAGGATAAAACTGAATGTGTGCAAAATGGAAATGTGGATGTTTGTGTTTGTATATAACATATATGGAATGATACATAAGAAAATGTTTCTCAGTGGCTGCTTTGAGAGGATTATGGTGAGAGATGACTTATTTTAAATGGTTTGAAGTCATGTGATACATATGCATAAATACACACAGAGAGAAGTTAGCAAGCAAGTCAACAGTCATAAAGGGCAGGGCTCTATGTTCTTTTTTGTTTTTAAATCTGCTTATGGCTTCAGTGAAGAAAATACTGAACATTTTCCTGCCTTCATCCCTTCCTTCCTAAACCCATCCTAAATGCCAATCATTACTGTAGGCACTGAGGTTATCAAGTAGAATAAAAACTTATTTTTTATGAACTCTTTTTAAAGGAGAGACAGAATTATAAACAAGTAGTGGGAAAATAACGTAAAGTTTGTGCCAGACATAGCAGTGACACAGAAGAAAAAAATGATTGTTATAATTTTATCTTTGAGAACTTTTTGCTAATCTAGTTTTCTATAAATTACCATAAAACATCAACCACCAGGCAAAACCAGGAAATAAGAGTATATTATACAACTTAAGTTTTTGAATAATTTATAATGGCTATATTACTTTAAAAACTTCAGTTAACTTAGGCAAAATGATGAGATCACTGGTCTCAAAATTGAAGAAAAAGCATATAGAATTGCAGGGTCTGAAAAGAACATACAATTGGAAGTATTTAAAAGTGAGATTAAACAAATAAGGACCTACTGTATAGCACAGGGAACTCTACTCTGTAATGGCCTGTGTGGGAAAAGAATCCACAAAAGAACAGACATATGAATATGCATAACTGATTCACCAAACTGTATCCCTGAGACTAACATGACATTGTAAATCAACTAGACACCAATAAAAGAAATTTTTAAGTGTGGATATACATATAACTGATTCACTTTGCTGTACAGCTGACAGCTGTATGTTCTTGATAATGGTCTGCCATGTGGAAATTAGAAAGCTAGGTCAATTAAATACCCAGGGCAAATAAGAGAAAGGGATAGCACCAGAAATGAAGAAATGAACTGGAAATGAAGGCATGCAGACATGGTGCCAATTTTATCACTGATTAGCTGTGTTTCTTAGGTGATTTAAATCCCCTGGGCTCAATGTCCTCACCAATAAATCAAAAAAACACTGGGCCACAAGACCTTGAGGGTAACATGAAGTCCACAAAAATGTGTTAGCCTTTCCTGATCTCCTTGGACAGCAGAAACTGCTTTCCTGTGTGGTTCAGTAGATCCATTATAGTTCATTGCTTTAATCATTTGCTTATAGATGTGGCACAGAAGAGATAATAAACAATGTTTGCTGAATAAAAACTTAGCTCAGACACCAGGGAGAGGGTCAGAGGGAATACCAGATAGGAGCACGAAGTCCAGGAGCATGAATGGGATGGAAAGCAGAATGAGAGTAAAAGGAGAAGTGGATGGAGAAAATAGAAGAGAGAGAGTCTAAACAGCACTAATAACAAACAAATGAAGCTTACTCTGTGTGAGCAAGATAAAGATAGCAAGCAGAACATTTCAAAAGTGAGAGTCAGTGAGAAAGTGAAAATGAAGGGTGGGGGGAGGAGGTATCAGAGAAAGTAAAAGCACATGTTGGGGAGGCAGAGTAGAAACACTAGAAACCTGATCGGGTGTAAAGGCCTTTGGCAAGAGGATGAATAGCCCCCACGGGGAGGGAGTGAGAGAACAGCCTTTTCCATGAGGACAGAATGACACACACAACTAAAAGGGAATGCAGGGGCTTCCCAAACTGAAAAACAACCTGAACTCTGAGTGTAAAATAACATTTTTCAACAGATCTAGAAAGTAAGGAACAATTTCAAGAATCTACTGTTGTTAAATCTACTTTTTATATTTAAAATATATACCCATCATTGATTACATGGCATAAATTCATTTCTGCAAGGCTGTTTAGAAAAAGTAGGCCTCTCTCTTTTGGCTGCTTTACTCAGAAAGCTTCCAGAAGAAGAGGAATTCTGAAGTATACTCAGAAACTGCACAGGGGAACCAGGTAGTAAGTAAAAGAAGGCTTTACAATTGAAATCAGCCATGCATCAAATAGATATATACTGAAGGTCTACTCTAGGCGCGGGATGGTAGCAGACTCAGGAGACAAAACAAAGCCCTGTCCTTTGGGTCTGGCAGGAGAAAAAGAGAAGTAAACCAGCAATTCTAATATAATATGATCAGTTCTATGGTAGCTTTAGCAGCAGAGGTGGGGAAACTGATCTAGACTTGGGGGGATTTAGGAAGGACAGAGAAAGTGATATCTAAGCTAGCTGTGAAGGAGGAGTAGGAATTAGCCAGCGAGAGTGAGGAAAAAGTATTCCAGACAGACAAGGCGGGAAAGGGACTCAGCATGAGGAGAAACACACGTAAGAGCTGATGGAACCAAGGATGACTAATTGTCCCAGTGTGTCTGGGAATGAGGGGTTTCCCAGCACATGGAATAGTTGGAATGAAAAGTCTCCAGCAAACTGAAGCAAGCTGATTATGTCAGGGAATACGAGGCTGCAAGGTCTGCAAGTGCCAGAATATGCTAGGTGAGGCTTCTGTTAAGAGCTATTGGGAGTGACTGAAGGTGATGGGTTGTCTCTTAGTTCATTGAAGGTCTTCAAGGAGGGGAGCAACAGTAATGAATGTGTTTAAATGGTGGAGAATGAACAAGAGGTAATTTAACTTTAGCGGAAGCACCAAGATGAGAGACGGTAAAACAAAAAAGAGAAACAGGGCTTGTACCAGACTGGAAAGAGGAGAAGAAGAATGAAAGGGATAAATATTAGAAAGAGAGATTTCAGAGTCTAGAGCAAAAAGAAAAAAACAAAAGAAAATCCAGACAACATTTAGAAATAAAAGGCAGTAGTCATTTACAATAACTGAAAGGTGGTAAGAAAAAATAAGCAGTGAATCATGTGGCTGCCATTCTTTCCCTTGGGAGAGAAACAAGCACTCCTTTTTAATTCACACCCCCACCCCCCAGTAATGGGGAGAAGAGGAAGGTAAAGGTTCACACAGGAGAAGGATTCAGTTTTAATTAAACAGAAAAAACCAAACTAGAAACACTCAAAAACAGAAACAAGGGTTAGGGAAAAAGGAAATGTCTGGGGCGATGGAAACTTCTCTGTCTTGATTGTGGTGATGATTAGACAACTGTCATTATTTCATGTTTGTGAAAACTCATTGGCCTGTACACTTACAAAGAGTGAATTTTAGTGCATGTAAACTAACCTCAATAAACCTGACTCAAAACAAAAACAAAAAAGTAAAATGCCAAGGGTGCCGAGCAAGGCCTCCAGGCAGAACCACAAATCTCACATGCGAAGATGCAGTCTTCTTACCCTTCTCTCTCTCGGGCTGTGGAACGTCACCTTCAGGTTGGACCTGCCGCTCTGGCGTGGCTTTTCCAGGGGCTGTCTCCTCCATGAGCACTTCCTGTTTCTTTGCCTGGTTTGGGTCCTAGGGATGATTAGGTACACGTGGGTTTAGGCGGAAACTGCTGTTCAGAAAAACACTTCAATGTTTAGAAAAGGAAGTGAAGAGAAACCACAGAAAGGCAAAGAAAAGAGGCTGGAGAGCCTGGAGTACATTCAGTTTCCTCCCAGCAGAGGCAGGGTGGCTGAGGTAAGAGTTTCAGCAAGAAACAACCAGACTACAAAGAAACGGAACCCAAGCTGAGCAGTTCTTCCACTGCTGAAGTCATGGCTACAGCTCTGGCCCAGTGTGTCAACTCCTGCTTTCTTGCAAAGGGGGACACCTGACCCTTACCTCCTGTTGTCCTGTTCCTCCCAGCTCCAGCTGCAAATCCTCCAGGAAAACCACCGCATCTTCCCCGCTCTCCAGGTGATGCTCCCGCAACCGGGCCTGAAGCTCCTCAGGCAGGATGGTCAGGAACTGCTCCAGCACCAGCAGCTCCAGGATCTGCTCCTTGGTGTGGGTCTCAGGCTGTAGCCATTGTCGGCAGAGTTCCCGGAGCCGGCTCAGGGCCTCTCGAGGTCCTGTGGTCTCTTCATAGCGCAACTGCCTGAACCGCTTACACAGGGGCTCCTGCCTGAAGCCTGTGCCGTTTCCCTGAAGCTTGACTCCCTGTTCCCGAGCAGAGAGGTGATCCTCCTTTACCACCTGAAGCCCCTCCTTCTTCAGGTTCACAGGAGCCAGGGAAGGAACGGTTCCCCATGCTATCGCCATCCCCACCTTCAGACTGCTCTATTTGGGGCAACTTTCTTTTGACTGCCTCCTCAGGGATACCCCTGAAAATGTAATAACAAGAATCACAGAAACAGTAATAGTAGTAGTAATGATAATAACTGCAATAGAAATACCCCTTTGTTGGATTTATACATTTCCAATAATTACTATCCATTTCTTCTCTCTCTCTGAAACAACCATACAAAATGAGAAGACTGTTTTACAGAAGATCGCCAGCTAACAGCATAAATAACAGATTTGAAAAATCACCATTCTGTAGCCCTTGATGAAATAACTGATTCAATCAAGGACCACAAATGGGTGAAATCATTGGGTAAAAAGCAGTAAGGGGAAAGGATAATCTCAGCCTCAAAGAATCACCACGCTGATTGCTTATGAATTACAAAGGGAAGAATGGCGCTATCCGGCAGTCAAATGAAACCTAGCAACACCAACAGTAAGATAACTGACCTTGTGCCTTAATCACGTATGCAGCATTTTTACTAGATGTGTTTAACACGAATCTAATAATGAGGAAACTTTCAGATAAATCTAGAATGTCCAGAATGCAGCTTATCTACAAGAGGTATGCACTTTTCAAAACATCAATTTCATGAAAATAAAGAGTGAGTGTGGGAAAGGTATTTCTCTAGACTAAAGAGATACAGCAAAACGTAACAAGTGAAATTTGCTCTTGAATAAAAAAAATATACAAATGTTTTGAAGAATTCAGAAATCTGAATAATATATAGGCAAACCAAATAGAGCCCAAAGGCTGTATTTGTACTTAAAGTTTTACCAGAATACTGCTGCTGCTTAGGTGCACAGTCATGTCTGACTCTGCAGGGATTGAACCCGAGTCTCCCACATTAAAGGCAGACTCTTTACCCACCGAGCCAACAGGGAAGATTGATTTTTTTCTTGTTGAAATACAGCCAAACCCATTTAGTAGATAGTGTTTACATCTGCTTTCAGAAATACACTAGCAGGACTGAGGACTTGAACATTGGGGCACTGACCCCTGCTCAGTCAAAAATCCAAAATCTGTGTGCTACTTACTATCTCTGCTGCAAAAACAAAGGAACTGATAGATGAGCAAGGGTAGGAAGCTAAAACAGCTTCAACAGGATCAGGACTCAAACTCTAGTTCTTTTGACTCCACATGATCTTTAACCAAACACAAACTTTCCCCCACTTAAAGATCTGCAAAATGAAAATACATGTACTATATGCACTGAAAAAACCCACGTATAAGTGGACCCATGTAGTCCAAACCCTTTTGTTCAAGGGTCAACTGGAGTTACCACAGAGACTGCAGCACCTGCAAAGCTCAGCTATTCTGGCCCTTCACAGAAGAAGTGTGCAGATCTGAGAGTCTCCTCGGGTGGGATACAGTTTTGTGGTCATGTAAGAGAATAGCCTTATTCTCAGGAGATGGTACTAAAACTTATTTTCAAATGTTGCAAGAAAAGGGGAGTCTGTGGAGAGGTATGAGGAGAGAGGGAGAGAGAAAAAACACAAACGTAGCAGGAAGTTGACAAGAGCTGCTATATGTGGGGTTTATAGTGTTGACCATACTATTCTTACAACTTTTCACTAGATTTGAAAATTCTCCAAATGTTGAGAGGGAGACAAAAGACACAAAATGAACAAAACTGTTTGTATGTTCATTCATTAAAGCCAGTATCAGAATTAACTAAAAGAACATAAGGATATTCACAACTTACCTCATTTATTGTCTAGGTGCCACACTCTTAGTTGCTGGAGATACAGAGATGAAATAACCTCTGGCCTCTATAGCTCTCTGCCCCACAAGAAATCAAGTAAATAAGCAATTACAGTTGCATGTATTAAGTGCCACGGTGAAGGTAGACACAGGATGCTAGCAGAGCTCAGTGGTAAGACACTTAATCCCTGTTAGCAGGTCAGAAAAGGCCTCTTGAAGGTGAGCCCTTCTGACTCGTAAAAGACATGTGAAAGTCAGACAAGAAAATACAGAAAGGGTTTTCCAGACAGAGAAAAACCTGAGCGCAGAGCTGTTGGAAAACCTCACATGTTCAGGGTAGTTGTTAGTTATAGCTGGGAAAAGGGTGAGTGGGGCTGGAACCTGGGAAACACCTACGTGTAAGCAAGAGAAGAAGGAACAAGCAGGAAGGTAGAAAAACAAAGACAGTAGAATCCAGGAGACAAGGGGCCTGCATTCCATCCAATTCTGTCACTACACTGTTTACTCATTTGTAAAATGAAGATAATACCTAATTCAGAGACATGTTTTGAGGTAAATGAGGGCATCTCAACTGGAGAGTAGTCCTCACTCACTGCAACTAGAGAAAGCCTTGCACGCAGCAATGAAGACGCATCCACAGCCAAAAATTAAAACCAAAACAAACAGAAAACCCCAAAACTTTCCATGTCTCCTTGTCCATAACTATATTGTGCTCAGTAGCATCCGACTTTTTGCAACCCTATGGACTGTAGACCGCCAGGCTTCTCTGTCCACAGGATTTTCCAGGCAAGAATACTGAAGCGGGCTGCCACGTCCTCCCTCCAGAGGATCTTCCTGACCCAGGAATCGAACCCATGTCTCTTGCATCTCCTGCACTGCAGGTGAATTCTTTACTGCTGAATCATCTGGGGAGCCCAGATGATTAGTATTTCTATTAGTATTTCTAAAAAACATACAAACAAAAACAAAAAAAAGTCAGTGACTTCCCTGACAGTCCAGCAGCCAAGACTCTTTGCAACAAATGCAGGGGTCCCGAGTTCAATCCCTGGTCAGAGAACTAGATCCCACATGCCACATCTAGAAGATCCAGCATGTCACAACTAAGACCCAGCAGAGCCATAAATACTTAAATAAATATTATTTAAAACAAACAAACAGAGGTCACTGCAACCTCTGTAAAGGCAATTCTGGTCATTGGATAGGGAGAACAGTCACCCAGCCACAGGAAAATGAGAAAAATGGCACAAGCAAAAATTACTCTTTCAAAAAACAGGACATTGAAAGGAAAAAGAGAAATAGGACCTAAGCTAGGAGAGGGTAACATACAGGACAGGTATGTTATGTACCATCTTTATGCCAATGATTTCCTTATTTTTCTGCCCAGACCTCTCAAGAGTGACAGATTTTTCTTCTGGCTATCTGGTTCCTGGACACCTTACAAAAGCCTATCAAACGCAACATGTCAAGATGAACTCAGAGAGGCTTCCTGGTGGCTCAGTGGTTAAGAAACTGCCTGCCAATGCAGGAGACAAGGGTTCAATCCCTGGTCTGGGAAGATCCCACACGCCTCAGAGCAACTAAGCCTGTGTCCCACAACTGTTGAGCCTGTGCTCTGGGGCCCAGGAACGGCAACTATTGAGCCCAAAAGCTGCACTACTGAAGCCCATGTACCCTTGAGCCTGTGCTCATAACAAGAGAAACCACCTCCGTGAGAACCCCATGCACTGCAATGCAGAGTACCCCCCATGCCCAGCAATGAAGACCCAACACAACCTTAAAAAAAAAAAAACTCAGAGAATTATACCATCAATCTTTTGAACAGGCTCTTGGTGTGTGGAGACTCTTGATTTTGATGACTCTTGAGTGACTCTAGAGATAAGTGAAATAGTATCTGCCAATTGTTGGCACACACTTCTGAATCAGCATGAATAAGGCTCACTCACTCAGTGGCTGTGTCCAGTTAGGTTCCAAATTCAGTTCGCTGTTATATAGTATCACTCCCAGCTGATACTTATTTGTCAAAACAGGATTTACAATCCAAAACGCCAATGCTGCTGCAGCTGACCCTTAAACAACAGGAGAGTGAACTACATGGGTCCACTTATACATGGATTTCTTTTTTTTCAAATAGGCCAAATCTGCAATGTGGCCCTGTGAGTAGACAGAGCAGACTGTAAAGTTATAGTTGGATTTCTGACTTCACTATGGGCCGCTAACCCATGTTGTTTAAGGGTCAACTGTATTCTTAAAAGAAGTGAAAAAAATGTCCATGAAAGTAATGATGGTTAGCCAGAAAACAGTTTGGTACTATGATGGTGAATTTTATTTGACAACTTGACTGCACCATCAGGTACCCAGATATTTAGCCAAACATTACAGTGGGTGTTTCTGTGAGGGTGTTTCAGATGAGATTAACATTTAAAGGAGTCGACTGAGTAAAGCAGATGGCTTTCATTTATGTAAGTGGACTTCATCCAATCGGGTGAAAGCCAGGATAGAACAAAAAGGCTTTCCCCCAATAAGAGAAGTCACTTGCCTGACAGCCTTCAAGCTGAGAAATCAGCGTTTTTCCTGCCTCCAGTCACCCGATTCCAGTCTTGCCCTCCAGTCTGGTTTCATCTCGAGTTCCCGGCTGTAGATGCTTAAAAACCTGTCAGGTGTTTTTCCTTTGCTCAAAACCTTCCGAATACTCCTTCCACATCAAGAAATGAACAAATTCCTTACACAATACCCACTTTTTCTACAGGCCTCCTCCCACCCCCATCTCTCTGACAGCATTTTCTACACACTTTCCCCTTGTTGACTGTGCTCTAACCACTCTGGGCTCCCAGCTACTCCTCGAGTATGATAAGCAAGCTCCTGCTTTAGCGCCTTTGCATCTGCTGTTGCCCCTTACTAGAAAACTCGTGTCCGCAAAGGCCACGTAGGTTTTTTAAACCTCTCTCAGGCTTTTGCTCAAAAGTCACCTTCTAAGGCTTAACTTTATACATATTTAAAATTGAGCTCAGTGGATAGAATATATATATATACACACATGCAGAAGATTGTGCCTCTAGAACAAGATCCACAGCATCATTCCTCTCCTAGGCCCCAAGATTAACATCTCCTGTCCTCGCCCACTCAGAGTCCACAAGTCTCCTCCATGGGGTAAGGCTTCTCCGCACCTCCAAGGAAATCAGCTGCTTCCCAGCCCACGGGCCGCAGTTACTCCCCAAAATGGAGCACAATCACCACTCACCCCTCCAAGGACCCACGGGAAAAGCCAAAAGCTTTCAAGCAGCTTGTTAGCTCTTTACTGGGCGGCCGCTCTCGCTCCGCGGCGCACTTGACGGTCGCTCTAGGAATACTGGAGGACTGCGGCTCGATGGCCTCCTGCTCCCGCCTCCCAAGAGGAGGCCAAATTCAGGCTAGTTGGTTGAGCGGTCTCCGGTCTCCAAGTCCAGAGGCTGGGAGGGGCGTCCAGGTGTGTTTTTAGGTTTCTTAAATTTTTAACCCGAAATTTATTTCATTCATGTAGATGACACGCAAATTGGTGAAACCTTGCGTATTTGGGGGCTTTCCAGGTTGCCCTCCGGAGAAGGCAATGGCAAGCCACTCCAGTACTCTTGCCTAGAAAATCTCATGGACTGAGGAGCCTGGTGGGCTGCAGTCCATGGGGTCGCAGAGTCGGACACGACTGAGTGACTTCACTTTCACTTTTCACTTTCACGCATTGGAGAAGGCAATGGCAACCCACTCCAGTGTTCTTGCCTGGAGAATCCCAGGGACGGGGGAGCCTGGTGGGCTGCCCTCTATGGGGTCGCACAGAATCGGACACGACTGAAGCCGACTTAGGAGTAGCAGGTTGCCCTCAGTTCAGTTCAGTCGCTTAGTCGTGTCCAACTCTTTGCGATCCCATGGACTGCCGCACCCAGGCTTCCCTATCCATCACCAACCTTAGCGGTAATCCCCCTGCTAATGCAGAAGACTTCAGAGGCACAAGTTTGATCCTTAGGTTGGGAAGATCCTCTGGAGTAGGAGATGGCAACCCACTCCAGTATTCTTGCCTGGGAAATCCCAGGGACAGAGGAACCTGGTGGGCCTTAGTCCATGGGGTTGCAAAGAGTTGGACATGACTGAGCACACATATGCTATGCTATGCTAAGTCACTTCAGTTGTGTCCGACTCTGTGTGACCCCACAGATGGCAGCCACCAGGCTCCCCCGTCCCTGAGATTCTCCAGGTAAGAACACTGGAGTGGGTTGCCATTTTCTTCTCCAATGCATGAAAGTGAAAAGTGAAAGTGAAGTCACTCAGTCGTGTCCGACTCTTCCCGACCCCATGGACTGCAGCCCACCAGGCTCCTCCATTCATGGGACTCTCCGGGCAAGAGTACTGCAGTGGGGTGCCATTGCCTTCTCCAGAGCACACATATACAGGCACGGAAACAGGCCAGCTCACTTTAGTGTTATCACAGCCAGTATTCCACTTTGCTCACTCACCTAATTAAGACACGGACACATATTTTACCATTCTCCCCAATTAAAAAAATTATCAAATACAGTGGCAAAAATAAAAGTATTTTTAAGTTGAACATGTATGTATGTACATATGCAAATATACAATGAATGTATATTTGCAAGGTTTAAGGTAACAAAAACTTAAGGAATGTTACCAAACGCAAGGTTGTGTGCCAGATGCAGTAGGCCAAAGAAACCAAAATGTGGGCGTTGTGGAGCAGCGAGGTTTATTGCAGGACCAAGCAAGGAAAACTTCTGGTGTGTGCTCAAAAATACCCCCAACTCCTCAAAGGGTTTCACCAAAGCATTTTTTAAGGGTCAGGTGAGGTAGAGAAGGAAATGGCAACCCACTCCAGTATTCTTGCCTGGAGAATCCCAGGGCCAGAGGAGCCTGACAGGCTACAGTCCATGGGGTCACAAAGAGTCTGACATGACTCAGTGACTAAACCACCACCCCTCTTCAAAGAATCAGTCTAAAGCATGTAGAAGAGAACCTCTCTCCCAGCTGTAAGAACCATGAAGGGAACACCCAGAAAGACACTGATGTTGCCTATACTGAGGACATATGAAAAACACAATTTGACTTTCTGAGATGTGGTGTTAGAATTAAATTCAAGGGATGTGCAAGTAAAATAAAATAAAAGTCAGGTGAGGGAGGCAGGGTTGTCAGGAACCTGATCAGCTCTTGCACAGTTCTCTGATTGGTTGGTGTTGAGGTAACAGAATGGTTAACATTACTACTACTTAGGTTAAGTTGTCCATGAAATTCTCCAGGCAAGAATAACTGGGGTGGGTAGCCATACCCTTCTCCAGGGAATCTACCCGATCCAGGGATCCAAACCCAGTCTCCTGCGTTGCAGGCAGATTCTTTAACCAGGCAAATAAGGCAGTCTGAGTCACCTTATTGGTACTTTGGGACTGTAGGTCTAGAGGCATGATCATCAAGTATTTCATTTCTTTCATTTGGTGGTAATGTTAGCATCTGTAAGACAACCCAGGAGAGTGCATCAGATACTATTATCTATGTACATCAGAGAGGAGCTACAGCAGAGGATAGGAGGGAGGTGTTTGTACCAGGAAGATCCCATAGGGTCCTCCTCAATTACAGTCTATTACCATGGGAGAGAATAATCAACCATTATTCTCTGCAAAATATGTGAAGGGGGGAGGGGTAGGGTGGTGTCACTACCAAAATAAATTCTGCCAAAGAAAATAGAAGTATTCCCTCTCTTGCCCACATCATCATAAACTGTATTTTTATTATCTGTGAACAAAATAAACCCTTTAAAAAATCTGAACAAACTGGTTTAATCAGTTGGTTAATTTTGAAACATATATCTTACTAAACATTGTTTTATCACACAATTCACATTGTTTCAAGCCTGAAATTATCATAACAGAAAAAAAACTCCATTATCAACAGAGTTCTTTTTCCCCTTGTGTCTCAAAAACTTAAAAATATCTTTTAAAAGTTTAACTTAAAAAAAAAGTTAAAGTAAAATGTATATACTTAAAAACTTCCTTAGGCTAACAAATCCAATCAATGCGAATATTTTACTAATTAAAAGTTAATAATTCTGTCCTGAGGGGAAAATGCATATCTCATTTTTTTCAAGAGCTTTCCCTCAAAAAAATTATACAAGAGGTAAACATAAATTTCAATTTTAAAAGGAAGCAAATATATCCTAATTCATTCATTCCCACTTTCAAACTCCCTACCATGGTTGGCTTAAATGTCACCCATATTATCAAGGCTGAGATTATTGTCATTGCATTGGATATCATGAAAATAAAAACACAATGAAGCTAGACAAAGAGCTTTTTTAAAAGAATTCAAGGTGTGCATTTTTAAGTAGGCTGTATTTTTTGGAAGCGGTACAGGTAGATAAAGTGAGAATAAATCAAAATACCATTTTTACCAAGACAGAGCTACATTTCACTAATAATACAAATCAATTTTTGAACTTGCGATTTTCATTTTCTAAGATTATCCTCATTTCTGTAAACAAAATGGTCATCTATATGTTTCCATCAGAGGTCCAGGTGCATGATGTTTAAAATAAAAGCTTCCTTTTCTATATGATCAGTAGAGGCACTACTGCATTATAGCCATGAGATACAAGTATCTTTTTGTAATGATTCTTTCCACTATTCTCTCTGCTTCCACCCATACTCATTCATTACTGTGAATTATGGCATAGAAAAATTTGTAGTCAATCATTGTTTTAAATAATCAAAAACTTCCAAATGAATCTAATAAACAACACATAATTTAATTCTAGGAAATCCGTAACTTTAAAACCAGCATATTAATAGACTAATAACTACAAATGCTAAAACGTCATTTAATAAAATTCAACAAACATTTCTGAATAAATGGGGAAACTCCTAATAAAAGAGGAATAGATGGATACTTCCTTTATATGGAAAAACACACACATACACATATCTCAAACCAAAAAACCTCCCTCATGCTTGATAGTAAAACTTCATAAGTATCTTCATAAAAATGCAGCTGAATTTATTAGGTTAAGAGCAAAGAGATGAGGAATTCCCAAGGGATCCATGGGTCAGGACACCAGGCTTCCAGTGCAGAGGGAAATAAGATCCTGTATGCAGCCTGGTGCAGCCAAAAGAGAGAGGGACAGAAGTCCACCAGTCTTACCTTGGTTTACTTAGGAGCCACAGTTTCTGAGCTACATCCTTTCCTCACGTAAGAAAGACAATTCACTGAATGGCTACTAGAGTCTTTAGGGCTTAAAGGGCAATATGATCAAGTGTTTCCCAAAAAAGCAATTCAAAAGTCAAATAAGGGGAAAGTATCTTCAAGTTCTGTAATAAAGAACTGATTTATTTATTATTTGAAGAGTTCTTATGATCAATAAGAAAAAGATCAGAAACTCAATAGGAAAATACACAAATATATAATGTGGATAATTCACACACACAAAAGAATTACAATTATTATACATACTCAACCATACTCTTAAATAAAAGTGAAATGCCATTATCACCTATCAGATTGGCAAAGATTCAGATTCAAAAGGTTTAGAAATACAATATTAGCAGGTGAGTGTATAAACCAGTGCATCCTCTTTGGAAAGCAATGTTACAATGGCTATTAAAAGCACTTTAAGGTTAAATGTAATATTCTTAGACTTTGACCGCTCTACCAAAAACATCCACCATTTCTGGCTCTAGCCCCTTCTTTTCTTCATAGCATACTACAATTTATAATTATTTGTCTATTAACTATTTAAAGTCTGTCTCCCCAAGTTAGCATGTAAAATTCTATGATGGCAGGTATCAAGCTTAATTTGCTTTTTGGTTTATCCCTAATATCTGCTATATTGCCTAGTACATGGAAAGCACTTATATTAGTAAATACCTTCCCTTTGATCCAATAATTCCACTTCTAGGTGGCCATTTTTAGATGACACAAAGCATTCTTTTTTGCCCAATAATTAATTCTATTTTTAGATGAGCATGCTACAGATGATAACCCTCATACATCCACAAAGATTTTCACTACAAGTGTTGTATACTAGCAAAATACAAAAAACATCCTAAACATCAGATATAATATGGTTCATCCATAGACTGGAATACTATAGTCATTAAAAAGATCTATTTATATGCATTGATATAAAATATCTCCAAGCTATGTAGATTCTTCTGTATAGTGTGGTATAAATGGAAATGTACATACCTAACAAGAGGGCTTTCACCCAACTCTCTTTGGGAAAATCTCAAGCTAGTGTGATCCACTGTCAAGCTAGTGTGATCCAGGGTAAAAGTTCCTCTCTACATCAACTCTGCCCTGCCAGATTCTAGAGCCACATCCTTTCACTTTCAGCTCTGTGGTCTTTCCAGGGTCTTGTGGCTTGAAAAGGGGCTTATCCAAATTAGATAGTTTTCATTTGTACTGAAAGTCTAAGTTTGGTCAGATATCACTAGATGACAATAAAGGTCTTATCACAGACCACAAGTGGAGCTTGCCCTAAATGTCTTTCCAGCACTGGTGCTAACCAATGTCTCCAGGTTAACTCTCTTGTCCACATGGTCCTTCCTGATCTGATCATTTCATGAGCTCTACCAACCATCTCTTTATACCTCCTCCTTTTGCTCTTTCTCTTCCTAGTCTAGCTGGCACCTAATCTACTCGTTGGAATACCCAAGCACTCTGGATCGTTATCTTTCTAATGTCTATTTTTATGGGTAAACCCCAGGACTCTTTCAATGAGGTCCTTGGCTTCTGACAGTCAAAGCCAAGTTTTTCAAAAAAATGTTGGCTTTCAGCACATGTACTATATTTTTTTAAAAAGTCATTCAGAACTGTAGTGGGCACCTGTTGGTTGCCTACCCCTGCCTTCCTAACATTACTCTAATATGGATACTCAGGTATCCATTCCTTACCCATAGTCCATAAGGTGAGCAACTCGGCAGATCAGGAGTAAGTCATTCTCTTTTCGTGGCAATGATATATCCGGAAATGGGGCGGGGGGAGGGCGGCAGCGGGGCATGTGACCTAAGCTAATCTAATTAGGCTGAGTCTCAGTAGTCTTATTTGGAATGCCAAGACAAAAATTTTCCTTCCCTCTTCATAAGTGGACCAGGAAATACATAACCAAACTCAGGAGCTTTGGCAGCCTATTATTTAAGGGAAACAAGCTAGAAGAGGAAAATGAGCCAATAAAACTAACTTTTAACTCTGTTAAATGCAAACCACAAGTATACACTCAATTGAATCCTTTGTTCTTTGTGGTGTTCTCCTGGTTGTCCCTGGGTAAATGAATGTCTCCATGAGGAAATGAAGCCCTGGAAGAGAGAAAAGTCAGAACAACAGGTAAACAACAACCCTTTAGGTTAATAGCTCCAACTTTTATCCTGCAATACACATGCTTGTACCTAAACAGGACTCATGGATAGATAAAGAAAATACCAAAAAGAGATTTCTTAGGAGGGAAGGATTAGGGATGGGGCTAGAAGACCCATATTTTACTGACTCTCCTCCTATAGTGTTTGAATATTTTTAAAAACACGTACACATATAATTTTTTCAGTTAAATTTAACAAAATTGTTAAAGAAATTTTAAAAAGCAGCTTTTTCTTAAGGAACTTACAGTTGGTACAGTAGCACCATAAAGCCTTTTAATTTTGGTCATATAAAATTGTTGAAAGTCCTGCCATGGAACAAAAGTCCTTATTTATCATCTTTTCCTTTTGTTTTTCGGTACACCATCTCTCGGAAACTAGTTAGAATCTTATTTTCTCTCTTCCGTCTCTCTTCTTGGTTAAACGATGCAAGGGCTCTCTTCTCATCAGCACTATAGATCTGATTCTCTTTACGCAGGCGCACAGCCTCCATTCTGCGATGTCTGCTACCACTCATAACATAACCTGAGCGTTCAAAAGAAGCAATCTCTTCACTTGTCAACCCAATTTCACCTCTTCGTGGGATACGCTTTCCGGCTTTTACATACTCAGCCATAGCTGCACCTTCACCTGGAAGCAGAGCATGGCCATAGTTCAAAGGTTTCTCATCTTGAGAGGTGTGTATAATAGGTGCCTCTGGACCTATTAGATCCATGTTATCTGCAATCTTTGACTGCTCAATCCAGACGTCTTCTGCCAACTCCCCTTCTGAATCCTTATAGCTTGAGTCACTGGATTCTTTTTTAGTCTTCTTAGTCTTCTTTTTCTTGGGCTTTTTAGCTCTGCGTTTCTTTTTCTTCTTGACTTTTTTTACTCTCCTTTTATCATCAGAGCTGGAATTAGTGTCGGAGTCCGAATCACTGTCACTATTATCAGAATATGTCCTATGTTTTCTTTTGGACTTTTTCTTTCTTTTCTTTTTATTTTTTGAACGACCGGCCTTTTTCCTTTTTTCTTCGGAGCTGGAATCTGAACTGCTGCTCTTCTTGGTCTTTACCTCTTCATCCTCAACCGGGGTGTGTTCATCAGAATCTGGCTCAGGAAACTTTGGAGACAGCCCCCATACCTCAGGAGCTCCCAACTCCCCAATCCTTTCTCTCTCTTTCAGCCGCCTCTGGCGATAGCTCTCCTCCTTCTCTTTCTCACAGTCCTCCGCCCACTGCCTGTTGCCCACATAGTGGTGTTGATGGTAACGGTACCCTCCACAGGAGAAAGAAGAGGATGAGAAGTCGTAGTTGCGGAGCCCGGGGGGCCGCTCTCGAGACCCAGGGCGGTTAAAGGGGTAAGAAGCTCCAACACCCGACCGACTCCACGAAGGCCTGAGGCCTTCGCGGTCGCGGGAGTGAGTACGGCTGACCCAAGGGGAGTGTCTGGCCTGTGCGGATGGCGGGCTCTTGGACGAGCTGCGTCGCTGTCTCCCAGAGCCCGGGGTGTCCTCTGGGTAGCTGGACTGGAACACTGGCGCCATGGGCCGGTCTTTCAAACTGGCGGTTATTACAGAGTTCCTCACTGGCCAGCAATTCTCGCCCACGCAGGCGCACTAGCAACGGTCCAGAGCACGACTTCCGGTCCAGAGCACGACTTCCGGTCCAGAGCACGACTTCCGGTCCAGAGCACGACTTCCGCTTCCGGCGGTTGCTAGGCGAGGATCTTAATCCGAGTGTGGGCTGTAAGGTCCGTTTTTAGGTGAGGCTGCAAGGAGGCCTCTTCTGGAGAGCAGATAAAGAGGGCGTGGAAACGCCTGTTTTGGGGATTTACATGTCCCATGTTGAGCCCCGTGGGAATATTTAGAAGAGGAATTCGCATCAGTGAATCCCTCTCCTGTTCAAACACTCCGTTCTCTACCTGGTTATTTGCCTTTAAGCATCTTAACACCATTCTCTTCTACCATTCTCACTCCGGCTCTCTTTATCTTTACCCCTTGGTGAAGGTTCCCCACTTCTCCCACTCCTCTTGTTTACCCCTTAAAAAGGACCTCGTCCACTATTTTCATAGCAGAGATACGTTTTTTAATGACTACCAAGTCCCACTTGGAAGCAAAACCCAGAACTTCTTTTAAAATAAAAAATTGAGCTTGGCCTGAGTTAAGTGAAGACTGGAATTATGATTTGTATTCTTAAATTCACAGAAACACAGGGAAGCATCCAACTCAGTCCAGATTCTCTCTTTACCTAGATGCTCTCTTCAGAAACTGTGGTTTGGGAATTACGCTCTGCATACATTTTGTTCGCTCTCTAAAATGGCAAATATTTCATGCAAAAGATTGTTTCCCCCGATCTTAAAATGTGTAGACACTACCGTCATTTTGGTTTTCTATAGTTAAGTTGACCTGCTCAGTTAGCAGACTTGAAATGTGACAGGAAAGCTAAGACAGAACTTCAGTTCAGTTCAGTTCAGTCGCTCAGTCGTCTCCGACTCTTTGCGACCCCATGAAGCACAGCACGCCAGGCCTCCCTATCCATCACCAACTCCCAGAGTTGACTCAGACTCATGTCCATTGAGTTGGTGATGCCATCCAGCCATCTCATCCTCTGTCGTCCCCTTCTCCTCCTGTCCCCAATCCCTCCCAGCATCAGGGTCTTTTCCAATGAGTCAACTCTTTGCATGAGGTGGCCGAAGTATTGGAGTTTCAACTTCAGCATCAGTCCTTCCAAAGAACACCCAGGACTGATCTCCTTTAGGATGGACTGGTTGGATCTCCTTGCAGTCCAAGGGATCTCAAGAGTCTTCTCTAACACCACAGTTCAAAAGCATCAATTCTTTGGTGCTCATCTATCTTCACAGTCCCTCTCACATCCGTACATGACCACTGGAAAAACCATAGCCTTGACTAGATGGACCTTTGTTGGCAAAGTAATATCTCTGCTTTTGAATATACTATCTAGGTTGGTCATAACTTTCCTTCCAAGGAGTAAGCGTCTTTTAATTTCATGGCTGCAATCACCATCTGCAGTGATTTTGGAGCCCCCAAAAAATAAAGTTTGATACTATTTCCGCTGTTTCCCCATCTATTTCCCATGAAGTGATGGGACCGGATGCCATGATCTTCGTTTTCTGAATGCTGAGCTTTAAGCCAACTTTTTCACTCTCCTTTTTCACTTTCATCAAGAGGCTTTTTAGTTCCTCTTCACTTTCTGTCATAAGGGTGGTGTCATCTGCATATCTGAGGTTATTGATATTTCTCCCGGCAATCTTGATTCCAGCTTGTGCTTCTTCCAGCCCAGTGTTTCTCATGATGTACTCTGCATAGAAGTTAAATAAGCAGGGTGACAATATATAGCCTTGATGTACTCCTTTTCCTATTTGGAACCAGTCTGTTGTTCCATGTCCAGTTCTAACTGTTGCTTCCTGACCTGCATATAGGTTTCTCAAGAGGCAGGTCAGGTGGTCTGGTATTCCCATCTCTTTCAGAATTTTCCACAGTTTATTGTGATCCACACAGTCAAAGGCTTTGGCATAGTCAATAAAGCAGAAATAGATGTTTTTCTGGAACTCTCTTGCTTTTTCCATGATCCAGCGGATGTTGGCAATTTGATCTCTGGTTCCTCTGCCTTTTCTAAAACCAGCTTGAACATCTGGAAGTTCACAGTTCACATATTGCTGCAGCCTGGCTTGGAGAATTTTGAGCATTACTTTACTAGCGTGTGAGATGAGTGCAATTGTGCGGTAGTTTGAGCATTCTTTGGCATTGCCTTTCTTTGGGATTGGAATGAAAACTGACCTTTTCCAGTCCTGTGGCCACTGCTGACAGAACTTAGCAATGGTGTTTTCCTGATGCTAGGGTCAACGAATAAAATGGAGAAATTAAACAGAACCAAGTTAGGTCATTTGATCCAAGTAGAATTTTAGTAATGTGATTTTAGGGGATAAGGACTGGCATGGTGCTCTGCCATAAAATATGATTTCTTCAGTTCAGTTGCTCAGTTGTGTCCAACTCTTTGTGACCCCATGGACAGCAGCACGCCAGGCTTCCCTGTCCTTCACCAACTCCCAGAGCTTGCTTAAACTCATGTCCATCAACTCCATGATGCTATCCAGCCATCTCATTCTCTGCCATCCCCTTTTCCTCCCACCTTCAATCATTCCCAGCATCAGGGTCTTTTCCAAGGATTCAGTTCATTGCATTAGGTGGCCAAAGTATTGGAGTTTCAGCTTCAGCATCCATCCCTTCCAATGAATATTCAGGACTGATTTCCTTTAGGATTAACTGGTTTGATTTCCTTGCAGTCCAAGGGACTCTATGCTGCCTTAGAAACTGGCAAATAGGAGGGAGTATTAAAAATGAATTGTCACATGTATTTCACCATACATATCACAATGGATAAGGTAAGTATTATAGATTATCTGTAAGCAAATATGTCTCAGCCCCACACCAGTCTGGGCTTCCCTTGTGGTTCAGCTGGTAAAGAATCCATCCACAATGTGGGAGGCCTGGGTTTGATCCCTGGGTTGGGAAGATCCCCTGGAGAAGGGAAAGGCTACCCACTCCAGTATTTTGGCCTGGAGAATTCCATGGACTGTATAGTCCATGGGGTCAAGAAGAGTCGGACACAACTAAGCAACTTTCACTTTCACCACACCAGTCCTATACCCTGAACTGTAGTGCATCAGAAAGGCTACAAATTCCATTTCACAGACTCCCAGTGCTGATGGGCAGAATTGGAGAACAGAGTGGAGGAAATGGTTCAAAGTGTTAACACTTTAGTTAATACCTGTAAGTACAGTTATTTTCTAACAGCCTGGAAATTATGCAGTGTTTTAGCTGTTTAAGAATTCACTGAGACAAAAGGAATAATCACATGATTTATTATTTTATACAAATAAGTTACATTAGGATTGCTCAGATTTTTTTTTAGACCCTCAAAAATTTGAAGTAGCTTAGAAATTAGAATAAAAACAGGAATTTGGAAAGTTGTGCATAGGCTTTTGGATGACAACTCAAATCCTAATAAATAAAAGACATGGAACAGGTAAGAATATATCATAATGTTCAGTCATTAATTGGGAAAAGAGACCAGGAATGCTTGCTGTGCTGAAATTCCAAGGTCTCAGTTGATGCAGTAAACAAAAAGGAATTGCTAATGCCATAGATAAAGTGAGAAATGTGGGTAGATGCAGAAATAAAAGGATATTTCTACAAATAATATGCTAACAAAAAAATTCACAGGAAAATACTCATCCCCAAGTATTTCTGTAGTAGCAACTCCACTTGAAACATTCAAAATAGGTACCACATCTACAGAACTGACCAAAAAAAAGTTTCCTCATTTGAACCCATCAGACCCAATGTTAATTATCATGAGGAATAACAAAAGACAGACTAAAAAGTGTGTTTAGTGAAATGTAGGTAAATTAAGTTTACTGAGTGGTTAAAGTTCTCATATGAATAACTGAGATGCAACCACACAGATGACTTGGGACATCATTACAAGATAAGATCAACACTGTTATATACTAGTATTAGGACACTTTTTTTTAAAGATAGCCTTTACTATTAAACAATTGTCATTCCAATATATAGATATTTCAGCTAACAGAGCATTTAATCTCCATTTCTCTATCAATGTTAATGTTTTCAGATTATTTACCCAGCACTTCTTTTTTGTAGGATAGATCCTCACAATTCTGTGAGGTAAGCTGGCACTCTATTCATTTTTTCCGTTAAAGAAGGCAGAGAAACAGAATCTTTTGTAGGATTACACACATATTTACCAAAATTAAGACTATGTCTAGGGGACTTCACTGGTGGTCCAGTGGCTAAGATGCCAAGCTCCTAATGTAGGGGGCCCAGTTTTAATCCCTGGTCAGGGAACAAGATCCCACATGCCACAACTAAAACTTGGTACAGCCAAGTAAATCCATTTAAAAAATAAGAACACATCTATGAGGGCTATTCATTAAAAATCTTTTTTCATTGTAGCTACTCATTTTACCCAAGTTAAAAAAAATTAGTTATAATTAGTTACTTATTCATGAAATGGAAGGAAAAATAAAATGGTAGATTTCAGCATTGCTTCAGTTGGAGAAGTGAATGGCCAGCTGACACTAAAATTCCTAGAAACAGTTTTTAAAAACATGAAAAGTGATATTTTATTTCACTTTATATACTGATTGTATCTTAACTAAGTAGCTTCTTTTACTGGGTCTAATTTTCATCTGAAAATAACTTTTTGACCATCCTTTTAAATAGGCTAGAGTTAAAACCCATTTTCTAATTCACTTATTTATAAACACACATCTATTATATACAAAAGTGGGGTGTCCAAAAGCCTATCAGAAAAATAATTTTTTAATCTGAAATCATACAATAGTGCCAGACAGCTTCCTAAATATTTTTATCATAAAAATGTCAGCGTTACTGAATAAAATTTAAGCCCCTTGCTCTGGCACTGAAGGCCCTTACAATGCACTACTTCTTCAAACTTGCCTTAGTTACTAAATCTGGTAACTCCTTTAGTCTCTGTAGCTAATGTATCAGCCTGTCAATGTAATAAAAATAGCACACAGCAGAAGTAACATTTCTCTCCTCTGAACTTTCACAGTATTCAGTTCATCATTCACAAGTCACTGATCAGAATATTGCCTTATTTAAAAAACAATTTTTTTTTTTTGGCTGTACTGCATGGCATGCAGGATCTTAAGTCCCCGACCAGGGATTGAAGCCATGCACCTAGCAGTGGAAGCATGGAGTCCCAACTCTGGCACTGTCTTATTTTTATGTGCAAGTCTTATCAATGTTATTATACTGAAAGTCTAAGCCCAAGTATGTATGCATGTGTATGTCTATGCTTTATCCCCTTCATTGTCAGGCACAGCAGGCACTGAAAAGTATTTTTCTATGATCCTCCCCTCCTCCCTGGAGAAGATTTTTAGCTTCAGAAGGAGCAGAAAGAGTGAAAGGAGGCACAGTGGTCCTTTGTTAATCTCAATAGATAATACTTATTGAGTAAGTGTATAATGCTTTCTGGTTTGTAAAAGGTTCTCATGTATATCTCTTCACATGACATAAGAAACAAATACCAAAAAAAAATCCCCAAAAAACAGTGTTTAAGATCAGGGCTATTAAAAAACATTTAGGAAAAATAAAGGTAAGGAGAGAAGAGGAAATGGTAAGCTTTATGGAGGTACCCAAAATACAGTTAATATAAAAGGAAAATTTTACAGGCTAGAAAAGGTTAACTGGAGAAAGTCTGCAAGTTCTTAGAAAAATAGTTTTAAATTATACTCCAATGAGGGAATAATGAAGGCAATGAAAGACCCAAGGGAAGTGATACTGGGAGAGGCCTACAGTTTGCAAAGTCCCTAGTCAGCCTGGGGTTCTTCAGAGAAGGAATCCAGCAAGGGACTGGAGAACAGAAAACGTTCTGCTGGTGACTGAACAAAACTGGTCCAGGATTTCATCAAAGCAGAATCCATTCTTGGCATAATCTGGTAAAGCTGGAAGCTGGGGAGAGGGCACTCGCACCTATGAAGATGGTATTGGTCTTTGAAGAGCTTCACAGAAGGTGATCTGAGTGAAAACAGGAGATTCCAAGAAATTCTTATTGACAGTCTTGACTTCACAGGTTGATACTTTGGACGTTGTGGAATCATTTCTGTCAGATCCCAGGACTCCCAATGTGTTTCCAAAAAGATGCATTTTCTCCTACCACCGATATTCAGGTCTCTATCATTGTTGGCTGCCTCTGACCCAGTCTTCCTCTCCCCAACCACAGGGCAGTTTTGAAAACATGAATGATACTTGTTATAAATATCTGGTGTGAATCCTCTAGCCTGGAAGAAGTTTAAGCCTAGCTGGCATAAGCCTTGATGCACCATGGGCTCTAAGTTGGGAGAGAGAGATATCAATGGTGTCTTGGTACTTGGTTAGGTCCAAGACAACCAAAAAGTGAGAAGCTGTTGAGCATCATAGGATTTATATCAAGATACATAACCATTTTGATCTGACTTGATCAATTGTTTTTTATTTACTTGACTGTGAAAGGTTTTCCCTAAAGAACAGCACAATTAATATGAACTAATGTCGTTAACGCTGACTACAGACTGCAGTTGTATGGATGCAACAGTCTCACAATGTCTTAATGATAAAGAAGCTATTTAAGGCATTCTTACTATAACTCCTATGCTGGTGAAGAAATGTGGATTCCTCTACCCCAACTCTCAGACGGTAAGAATCTGCCTGCAATACAGGAGACCCAGGTTTAATCCCTTGGTTGGGAAGATCCCCTGGAGAAGGGAATGGCAACCCACTCCAGTATTCTTGCCTGGAGAATCCCATGGGCAGAGGAGCCTGGCAGGCTACAGTCCATGGTGTGGCAAAGAGTCGGACATGACTGAGCGACTAACACACACACACTTCTCCAACTCTGACAATCTTATGTACTTGGCAGTAAATATACTAGATTGACCCAGAATCTAGACCCTCAGAGAATTAGACAAGCACAAATGGCCTTAAAAAGTCATCAGCAATGCAGACATTAGATTTTCAGAGCTATGAAGGTCGTTTCACTGGTATATTTCATAAATGTTTATAGCACCTGTATACAAGGCACAGTGGGGTGGGGATAAGACATCACTGATCCAACCAACAGGTGAGGGATTAATTATATGCCAAATGAGCAGTCAGAACACCAGCCCCCCAAATCAGAGAGCCATCCACCCAGAAGACATCATAAAATGCTGGCTGAGAGTGATTAATTAGACAGCCTGGAAGCCCATTTAAGTCTAAAAGGTGAGAACTATTTCAGGTCCAACCTCTTCCAGATAATGCTCCCATAACTTCCTATCAAACAAGTTTTTTTTTTTTTCAATCACCTTCTAGGTTGTAGAAGATAATTCATCTCAGACTCTCTTTTCTAACAAACACCTGATGATATGTGGTGGGAAATAAAGCTCAGCTCAGTTTTCTAGTCAGCAAGGGTTCCAGGGTGGCTTCAGTTCAATGAGGAAGGAACATCAACTCTGGCATGTAAGACATGGGTCACGGAGATAGAATTTTTTTCCCAACATGGCTTCTCTGATGTTGAATAAGGTATGAAGTTCGGGTGAAGCCTTTTCCACATGTATCACACTGAAAGGGTTTCTCACCCGTGTGGATCTTTTGATGCTCAATTAGGCTTCTATTCCTAGTGAAACTTCTCTCACACTCATTACATTTATAAGACACAGGAACCTCAACATTTTCCCACTGGCCTTCCTTCCTCCCCTGACTCTCCCAGGTCCGTCCAGGGTCAGGATTCTGAAGGTTTTTATTGCCGTGGATCCTCTGATGTCTCAGAAGATGTGAATTCCGCCTAAAGGCTTTACCACACATGTTGCACTGGTAAGGCTTCTCCCCGGTATGGATTTTGTGATGTTCAAGGAGGCTGCAGCTCTGGCTAAATGTTTTCCCACAGTCATCACACTCGTAGGGCTTCTCCCCAGTGTGAGTTCTCTGGTGTTTGATAAGGTTTGAACTGTGACTGAAGACCTTGCCACATTCTTCACATTCATATGGCTTCTCACCAGTGTGAACTCTCTGATGAATGACGAGAGCAGAGCTTCCGATGAAGGTCTTGCCACAGTCCTCACATTCATAGGGTTTCTCCCCAGTGTGGATTCTCCTGTGCTTAGTCAGGCCTGAACTCTGAGCAAAAGTCTTTCCACATTCATGGCAATAGTGCCGCCTGTTTCCTGTGGCAGTTTTCTTTCTTTGTAACCTGCCCTCCTGTTCACCAGCTTCTGCACAAGCAGGAATCTGGCCAGTGGCTTCACCCAGGTGGCATGGTATCTGCCCGGGCTCCTGTGTTGGATGATCCTCATCTGGAGGCAGCTCTCTGATCTTCGGTTGCACCACACCACCTGAACAACAAACAGCCAGCAACTGTCAGTTATGTCCTGCCACAGAGGAAAGCTTTGTGATGAGTCCTAGGGAGGCAAGAGTTACAAAGGTCTGTATATGGCAAGGATGAGGATGTAAGTATTAGAATGCAGATGGGAATAAAGGGGGAGAACAGGGATGCTGGGGAGGAGAGAGACCTGAGAATGGGAATGGGGCTGTTGGAAGAAGGGTGCAACCTGGGAAAGGAGAGACTGGAGGGAAGGTGGTGAGAAATACCGAGGACTGTGCTGGGGATACACACAGAGGCTCTAAATTCTGTAAAGTAAGAAGGGCCAAGAAAGTAAGGCAGGGCCATGTGCTTGGGGTTAGACACTAAAAGGGCTGAGCAGGGGGTGAGTAAACAAGGCAAGTAAAAGAATTTCTGAAATGTTCTGTGAGAAACAGGGAAAGCAGGAACTCAGAATTCAGTGACCACTGGAAGGTACAGTCATTTCTGGCTGGAACCCAGGCAGTGGCAGGGTCCACCAAGTAAAACTGGCATCAGTGCTGGGAGATCTGAGTTGGAGCCCCTACTGTGCTGCCAATGAGCTGTGTGAACTCAGACAAGCCAGGCAATCTTGTGTGTCTCTGCACCGCATCCTCATCTCTAAGGCCAGGCTCTGCAGTCAGTCTCTAGATCACTTCTAGCTCTCGCCCTATGGTTCCATGGTCCATTTCCTGAAGAGACCCCTCAGCTCTCCTCTCCTGTCAGGGCTAGCAACAGGAAGGGAAGGGGAAGAAATCAGCATTTACTGAGCATCTACTATGAGCTAGATCTAAACTAGAGGTTGTACCTACTTCATCCCACCTAAACTGACCAGAACACTGGCAGTACAGATAAAAATGCAAGGGTCATGGACTTCCCTAGTGGTTCAGTGGCTAAGGCTCCATGCTCCCAATGCTGGGGGCCTAGGTTGAGTCTCTGGTCAGGGAACTAGGTCCCACATGCCCTAAGAGTTCCCATGCTGCAACTAAAGACTTCATATGCTGCAACTAAGGATCCCACATGCCACAACAAAGACTAGGCACAGCCAAATATTAATAGGTAAATACATTTTTTTTTAGAAAAAGCAAGGCTCAGAAGGATTAATAAACTAGTCACATAGCCAGTTAGTAGTTGGGATTCAGACATGGTGGTTCCAATGCTAAACATAATTCATACAGCTTCTAATAGCCTAGTAGATGCTAATTTACAAAGGAAGCCAGGAAATCTTAGAAGAAATCAATGTCCATAAGTCTTACCCAAGGAGGTCAGGCTGCCATGGTTCTCTTGCCTTTTATCTCCATACAAGTTCACCTGAGATGAATCCAGCTGTGTCCATCCAGGGGAAACAGTCAGTGCCACATCTTCCATTTTAAATGGCCCCTAAAACAATAGAGTTAGTTCCATTTGCCCAAAATCACTCCCCAGGCACTCATACTGAGTACAAGTCAGTCAGACAGAGAAAGACAAACATCATATAATGTTGCTTATATGTGGAATATAAAAAAAGGGTACAAATGAACTTATCAGAAATAGAATTACAGGTGTAGAAAACAAACTGACAATTACTAGGGGATAAGAGGTAGGAAAGGATAAATTCGAAGATTGGGATTGACATATACATACTGCTGCTGCTGCTGCTAAGTCGCTTCAGTCGTGTCCAACTCTGTGAGACCCCATAGACGGCAGCCCATCAGGCTCCCCCATCCCTGGGATTCTCCAGACAGGAACACTGGAGTGGGTTGCCATTTCCTTCTCCAATGCATGAAAGTGAAAAGTCAAAGTGAAGTCGCTCAGTCGTGTCTGACTCCTAGCGACCCCATGCACTGCAGCCTACCAGGCTCCTCCGTCCATGGGATTTGCCAGGCAAGAACACTGGAGTGGGTTGCCATTGCCTTCTCCAACATATACATACTACTACATATAAAATAGATAACTAGTAAGGACCTACTTTATAGCATAGGGAATTCTAGTCAATACTCTGTAACAGCTTATATGGGAAAAGAATCTAAAAAGAGTGGAGAGGGATTTCCTTGATGGTCCAGTGGTTGAGACTCTACACTTCCACTGCAGGGGAGTGCAGGTTTGATCCCTGATCAGGGAACTAAGGTCCCATATGCTGTGTGGTGCAGCCAAAATATAAATTAATTTTTTAAAAAGAGTGGATATATGTATATGTATAACTGATTCACTTTGCTATATACCTGAAACTAACATATTATAAATCAACTATGCTCCAATAAAAAAAAAAAAAAAAAAAACTGGGTACATGTAATGAAGGAACATTCCCTTTACATGGGCTATTTATAAAAAAACATGTATGGTACACTTATGCCTACTTAACCCTGTCTCTAATAATATCTTCATCAAAAAAAATAACCATTAAAGGAAAGAAATACACACATTACAATAAGTACTTTCACATAAATATCTAAAAAGTCCAGAAAGTAAAAGGTTTGGAAAATAAGGACAAATGCAGTGGAAGGAGTGGAACCATATCCAAACTTTTCAAAATATATGTGATGTGCTTTGGCAAACCAGGGGTGGGGGCTTATTTATAGCAATGATTTTAAAATACAATGAAATCTAGGTCTGAGGTGAGGGAAAATGAAATCTAGGTCTGAGGTGAGGGAAAATAGATTCTACAGAGCCTCAAATACTGAGGTCTTCAAGCAGGACATGAAAGACCAGGTAAGAAATTAAAATCCAGGTTAAGCAAATGCTGTTCAGTATCTTGGACTAAAAGCACACACATTCTGTGTTCCTTTAAGTCCCTAGGGGACAGAGCATGACTTTATATTACTCACTAGCAGCACAGTTTTTGATACTTAAAAAAAAAAAAAATTACCATCACAACAAAATCTTCAGTTTGTATTTGCTAAATTTCCCTTGAAGAAGAAAATCTTGTTGATGAAAGAGTTGACCAAACAGATGGGGTAGGAAGAACCGAGAAGCACAGACATTCCCTCAGCTAGGAGTGAAACAGAAAAATCCTCTTAAGTGAACACCAAAATAATGACATATGGCAATCTTGGAATAGATGAGAAAACTCAAAACTCCAGATGCATATAGGATGAGGGTGGAGGAGGAATGGGGAGAAAGAGATCTACTGGGGAGCCCATCAGTAGTGAAGGGTGCTGGGTGCAGGGGGAGGGAGAGGGGCTCCAGCTCACCTGGGACCCTGGGGCGAACCTGGTGGCTATCACGGCATCTTCTCTGCAGCGCCCCCCAGGGGCAAGCCTTGGAACCTGGAGAACTGAGAAGGAAAGCACTTTGGATGAGATCTACCCTGGCATTCAGCCTTCCTGCTCCGTGGAATCCAAGTTCAAAAACTGCATAGATAAATTGCCACAAAGAAGTTTATACAGCATGTGTGCCTTTCCAAAATTCCTGATCCTGGCCAGCTCAAATCCTTAGACCTAAAGAGATGTGGTGTGCTCCATAGAGGCACAGAATTGGTGGGCAGATCCTTGGTAAGAAATGGAAGCAGCATAAAGGCAAAACAAAGCATTCCATCTAAAGAGTCTTTCATCTTGAACATTCTGGAAAGAGTGGATAAGAGGATATTTGTTTTTGCTAAAATTTATTTAGAAGCTTAGAGTACTTTTTTCTTAAGTTCTATTATAAAAGACTAAGAAGAGTCAGATTAGGCTGAGCCCAGAAAGAAGGAAATAGGAATCTGCTTATATAGAACTTGCTCAGATTCAAGAGAAGTAAAGGGGAACTTCAGGTTTTCCTATAAAAGGTGAACTTGGCAGGAGGCAGAAAATAGGTTAGGCTAGGATCTCTTTTGAGAAATAAAGATTTCATGTTGGCTGGCATATCCCAGTGTTATTTGCCTTGGAAATCTGCCCAAATGTTCACAGCACATGGGGAACACTCAGGAAAATATAGCAGTTTCCTACTGAGTGATTTTTCACCCTGTTCTAGTGACAGGTTTTGAAGATTTACACTCTTTGCTTTGCACAAGTCCTACGATTCTGGAATATTCTGACAGGCTTTACACATTCTGTTTTATGTTCCTCATAGCACTCACCAATATCTGAAAGTGTATTATTAATTTATTTGCTATTCTTCTTACTAGAATGTAAGCTCCACAGGAGGAAGAAATCTATGCTGTGGACCATGCTATTCCTGATACCCACAACACCAATACTGGCTACCACATAGGGAGCCTCCAGAAATATATGTTGAATGAACGGAGATAACTGTGTTGCTAAAAAAAATCAACTCTTTCCAAACACCAATTTTAATAAAGTCTTATTTATCATGTCCAGTTTTGATTAGGAAAGCTTTCCACTATTGTTTGAAATTTCCCTGCTGGTCTCAGTCTCAAAGAGAAGTAGATCTGTGATGGGCATATAAAGCACTTATCCACAAATCTGTCCTTTAGGGGATCCTTAAGTGAAACTGGGTGAAGTCTGTAGAATTCATACTGCCCAGAAGATAACACTCACCTCTGTCTGGAATGGATCCCAGAGATTCACGCTTGAGCAGAGCCTTCACTGGCTGGAACTGGATATTTTGTGGCCTCTGAATGGGTGTCAACACTGCCATCTTGCAACAGAGCAGTTCTTGATCCTGGCCACCACCTAGGACCTAAAAGTCATTCATTTATTTATTCAGACACTTCTATAACATTCTCTATGTGCCAGTACTTTCTATTTCTCAGTACTTTCTATTTCCTTTCTATTCATTATTTCTAAGAGCTTTATGAATATTAACTTAATGCAGATAGCAACAACCTTAGCTAGGTATTTTTATTATCTGCATTCTTGTAATGGTGAAACTGAGGCACAGTGTTAAAGCAACTTGCCCAAGGTCACCCAGCTTAGGCAGAATGACTCCAGAGTCCACGTTCTTTACCATTACTCTGTGCTCCCTCATTATTTATATTTGTGATTTTGTGAAAACTCTTTGGGAACTGGTGCTAAGTTCTCAGAGAACACTAATATGTTTTCTTATCCTAAAAAAAAGATAATTTCTAGCTTGCAGGGCTTTGCAAACCAGCAAATAAGAACCCAGTGTGTGAAATCACCTAACACAGGGCCTAGTGATGGTACGTCCTCATTAAATGCAGGTTTCCTTCCAGACATTTGTAATTAATGGGTTTTCAAGCCACTGTCACAATCATTAGCTCATGTGCAGCTTAGAATTTCCCACAACAACTATAAAAAATGAAAAGCCTGAAGCTGAAACTTGAAGTGATTCTTCTATTACAGGGCTGCTGCTGCTGCTGCTGCTGCTAAGTCGCTTCAGTCGTGTCCGACTCTGTGCGACCCCATAGACGGCAGCCCACCAGGCTCCCCCGTCCCTGGGATTCTCCAGGCAAGAACACTGGAGTGGGTTACCATTTCCTTCTCCAATGCATGAAAGTGAGAAGTGAAAGTGAAGTCGCTCAGTCGTGTCCGACTCTTCACGACCCCATGGACTGCAGCCTACCAGGCTCCTCCATCCATGGGATTTTCCAGGCAAGAGTACTGGAGTGGGGTGCCATTGCCTTCTCTGAAACGGAACTTAGTCTTACACAATATTCAGGAAGATGTAAATAAATACAAACCCAGGGGTTTCTAACTTGTGGTCCACAGATTCGCTCCTAAGTATTCCATGAATATGAATAGGAAAAATTATTTTTACTAGACTCTAAGCAAAATTCATTATTTCATTCAATCATGAGCAGAAGCAACAAACCAAGATGTTACAGACAGTACAAAAGACTGTCACCAATTGAAACTGGAGGTGTTTTCACATCACATTACAACCAAGTAAATGTTAATCAAAGATATTCACCACCACTTTGAGATTATACTAGAGTTATTAGGCCTGTCCCTCGATCTCACTCTTTAGTGCATTAATTTTTAAAAGCATATATATAACGTTACCATACATTTACTACTTTGCTAACTGTATTTCAATATAATTGAGTTGCTTTTAATTCTTTATATTTTACTTCAGGTATTTAATAAATACTATTATGTGAAGGAGTCCAGAGACTTCACCTTACTGTCAAAGAGGTTTATAGTACCAAAAGAGACGGAGAATTTCTGGATCTTAAAGAAAAGCCCCTCACTCTGATCTTGAGATTTCAGGAAGAAGCCGACCACAGCTTGCAGACACTAAACCTGTTCTACCTGCGGCATCGGCCCATCCGGCTGCCTCTCCAGATACTCCAAGAGCGCCACCACCTCCTCCCCGCTCTCTGGATGCTGCTCCCGCATCCAGCTCTGCAGGTCCGTCGGCAGGATGGTCAGGAACTGCTCCAGCACCAACAGCTCCAGCATCTGCTCCTTGCTGTGCGTCTCAGGCCGCAGCCACAGTCGGCAGAGCTCCCGAAGTCGGCTCAGCGCCTCGCGGGGCCCCTCAGCCTCCGGGTAGCGGAAGCCTCGGAAGCGCTGGCGGGAGTGCTCGGGGCTCGGAGCCGGGCTGCCTGGGGCGCGCGCCTCTGCAGCCAAGACGGAGGCGTCCTCTTTTTCCACCTTCACGGTCAGGATCCCCGTCCGGTCCTCTGCAGACTGGGCGTCCAAAGCTGCGCTTTCCTTCGATTCCCTAGCCATCGTGGACCAAGGCAGTACTTGAGCCTCACTCTACTTGGGAGCTATATGTCTTCGGAAAATTATTGAAACGTGGGCAATCACTATAGGACCATAAAACTGCAGCGGTCCCCTTCCGCGTGTCCAGGGGCGAGGACACACCTGGGGAGCAGCTTCACAGGTTGCCCCCTGCAGTCCGCGCCTCTGCAGCGTCCTCCTCTGCACCTCACCCTGAATCCCACAATAAGTATCCCCAAAGATGTCTTGGTGCAATGAACAGCCTCCAGATGCTGGAGAAGAATTGAGACTGTGGGGCACAGGAAGCCCAAGTGGGAATCAATACCACTTCCCGGGCCCTCTAGGAAGAGCCTCTCGGTGGTTGTCCCCGAGTTAACCCATTAGCAACCATGCCCTTACCTCCAAGTGAAGCAGTTAGGGGAGGAGAAAGCAGGATGACAGGCTCTGAATCATGAGAAATAAGACTAGATCTTTCGATCGTGTAAGGATGCTGTTGTGGCCTATACCATGCTCTGATGTAAGCTTGACTAAAGAGCTGGCATAAAACTGTCACTAAAGTTCAGTAGAAAGCAGGGTTTTCTCAGAGCTCCAGGCAGGAGGACACTCCCTTTCTCTCAGAAACATCAAAGAAGCAGAACATATTACCAAGCCCTTGCTCGAAGAAACAGTGGCTGCCCCTGGGTGCTGCCCCACTCCAGTTACCACTCTCTTTCCTCCCCTTCAAGGCTAAACTATTAAACTTGAAAGGAAGCCCTCCTATCTCTGATTCTAGTCCTCAATTTCCATTCATCCATAACACACTGTAGGTGGCAAACTGCCAGCAAAGCCATTGAGATTGCTCCTGCAAAAGTAACTAAAGTTTCCACTCCCCCTCCCCCTCTGCACATAAGTTATCCCTTTCTATTTTCCATGGCTTCTTCTCAGCCAAGCAGGCTTTCAGGCTTCCCACTTCCAGAAACTCTCTAGTCCTGTTATCTCCTTTCTTTGCTCTTGTTTCTTCCTAGCCCTCATTTACCATCTGGCATAATAGTTAGATCTGCAGATTTTCAAGCCAAGTTATCTGAGTAATCCTGGCTTTACCACATACTAACTGGGTGACCTTGGTAAATTATTTCAGCTTTCTGTGCCTGACTTTCCCAATCTGTAAATGGGGATAGTAACAGTAGATAGTGATGGAAGAAAATTTCACCTATTGAGGCATAGGGAAGTTAGTCTGATTTACAAGATGTACATCTGCTTTAACCACTTAAAAAAATGCATTTACCTTATTGTTCACAATGTCCACTTTGAAGATAGAGATAAATGCCCGCCCCCCCCCCCCCCCCATCAGGCCAATGTTATTTGTTCTCACAAGAACAAATATCTCATCACAAGATATGAAACTGTGGTTCAAGCACAGTTGGAACCGGGCGGGGGTGGGGGGACGCATTGTGGATATGGTTTCAGACACGTTCCTGCATCACTGAGAACTTGAATTTTCTGAACTGTATCAAACTCAAGGATACTACCAGCCATTCTCAAAACAGTATCTGCTACTAGCTGCCAGCTGCAATCTTATGGTGTCAAGGTCTCTCCTTGCAACTATACAACCATGAGCCAGATTCCCCATGTCAGAAAAGCAGTTACAAACATGAAAAAGAGAAAGGCCAAAATGATCCTGTGGTGTTGGATTGGAATCTAAGGTATCAACATGAACTCAAGTCCCAAAATCTACAGTTACTTATAGAAATAAATATAAATGTACACAAGTCAGTGTATAAGTGTACATATATAGTATTTGATAAATGGCACTGCAATGTTTTGAGATAAATGGAAAAATAAAACAAATTCTAATTGTTTAAAGACATAAAAGTCAAATAGCAAAACTTTCACATTTTTATAAAAAAATTAGAAGCATTTCTTTATGCTCTTGAGTATAAAATGCACAGACTGCACAAAATGTGAAGGAAAAATGTAGTACATTTGACATTAAAATTTAAAACCACATCAAAAGATACCAGAAACAAGTGGAAACTACAAACAGAAGACTGATGGAAGATATTTGCGAGCCATATGACCAACAAGGATCAATACCCAGATTATACAAAGAGCATAAACAAATAAACAAGAAAAAAGCCAACAGTCAAACAGAATAATTGACAAGAACTATGTACAGGCAATTTACAGATAAGGAGTCTGGAGTGACCAACAAACAAGCAAAGATCTTTAACTTCATTAGTTACTCAGTTCAGTTCAGTCAGTTCAGTCGCTCAGTCATGTCCAGCTCTTTGCGACCCCATGAACCGCAGCACGCCAGGTATCCCTGTCCATCACCAACTCCTGGAGTTCACTCAAACTCATGTCCATTGAGTTGGTGATGCTATCCAGCCATCTCATCCTATGTCGTCCCCTTCTCCTCTTGCCCCCAATCCCTCCCAGCATCAGAGTCTTTTCCAATGAGTCAACTCTTCGCATGAGGTGGCCAAAGTACTGGAGTTTCAGCTTTAGCATCATTCCTTCCAAAGAACACCCAGGACTGATCTCCTTTAGAATGGACTGGTTGGATCTCCTTGCAGTCCAAGGGACTCTCAAGAGTCTTCTCCAACACTACAGTTCAAAAGCATCAATTCTTCGGCGCTCAGCCTTCTTCACAGTCCAACTCTCACATCCATACATGACTACTGGAAAAACCATAGCCTTGACTAGACGAACCTTTGTTGGCAAAGTAATGTCTCTGCTTTTGAATATGCTATCTAGGTTGGTCATAACTTTCCTTCCAAAGAGTAAGCATCTTTTAATTTCATGGCTGCAGTCACCATCTGCAGTGATTTTGGAGCCCCCCAAAATAAAGTCTGACACTGTTTTCACTGTTTCCCCATCTATTTCCCATGAAGTGATCAGACCAGATGCCATGATCTTAGTTTTCTGAACCTTGAGTTTTAAGCCAACTTTTTCACTCTCCTCTTTCACTTTCATCAAGAGGCTTTTGAGTTCCTCTTCACTTTCTGCCATAAGGGTGGTGTCATCTGCATATCTGAGGTTACTGATATTTCTCCCAGCAATCTTGATGCCAGCTTGTGCTTCTTCCAGCCCAGCGTTTCTCATGATGTACTCTGCATAGAAGGTAAATAAGCAGGGTGACACTATACAGCCTTGATGTACTCCTTTTCCTATTTGGAACCAGTCTGTTGTTCCATGTCCAGTTCTAACTGTTGCTTCCTGACCTAAATATAGGTTTCTCAAGAGGCAGGTCAGGTGGTCTGGTATTCCCATCTCTTTCAGAATTTTCCACAGTTTATTGTGATTCACACAGTCAAAGGCTTTGGCATAGTCAATAAAGCAGAAATAGATGCTTTTCTGGAACTCTCTTGCTTTTTCTATGATCCAGCAGATGTTGGCAATTTGATCTCTTGTTCCTCTGCCTTTTCTAAAACCAGAAAATTTTAATACATTTCATACCAATACCTCAGCAAAATTTTGCAGTTTCAGTAATATTTGCTAATAAGAATGTGAAAAATTTTGAACTCATATACAGCTGATGGATGTGTAAGCTGGTGTGCTCATCTTAAAAGGCAATGTCAATATATACGGTAAGGTTGAGAATGATATACACATGGACTTAACAGCTTTAAATTATTTAACTTGTATGAGTCTTGAACATGAACAATTTTGTTAATTGAGTCACTTTTCAGAGCCAGACACTGTTTTAGGTATTCAGGATACAACATTGACAAAATAGGACAAAGATTTCTGACCTTATGAAATTTATATTCCAGTGGGGACTGACAAAAGATAAACAATGAGAAGAATACATAAATTTTAATAGGACATTATGAGAATGATGGTTTTTTAATAAAGGAATAAAAGTATAAGGACAAGACCTTGATCTTTTTTTTTTTTTAACCAGTCTATTCTACAGGATTGTTTATGTAGTTGGTAATCTTGAAAGATGAGATAACATATCCCAATGGTCAATTAGCAAGCTTGCTGCTAAGTCACTTCAGTCGTGTCTGACTCTGCGACCCCATAGACGGCAGCCCACCAGGCTCCCCCGTCCCTGGGATTCTCCAGGCAAGAACACTGGAGTGGGTTGCCATTTCCTTCTCCAATGCAGGAAAGTGAAAAGTGAAAGTGAAGTCATTCAGTCTCATCTGACTTTTAGCGACCCCATGGACTGCAGCCTACCATGCTCCTCCATCCATGGGATTTTCCAGGCAAGAGTACTGGAGTGGGGTGCCATTGCCTTCTCTGATTAGCAAGCTTACTTACTGCTTATTATAAAAGCTGAGTATTTTGTAAATTCAGATTTCCTGGATGCAACATAGGCACATTGTGTGTATAGCACCCACCTGAGCCCATCATGTCACCTCCTTGGGACTTGGGGGCAAGGGAAACTGATGCAAATATGATGATCTCATGCTGCTCGCCATCTATGAATAACAAGTGTTAGGCTTGTGATCTATAAGAAATGGGCTAAAGAAGTAATGATCAGGGCCTTATAACCTGAACCCATGCAACAAGACATGTAGAAGCACTGAAGACCCAAGGAGGACTGTCATAATAAGAAGGTTTCTGAGAATTGGAGAAGAAAAACAATTATGACTTTGAAACAGTATGGCTATAGGTGGGGGAGGATGTGGACATCCGTGCACTGGAGAAACACAATGAAATTCTGAGGGCAAAATGTGAAAGGCATTGGGCCTCCATGGAATCATATAAAATTCTTTCTTTCTGACCCAGGAAACTCATATTTTATGCCAGATTCCATGAAAGAATCACAGGCTCAATTAATTAGCTTGTTGAAAGTGAAAGTTGCTCAGTCATGTCTGACTCTTTGCAACCATGACCCCATGGACTACACAGTCCATAGCATTCTCCAGGCAGAATACTGGAGTGGGTAGCCTTTCCCTTCTCCAGGGGATCTTCTCAACCCAGGGATTGAATCTAGGTCTCCCACATCGCAGACAGATTCTTTACCAGCTGAGCCACCAGGGAAGCCCAAGAATACTGGAATGGGTAGCCTATCCCTTCTCCAGCAGATCTTCCCAACCCAGGAATCGAACCAGGATCTCCTGCATTGCAGGCAGATTCTTTACCAGCTGAGCTACCAGGGAAGCCCTAATTACTTGTTAGTAGAGTGAAATCCCAGACCCCCAAAATCTGAGAAAATATGTCCACCAGTCCTTGTTGATGTCCTTCTGGGCTTGTTTAGTCTTGGGTCAAGACCCTATTATGCATACACATAAATCTCAAGATTTGGAGCATTACTTATGAATTTTCCTTAGACATATATTCCCTTTCAATATTATGGTGATAAAGCTTTGCATGCATAACTGTTTTTTTAATAATTCTAATTTCCTCAAGGTATATACATACATACACTGGCATAGAAGGCCAGCACTCACTCTAGACACATTTTAACTCTCACACTGCTTTCACCTCTTGAGGAACAGTCACCTTGCTGCCAAACAAAATTAAAGATATTATGGCTAATTTGTAGACGCTTTAAAAATAGTTTATGAACTCCTCTCTGCAGTCAATTTTAAAGACCCCCTAAAGCTAAAAGACTCACTTCTCTGCTGAAACATAGAGAAATTCAGGGAGCTCAAGTTCCCCCATCTAATTAGTAGAAAAATTAGGATAGAAGCTTTGTACACAGAGTTTCAGTTATCCAGTAAGATTTTTACCCACCTATATGGTCAGAGGAGCCTGTCCATGGGGTTGCAAAGAGTTGGACACAATTGAGCGACTAAACACATAGACACACACTCACACACACACATTGTTTCTCATGAACAGTACCCCTCACCTATATCAATCAGCTGTTGTGCAGGTAACAATGGTGACTATCCTGGCTTGGGTAGTCCAGAGTCTCATAAATAAGACTGGAATTTCAGTCATACTTAAGGAAACAGATTCAGGACAGTAAATAACAGAATCTGAGGAAGTTGGAAAGGGGCAAATGACACCAATCACTTGGATAGGTACTGCCACTGTGAAAGGATACAATTATGAGCTGTGATAAAAGCCAGTCTTTGATGCAATCTCAAAGAGAAGTCCAGTATATTCCTTCTCTCTCCATTTCTCTACTTTTCTCCCAAAGGAATAGGGGCAAACCTGGAAACACCCCCGTTCAGTTCATTCAGTTCAGTCGCTCAGTCCTGTCCAACTCTTTGTGACCCCATGAATTGTAGCACGCCAGGCCTCCCTGTCCATCGCCAACTCCTGGAGTTCACTCAGACTCACGTCCATCGAGTCAGTGATGCCATCCAGCCATCTCATCCTCTCTCATCCCCCTCTCCTCCTGCCCCCAATCCCTCCCAGCATCAGAGTCTTTTCCAATGAGTCAACTCTTGGCATGAGGTGGCCAAAGTACTGGAGGTTCAGCTTTAGCATCATTCCTTCCAAAGAAATCCCAGGGCTGATCTCCTTCAGAATGGACTGGTTGGGTCTCCTTGCAGTCCAAGGGACTCTCAAGAGTCTTCTCCAACACCACACTTCAAAAGCATCAATTATTTGGTGCTCAGCCTTCTTCACAGTCTTGAATTCTATGAGTCAAAGAAAGGTTTCTAGGGGTGAACAGAATGTAGAAGACATCTAGATTTTTCTGAATTGAGGGTTGAATTCTGAGTTAACTTCTTGCTGGGTGAGCCTCAGAGAATCTTCTGCTTATAGCCTTCAACTAGCTCATCTGATATTAATAACTGTGACTTCCCTGGTGGCTCAGATGGTAAAGTGTCTGTCTACAATGTGGGAGACCTGGGTTCGATCCCTAGGTTGGGAAGTTCCCTGGAGAAGGAAATGGCGACCCACTCCAGTACTCCTGCCTAGAAAATCCCATGGACGGAGGAGCCTGATGTCCATGGGGTCACAAAGAGTCAGACATGACTGAGCGACTTCAGTTCACTTCACTTCATTCAACAATTAGTTCTATACCTTAAAAGTACTCCCAAAGCACTGGCTTCTGCTGCACTGGATATCATTTTGTCAGGATAGGCAGGGTGACCAGCAACTGGTCTGAGGGTGAGGACATCATCCAGAATGTGAAGAGGAAATGGTGATTGTGCTGGAGGATCTGGAGAGAGAACCTGGTAAACCAGGAGAGCCGATGAAAATGTTGATGTGGGACTGTGCGTGTGTGTGTGTGTCGGGGGGCGGGAGGTGTACGTGTGAAAAAAATCAAAGTTGGAGTCAGGGCTCTCTGAAAAGGCTCCACCACACCTGTTTCTTGTCATTCCACCACACATCAGGCAGTAGTTCTTAACTTTGTTTAGTTTTTGGACCCTTTTGAAAATATGATGGACACTATAGATTCTCAGTGTATTAAAATTAACCACTACCATAGTAATATCCTTTTGTATCTAAACATTTTTAATTACTCATAGATCCCAGCTCTTCCTCTCTGGCAGGAAGTAGGCAAGAAAGAGTTGTATGTTTCCAAACAGATTAGGAATCCCTGAAATTTCACCTCAGGTCCCACAAACCACACCTCCTTCAAGAGTCTAGTGAGGGGACAGGCTGCCCCTGGGAGCTCACCTCTTCTAGAAAGTCTCAGCTGACTTCAGTGGGAGGTGAGCCACTCTGCAGTAGTGAGACAGTTTCAGGTAGTCAAATGGACAGGTATGGATTTTTTTTTTTTAACAGGTATGGATTTTTTGCTTTTTCTCATTATATACATTTGTTTAAAAATGGATTGAATGCTAAGTTCGTACTTACTCCTTAGTTTACAAGGATAGAGCAACTAGAATCAGATGATAAAGTATCTCCTGAATTGATTCTCTTTAAACAGTTGTAATTAAAAAAAAATCTTGACTGTTGTTGATGTTTGACAGATCACTGACAGCTTTCACCTCCTATTTTCCCCTTCCTTTCTCCCCACATCTGAGTAAGTTTATAAGAAATATGCTTCCTCAGTTGGCACCTCAAGCTATGCAAGTCCTTACCTTATCTGTGTGTAAGAAGTATTTCCTGGGCCCATCCCCTAACCACAATAAAAACCAGGGCCACTAGCTCTTACCCTCCTTTGCACTGCTCGTGATGGTTTAGTCGCTAAGTCTTGTCTGCCTCTTGTGATACCATGGACTGTTATTTCCTTCTCCAGGAAGCTCCTTTTCTGAGCTTCCCTGGCTGTCTGCAATGCAGGAGACTTGGGCTTAATCCCTGTGTTGGGAAGATCCCCTGGAAGGAAATAGCAACCCACTCCAGTATTCTTGCCTAGAGAATTTCATGGACAGGGAAGCCTGGTGGCTACGTCCTTGGGGTCACAAAGAGTCGAATACAACTGAGTAACTAACACTTTAATATATCTGATAGAAAGCAAAATTTCAAATTCTGCCTTGGAAGTTTCAGTCTCAGCTCTCTTAACCTGTGACATCCTTTGCACTATTCAAGTCAATTCTGGACCAGCTTGGGTGCTGCCCTACTATCCCCCAAAAGTTCCTTGATTAGAATAAAACATTTTTCATTCATTCTTCATAACATCATCCCTAGTAATTGGAAGGGGGAGTCATACCACCTCTGTACAATAAGCACATTCACAGCTCAAAGAGAGGTAACACAAAGCGAAAGGGTCATGTAGTCCTCCATCCACCCCAGTTACCATGTTGACAGTCTGTTGCATATTTCCCCTACATGATCAAATCTTGACACATCCATAGCATTCTGGACCATTCTGGGTATATTCCTAGGCCCATCTTCATTCCTTCTACTAACAGATGTCCACTGTTTGAACTTTTCTTTCCTTATCCCACATACCTGTTCTGTGTCTGGCCATTACTTCTTTTGGCCCCTGGCATCACAGATTTCATCTTTCTCATGCCCTCCTCAAATTATTCCCTCTTCATATACTTTTCAGATACATACCAACTTCATATTCTTGCATTTCATTTGGAAGATTTTCTCCCTCCTAACAGGTCCCTTCTTTATACTGGATTATTATTTCAGATGGAAAACTCAGCAGTTCCAAAGAAAATATAGGGTTATACAGGACGGTATGTAGAACACTGGGAGCATTCACCAGCATCCTAAGTGTGAAAAAAAAAAAAAAAATGGACACAAGATCAGATTAGAACATCAGCAGACAACTCCAGACCTAAGTAACACAACAGAAAGGAAAGATTCAGGAGATTTAAGATGGTAGTTTTTAAAGCATCTATGGATGATGATCCAATGCTCTGATGTCTTATATTAATACTCAGGATAATGACGACTTTTTGTAATGCTAAAGATTGATGGGAGAGCACTAAGGGAATTTTGGGTGACTGAGCTTAAATGAGGAAATCTAAGAATACCAATATGAAGCATGACATTGTAAACAGTGGGATTTGGATTCAAAAGTCAAGGGTTTAACTGAAAAGCCCCGATGTAAGATGTTAACATTAGGGGAAGCTGGGTGAAGGGTACATGAGAACTCTACCACTTTTGTGGGGGGAGGGAAGTGACAAACAGCTTGTGGGATATTAGTTCCCCGACCATGGACTGAACTGGGGCCATGGCAGTGAAAGCCCCAGGTCCTAACCACTGGACTGCCAGGGAACTCCCTCTCTGCAACTTTTTTTTATAAGTCTAAAATTATTCCATAAGTTAAAAGTTTACTAAAAATAAAAGTCCAAAGGTTAAGCCTTGGCTCTAAGGTTTGGAACTTCTGAATCTTCAATTCCTCATCTGTAAAACAGGATAATAATACTCATTTTCCTGTGTGGTTGTTGTGAGAAGCAACTGTGGTGAAGTAAATGGAAGCACTCTTTGTGTCCAACTCTTTGTGACCCCCTTTTTTTCTTTTTTTTTTTCTTTTTTATTAAATTAAAAAAAATTTTTTTTTCTTTTTTTTTAAATTTTTTTTCTTTTTTAAATGAAAAAAAATTTTTTTATTTAAAAAACAAAAGAAAAAAAAAATGGAAGCACTCTGAGAACAGCGAAGCACCCAGCCAATGCTGGTCAGTGATCCAAGGAAGGATCACGCAGGTGTCAGAGGGAAGCAGCAGGCAGAAACAGTGTTTACTATGTGGGTACCAGTCACGGGGAACACCAAAGACCCCTTTATTGTAAAACATCAGCAGCACTCTATGTGATCTTTAGGAATTAAACACAGATATAGGTCTATTCCAAATCCTGAAAGATGATGCACTCAATATGCCAGCAAATTTGGAAAACTCAGCAGTGGCCACAGGACTGGAAAAGATCCGTTTTCATTCCAATCCCAAACAAAGGCAATGCCAAAGAATGCTCAAACTACTGCACAATTGCACTCATCTCACACACTAGTAAAGTAATGCTCAAAATTCTCCAAGCCAGGCTGCAGCAATATGTGAACTGTGAACTTCCTGATGCTCAACCTGGTTTTAGAAAAGGCAGAGGAACCAGAGATCAAATTGCCAACATCCGCTGGATCATGGAAAAAGCAAGAAAGTTCCAGAAAAACATCTATTTCTGCTTTATTGACTATGCCAAAGCCTTTGACTGTGTGGATCACAATAAACTGTGGAAAATTCTGAAAGAGATGGGAATACCAGACCACCTGACCTGCCTCTTGAGAAATTTGTATGCAGGTCAGGAAGCAACAGTTAGAACTGGACATGGAACAACAGACTGGTTCCAAATAGGAAAAGGAGTACATCAAGGCTGTATATTGTCACCCTGTTTATTTAACTTCTATGCAGAGTACATCATGAGAAACGCTGGACTGGAATCAAGATTGCCGGGAGAAATATCAATAACCTCAGATATGCAGATGACACCACCCTTATGGCAGAAAGTGAAGAGGAACTCAAAAGCCTCTTGATGAAAGTGAAAGTAAGAGAGTGAAAAAGTTGGCTTAAAGCTCAACATTCAGAAAACTAAGATCATGGCATCCGGTCCCATCACTTCATGGGAAATAGATGGGGAAACAGTGGAAACAGTGTCAGACTTTATTTTTTTAGGCTCCAAAATCACTGCAGATGGTGACTGCAGCCATGAAATTAAAAGGCGCTTACTCTTTGGAAGGAAAGTTATGACCAACCTAGATCGCATATTCAAAAGCAGAGATATTACTTTGCCAACAAAGGTCCATCTAGTCAAGGCTATGGTTTTTCCAGTAGTCATGTATGGATGTGAGAGTTGGACTGTGAAGAAGGCTGAGCATCAAAGAATTGATGCTTTTGAACTGTGGTGTTGGAGAAGACTCTTGAGAGTCCCTTGGACTGCAAGAAGATCCAACCAGTCCATTCTGAAGGAGATCAGCCCTGGGTGTTCTTTGGAAGGAATGATGCTAAAGCTGAAACTCCAGTACTTTGGCCACCTCATGCGAAGAGTTGACTCATTGGAAAAGACTCTGATGCTGGGAAGGATTGGGGGCAAGAGGAGAAGGGGACGAGAGAGGATGAGATGGCTGGATGGCATCACTGACTCGATGGACATGAGTCTGAGTGAACTCCGGGAGTTGGTGATGGACAGGGAGGCCTGGAGTGCTGCGATTCATGGGGTCGCAAAGAGTCGGACACGACTGAGGGACTGATCTGATCTGATCTGATAGGTCGTCCTAGTATGTTGGCTGTGGCACTGCCATTTATTAATACATTTTTAGAAAATGTTAGCAGTCATCTCAAAGAGAATAAATAAGAGGGATGGGGCTAGTAAGAAACAGGAAAGGGCAAAGGAACCAAAGGGAAATCAGCAGCTTCAAAACCCCAAACATTCCTTTTATGGATGTCCCCAGATCAAAACACCAATATCCACTGGATCATTGAAAAAACAAGAGAGTTCCAAAAAAAAAATCTACTTCTGCTTTATTGACTATGCCAAAGCCTTTGAGTGTGTGGATCAAAACAAACTGTGGAAAATTCTTCAAGAGATGGGAATACCAGACCCCCTGATCTGCCTCCTGAGAAATCTGTATGCAGATCAAGAAGCAAGTCAGAACTGGACATGGAACAACAGACTGGTTCCAAATTGGGAACGGAGTAGGTCAAGTCTGTATATTGTCACCCTGCTTATTTAACTTATATGCAGAGTACATTATGCAAAATGCTGGGCTGGATGAAGCACAAGCTGGAATCAAGATTGCCGGGAGAAATATCAATAACCTCAGATATGCAGATGACACCATGCTGATGGCACAAAGTGAAGAAGAACTAAAGAGGCTCTTGATGCAAGTGAAAGAGGACAGTGGAAAAAGTTGGCTTAAAGGTCAACATTCAGAAAACTAAGATCATGGCATCTGGTCCCATCACTTCATGGAAGATAGTTGGGGAAATAATGGAAACAGTGACAGACTTTATATTTTTGGGCTCCAAAATCACTGCAGATGGTGACAGCAGCCCTGAAATTAAAAGACGCTTGCTCCTTGGAAGAAAAGTCATGACCAACATAGACAGAATATTAAAAAGCAGAGACATTACTTTGCTGACAAAGGTCCGTCTAGTCAAAGCTATGGTTTTTCCAGTAGTCATATATGGATGTGAGAGTCAGACTCTAAAGAAAGCTGGGTACTGAAGAATTGATGCTTTTGAACTGTGGTGCTGGAGAAGACTCTTGAGAGTCCCTTGGTCAGCAAGGAGATCCAACCAGTCCATCCTAAAGGAAATCAGTCCTGAATGTTCATTGGAAGGACTGATGCTGAAGCTGAAACTCCAATACTTTGGCCACCTGATGCGAAGAACTGACTCATTTGAAAAGACCCTGCCTCTGGGAAAGACTGAAGGTGGGAGGAGAAGGGGATGACAGAGGATGAGATGGTTGGATGGCATCACCAACTCAATGGACATTGAGTTTGCATAAACTCTGGGAGTTGGTGATGTACAGGGAGGCCTGGCGTGCTGTAGTCCATGGGGTCGCAAAGAGTCAGACACAACTGAGCAACTGAACTGAACTGAGACCAAAACACATTTTGTGGAGACAGGAAGAAAGGTGTTTTCTAGTCTTTACCTACCCCACGTGACTTGGCGAGTGATCCGGAAAACTTGCACACAGCTTGTATTAGGCCAGCTCAGCCACCAGGTGGATCTTCTGATGGCGGATGAGGTTGCAGTGGTGGTTAAAGCTCTTCCCACACTGGTTGCAATGATGAGGGCGCTCCCCAGTGTGGCTTCTCTGATGCTCGATGAGAAATGAGCGCTGACTGTAGCTCTTGTTGCACTGGCTGCACTGATATGGCTTTTCTCCCTTGTGGATTCTCTTATGCTGGATGAGACTGGCACTCTGGCTGAAGGCCTTTCCACACTCCTTACAGTGGTACCGTTTCTGAATATTGTGGATTCCTCTGTGATTTAAAAGACCCGAACTCTGACTGAAGGTTTTCCCACACTCATTACACTCATAGGGTCTTTCTCCAGTGTGAACTCTTTGATGTCGAACCAGACCCGAGCTCTGAGCAAAGCTCTTTCCACATTCCTCGTATCTGTGTGGTCCGGTTCCTACAGGACTTCCCCAGTGCCTCTCTACCCCACCCTTATGTTCACTGACTTCTCCATGTTGGGGCCCCTGCTGTGATTCCTCCCAGGTTTGTCCATAAGACACTTTCCCACATGGTTCCACTCTCTTAGGACAATGTTTCCTTAGCACCAACTCCCTGTCCTCAGTCTGGGTCATTCCACCTGAAACAAACAAACAAAAAGACCAGGTAAATGTCACTTGTTCCCTGAGCCTAGTGATGAATGGGCTGCTATGTGAACAGAAATGCAAGGTGCTGCTGCTTCTTTTTCTTTTTAATCTATGTATTTATTTGGCTGCAGGGGTCTTAGTTGTGGCACATGAGATCTTTGATCTTCATTGTGGCATGCAGAATCTTTTTTTTTAGCTGTGACATATGAACTCTTAGGTGCTGCACGTGGGATCTAGTTCCCTGACCAGAGATCAAACCCAGGTCCCTGCATTGGGAGCACAGAATCTTAGCCACTGGACAATCAAGGAAGTCCCAAGTGAGGTACTTCTATTCTGATGTCACAGAGTCGGAAGGAGGTTACAAACTGAGGGGCCAGTGTGGCAACACCTTCTTCCCTACAAACGAGGGAAGTTTGCCCTCTTTGGCAAAATGCAGCTAGGTGTCCCCACATGGATGAGGCCTGAAGAAATTTTTTAAATATTCTTCACAAGAAGAGAATGGTCAGGATCTGAGTGGCTTCTCCGGAGTCTTCCCTGAGAATTCCCTCCACACTGTGATGCAGGGAGCCTCACAGTGACCCTTTCTAAAGAAAGTTATTTTGTGTAGACCTCCGATCATTTGGTCATTTATGGAAAAAGTGCTGAGCTTCTCCTATTCTAGGTGCTGTAGGAAGTACTTTACTCTTTCTAATCTGTAATCATCCTGGGTGCATCCCCAGGACAAAGCCTCAGCTCTAGTGCTTCTCTCTTCCTGGAAACTCTGACCTCAGAGCTCATTCTCTCACTTCCTTGAAGTTTTCACTCAATTCTCACCTTCTCAATTCTTCCACTTAAAACTACACTCTGTGTGCCCCATCCATAGCAGTCAAATTCCCTGTATGCTCTATTTGTGCTTTATTCTGTAACACCACCTTCTAACAAATTATATCATCTTATTTACATGCTTATTATTTGTCTCCCCCTTGCTATATACAATCTTATCTCCATGGGAACAAGATCTTTCTGGTTTATTCCCTGAGAATCTTGGCTGGTGCACAGTGGTGGCTCAATAAATATTTGTTGAATATTTAGAGAAATGATTAAAATCAATGTTACTACTATGGCCTGAACTGACTGACCCAGGAGCTGGTGCTGAGGCAAAGGCTGTTCCACAGAACTGGTTCACGATGGACAATAGTCAACCAACCTAATTAGCCCGCCTCTATTTAGATGAGTTGAAGGTGAGGATGGAGAAGGGCTGCTGTGAATCCTTAGGATGTCTTGGGTTCCCCACATGTGATCACCACTTTGCAACTCAGAAAAACCCAAAACATTAGACTCTTTCTCTGATATCTAACTGCACTGTCCCTCACACTCCTGGATAGGTACCTCTTAGGACTCCTCTGGGATGAGACCAGGGTTCTCCACTTCCTTTTAGCTGGGAGATGACAACAGGTTTGCAAAACAGAAATGTGTCTGCAGAGAAGAAATGGGCCACAAGTGAGACCAGTACTGCCCTTTTGCTCAAACTTTACATTTACATCTGAAATGTACAAGGGGACTGGGTAGAATATAAAAGCCAAGACATTTCCCACTTTTTAATAATTATCATTTATACAGTGTTCCATGAGTTATGAAGCACTTTCATGTATATTATCAAACTAACCACAAAACCTGTTCATGTTAGTATCCCACTTCTTAAAAGAACTAAAGATATGCAAAGGAGTCTGTCTATAGCTAGACAGACTATATTTAGAAAGAAATCTGGAAAACACACAGCAATTTGACAAGAATATTTACTCCTGCTGAGTTGGACTTGAAGGAGAACTTTTACTTTTTACTATGTAAACTTGTTTATTTGGGGGATTCTTTACTATCTGTACGCATTTTAAAAGAAACTCAAATTCAATGATGTAAAGTAACTTTAAATGTTGCTTGGCTAAAAAACTGAAGAGCTGGAACTTGGATTTGGTCCTTGTAATCTGAAGTACTTCCTACATTGCTTTTACAAAATGGGCTTTTCCTGAATGTACAACACACGTGTGTACTGACAGTGCTGTAGGGAGCACTCTCTGATCTGTAGAAGCCCTCTGGATACTCTCCTGTAGCCACTGTAGATGCTTAACACATATTAGTTGAATGAATGAATGACCAGATGGATGGATGGATGGATAGATGGATGAAGGACTTACTCAGATGTGCCGTGGAAGAAGGGTTCTCAGCAGGGTTCTAGATGCAGGCTTGGAAGGTAGAAGAAAGGAAAAAATGGCCGAAAAATGAGAAGTCCAAGTTCATGGGGAGAGGAAGAAGAAACTAACAAAGGAACTGACTGGAAAGATGCCCATTAAGGAGGAAGATGAAACCAGAAGGAATTTTAGTAAGATGAGGTCATGGGAGTCAGAGGAAGGTCTGCAGCAGGCACAGAATTACTCATCAAATATAGTTTTAATTTAAATTAAGAGATGTATTCCAAAATCATAACTGTGTGATTGCTAGGGTAAATGAAATAAATAGAAGCTGGAAACAGAACGACAAGAGAAGTTGTAGCTTTGATACACATGGGGTAATGTGAAAATGAAAACAGGAGACCTCTGCTGTGGATGGATTACCAGAAGGATAACAAAAAGTCAGTAAGAGGCTGTGATGTTATATGTGGGCAATTAGATTGGATTTGGAGCCAATTGTGCAGGGAGAGTTAGAATGGGAAGGCAACTGACTCAGCCCCAAGTACCTAGTTCTATACCCACTGGTGCCCAGTGCTGACGCCACTAAGAAGATTACATACCAAAAAAATGGCAAGGTCTATTCCATCGGATTCTCTCATCCGGTCTGCCACCTACTAAGTATATCTCATATCTCTTGACTGCAAATGTAAACCCAAATCGACAAGGGTGGCCCTGATAATTTCTGATAACAGTTACAATATATTAAGCATAATGTGTGCCACGTGTTTTTCACAAATTGTGTTCAATGTTAGCAGCGACCTTTTGAGGTACATATTTGTTATTGACTGAACTGTGTCATGCCTACCCCAAATTCATCTATTGAAGCCTTAACTGTATTTGAAGATAGGGTTTTCAGAGAGGTAATTAAGGTAATTAAAGGTGGGGTCCTAATCCCATAGGACTGATGTCCTTATAATAAGAAGAAGAGATACCCGAGTACTTTCTTGCTCTCTCTCTCCTCTTCTCTCCACAGCCATGGGTAGAGAGAAATGCCCATGTGAGGACATAGCGAGAAGGCAGCTCTCTACAGTCCAGGAATAGAAGTCTCACTAGATACCAACTCTGATGGCATCCTGATCTTGAATTTCTAGCCTCCAAAACTATGAGAAAATAAACTTCTGTTGCTTAAGCCAGTCAGTCTGTGATATTCTGTTATGGCAGGCTGAGCAGACTTTTTGCAGATGAAGAAACCTTGATGAACTGGTTAAGTAACCTGCCCAAGTAAAAGCAGCTTCCAGAAACTCTTAGCATTGCTGGTAGAGCATTTTGTCACCCCCTGGTTTCCCAGCTCTGGTTTTTCTGTCCATCTGTGCTTGACCAGGTGGGATATGTTCAACACCAGATAAATCCTGTCCCTCACCTGTCTCTCCGATAGGGTGGGGCTCCTGAGCAGAGTCAAGCGTGAGTTGGGGCTCCTTAGGCTGGGACTGAAGGGCCAGTGACATATGTGCTTCCAGAGACACTGCCCTTTAGAAAGGACTTCTTGTTCCTGTCTGTAGGCTACCATCTAGAAACAAAGAAACAAGATTTATTTTTTTTAAGATATAAGATTTGAACTCTGAAGAAATTAACTGTCTAAAGAAACACTTTTCAGAAAGACACAGAAAGCAAGGTCTTATTTAATCACCAAAGTCAAGGGGATACAAAGCAGAGGACACAGAGATCCTTGGTGATCGACACATATTCTTTCCCTGGTGAATCTCCCTTCCTACCTCGTGTTGCGGTTCATCGAGCTCTCTCTCCAGATCCTCTAGCAAAATCACTGCTTCTTCCCCACTCTCTGGACAGTGTTCCCGCATCCAGCCCTGCAGCTCTTGGGGCAGGATGGACAGGAACTGCTCCAGCACTAGCAGGTCCAGGATCTGTTTCTTCGTGCTCACATGTGGCCTTAAGCACTGGTAGCAAAGTTTCCGGAGTCGAGTGAGAGCCTGTCTTGGTCCAGGAGTCTCCTGGTAGCAGAGCTGTCGAAAGTGCCTTCGGGAGATCTCTCTTGCCAGTGAATTACTGCGTTTCAGTCTGGATTCCTGTTTTTGAGGATGACTTTCTGCCTCCACTTTTTCTGTCAGAAGTTCCTCCCAAACCTTGGGAGCTTGCATATCCAGGCATAAAATCTCCTTGGAGTCTATATTCATCTTGACCTTGAATAGCTTAAAAGGCACCCTCTAGCTGGAGTTATGAGTTAGAAACACCTTTGGAAGTTCCCTCCTTTTAATCAGTAAAAGTCATTGTTTAGGTAGAAAAATGGCAACAGTTAATGATAGAAACTTATAATCAATTGTTATAGACCTAAACCTCTTCACTGAAAGTAGTGACTTGCTGACCAAAGAATGAAATAATGGGATAAATAAGGTCATAATGTACAAAAAGCAGACTTTCAAGTTACCAAGACCTCAGTTTTATTCTGATTCTTTTACCAATTGTGCAATCTTGTGCCAATTTCTTATCTTCTTTCAATCTCAGTTTTTTAATGTGAAAAAGAAATAGCAATAATATCTTACAGAGTTCCTGGAGGAATTAGGGACCAAACATCACTCAGAATGGTTAAAAAGTTCAGACTCATTGTAAAAAAGTTAAATTAGAGAGGAAAAAAAAAGAAAACTGTTTCTTGTCTTAGACTAAATGAATGAACTTACTTTTACTGAAATCTTTACATGAGTTTTTAAAATTAATCTTCAAAACAACCACTAAGGACAGTTTCATTTTCACTAAATTTACAGAAAGGAAAGCTTAGGTAGACTGCAAATTCTCTAAGTTTTCCACACTGCTCCGCTGATTCTCAGAGTAACAGCCAACACTGCACAACACCCTACAACATGCTTTCAGATACAAGACCACATTTAATCCTCACAATTACCCTCTGAGGTTTGATTACAACCACTATTTCACTAGATAAGAAATGCGGGCCAAGGGAAGTTAAGGAGGTTGCTTATGGTTAAATTATTTATCAGGACAGTCCTAGGAATCTACAGAAGCCCAAGGGAGAAGTCTGCTCACACCCAGGCAGGGCCTGATTCCCAAGAGGGCTGTCTCCAAAACGTCAGGAAGAGCAGCCCAGCAGCAGAATTTCAGCGTTACTGGCCCTGGGGCAGACATCTGGGGAATCGGAATCCAGGGTTAAGCGGTGGGAGGGGGAGGATAGGGAGCCCTGATAATGTATCTTTAATCCCTAGGCTCCCCAGGGATTTATATGCACTCCAAGGTTTGGGAATCAGTGAACCATGGGAAAGGGAATTGGAAAACGTCACATTCTTCACTGGAAAATCAGTCCATTCAACGCCCCTTTATCTGCTTTTAGAACCAAAGAGTGAGAGTATTACACACCGGCTGTCCAAGAGGAAGGCCACAAATTTGTCCTCAACTTCCTTGTACCCAGATATTTTCCCAGACTTCAGGCATTTCCTGTCCTGAGTCCTAATCCTGCTGCGGTTATTCACAGGGAAGACCCTTCGTCCCGGCAACCCTCTCCCGCGCAAGGTATTCCCAGCCTGGGAGACTGATCGGCTCTAGGTCTCCAGCCTCGACCACCGCCCGCTCCCCTCCAGCCTCCCCGAGCCGAGGTTCACTTTTCACATCCCTTTCTCAGCCACACCCACTCCACCCAGGTTCTCCAGACCGTCTCTGCAGACCTGGAAAAGGCGAGGGGGTGGGGTGGTGGGGTGTCCCGCCCCAGCACTGGGAGGAGCACGCCGGGAACAGCAGCCCGGCGGGGAAGAAGCCAGCCCACCTCGGGGCCCACTGCGCACAGGCACTTCCGGTCGGTCTAGGATTCCGAGTCTCATTTCCTACCTCCTGCGCGTGCCTCACCTGGAAAAGTGAAAGTGAAGTCGCTCAGTCGTGTCCGACTCTTTGCGACCCCATGGACTGTAGTCTACCAGGCTCCTCCGTCCATGGGGTTTTCCAGGCAAGAATACTGGAGTGGGTTGCTATTTCCTTCTCCCCCAATTTCCTGAGCATCCATGTGGTATCAATGGTGAATCACATAATCAGAATTCCATACGTGTGTGGACCCCAGTTAGGTTTTAAACTGAAAACAGAGAGGAAGCACAGACCATAATTATTGAACATGATTTAAAAAAAAACCAACAACATTAAAAAAAGTAATACACGAATTACGGTTTTTAAAAAACCTAAGACAATGCCAAAATTAATAAAGGGTGGGAATCCCCCCTGTCCCTCTTTAGCCTCACTTCCTTGAGGTAAACAGTCAACTGCCGTTAGCTTGGAATTTTCATATATAGTTCTGATTTCTCACATACATTAGGAGATAGATGGATAGATAGGCATTAAGCTATTTTACAATTAGCTTCCCCCACCCCCATCACTTACTTTAACGTTTTCGTGTCATGTATCTCAGACATCTTTATGGGTCATGTTGGTCTAGCTCATTTAGTGGCTGTGTAATAGTACATCAAGCACCTGCCTCCCAATTTATTTGCCCAGACCCCTACATATTGATAGAGGTCTTCTTTCCTTCCTCCCGCTGCACCCTCCCCCTACCCCCAACAGTTGTCTGGATTTCCAGTAGTGTTGGGTTGCCAAAAAGTATTGGGTTCCGAAAAATTTTTTTGGCCAATGCAACAAATACAAAATCAATCCAAAATCAGTTACATTAGGTTTACTGGTACAAAGGAGTACAATTATAAGTAGTTAGTCATTCTTCAATTTTATTATGCCAACAGAACAGCGGCATTTCATAGATTAAACTATGTTTTGTTTTAACAGGACCTCATTATTTATTTTATCACAGCAGTAAGAAAGCATCTTGCATGCATGCTAATGGAGGTTCCATGATGGGTTTTAACTCCAAAACTGCAGCTGTATAAATTTCTTTAGTTGTTTTCCTCAATGTTGCCACCTGAAGGCATTAAATAAACTCAGGCTTCATCCTTTACTTTGACTTCTTCCAAATATCCAATAACTGTGTAATAATTGGAGAAGGCAATGGCACCCCACTCCAGTACTCTTGCCTGGAAAATCCCATGGATGGAGGAGCCTGGTAGGCTGCAGTCCATGGGGTCGCTAAGAGTCAGACACGACTGAGTGACTTCATTTTCACTTTCATGCATTGGAGAAGGAAATGGCAACCCACTCCAGTGTTCTTGCCTGGAGAATCCCAGGGACGACGGGCTGCCGTCTATGGGGGCGCACAGAGTTGGACACGACTGAAGTGACTTAGCAGCAGCAGTGTAATCATTAAGAGCACCAGCATGAAGAAAATTTGCCCCAAATTCTGATCACTTTCTCCAATATACCTCACATGCAAAGCCCTCAGTACAACTTTCCTAAAAACCATATAATGAGAATAAATGCTCACCTTCTCTTGGGCTTTAAATATATTATTCTCTTCCATTTTTTATGCCCATCTGCAACAAGTAAGCACAGTTACCATATGCTTAAATATCTCATTGACAGTTGATTAGGCTCTACAACTGGTTTGTGTGATTTTTAAGTAGATACATTATGGGACTCAGGCCAATTCGACTTAGGGTCAAGTGAACAGCACGCTGGACTTCCTTATAGTTAAACAGCTAGGAGAATGTCTCTCTCCTGCTTTTCTGTCTGGAGGAAGATTGGCCTGCAGCAGTACCTTGATGAGTATCCTAGGACAGAAGGGATTATTTTTAACTTAGAATTGGGAACCTCTACTGAAAATATTTAAAATGCCACTCAACTTAAGGACAAGAAGAAATGCTGATTACTCAGCTAGCAAAAACATTGAGGGTCATCTGAACCTGGAAACAGGCATATTGGGATACTGACTCTACTGTGTGTTTTATCATAAGTTCAAAAAGAAGAAGAATGAGAAGGAAGAGAAAATATTTGGAGGATTGGTAGCAAAGAAAAGTAAGGAACTAGCTGGCAGGTGAATAGACTCAAGTGTAAAAATATTTGTGTCCCATATGAATCTTCACTAACCCACCATGTGAGAGGTTTCAGTAAGAAGTGGGGAAGCTGATCTCCCCATGGATGTCAGCAACTGCTTATTTAGCTACTTCAGGTTTTGGTCAAGGAACTTTTGAACATGGTGACCTTGACTACCATGATGGAAGATGTGCATAGACTAAAAAGAAAGAAGCTTTATTTCACTAAAGCTAATCCAGACATCACCACTGTTGAGCTGCAACCACAGTATGGTATAATATCCCAGTAGGAACAGCCAGTCACCTAGGGTCAAATTGATTACATTGGACTCTCTATGAATCTGCCAGCCAATGCAAGAGGCACTGGAGGGGCAGGTTCAATCCCTGGGTGGGAAAGATCTCCTGGAGAAAGAAATAGCAACCCACTCCAGTATGCTTGCTGGGAAAATCCCAGGGACAGAGGAGCCTGGTGGGCTACAGTCCATGGGGTCTTAAAAAGTCGGACACGACTGAGTACCTGAGCACATACTCTGTGACAGAGAAAACAAAATTTTACTTCAAAGCAGTAGACATTTGTGTCAGGTGTCTATTGGATTTCTGTGCCATGTTTCTGTCAGTACTGACCTGATGAAAGCCCTATTTATGCCAGCCCCAAATTAGTTGGGTATTAACATGAAACGATTTTCCCCCAATCTCTATTTTTAATTGGGTATTTGTGAATCCTTTCTTGTCCTTTACTGATAGTTTGACAGATCCCATAGCTTTCTGGCTAATTTTCTCTATTAAAGGTCTCATCCAAATTTGTTTCTAATTTAAAATTGCATTATCTATTGAAATAGTTATAGAGCCATGGTTTCAAAGAACAAAAAGTACAGAAGAGACTACATTGAAACATTTCCCTTTGATTTTTCTCTTCTGTTGAGCTTGACAATGGTATCGTTGTTCCACAGGAGAATGTTCTTGTTTATTAAAGATGAGAACTGAAGAACAAGGGTGGTATGTCATGATGTCTATAATTTACTATAAAGTACTTCGGCAGAGAGTGTGTGAGAGAGAGCACAAATATGGCAAAAAGAACACTTATAAATGTAGGTGAGTATACGGATGTGACTGGTGATAGAAGCAAGGGCCGATGCTGTAAAGAGCAATATTGCATAGGAACCTGGAATGTCAGGTCCATGAATCAAGGCAAATTGGAAGTGGTCAAACAAGAGATGGCAAGAGTGAATGTTGACATTCTAGGAATCAGCAAACTGAAATGGACTGGAATGGGTGAATTTAACTCAGATGACCATTATATCTACTACTGCGGGCAGGAATCCCTCAGAAGAAATGGAGTGGCCATCATGGTCAACAAAAGAGTTCGAAATGCAGTACTTGGATGCAATCTCAAAAACGACAGAATGATCTCTGTTCGTTTCCAAGGCAAATCATTCAATATCACAGTAGTCCAAGTCTATGCCCCAACCAGTAATGCTGAAGAAACTGAAGTTGAATGGTTCTATGAAGACCTACAAGACCTTTTAGAACTAACACCCAAAAAAGATGTCCTTTTCATTATAGGGGACTGGAATGCAAAAGTAGGAAGTCAAGAAATACCTGGAGTAACAGGCAAATTTGGCCATGGAATACAGAATGAAGCAGGGCAAAGACTAATAGAGTTTTGCCAAGAAAATGCACTGGTCAGAACAAACACCCTCTTCCAACAACACAAGAGAAGACTCTATACATGGACACCACCAGATGGTTAATACCGAAATCAGATTGATTATATTCTTTGCAGCCAAAGATGCAGAAGCTCTATACAGTCAGCAAAAACAAAACCAGGAGCTGACTGTGGCTCAGACCATGAACCCCTTATTGCCAAATTCAGACTTAAATTGAAGAAAGTAGGGAAAACCACTAGACCATTCAGGTATGACCTAAATCAAATCCCTTATGATTATACAGTGGAAGTGAGAAATAGATTTAAGGGCCTAGATCTGATAGAGTGCCTGATGAACTATGGAATGAGGTTCGTGACATTGTACATGAGACAGGGATCAAGACCATTCCCATAGAAAAGAAATGCAAAAAAGCAAAATGGCTGTCTGGGGAGGCCTTACAAATAGCTGTGAAAAGAAGAGAAGCGAAAAGCAAAGGAGAAAAGGAAAGATATAAACATCTGAATGCTGAGCTCCAAAGAATAGCAAGGAGAGATAAGAAAGCCTTCTTCAGCGATCAATGCAAAGAAATAGAGGAAAACAACAGAATGGGAAAGACTAGGGATCTCTTCAAGAAAATCAGAGATACCAAAGGAACATTTCATGCAAAGATGAGCTTGATAAAGGACAGAAATGGTATGGACTTAACAGAAGCAGAAGATATTAAGAAGAGATGGCAAGAATACACAGAAGAACTGTACAAAAAAGATCTTCATGACCCAGATAATCACAATGGTGTGATCACTGACCTAGAGCCAGACATCCTGGAATGTGAAGTCAAGTGGGCCTTAGAAAGCATCACTACGAATAAAGCTAGTGGAGGCGATGGAATTCCAGTTGAACTATTCCAAATCCTGAAAGATGATGCTGTGAAAGTGCTGCACTCAATATGCCAGCAAATCTGGAAAACTCAGCAGTGGCCACAGGACTGGAAAAGATCCGTTTTCATTCCAATCCTAAAGAAAGGCAATGCCAAAGAATGCTCAAACTACCGCACAATTGCACTCATCTCAAACGCTAGTAAAGTTATGCTCAAAATTCTCCAAGCCAGGCTGCAGCAATATGTGAACCGTGAACTTCCTGATGTTCAAGCTGGTTTTAGAAAAGGCAGAAGAACCAGAGATCAAATTGCCAACATCTGCTGGATCATGGAAAAAGCAAGAGAGTTCCAGAAAAACATCTATTTCTGCTTTATTGACTGTGTCAAAGCCTTTGACTGTGTGGATCACAATAAACTGGAAAATTCTGAAAGAGATGGGAATACCAGACCACCTGACCTGCCTCTTGAGAAATTTGTATGCAGGTCAGGAAGCAACAGTTAGAACTGGACATGGAACAACAGACTGGTTCCAAATAGGAAAAGGAGTACATCAAGGCTGTATATTGTCACCCTGTTTATCTAACTTATATGCAGAGTACATCATGAGAAATGCTGGACTAGAAGAAGCACAAGCTGGAATCAAGATTGCCGGGAGAAATATCAATAACTTCAGATATGCAGATGACACCACCCTTATGGCAGAAAGTGAAGAGGAACTCAAAAGCCTCTTGATGAAAGTGAAAGTGGAGAGTGAAAAAATTGGCTTAAAGCTCAACATTCAGAAAACGAAGATCACGGCATCCGGTCCCATCACTTCATGGGAAATAGATGGGGAAACAGTGGAAACAGTGTCAGACTTTATTTTTCTGGGCTCCAAAATCACTGCAGATGGTGACTGCAGCCATGAAATTAAAAGGCGCTTACTCCTTGGAAGGAAAGTTATGACCAACCTAGATTGCATATTCAAAAGCGGAGATATTACTTTGCCAACAAAGGTTCGTCTAGTCAAGGCTATGGTTTTTCTGTGGTCATATATGGATGTGAGAGTTGGACTGTGAAGAAGGCTGAGCGCCGAAGAATTGATGCTTTTGAACTGTGGTGTTGGAGAAGACTCTTGAGAGTCCCTTGGACTGCAAGGAGATCCAACCAGTCCATTCTGAAGGAGATCAGCCCTGGGATTTCTTTGGAAGGAATGATGCTGAAGCTGAAACTCCAGTACTTTGGCCACCTCATGCAAAGAGTTGACTCATTGGAAAAGACTCTGATGCTGGGAGGGATTGGGGGCAGGAGGAGAAGGGGACAACAGAGGATGAGATGGCTGGATGGCATCACTGACTCGATAGACGTGAGTCTGAGTGAACTCCAGGAGTTGGTGATGGACAGGGAGGCCTGGCATGCTGGGATTCATTGGGTTGCAAAGAGTCGGACACGACTGAGCGACTGATCTTATCTGATCTGATCTGATATGGTGTTCATTATATAATCACACATAGACCTTTGGGAGTAACTATGTTTCAAAATTCAGATTTTTTAAGACTATTAAAAAAATCCCAGTTCAGTTCACCTTGAGATTTGCCTCAGATGAGTTTTACTGCCAAATTTATGGGGGGAAAAGAGTATAGAATTGTATGGATTTTAGAACTGTGGACGGAGAAGATCACTCCAGTGATCTTGCCTGGAAAATCCCAGGGGTGGGGGAGCCTGGTGGGCTGCCATCTATGGGGTTGCACAGAGTCAGACTCGACTGAAGTGACTTAGCAGCAGCAGCAGTAGAACTGTGGATAAGAGATCCTGGATATGTACTAAAGTCTCTCTCTCATCTATTTAAACATTTTCAAATTTAAGAAATTTTTAATAAAAAATTTCATCTTACTCCTACCTCTAGTCACTTAATTTCACTCCCTAGAAACAGCCAAAGCTCTTGATTTCTTTTGTAGGTTTTCAGGGATATTTTATACATGTAGAAGCAATTATTTATTTATAATTTAACTCCATTATTTTATACAGATAGTAGGACATTATGCACACAGCTTCTCTGTTTGCTTGTTTAATTTTGGAGTTTTTCCCATAGCCATAGGCATAGATCTCTTTGTTTTTGACAGCTGAATAATATTCTATTATATAGATTCATTTAGCCAGTCCTCTATTGATGAGCAATTAGATTATTTCCAAATATTTTCTATTTATAAATACTGTACTAAATGTTTATATATATATATATATATATATATATATATATATATACACGTCATCTTACACATATATGAGTATATCTGTAGGATAAATTCCTAAAAGTAGAATTTCTGAGTCAAAGAATTTTCATTTATTATAGACTACTAAATTGTTTTCAAAAGTAGTTATGAAAATTTCCAGCTCTCCAACACTATCTGAAAGTGATATCACCCCCAATCTTCATCAAACTTTTTGATTTTTGCCAATATACTAATCCCTTATGTTTTCTGTGATGCCAAGAAAGGCCTCCATTGTGCCAAGACTATAAAAGAAAATTCTCATGTGGTTTTTTATAGGACTTTTACAGCTTTATTTTTTTCCTATTTAAATTCTTAACCACCTAGAAATAACTCAGTTGTAAAATATGAGATGTGGATTGCACTCTGTTTTTTTTTTCAGATGTTTGTCTACTCAGACATCAGTTTTCATCCCAATCCCAGAGAAGGGCAATGGCAAAGAATGTTCTAACTACTGCACAATTGCACTCATTTCACATGCTAGCAAAGTAATGCTCAAAATTCTCCAAACCAGGCTTCAGCAATACATGAACCGTGAACTTCCTGATATTCAAGCTGGATTTAGAAAAGGCAGAGGGACCAGAGATCAAATTGCCAACATCCCCTGGATTATCGAAAAAGCAAGAGAATTCCAGAAAAACATCTACTTCTGCTTTATTGATTATGCCAAAGCCTTTGACTTTGTAGATCAAAACAAACTGTGGCAAATTCTTAAAGAGATGGGAATACCAGACCACCTTACCTGCTTCCTGAGAAATCTGTATGGAGGTCAAGAAGCAACAGTTGGAACTGGACATGGAACAACACTCTGGTTCCAAATTTGGAAAGGAGTACATCAAGACTGTATACTGTCACCCTGCTCATTTAACATTGATGCAGAGTATATCATGCGAAATGCTGGGCTGGATGAACTACAAGCTGGAATCAAGATTGCTGGGAGAAATATCAATAACCTCAGAAATGCAAATGATACCACTCTTATAGCAGAAAGTGAAGAGGAACTAAAGAGCCTCTTGAAAGTGAAAGAGGAGAGTGAAAAAGCTGACATAAAACTCAACATTCAGAAAATGAAGATCATGGCATCCGGTCCCATCACTTCATGGCCAATAGATGGGGAAACAATGGAAATAGTGAGAGACTTTATTTTGGGGGGCTCCAAAATCACTGCAGATGGTGACTGCAGCCCTGAAATTAAAAGATGCTTGCTCCTTGGAAGAAAAGCTGTGACCAACCTAGACAACATATTAAAAAATAGAGACATTACTTTGCTGACAAAGGTCCATCTAGTCAAAGCTAAGGTTTTTCCAGTAGTCATGTATGGATATGAGAGTTGGACTATAAAGAAAGCTGAGCACTGAAGAATTGATGCTTTTGAACTGTGGTGTTGGAGATGATTCTTGAGAGTCCCTTGGACTGCAAGGAGATCCAACCAGTCCATCCTGAAGGAAATCAGTCCAAATATTCATTGGAAGGACTGATGCTGAGGCTGAAACTCCAATATTTTGGCCACCTGATGTGAAGAACTGACTCACTGGAAAAGACCCTGGTGCTGGGAAAGATTGAAGGCAGGAGGAGAAGGGGATGACAGAGGACGAGATGGTTGGATGGCATCATGGAGTTGATAGACATGAGTTTGAGCAAGCTCCAGAGTTGGTGATGGACAGGGAAGCCTGGCATGCTGCAGTCCATGGGGTCACACAGTCGGACACAACTAAGCGACTGAACTGAACTGATCTACCCAGATGTCCCAGTACCACTTATTGAGTGATCTGTCTTTTCTCCACTGACTTGAAATACCATTTTTATCAAATTCTTAAATATTTGTGCTTACTTCTGAATTTCCTATCCTGTTCATACTATAATGTTTTTTTCATTGAAGTTTGTTTTAAAACCCCAAAGGCTTGTTCTTTCTTGTTATTCTTCTTGAATTTTCCTGGCTACTAATGCTTGTTTACTTTTCACACAAACTTTTGAAGGTATTTATCCAGTTTGAAAACAAAATTCTATGTTAATATTTATTGGCATTGTATTAACACCTAGACTAATGATAGATGAAAGCTGACATTTTGTTCTGGGATCCCGGATGAACCCCCAAGATGATAGCTTACGTGAATGGTGCTGCTGGATTTGTGACTTTGGAAGAGGATTTAACTCTGGCACCAAAGACGGTCTCTGTCACTCAGAGCTTTGGGTAGATTTTATTAAAGCAACAGGGATAAAGAAAGCTTCCAACAATAGGGGGCAGGAGAGTACCCCACCCCCTGCCAGTTTTTGCAAGGCATCTTATACTCATTAGCAAGCTGTTGATCATAGATAAACACCTCAAGGCTGACAGAGTTGCACCAGGTGCAGCTCTCTCCCACAACATACATATTTGCACAAAGGGAGTCCTCTGTGGGTGAGATACATTGTATAAGTCTTGAAGGAAAACAGACTTTTAAACAAGATACATAGTTTCATTAATATAACTTAAGAAAAACTTTTCCAGAGTAAGATGTACTATTTTGTTGGGCAATTAGCAGCTCAAGGTTGGAAAAAAGTTACTTTCAGGCAGAACCCATCCTCCTTATAGCAACACAGAACTAAAGGCCCCTGCTAAGTAGTTGAAATGGGAGCAAAAGAATGCAGGGAAAAAAAGTTTGGCGGCTTGCCAGTTTGTCTCCTCCTGGGGCTTGGGGACCACAGGCCTCCCTAGGCAGACTTGCCTAGCCGTTAACCCTTTCACTAACATGTAGAGAAAATTGATGTGACTTTCTCTCCATATATGGCTTCAGTAAACAAGATTTTAAGTTTTCTTATTATTGACCTGGTATTTTCCTCTTAAATTTATTTCTCAACAAAACAAAAAGACAACCTACTGAATGAGAGAAAACATTGGCATATGATGTGATTGATAACTGGTCAGTGCCCAAATATATAAGTAGCTCATTTAACTCAAAGCAAACTAAAGAAACCAAAAAACCCAACCTGATTAAATGATGAGCAGGAGACCAGAAGAGACATTTTTCCAAAGAAGACATACAGATAGTCAACAGGCACCTGAAAAGATGCTCAACCTTGCTAATCATCAAGGAATTGTTAATTAAGACCACAATGAGATATCTCACACCTGTCAGAATGGTTATCCTCAGAAAGTGTACAAATAACAAATGGAGAAAATATGGAGGAAAGGAACCCTTTTCACAGTTGGTGGGAATGTAAATTGGTGAACCCACTATGAAAAACAATATGGAGGTGCCTCAAAAACTAAAAATAGAACTACCATGGTGGTGGTGGTTTAGTCACCAAGTCATGTCTGACTCTTGAGACCCCATGGATTGTAGCCTGCCAGGCTTCTCTGTCCATGGGATTCTCCAGGCAAGAATATTGGAGTGGGTTGCCATTTCCTTCTACAAGAACTACCATATGATCCAGCAATTCCATTCCTAGATATATACCCAAACAAAATAAAAACACTAATTCAAAAATATACATGCACACAAATGTTCATAGCAGCATTATTTATAATAGTCAAGATGTGGAAGCAGCCTAAGTATCAATTAACAGGTAAATGAATAAAGAAGATGTGGTATATATACACAATGGAATATTATTTAGCCATAAAAAGAATGAAATTCTGCTATTTCAAAAATGTGGATGGACCTAGATGCTACTATGCTTAGTGAAATGTTAGACAGAGAAAGATAAATACTTTATATTATCACTTATATATGGAAACTTAAAAAGAAACCAAATGAATAAATATAGCAAAATAGAAAAAAATTATTTGTTTTATCTCTTTTGTTGCTATTGAAAGCAGAGATGTTTTCTTTTATTCTGTGTGTGTGAAGGCAATTGATTTCTCTTGTTTATTTTTATAAGTATATTTAGCTTTATAAATAAATCCTTGGATACCTTTATATAATTTTAACTCTTTTCTAACTTATTTCTCATTAAATGCATTGTCTAGTTCCTGCAGAGCAATATAAAATAATAGTAATCAGAATGGACATTTTTCTAACATGTTGCTAACTTCAAAGAGAAGCCATAAGATGTTTCCTCTGAAAGCAGGATGGTGTTGATGTAAGTTAGATATGTTTATCACAGTTAAGTAAGGAAATATCTATTCTTTTATTTAAATGTTTATCAAAATGGATGTTAACAAAATAAAATGCCTTTTCCATATCTACTAAATGTAGATGTTTCTAGTGAGATATGCTAATATGGTGAATTGTGTTTAAAAGTTTTAAAATTTTAAACAATTTTAATGCTCATCTCCATCTTGCCATAGAAAAAATTTTACTCCTCTAATGTGCTGCTGGATTCTGTTTACTCTGATTTTATTTAGGATTCAGCATAAATAAAAATATGTGGTTTTCTTTTTTAATTAATTGATTTTTGGTTGCATGGGTCTTGTCTCTACTCAATAGTTGTGGTCCACGGGGCCTTTGCTCTTTGGCATGTGGAATCTTCCCAAGACTGTGTCCCCACATTGGCAGGCGGATTCTTATCCACTGCACCACCAGGGGAGAACTAGGTGGGTTTTCTTATTGGTAATCAGTTTTAGTTTAAAGATCATTATTTGTTCCCCATCCCCATCCAAGATCGAATATTCTCTTCTTTTTCTATATTCTAACAGTTTTAAATGCATTAGAATTATCTGTTCTGTAATAGTTTATTAAAATTCATCTGTGAAACTTATGTCTGATATTTTTTCAGGGTAGTTTGTTGACAGCTTTATGTCTTCAATTGTAACTGGTCTGTTCGGATTTTTTATTTCTTCTAGGGTCATTTCCGTATGTTATATTTTCCAGAAATACACATATCCAGGTTCTTAAAATTACTCTGCATAGCGTTGATTAGGGTAGTATCTTTTAGTTTTACCTGAACTTGAAATTATGAACATTCTTTCCACACTGGACTGTGCCCTGCGACCAAGAGAGTTGCAGAAACTCTCCCCAAAGAGAAAGCGAACCTCTGGACTGAACGAAACTGGAGTGGACGGGGCAACGCATCTCCTCTAGACTCACACCGTTTCAATGCCCGCGCCGTTCCAGCCAGGTTATTTGAAGATCCGCGGGAGCTGGAGATGCAAGAGAATGAAGAACCCAAAGAACTGGAGCAAATAAGGGGGACTGAGAGAGCAGACGGCGCAGGTCAGGGGATTCCTCCAAGGCAGTGGGAGAGCAGGAGCCGCAGCCAAGGCTGCCAGTCCTTTTCACTTAAACATCACAAACACCACCTGATAACTGTCCTACTGTGTAACAGCGTTCTGGTCTTTGAATCTGACGATCGGAGTTCATATCCTCCATATCATATCTCGAAGCGACCTTTGGGTCCAGTTTAGCTTTGGCTCTCGGGTAAGTGACTAGGACGAGCTCGTTTCTGCGCCCCTCCCCCGCCAGCCCACCCCGCTTTTTATTTTTTTCCCCCTTTTTGAGTAACACCCCGTTCTGACATAACAATACGCTTAGTTTCAAAGAGAGAGTTATATTTCAAAGCGAAGGAGTTCTCAAGTCATCATTTAATGCCTCTTTCTGTGATTCCCAAGTGGCCCGAGCCCTGGAGAAGTCAGAAACGAGCATTTTCTCTTGGAAGTTTACAAATTCCTGGGGAGCCGGTGAAAAGGAAGGGTGAGTGAGATTTCCTGAGATGAAGACGCTCTCTGGCCTCAGAATCGTCAAGAACCCTCCTCGCCGCCCGCCGTGCCCTGAAGGCTGCTCACAGATGTGCAACCACTATCTAGGTTTTCCACACCTGTATACAAAAAAATTGCTCATTATCTGAAAGTCACATGTAGCTGGGCGTTGTATTTCATCTGGCACCCTATCGCCTACCTCCAGCGGGGGGCGCTTTCTTCTCCGCGGGGCATGTGCGGGAAGCGACCTCCCTGTTCGCTGGGATAATTCTCGAGAGGCGGCCTTCGGTTCTGCTTTCCTTACCGACCCCCACCCCAACCCTAGCCTGGAAAGACCTCAAAGCAGCAGCAGGCAGAGAAGGCGGGAGCCCAAGTTCGTCCCCCTCTGCAGGCCGTTCTCCCGCGCCTCGTCTCTTAGGTGCTTTGGACTGGGGTTAAAAGGAGGAAATCTCGGCCTGCTTCCTCTCCGAAGTCTCCTGAAAGTCCACAGTCAAAGCAACCTCCCCTGAAAGAGTAAAAGCCTGTCTAGATGGAAAGGAAGAAAACCTACTCCGATTGAAAAAGGACAACAACAAAAAAAGGAGGAGGGTGGGGATGGCTGCTGTTATCAGGCTGGGAGGAAAGATACAGGTAATGCCAGCTACAAAGTAAACAAGAATCAGTGTTTTCTCCAAGATCAAGCAGCAACTGTGAAAAGCCACCACGGTCCGCTCTTTGAGTGATTACTGCCTTCTTACGATGTCCCAGACCCACTCGGCTACGTCCCATCTATTACTGGAATACCTAAAACCACCCTCTTTTCAAGACTATACCTAATCCCCAGATAATCTGCGCTTCTTCTAATCCCTCCTCAGAAATAGCTATCAACCCAGACCCGCTTCTCGCTCCCTTTAGAGCCTCTTTAGAGTCATCCGGGAGTTGGTGATGGACAGGGAGGACTGGCGTGCTGCGATTCATGGGGTCGCAAAGAGTCGGACACGACTGAGCGACTGAACTCAACGGAACTGAACTGAAAGTAACTAGGTTCTTAATAAAGGAGGTTTTCTCTCACTTCTCTTGTTGAGCGGTGTTTCCCGGAGTATCCTGTCGCTGTATTAATTCATTACACTGATTTTGTCAGGTTTGTTCCTGGTGGTCTTTGGCCGGTGTCTTTAACACCACCTTAGCTTGCTCTGTGAGTCCTAGCTGTGTGGGTAGAGGAGGGGTTAGAACAATTAATCCTGGCAGAGCAGGGAAAAAATCAGGATAGACACTCATGTTGATGCTGGAATGACAGGAGAAATGTGGGTCTTGAGGAAAAAAGATTTTACCAAGATGGACAGCAACTAGGATAACCATGTTTTAAAACAAAACAAAACAGAATAAAACTAGAGTTTCAAACTTCAGCATTTATCAGGATTACCCCAGAATTTGTTCAAGCACAAATTGTTGGGCCCCAGTCCTGGAGTTTGTATTTCTAACAAGTTTGCAGGTGACGATGATGCTGGTGTTGCTTGGGAGAAATACACTTTTGAGAACTGTTGAACTAGAGTAATCTCTTGGATTGCATAGGAGTTAATCCAGTGATCCAACATGAGACCTCTGATTCAGACATTTAAAATTTTCATTCTAATAAAACAATCCACCCTAAAACCACAGAAAGCTCAATTTCACCAGTCCCTAAAATCCATTAAATCATCAATCAGTCCAATTTATAAACTGCCACTGGACATCCAGAAAATCTGTAATAAACAAAAGCCACCAAGCTTATGAGAAATCAGGACTCCTATTTCCTTCTCACTGCGGGTGCTTGTGCTTCCATTTAGATGATCTGTGACAATGCTAGTTGAAATAAAAATTCCCCTTATAGGGCTGCAGGAGCAGATGTGGTCTGGTCTCCTTTCTACTTATTTGGTTGGGGGGCTTCCCAGATGGGGCTAGTGGTAAAGAACCTGCTTCCCAATGCAGGAAATGTAAGAGACACGTTCTCCATCCCCATGTTGGCAAGATCCCCAGGAGGAGGGCATGGCAACCCACTCCAGTATTCTTGCCTTGAGAATCCCATGGATACAGGAGCGTGACAGGCTACAGTGCATAGGGTCACACAGAGTCAGACATAACTGAAGTGACTTAGCAGGCACTGCTGCTGCTACTAAGTCGCTTCAGTCGTGTCCGACTCTGTGCGATCCCATAGATGGCACATGTGCATAAATTAATATAATCCCTATGGAGGAAATTGGAAAATATCTTACAAATGACTACACCCTAGAACACAGCTTATCTCCTAGACATTTATATTACAGCTATAGACACATATGCAAAATGGTGTATAAATTTAGATGCAGATATATTTACCTTTTAAAATAAGTAGCATTATATACATTGTCTTGCACTATGCTCTTTTTCATTGAACATTATATTTTGGATACATGCACTCATATGGTCAAAGCAGCACTATTCACAATAGCCAAGACATGGAAACCACCTAAATGTCCATCAACAGATGAATTGCTAAAGAAGATGTGGTACTTATATACTATGGAATACTACTCAGCCATAAAAAGAATAAAATAATGCCATTGGACCAACGTAGCTGGAACTAGAGATTATCATAAGTGAAGTAAGTCAGAAAGAGAAAGACAAATGTTATATGACATCACTTACATGTGGACTCTAAAATATGATACAAATGAATTCATTTACAAAATAGAAATGGACTCAAAGACATAGAGAACAGACTTGTGGTTGCTGGGGATTGGGGAGGGAAGGATTGGGAGTTTGGGGTTAGCAGAGGCAAACTATTATATATAGAAGGGTTAAAAACAAGGTCCTACTGTACAGTACAGGGAACTATATTGTGATACACCATAATGGAAAAGAATATATGAATAAAAAGAATATAGATATGTAACTGTATCACTTTGCTGTATAGTAGAAATTAATACAACATTGTAAATTAACTATACTTCAATAAAAATGTATCTTGGAGAGCTTAGTACTATATATGCATACTGTGTTTCTGGAATGACACGTTGGGGCCAATAATGTCCTACTGGTGGGAAGGGTAATTGGTGACAAAATTTGCTATATAGATTTTTATAGTTTTTGAATCATATGAACATAATACTTACTCCAAAATGGCAATAAATAAAATAAGTAATAAAATGAAAAAGTACATTATATTTTTTCCTCCCAAAGTCTGTCAAGATGGAAGTCACAAGCAGAAACTGCATGTTACTTTGGGGGGGGAGTGCATCACAGGGCATTCGGGGATCTTAGTGCTTTGAGCAGGGATCAAACCTGTGCCCTCTGCAGTGGAAGTGAAGAGTCTTAACTGCTGGGCCAACAGGGAAGTCCCAGATTTTTATGACCTTTTCTCAGGGAGAAATACTTAGCTTTAACTGAGAATATTGTAGTGTGTACTTTTTAGTTTTGTCGTATCTCTAAGAGATACATATTCTTCTTCCTTGTCAATGATAGGAATCCTTAGAAATGGTTGCTTTTAAAGTTAAAAGATAGTAGACAAAAATTCTCTAAAGATAAACCTGATAATGCCTTAAATAACCCATAATTTTGTGTACACTTCTCTATAAACAACTTTATACGCTCCTCTAAATTTATTAGGCAATGTTTTTCTATGGTCTTCAATAAATTCTTCAGTGATTTCCTCAGTGGAAAATCTCTGCTAAGCAAAACTTGGAATGAAAATTTCACGGGAGAATGGGAGAATGAAACACTAATCAAACGTATCATTTAACAAAGTTCACAGCTATGACAAAATGCTACCAAGGAAGTCGGGAACGGGGCGGGGCGGGGGTGGGGGTGGTGGGGTAGGTGGAATAGAAGGAATTAATTTACTTCACTCAACTGAATGAGTAACTCAGTTACGAATTACCTCGCCAAAACAAGTAACCACCCCTCACAAACTCAGCCAGTCGACGAGGATGGGATTCGAACCCACGCGTGCAGAGCACAATGGATTAGCAGTCCATCGCCTTAACCACTCGGCCACCTCGTCGCATGTTAAGTCTTCCTTTTTCAACATCTTCTGGCAGGCGTTTTATAGTAATGCATCTAATCGTTCTTTTCCCGGCTTAATCGTCACAACCACAGTGTGAGTTAGGTGTCTTAAAGTAAATTTCACAACGGACAGTAATTGACAGCGCTTGGAGTGGTGAAGTTACTTGGCAAATACCTGATAACAGGTAAAACCAAGCATAATACACGTTGTTGGACACAGGCCAACACTGTCTTGTCAACTCAGCTCTGCGTCCCCAGGGAAACACTCAACCGACTTTCACAAGGTCCCTCGACCGCTGCATTTCGCATTGAAGGGACAGATTTCCCCACCTCTTGATCAGAACTCCCAGGATTCCCGTTTTCTACGTGGTACCAGAATCCCGATTCCTTTCTATTTACTTTTGTGATATGCTCGCCAGCCAGGAGATGCCCTCATTTGTCTATTGTTTTACTCTCTTGGCATTGATCAGTCTGAAAAATCAGCAACGCAGGAGAACGTGTTTTGGAAAAAAAAAAAAAAGTAGAAAAGAGCGAGAGTCCTAATGGGAAGTCGTTTGCATCGTAGCACAAGATTGGTTTAGCCTGACTCCTATCAACCAACGGTGGGGTGGGCAAATAATCCCTGATGCGGGAGTCAAGGTGCAGGTCCCGGTTGTGGCTCTTTCCTAAACCCCACAGTGCGGGCCGGATTGAGTAGCCCCTAATGTCCCTTCTGGTTCTGACAACCTCTGAGATAAAATGACAATCAAGAAACCTTTTCCACTCATAGGAGTTCGTGTACTTTTAAAGGTGGCTTAACGGTAAAGATTCCGCCCGCAATGCGGGAGATGAAGGTTCGATTCCTGAGTCAAGAAGATGCCCTGGAGAACGAAACGGCAAACCCACACTTGCCTGAGAAATCCCACCGATAGAGGAGCGTGGCAGGCTACAAGCCTTGGGGTCTCAAAAGTCAGACACTAGACAACGAAAAACAAAATGTAGTGCAGAAGTTTGAAGGTTGAAATGTTCTTTTCTACCAAAAATGTTGGTCCCTTTTCCCTCTCTATTAAATTTCTTAGCTCAGCCCTTAGCTTTGTTGGGAGGAACTCCTTTCTCAACTGATTCACCGAATTTCCAAATGCCATTGATGGGCACAAAACCCTTAGAGGTACTTCATCTAAAATACCAAATAAAACCATCTTATTTATTCCTTTGAGTGGAGCGAGTAAATTGTTACCCTTTGTGTCATCGGCTACCACTCACACCTACCTTTCAGAGACTCAAAGGCAACCTTATTTCACACCAGTGACTTCAGAACTATTCCTAGTGGAAGCTCAGGGGTGAGGGTGGATTTCTGCTGTTAACTAAGAGTTTCACTGAAGTTTAACTTAAACCACTCTCCCTGCAGCAAGAGGTCAAGGAATGTATTTGTTTTGGTCTTATTACACCAATGTCAGTGTAAGTAAACAATAACTATTGTTAACAAATTTAATAACAAATATAAGCATTAGAATTAAGGTAACTAGAAAGCATATTTTTAATTAATTAAAACTTTTGGGTTGATAATCTTAGTTTTTTTAAACCATAAAATTATGGTATTAAATTAGTGAAACATCAAATTAGTTAACATTAAATTAGTTAACATCAGTGAAATGCTTAGAAACTTGTTTTACAAATAGTTATTGCTGTGTAAATCATTTGCTATTATGGTAGTTGTAATACTAGCAAAATAAATAATAAACTAATAATTACATTAAATTGTATTCAAGTAGAAAATAAAACCCAGTGGGGGGAAAACCCCCCAAAATATTCATGATGGAATTCCTTGGCAGTCTAGTGGAGAAAACAAAATGATCATTGTAAGAAAATTAACACACTGATGAAAATAAAGTGAGATGAAGAAAAAAAAAAAAAAAATCTGAAGAAACCATCTTCCCCCTACTAGACATGTCCATAAATAAATGAGCAGGACATATATTTTAAAATTCTGTCTCCTTTATGTATTGAAGTCTTGATGGGTAAAATGATATTATGCCTTGATTTTCTTTAAAATATAGGAGGAAAAAGGTTGGGAAATACATATATGTATATACACATACATATATATTTAGAGAGAGAGATTGGCAAAAATACTAATTTTTACAGTTGGGTGATGAACACATTAGACTACGTTATATTTTCTTTGTGTTTTTAAATGTCCATTATAAAAGTTATAATATATTTAACCTCACTTTATTGAATAAGCAAGAAAGAATTAATGCAACGGTCAGGGAGTCAGAGTCAGTCAGTTCAGTCAATCAGTCGTGTCTGACTCTGTGACCCCATGGACTGCAGCACACCAGGCTTCCCTGTCCATAACCAACTCCTGGAGCTTGCTCATACTCATGTCCATCAAGTTGGTGATGCCATTCAACCATGCCATCAGGGATGACCATGCCATCCAACGGTCAGGGAGCATATAAGTAAATAAGCAAAGACACATATAACTGTGTTGACAAGAAAAGATGAAGTAGGGGTTAATACCCTATTTGTAGGAAATTCCTTATCCATAATTTAAAGGCATGTAGGTAAAAGTGCGAAATTGAAAAACATCTGCGGTCCACAGGCTGACAGCTCCGTGAGAAGTACTCACCCGCCCGCATTCCCCAAACTTTTCCATCCAACGACAGTGTAGACTCCTCGCCAGCAAAAACCCCTACCCCTTCCCCGCCCCACCCTCCAACCCACGCTCTAAGCTTCAGCTTTTACTTATTCCCTGGAAGTGCAGACCGTCGGTCGTGGAGCACAAGTTGGTGGCATTAAACCTGTCATGCTTCTTATTGGGGGAGGTGGGGACCTCTCTCTAGGTTTAAAAAATTTTGGTTTCCACCTTCTTTATAGCTGGGTAATGATAATAATGGCAAACTCCTACACAGCTCCTACTCTGCGGAGCACTAGCCTAAGTGCTTTACACACAGTATTAAATAAGAGAATTCCTAGCAGATGCAAAGTTATAAATAGAATGTATAAACAACAGTCTTACTGTACAGCACAGGGAACTATATTCAATATCCTGTGATAGGGCATAAAATAAAAGAATATATGTGTGTGTAACTGCATTACTTTGCAGTACAGCAGAAATTAATGCAACGTGGTAAATCAATCATGAAAGTTACTCAGTCATCTTCGACTCCTTGTGACCCCATAGACTATACAGTTCATGGAATTCTCCAGGCCAGAATACTGGAGTGGGTAGCCTTTCCCTTCTCCAGGAGATCTTCCCAACCCAGGGATCAAACCCAGGTCTCCCGCATTGCAGGCAGAGTCTTTGCCAGCTGAGCCACGATCAACATTACTTCAGTAAAATAAATTAAAAAAAAATTAAGGCAATCCCAGTACCGCCCTTTCAAGATGGGTGCCTGCCCAGGGTCCCAGGCAGAGTTGCCCGGCCGAGGTTTAAACGGAGCACTCTTGTCTCCACAGCCCAATGCTGTTACCTCTCATGCAGTATTTCAAACGAGAAGGTTGCAAATTATTTCCCCTTAAAATCCAGTGGAGACGTGATCAAGTTTCATTGACTGGTTTGTTTTAGGCTTGACAAGCAAGGGAGAAGGTGAAACCAGTGGTGTCAAAAGTCTTCAAAAGAAACAGAACGCTGGAAAAACCAGAAGCCATTCTTAGGACCTAAATTGCCAAATACCAAACCAAAAGCCGGGAAACAAAATCTGCTCAGTGCGCAGGTGAAGTCTTCCCTCGATTTTCCTGGAGGCTTTTGAAGGATGTTGCTCTGGACTTCGGTTCTCTAGATGGGGAAAGCCGTGATTACAACTAGCTCTATGACGCGCTTCTCTTGGCTCTTCTATCCCTGCTCACAATCCCCACGTCCATTCAAATCAGCTGCCCAGAGTTGAACCTTTCCCATCTGAAAGAGAATCTTAGCTAATATTTCAAAACTGCCCTCTCTGCATCCTGGAGGAATCAGGGGACCAGGAACTGTTCACTTTCTCCAAGAACTGTGTCCCCAGGCTCACGGAGAAGAAAAGGCAAGGCGGTGTGAATTGTACGAAATTTAGGCTGTGGTAACACGGTTGCAACCTTTTCCGCTCCCACTGGGATGCATGCTTGAGTTTCTGAGTCTATAGAAATTCCAGGAAAGCAGCCTCTCTTTGGCTGTATACCCTCCCTTTCTGTCAGTAGGTAAACAAGCCACATAAACAAGGTGTTAGACAATACTGGGATGACAAACTCAAGGTTGGGGTATTAGGGTGGATAATGACAGGAAGAGGTTCCAACATTTTCCCATGTTAAGATCTGGATCCTAGCAGGGTCATAATTTTCACCCATCCAAGTAGCTTTCAGCCATTCCCAAGGCCACAGACCTTTCTTTCAGATTGCCCCCCTCCTGTTTCCAGACCAGATATTGGGAAAATCTGGTGGGGAGTGTGGCTGACTTTTCCTCTTACCAGGGAATCCTAAGAAGCTGGATGCAGTAAGAGTTTCATGGAAACTGGTCTAGTGCTGGAACACTGCCTGGGTATTGCTTGGACCTTGAGATTAAGTCCCCTATCCCTCTGCCAAGGGAGACCTTTGTGGTTGAAGGAATTGCTTTCCTAGAGTCTCTAATGAATCAATGCTCTGATGAATCAATCTTTTAAAAAAAGATTATTTAATAATTGAAGTACAGTTGATGTATAATGTTGCTACAGGTGTATGATACAGCAATTTAAAAGTTTTAAAGGTTTTAAAAGTTTTAAATTCCATTTATAGTTACTATAAGATATTGATATAATATCTTATAGTAATATATATCCTTGTAACTTATTTTATACACAATACTTATAAAATAAGTACATAAGTATCTTATTTGATAAGTAACTTATTTTTTATAAGTAACTTATTTATAAGTGTTATAAAATAAGTAACTTATTTTATACACAATACTTATAAAATCAGTACAATATATCCTTGTAACTTATTTTATACACAATAGTTTGTACCTCTTAATCCTCTATCCCTACATTACCCTTCCCTGTTTCCCTCTCCCCACTGGTAACAGCTAGTTTGTTCTTTATTTCTGTGTTCCTTTTATTATATTCATTACTTTTTTAGATTTCACATGTAAGTAATATCATAGTCTTTCTCTGATTTCACTTAGCTTAATACCCTTCAGGTCCATGTTGCTGCAAGCACATATCTGTTGATGCTTAGGTTGCTTTCATATCTGAGCAACTGTAAATATGAACATTGGGGTGCATGTTATGTTTTTGACTTAGTGTTTTAACTTTTTTCAGGTATATACGCAGGAGTGGAATTGCTGGGTCATATGGTAGTCTTGCTTTCTCAGAGTCTGATGAATCAATACAGTACTTGTTTTTTTCCCTACATTTACTTTTAAAACAAATTACAAACATTCCTGAAATTTATCTTTATCATCACTTTAAAGAGAATATAAGCTAGCCTTCCAAGGGTTAAAAAACAGAATCCCCCTCAAATCCTTTTTTCCATTTTCTGGAAGTGACTAGTTATCCTTATTGAGGGTCTTCAGAATCCCTTACAAGATTTTACTGTCCATGGGTCAGGCTGTGCCTATCAAGGGTTTGTGTTGGTTGATAACCCAGTGCTGAAGGCTGGGAACCAATATTTTCACTGAGGTAAGATCTTTTGAGAAGCTACTTTAGATTTTGACACTGTACTATACAATTCAAAGCAATCTGGAGATTCAGTGCAATCCCTACCAAAATTCCAATGATATTTTTCACAGATATAGAACAAACAATCCTAGAATTCATATGGAACCAAAATAGACCCCAAATAGCCAAAGTGATGTTGAAAAAGAAGAATGAAGCTGGAAGCATCACACTTTCTGATTTTAAACTATATTACAAAACCATAATAATCAAAACAGTGTGTTATTTGCATATAACAGACATACAGATCAATGGAACAGAGTCCAAAAATAAACCCATACATATATGGTCAATTTATTTACAACAAAGGAACCAAGAGTATACAATGGGGAAAGGACAGTCCCTTCAATGAACAGTGTTAAGGAAACTGGAACATAAGCAAAAGAATGAAACTGGGCCACTCTCTTACACCATACACAAAAATTGTCAAAATGGATTAAAGAGTTGAACATTAAGACCGGAAATGTAAAACTTCTAGAAGAAAACATGAGGGGTAATCTACTTGATATTGGTCTTGGTGATGAAAAATGCCAAAAAAAAAAAAAAAAGACCACATTACATTAAAAAAGCTTTTGCTCAGCAAAGGCCTGGCATGCTGGAATTCATGGGGTCACTAAGAATCGGACACGACTGAGTGACTGAACTGAACTGAGAACTCAGCAAAGAAAACCATCAACAAAATGAAAAGGCAACCAACCTACATAATGGGAGACAATACTTGCAAAACCACATGGCTGATGGGGGAGTTAGTATTGAAAAGTATAAAGAACTTATACAACTCAAAAGAAAAAAAAAAAACAATTAAAAAAATGGGCAGAGGATCTGAATAGACATTTTTGCAAAGAAGACATACAGATGGCTGACAGATAACATGAAAAGGTGCTCTGTATCACCAATCATTAGGAAAATGCAAATTGAAACCACAATGATACCACCTCAAATCTGTTTGAGTGGCAATTACCAAGAGACAAGAAATAAATGTTGGTGAGGATGTGGTGAAAAGAGAGTGCTTGTACACTGCTGGTGGGAATGTAAATAGGTACTGTCACTATGGGAAACAGTATGGAGATTCATCAACATGATCCAGCAATTCTATTCCTTGGTATTTACCCAAATGAACAAAAACACCAACTCAAAAAGATACCTGTACCCCCCTGTTCACTACAACATTACTTACAATAACCAACAGATGAAAGCAACCTAAGTGCCCATCGACAGATAAATGGATAAAGAAAATGTGGGTGTGTATACAGTTCAGCCAAGAAAAAGGAAATCTTTTTTTTTTTTTTTTAAGGAGTTACAATAAAAATCTTTATTTAAGTTTGGTCAGTACAGGTAAGATATACTGTAGTCACAGAGCAATATGCATTAACAGGATACAACAATTCATAAAAACTGAGTAACTATGCACACAAATTTCTTAAACATTCAATCACCTAAAGAGAAAATGCATAGATGTATGGTGGGAAAAACTGTATCTAACACTGAAACTACTATAGGACTCCTTCAACAAGTCCAACTTTTAGTGATAAAACTACTGTACTGGGCAAACTTGGCAGTCATAAACCCACATCTACTCTGACAAGTCTGAATGGTGCATAAGCATAGTAACAGCATGAGTAAGAATGCCCTCACACAGCACAGGTTCTAGGGTAGACACAGATTCACACAGACATCACTGTGTTATACTTTAAGCAAAAAGTTCCATTTACAACTTCACATTAACTCATATAAAAATAACCTGACCCTACACAAAATGTCCTTTTAGCAACATTCAAAGTAATTAACTGTTACAATTTCCAAAGTGGCAGAAGTATTGAAGCAAAAAGGAAAAAAAAAAACCACCCACAAAAAAGGCAAATTGTGACAAAAGTATGCGTTAATTAACTGCACAGTATCCTCTTCCAAATTAAATGACACTGTATAAAAATTTGCTGGAAATTTTTTTGTTTTTTTACAAAACTGAACTCTGTACATTTACACTTGAGTTCAAGCCATTCTGAACGTGGCGGGAAGCCGCAGTTCGGTTACCTTTCCCACTCACGGGTTTCTCCTCTTGCGGGTCATGACTGGAGTCTGTGTCATTTGAGTGGTGTGTGAGAGAGTTTTCACTGCCCGTGGGAGAGTCTACACTTTCATACCCCGCACTGAGTTGGTTTACGTAACTACTACCTCCTCTGCCAGTTCTCTCCTCCAAGCTGCTGGAGGCCTTATTCCCATTCCCTGGAGAAGAAGGAAAGTCATCTTCGGCTGTGTCCCCCTCCCTGTGAAATCCAGACCCAGACGTCCTCTGCCGGGAGGAACTGCCATTACTTGGTCCGTTGGCCAGACGATGCAGTCTTTACCTGTGGCCTCTGCCTGTCCTACAGGCTCCGAAGATGTAGTCCTGCTGGTACTCGGGCCTGCGGCTTGAGACTGCTGCTGTTGGTACTGAGCCAACTGCTGGCGCATCTCCTTCAGTTGTTGCTGAAGAACTAGAATGGTACTCTGCATACCCTCTACTTCTTCGTCAAGTTGAATGATGAAGTCATTCAGTTCATCCTGACTGCTTTTAAGCTCCTCCCTATATTTCTTCTGTAAAGCCAACTCTGCTTCAAGTTGTGCAATACGTCCCTGGGACAGCTGCCTTCCAAGCTCTTGATTCTCCTGGATAAGCATTCGACACTTCGCCATTAACTTTTTGCCTGTTTGGCTATCAGGCGTAAACTTCCAGGCACTCAGTTCATTTTGGGCTTGTTCCAGTTTGTCTTTAGTCTGTTCCAGTTCACTTTTCATTTTTAGGAATAACAAGTTGATCGCTGGGTCCACCATTGCTGATCTCAGTTGTGCAACGCTAGGCTGCTGGACTTGCTTGAGGTACTGGATCTGAGTAGTACACTCTTGCATTTCTTGCTCCTTGGTTGCTAGTCGCATTACAAGAATGTTTTCCCTGCGTGCAGATTCTTGCTGCTGCTGCTTTAGTTTTTCTTCAGATTCCCTTAAGCCAGTTACATCATTAGAGTTGAGATCTGTGTACTTGCCCTCCAAAGCTTGCACATAGGCTTCATACTGTTTCCACCTTAGAATTAATTCATCTCGTGCCATAACTTTGAAGTCTGTTTCACTCAGTCGAACCTTTTTGGGAAGAGGTTCTTCGTTGGTCATCTTGAATCCTCTCCAGACGGAGGCCGCGCCGGCGCCCACCCAGTCACATAGGCAGACCCCGCGCTGTCCTCTCGCCGCCCAGGCCGTCGGACCGCGCCGCCGCCGCCGGCCCCCGCGCTCCTCCTCCGAAAAAGGAAATCTTGCCATTTCCAACAACTTGAGGACATTATGCTGAGTGAAGTAAGTCAGAGAAAGACAAATACCATATGATCTCACTTCTACATGCAATCTAAAACAACAGGAAAAAAATAAAATTCACAGAGAAGAGGTAGGTGGTTGCCAGAGTTGGGGGAGAGGGTAGGGGTGAAACGGGTGAAGGCGGTCAAAGGCACAACCTTACATTATAAAATAAAGTCATCGGGATGTAATATACAACATGGTGACTATAGTTAATACTGTATTGCATACTTGAAAGTTGCTAAGAGGGTTGATCTTAACTGTTCTCATCAAAAGAAGAAAATTTTGTTATCTGTGTTGATGGATATTAAATGTTATCCATGTTGATGGATATTAATGGATATTGACTAGACATTTTTGTGGTGATTATTTCATAATATATATGAATATTGAATAATTTTGTTGTAGATCTGAATATGCAAATTACACCTAAAAAAAAGTGTTGGACTAGTGAGTCACACTTGACTTGGGCTTCAAGGACTGACACAACATTTAATAACTTTTAATGCTCCATATTTGCCATTTAAGAAAACACTGTATTTATATGAATAGGCTGGAGCCTGAAGATAGTTAAATATCATTGGCCTAAAAGAGAAATGATAGTTTTATTCACCTTGGAAGTGAGAGGTAGTAACTACAAAAAGAGACAAGGGGAAACATTCTCTGTGAACAGGAAAGTTTTGAGTCTTATTTTCAGAGGATTAAAGGCAGTAGAGCGAAAAAGCAACAGAATGACAAATCAGCAAACTAGGTAGCTTAAGAGGGACTTAAATAAACCAGTATTTTTACCATGGTTGGGCCAGATTTTCTTGCTTTTGACAGGGAATTCTATTGCCCTAAAAATATTATAAAATCCAACAGAAGTCAAGTGCAGTCACAAAACCGAGGAAATATTCTTCCAGTGCTTGAAAGCTATTACCAGCTTCAGCAAAGTTCCTCACTACATTGACTGAGGGAGATAGGCAGTGCTGAAGCTGAAGGAGATTTCAGTTGTGTTAATGTAATTTGTAAGAGATAGAAAATGCTGAAATGAAAGGCTTACTTTATCCTCTTCTCTTCTGTCCTCTCTTTGAGCTCAAGGAGCTGTATTCACAATAAAAAATGTGTGCTCTGGGCTTTAGCCATGATGGCCACACTAGATTTTGATGTACTGTGGGCCCAAACCTTTATGCCCTCCACATCACTTAGAAGGTAACACATCTTTTTCCCATCAGGAAATGCTAGTTTGGGGGGGGCGGGTTGCGGGGAAGAGGTCACGATCAGGAAGGGTCTGCAGGTCACTCAATTCTGGTCAGAGGCTTGGTTAGGAAGACAAGGTAGTAGAGAAACAGACAGCTGATCTCACACATTCCAAGCTCTTGGATACTCCAGTGACTGCAACTGGTACCGTGAAAAGCAATTTCAACATTAGACTAGGGTAAGGCTACTCAGAAATCAAAATGATTTCAAAAAGCAAAACATAAAAACTCATGAATTCAGTATAAAAAATAATTTTTTAACAGAAGCCCTTATTTACCTTTTCATGGTGTTAACTGACACTTCACTGCATTTAACAAAGGTAGTAACAGGTAAATTTCTTGCTAATGTTAATTTTCCCAAATTCTCAACTTTTCCAGCATTTATGACTTTTAAACAACTTTTCAACACAGTATCTCTGACATTCTTTAAGTAATGAAGTTTAAGAAACATTTCATCTCAATTGAAAAAAATTCTGAATTCTACTTGAAGTTGTCACCAGACATCTTGGCAAGGAGTCATTTTAGTGGATTCTCTGGTGACTAATCAAAGCTGAGCTTCTAGGCTTTACCTCATTCACGCCACTGCTGAGGCTTAGCAGGATGTGGCCTCTCTGATGTTGGATTAGCAATGCTCTCTGCCTAATAGGCCTTCCTACACTATTTATATGTATAGGATTTTTCCTCAGAGTGGACTCTCTTATGTTTATTGAGATTTGATTTACAGCTGAAGTCTCGCCCACATTCAGAACATTCAAAAGGTTTCTCTCCTGTGTGGATTTTGATATGATGACTAAGACCTGTCTTCTGACTGAAGGCTTTGCCACACTCTTTACATTGATAAGGTGAATCCCCTGATGTTCAATAAGATGCTCTCCCCTTGTAAAGGCCTTGCCACACTCAGGACACTGGGAAGTCTTATCCCCAGTATGGATTCTTTTGTGGTTTCTCAGGCCAGTTAACTGTGTGAAGGTCTTCCCATACTCATCACATGTGTATTTTCTTAGTTTAGGACGGTTTCTGTGCTTTCCTCCTAACTTGTGTTTGTTAAGGCCTAAGTGTTGACTGAAGGCTTCACCACATTCATCACATTTATAGGGCTTTTCCCCAGTGTGACTCCTCTGATTTATGATGAGGGTTGAGTTCACTCTAAAGGTTTTTCCACACTCAGCACATTCATAAGGTTTTTCCCCTGAGTGAATTCTGTGATGTATTATAAGTTCTGAGCTTCGGCTAAAAGCTCAACCACATACAAGACATTCAAAATGTTTCTCTCCAGAGTGGATTCTCTGGTGTTGGTTAAGTCCTGCATACTGAGTGAAGGCTTTTCCACATACTTTACATTCATAAAGTTTTTCTTTACTGTGAATTCGCTGATGCTCACTAAGATTTGAACGCTGCCTGAAGGTTTTCCCACATTCACTACATTCATAAGGCTTCTCTCTGTTGTGCAACTGTTTATGTTCAGTGAGGTCTGCACTATGGCAGGTTTTCCCACAGTATATACATTCAAAAGGCTTCTTTTCAGTGTGGAGACTTTGATGTTTTGAAAGAATTGATCTTTGACTAAAACATCTGCCACATTTATTACACTGATGAGCCTTTTCTACAATGTGGATTTTGAGATGTTGAGAGAGGCCTGCTTTCTGACTGAAGTCTTTGCCACTCTTTACACTGATAAGGCTTTTCCTTGCTGTGAAGCCCAAATTCTGTACTGGAGTATGGTTTCTTTCCATTGTGGATCCTTTTGTGCATATGAAGGCCTCTCATCCAGGTGAAGATTTTCTTACATTCATCACATTCGTGTATTTTTCTCACCTGTGGCATCCCCATTCTGCATTTCCAAACTTTCACTAGGCTCATTGTCTCCTCTCTGTATGGCATGCTGACATATAGTTTCATGATGTCCATCCCTACACCATTCTGTTTCTTCACAAGGTTCCCGTTTCACTTCTAATGTCAAATTCTCAGTCCTCATCTCACCATCTGAAACAATATACCACACAATTTGAGGAGAAAAGGCAACTCAAAAATGATTTAACAGACAGAGTGCTAGGAGGGTTAATGTGTATTTCAGATTTAACAGAGGACTTTCTATCTTTATTTAGTGTCAGGGATTCAGAGAAATAGGTGAGCCAAGTAAAAGGAATGGGAGTAATACAGGTGTGGGAGTGAGATAGAATAAAGCATGGCTGATTTACCAATACAATATGGTAAAATTGATAGGATGTCACTTCTGTGATTACCCAAGACTATAATTTCTACCTACCATAAGACTTTCTCTATTGACACCCTTCCTTCCTGGTTCGCTGGCTTTGATTAAGAATGCCACCATACAGAGAAGCCCACGCGGCAAGGAACTGAAGCTGGGTTCTGGTCAGCAACCAGGAAGTAAGGAAGGCCCTCTGTCTGTGTGACTGACAGAGAACTGAGTCCTGCCAACATCCATGTGAGGTTGGAAGTGGATCCTTCCTCAGTCACAACTCAGGTGAGAACCTATCTTTGGCTGCAACCTTGTAAGAGACCCAGAAGTGGAGGATCCAGCTAAGCCACATACCCAGACTCTTGACCCATAGAAACTATGATATAATAAATGCATGTGGTTTAATTGCTAACTTTGTGGTCATTAATCAAGCAGAGAAAAATTCAACTACACTAAATATACAAGAGACACATCTAAAATAAAATGATTGAGTAAAGTTATGAATAAAGGATGAGCAAGAGAAAATTGAGCAAATGCAAATAAGAAAGGCATCATGATCTCAATTTCAGAAAAAAGGTGAGATTCAAGCCAAGAGCATGAAATGAGACAAAGAAAAATATAACGATAAATAAACATTACAATTTATAGTGATCATGGATCAGACCTGAATAATTATATAGAAAATAACAAAGGAACAAATTTTCTAGAGCAGAAATTATAGATGAGATAAAGAGACAAAACAAATAACAGACTTTAATCATTCTTTCTGTCTAGAAAAAAACCACCAAATGGACCAAAAAATAAACATTCAGAAGATTTACAAGATTATTAAATCTATGGATAAACATGTATATGAAGTTCTGTATCTGGAAAATAGAACATCTTCTCAGATGTGCAGTGACCTTTAATGAAAACTAATTTTGGGGTCATAGGAAAACCATAATAAACTCCAAAAGGTGTAAACAACACAAACATTCTCTGATAACGATAAATCTAGAATTAGTAACAAAATCAGAAAATAAGCCCTCCCATCTGAAAATTTTATAACTTTCAATTCTTGGTTCAAAGGAAAAATACGTTTCAGATTTTCTAGAAAATAACTAAAACGCTACATTTCAAAACATTTGGGATTCATCAAAACCAGTGTTCAATGAAATATTTGTAGCATCAAATATTTATATTAGTAATAGATATACAGATCGATACAGCCAGCTCAAAATTTAAAAAAGGACAACTAATTAACCAAGAGAATCTGCTCATTTAGGAACACTTTTCTCTCTTCTGTCTCATTCCCCCTGCTTATGCTTCCTGGGAACACTTCCGATACAAACTACTACAATCTAAAATAAATAAATTTTAAAAACAAGGGAGAACATAAGGATGGAATTAACTAAAGTAAATGCAGGGACAAAACATGATATAGAAAAATAATGGAACATTGTAGTGGTAAAACAAAACTGAATACACCAATATGAACTCATAATTTTTAGAAAAAAAAAAAAAAAAAAGTACATCTAGCTCCACCCATAAAATGTGCTAGAAGTATCGTTACCCGAGGGAAAAAGAACACTCCCAGCATCCAGATTTTGTACTTCAATAGCGTTCTCCATTATGAAAAACTGAAGCTCCTTCAGAAAGGGTTGATACCAAATCTGGGTCTAGGGAAAGTAAAGTACACGGTAAGCATGGAATAATTAATTTTGTTCAGAAAGCAAGGATTCAAAATTCATAGGGTCATGGCAAAAAGAGTTAGGAACAGGGTGGAAGACATCCAAACTAGGCAAAGATGTATCAATCTGAGCTTTAAAATAAGTAATAACTGTGGTAGATTGAAACACACTGACTCAATGAAAATTACTAAACCCATAATGATATTATATTAACACAAAGAAAGTCCTAAAATCCCATGTTGTCATTTGAGGTGCCTATTAAACTATTCTTTGAATTTGAAAATTGGTAAATACAGGAGGAAAACTAAGCATCAATCTTGTCTGTCTAATATGAAGTGATCAAACAGACGATTTGATGATTTCTTCACTATAAAGAAGACTAACAGTTAATAACATAGAAGGAATGAAAGAGTCACAAAATCATTCTGCAACACTTAATAAAATGATTGACCCATAGAAGAATTCTCAAACATTTTGTATTTTGTTGCTGGGAAACGAGCCAATCACATACTGCCAAAGTGACACCACACAGTTATAAAGGGGAAAAATTAGCTGTTCAATGGAGGGATCATATTGCCATGTCTTTCAATCTTTTTTCCATTTTATGGAAATACAGCATACATGGGCAGCAAAATAAATGATTCCATGAGGAAGCAACCAGAAAGCTTCACAGAGTAAGAAACTGGCCCAGGGTCATGAAAATGTCTGGGCCATGAAAGGGAAAATGGGAAAGAGAAACTGTTCTAAAGTAAAAGAGAATTAAAAGGCACAACAACCAGATGTCTCACACAGCCATGGATTCTATCCTGGTTTGCACAAATCAGCTTTAAAGACATTTTGGAAAAAATGGACAATCTGAATTTGCATTGAGTTTAGATAACATTAAAATGTATTGCCAGGGAAAAGGGAAATTATTAACTGAACAAAATAGATTACAAAATAGCACATAGAAATGATCTCTTTTCAGTGAAAGGAATGTGTGTATACACATACATGCACATAAAAGATATTCAAATATATAATAAAAAGTCACTGTAATCTCTGGATGATAGAATATTATGCTTGTTTTCTTATTTTGCAACTGTATTTTCTAACTTTCTACAATGCATATATACTTCTCTGGTAATAATAAGAGGTAACTTTCAAAAAAGTCAATATAGTTTTACAATGTTAATGTCCTATCAGAGTCTACTTAAGGATGTAAGCATCAAAATACTTGAAAGTAACACTTGCTACAGACGATCTGCAGAAAATTCAACTACGGATATTTAAAATTAACATACTACAGAAGCTGTTCTGAGATGACTTATCACCTTTTAATCATTATTACCTAAAATGTCAGCTTTGCCATATCCTTTAACAACTCTCATTACAAGGAATTAACATGTCATACTTCACAAAAAAAAACAATGGGGGACTTCATTTCACTCCAAATTTCCTAGAGAAATTCTTGCCTCACCTGTTTCCTCTGATGGTTGGGGCTCAGGTCTTTCGCCCTTGAACTGGACTGCTGGGGGCTGAGCTCGGGTATATGAAGATTCTTCATCTAGTGTTTGAAGGGTCATTGTCTGCAAAAGTATCTTCTGTTCCAGAGAACAAGCTGAAACCTAGAGACAAGTGGCACTCATTAGGCCTGAATTTAACAGGAACTAAACCTCAGAGAGGAGTTTCTAAGAAACATCCCTGGAGAGACTAGAAGAGAAACCAGGGCATTAGGGTGCTAAAGGGTAGCCAGAAAGGTAAGTGATGCTTACCTTTTGATCAGAAAGTCTGATCAAATCCTGTCTCTATCACTTCATTTATTGGCTATGTCTCCTCTGCTAAGTTACACAACCTCTCTGAACTTAGTTCCATGTGTGATACCACCTAGTTCTTTGTTGCTGTGAATGTTGAAATGACCAGTAGAGTACACAGCATGATACTTACAGAATGCCTTCAGCATCTTTACTCCATCCCCGAATCTCCTGTTTCCCACCCTTCCCCTCCTTACAGGACTGGCTTAGGAAGAAGCTCAGTTCCCTGCTGAATGCTAGGTTTTCCCACTGTTCTCAGAGCTTCCACACTTGAGAAAGTTTTGCTCCCAGTTCCCCACAACCACATCACACTTGTCCCTTCCTATATGTACATTTCTCTTTCTTTCCAGATTCTCCAGTATGGTCACTGCCTCTTCCCCACTCTCTGGATGATGCTCCCGAACTGGGACCTGGAACTCCTGGGGCAGGATGGACAGAAACTGCTCCAGCACCAGCAGGTCCAGGATCTCCTTGGTGTGTGTCTCTGGTCTGAGCCACTGATGGCAGAGCTCCTGGAGCCGGCTCAGGGCCAGCCGGGGTCCAGGGGAAATCCTGGTAGCATAAGTGCCTAAACTTTATGGCTGCCTGAAGATCTCCCAGGCAGGAGGCTGGTTCTCTGGAAGGCTGAGACCCTGATTCCTGGGGTGGTCTTCCTCCAGCTTCACTGTCACCATCATAGGGCCCTGCTGACCCCATGGGGCTTGGAACAGCTGACCAGTAGACTTTCTTGTGTCCACAGCCATCATGCCTGGAGTTTCAACTGAAGGCTTCTGAGGGCACCCTGGGGAATAAGAATTAAGTGATAAAGTGATACATGGCAAATACTTCAAAGAACCCACACAAGAAAGAAGACGACCTGTAACCAAGATAACTAGTTTTATTAATTCACTAAATCCACAAATATTTTTTAGAAGCGTACCTTGCACAGAAACTGTTCAAGGTATTTGAAATGCATTAGCAGAGAGTCCATTCTAGTTGAAACAGTAAAATAAACACAACCAATATGAAAAGTGTATAATATGTGAAGGAGATAAGTAAAAATATATAATTGCCGGGGGTAGAGTAGAATGAAGACTTGCACTTAATGGAACATTTCTCGAAAATTCGGCGTTAAGTACATGGATGTGGCCCCAGCCTAAAACAAAAATTTCTAATCACTTGGCACAGTTTCTCCACATTTGAGTACATACGATCCAACCTGTGGGAAAGGAAAAGTTACGAATCACAGCCAGAAAATTACTAATGTTTTCGTGCTAATCTTGCAAAATAGCAAAATTCTACTTCGTTCATACAGTAGTGGTGGCCCTGGTTTCGTCAGAGCGTGGGAAGCACGGTTGCCAAAAAGGGGACCCCCAAACCCAGGACAGGGTCCTGTATGAGGGGCTTGGGGCCAGCCTCTCCAAAGTCTCTCAGACAGATGCCTGCTGCCAGCCTCTCCGGGCACCGGGTGTCCCCGGGCTGGAACCAGGGCCGGTGCTGGCTGTTCCAGGCAGCCCAGTAAGTCTGGGGTCTCACGGTGCTGAACCCGAGAACAAGGCGGAAGGACGCCACAGGACACTCACCAGACAGCAGTGCTGGAACTCGGCTCCCGGAACTGGACGCTCAGATGCGCCTGGCTTCCGGCGTCTCCAGGAGGTCACGTCCCTGAGCGTGCCCCCGTGACCTGCCTCCGCGCACGTGCCCGGCGTCTCCCGGTTACCTTGCAGTGCAAGGACACTACATGTTCGTTTCTAGCGGTTCAGGACTAAAGGCGTTGACGGATACCACTAAACCCAGTTACTGGAGGAGAAGGCAATGGCACCCCACTCCAGTACTCTTGCCTGGAAAATCCCATGGATGGAGGAGGCTGGTGGGCTGCAGTCCATGGGGTCGCTAGGAGTCGGACACAACTGAGAGACTTCACTTTCACTTTTCACTTTCATGCATTGGAGGAGGAAATGGCAACCCACTCCAGTATTCTTGCCTGGAGAATCCCAGGGACGGCGGAGCCTGGTGGGCTGCCATCTATGGGGTCACACAGAGTTGGACACGACTGAAGCAACTTAGCAGTTACTGAATCTCTGAGAGTTAAAAAAAAAAAAAATAAAGTTTTGGACACTCGCTCTTGTGAAACCGGCAGGATACGTTTCTTAACTGAAAGTGTATGGGAAGAGTGCTTGGTGACGACATAGAAAAAAATGATTGCCCTCTTCCTTAATGGAGGTAGGCCATTGGCAGTCGGCATCGCTACCAGTTTGTCTCCCTTCTGCCTTTTCCTGGGTGTTTTCATCTCCTCTGTCCTGCGCCCAGAACAGGGCTTCCCTCAAAGAGGGAACTGTGCCTTCCCTCTAAGGAAGGAACATGATGGCTATCCTTTAGGACCTCGTCAATATGCTGAAACCAAGAAGAAACACTAAGAAAATAGAGATGGTAGAGAAGAAATAAGTACAGATGTGGGAAAGAGCTTGGGCCAGAAAGCAATGGAAATTTCAGAAGGCAGTGGGAAGTTCAGGAGTTGGGGAAACCATCCTAGAACAAGAAATGGAAAAGAGGTTTCTGAATTGAACTAGTTCAGTTCAGTCGCTCAGTCGTGTCCGACTCTTTGCGACCCCATGAATCCCAGCACTCCAGGCCTCCCTGTCCATCACCAACTCCCGGAGTTTACTTAAACTCATGTCCATCGAATTGGTGATGCCATCCAACCATCTCATCCTCTGTCCTCCTATTCTCCCCCTGCCCCCAATCCCTCTCAGCATCAGAGTCTTTTCCAATGAGTCAACTCTTCGCATGAGGTGGCCAGAGTACTGGAGTTTCCGCTTCAGCATCAGTCCTTCCAATGAACACCCAGGACTGATCTTTAGGATGGACTGGTTGGATTTCCTTGCAGTCCAAAGGACTCTCAAGAGTCTTCTCCAACACGACAGTTCAAAAGCATCAATTCTTCGACCCTCAGCCTTCTTCACAGTCCAACTCTCACATCCATACACGACCACTGGAAAAACCATAGCCTTGACTAGACGGACCTTTGTTGGCAAAGTAATGTCTCTGCTTTTGAATATGCTATCTAGATTGGTCATAACTTTTCTTCAAAGGAGTAAGCGTCTTTTAATTTCATGGCTGCTATCACCATCTTCAGTGATTCTGGAGCCCCCCAAAATTAAGTCTGACATTGTTTCCCCATCTATTTCCCATGACGTGATGGGACCGGATGCCATGATCTTAGTTTTCTGAATGCTGAGCTTTAAGCCAACTATTTCACTCTCCTCTTTCACTTTCATCAAGAGGCTTTTTAGTTCCTCTTTCTGCCATAAGGGTGGTGTCATCTGCATATCTGAGGTTATTGATATTTCTCCCGGCAATCTTGATTCCAGCTTGTGCTTCTTCCAGCCCAGCATTTCTCATAATGTACTCTGCATGTAAGTTAAATAAGCAGGGAGACAATATACAGCCTTGATGTACTCCTTTCCCAATTTGGAACCAGTCTGTTGTTCCATGTCCATTCTAACTGTTGCTTCCTGACCTGCATATAGGTTTCTTAAGTCAGTTCAGGTGGTCTGGTATTCCCATCTCTTTCAGAATTTTCCTCAGTTTATTGTGAGGAGGCTGGCAAACAGCAGTTGGCCAGAGGCCATCCAGATAGACGAGATCACCAGCAGGGCACAGTCTGCATGAAGGCTATCAAAGGTCTGCTCTGGGACTTCCCATCATCAAGCTGTTGACTTTAAGCAAAGGATATTACCCTCCATAATGGGTGGGCCTCATCCAGTCAGCTGAAGTCCTTGAGACAAAACTGAGATATCCTCAAGAGGGAATTTTGCCTTAAAACTGTAACATAGGAATCCTGCTTGCATTCCCTGCCAGCCTACCTTATATATTTTGAAATTAGTAGTTCCCCAGTTGTCTGAAAAAGAAATGCAAAAAAGCAAAATGGCTGTCTGAGGAGGCCTTACAAAAAGCTGTGAAGAGAAGCGAAAAGCAAAGGAGAGAAGGAAAGATATACTCATTTGAATACAGAGTTCCAAAGAATAGCAAGGAGAGATAAGAAAGCCTTCCTCAGTGATCAATGCAAAGAAATAGAGGAAAACAATAGAATGGGAAAGACTAGAGATCTCTTCAAGAAAATTAGAGATACCAAGGGAACATTTCATGCAAAGATGGGCTCAATGAAGGACAGAAATAGTATGGACCTAACAGAAGCAGAAGATGTGAAGAAGAGGTGGCAAGAATACACAGAACTGTACAAAAAAGATCTTCATGACCCAGATAATCACGATGGTATGATCACTCACACTCACCTAGAGCCAGACATTCTGGAATGTGAAGTCAAGTGGGCCGTAGGAAGCATCACTATGAACAAAGCTAGTGGAGGTGATGGAATTCTAGCTGAGCTATTTGAAATCCTAAAAGATGATGCTGTGAAAGTGCTACACTCAATATGTCAGCAAATTTGGAAAACTCAGCAGTGGCCACAGGACTGGAAAAGGTCAGTTTTCATCCCAATCCCAAAAAAGCCAATGCCAAAGAATGCTCACACTACTGCACAATTGCACTCATCTCACACACTAGTAAAGTAATGCTCAAAATTCTCCAAGCCAGGCTTCAGCAATATGTGAACCGTGAACTTCCCGATGTTCCAGCTGGTTTTAGAAAAGGCAGAGGAACCAGAGATCAAATTGCCAACATCCGCTGAATCATTGAAAAAGCAAGAGAGTTCCAGAAAAACATCTATTTCTGCTTTATTGACTGTGTCAAAGCCTTTGACTGTGTGGATCACAATAAACTGTGGAAAATTCTGAAAGAGATGGGAATACCAGACCACCTGACCTGCCTCTTGAGAAACCTGTATGCAAGTCAGGAAGCAACAGTTAGATCTGGATATAGAACAACAGACTGATTCCAAATAGGAAAAGGAGTTAGTCAAGGCTGTATATTATCACCCTGCTTATTTAACTTCTATGCAGAGTACATTATGAGAAATGCTGGGCTGGAAGAAGCACAAGCTGGAATCAAGATTGCTGGGAGAAATTTTAATGACCTCATATATGCAGATGACACCACCCTTATGGCAGAAAGTGAAGAGGAACTAAAAAGCCTCTTGATGAAAGTGAAAGAGGAGAGTGAAATAGTTGGCTTAAAGCTCAACATTCAGAAAACTAAGATCATGGCATCCGGTCCCATCACTTCATGGGAAATAGATGGGGAAGCAATGGTTGACTTTATTTTTGGGGGCTCCAGAATCACTGCAGATGGTGATTGCAGCCATGAAACTAAAAGACACTTACTCCTTGGAAGGAAAGTTATAACCAACCTAGAAAAATGGTTGCTCAGTTGTGTCTGACTCTTTGCAACCCTGTGGACTGTAGACGACCAGGCTCCTCTGTCCATGGGATTTTCCAGGCAATAGTACTGGAGTGGATTGCCATTTCCTTCTCCAGGGGATCTTCCCAACCCAGGGATCAAACCTGGGTCTCCCACATTGTAGACAGACGCTTAACGGTCTGAGCCAAAGCAGAGACATTACTTTGCCAACAAAGGTCTGTCTAGTCAAGGCTATGGTTTTTCCAGTAGTCATGTATGAATGTTAAGAGTTGGACTATAAAGCAAGCTGAGTGCCGAAGAACTGATGCTTTTGAACTGTGGTATTGGAGAATCCCTTGAGAGTCCCTTGGACTGCAAGAAGATCCAACCAGTCCATCCTAAAGGAGATCAGTCCTGGGTGTCCATCGGAAAGACTGATGTTGAAGCTGAAACTCCAATATTTTGGCCATCTAATGGGAAGAGCTGACTCATTTGAAAAGACCCTGATGCTGGGAAAGATTGAGGGCAGGAAGAGAAGGGGATGACAGAGGATGAGATGGTTGGCTGGCATCACCGACTCAATGGACATGGGTTTGGATAGACTCTGGGAGTTGGTGATGGACAGGGAGGCATGGCATGCTGCGGTTCATGGGGTCACAAAGAGTCAGACACACCTGAGCAACTGAACTGAACTGAACAATTGTCTGAGTCAATTCTTAAAAAATATATATACATATATATATATATTTTGTCTGAGTCAATATATATATATATATATTTTTTTTTTTCTGAGAATATTGACTAAAATACCAAAATCCTACTAATCCTTAATGTCCAACAAATGTCCACCTTTATATACTTTCCTAATTCTCCCAGGCAGAATTGTTTTTGATTTGTCTTTATCTGTCCTTTTTGTTTTGTATTATAATTATTTTTTCTTGTATATATGCTTAAAATGCATGACACATTTGTAGGCAATAACCATTCTTTAAACACAGTATAAATATAACACATCTTTTGTAAAAATGTCCCTAACTCTAAGGTTAGGAAGGCCACAAAGGTCAAATTATTGATATTTAAAGTACGTTTTTAGTATTTGTATTTAAACTAAATCAAGAAATACAAGTATCCCCTGCCTTTTGAAAATCTGCATTATGCCACTTTGCCTTTACAAATAAAGACCTACATTAGTATCTGCTTTTGCTAAATAAAGCTGAAGAGGATTTTACCAAAAAAAAGTGAAAAGTGAAAACAATGTTGAGCATTTGCGTTGCTGCCCATCCTTGTAGAAAGGCATCATGCACCTCAAGCAGCAAGAGTGATGTCACTGGCTCCTTCTCTGGGAACTATACTCAGCATCTCAGCATTAAGCCACTATAGCTTTGAACTGTGTCTGTGCCTTACCTTGATTCTGTCCATTTGTTAGCAAGATGTGTCCTAAGGTAACTCCCTCTGCTTTATGCCATTTCAGCTTATGAAAAATTTCATAGCTCTCAGGTATTTCCTACTTGAGCCGCGAAACAAGGCAGAATAAAATAGAAGTGGTATGATGGTAGTAAGAATGAACAACTAGCACCTCCAGAGTTTTTCTTGGGTGGCTATTTACTTATACCATCCTCATAAAAATATGAATATAGTAAATATCTCACATTTATACACTTTCTACCTTATAAACTTTCCAGTTTCTCAAGTCCTCACAACAGTGGAAAGTATATTTCATTCAAAGAAGACAATACGAATGTTTTTTAGACTGCCTGTTCCAAAGGTTGCAAAGTTAAACCAAAGCATAGTGAGGACATAAACATCCAGATGATTATGTGTGAAGGACAGTGATGGAGCTGAGCTTGAGATAACTACTGGTTTTTAGCATAAATCAGAAAGATGTAGGAAAAGCAGTAAAGATACTCTGCTACCTGATGTCTCTTCAATCCTACTACCAACATGGAATCAAGTCCAACTGTCATGCTGGATGGTCAAAGGTATTTCTGAGATTTTTTGCTAGAGGTAACTGGAGGAGTGGGTATCACTGGGATTCAGAAAGAAAGGGAGAAAAAAGAGGACATACCAATAAAGAGTGGAATTTGAGGGCACAGATATACATTTTAACTCTTTCCTAAACACTATGCCTTTTTTCTAAGTTGACAAAGGGAGCAGCAAGGCCTAAAACTTCATATGCTGCCTTGACATCTTTGAGCCTCATGCATGTGTACTCAGTCGTGTCCAAATCTTTGTGACCTACGGACTGTAGCCCACCAGGCTCCTCTGTCCATGGGATTTTCCAGGCAAGTATACTGGAGTGGGTTGCCATTTCCTCCTCCAGGAGATCTTTCAACACAAAGATCAAACCTGCATTTCCTGTATTGTCAGGTGGATTCTTTCCCACTGAGCCACCTAGCCCTCTTTGAGCATCAGAGGGACCAAAAGCCTAACCATCAATTCCTCCACTCTTGCTGTATATGCCTCCCACCCAGCAGGAAGTGACCCCACTTGGCTAGTTCCTCATCAGCTGGACTAGCTACACTCTACTTGGTTCTCAACCTACTGGGTTTCACCACCTTGCCCACCCCCACAATGAAATTATTTAAACAAGCCAACCACATCCTCCCAAGGAAACCAGGCATCACCTCATCTTATTACTATGAAGCCTGTATTGCAAAGCTCCTGTTTGTTTATTCTGCTCCCAAGTGGCCCTCCTCCCCTAGGCTGTGAGTACACATGACTAATAAACTCTTGTCAATCCCGTCTGTCCAGAGTCAGGTGTCATGTGTTTGGCCATCCCCAGAATCTTAGGGTGGGACTTCCTCTCTCACCAATAGGGTGAAGAGGAGGCAAACAAAACAGCAAGCTATGTCATTGAGTAGTTGCTTTTAAACTTAACTTACCTAGTTAAATAAGTACCTAGCTTACCCCTAATTTAGGTAACTTTAAAAACAATGTCAGTCTCCTCACTCATCCTGCTAAAGTTCTCCTTTGCACTGTATACACACTTAACAGTCTCAGTGGTCCTCCGTTCAAAATATGAGAGCCACTGTGTCATCAGGATATTCAGGGTATGTGATGACAGTGACTTCAAGGAACAAAAGTGCTGAAGGACCACAAAGGAGAAGGATCAAAAGAATGGGAGAAAGAAATAGCAGCATCCATAAAAGACTCACCCCAAAATGTGGTCTGCTCCAGTGACAAGCTACCAGCTTCTTTCAATCTGATGGATAATACCAAAATGTCTTCTAGTTTGACTACCTAGAATAACAATGATAATGAAGACACCACATCCCCAATTTCTTCAATTTATTACAAAATGATTAGGTCTGTATTCAGCATAGCTTTCTAAAGTGTTCAGTAAGGCCTGATTGAAGGCTTTCTTACACTTAGGATATAGACACAGACTTCTGCCCTCTTTGGATCCTCTGATGACAAACAAGGTTTGACCTCTGAATGAAGGCTCGGCCATGCTCCTCACACTGGTAGGGCTTCTCCCCAGTGTGGATCCTCAGGTGTTGAGTAAGACTGGTGCTCCCTCGGAAAGTTTTCCCACATTCCTTACACATGTAGGGTTTTTCTCCATTGTGACTTCTCTGATGTTCCATGAGTCCTGACCTCTGAGTGAAGGCCCTCTCACACTCATTACATTTGAAGGGTTTCTCTCCAGTGTGGATCCTCAGATGTCCAATAAGATGTGAACTTTGACTAAAGCATTTTCCGCACTCTTTACACCCATAAGGTCTCTTTCCAGTATGGATCCTCTGATGAAGAACCAGGCTTGTGTTTTGACTAAAGGCTTTCCCACATTCATTACACTGATAGCATTTTATTTTATTATGAATTTCCTCATGTGAAAGAAGGGCTGATTTATAACTGATGGCTTTTCCACATTGATTGCATTTATAAGGTTTCTCTCCAGTGTGAATTCTCCAGTGTTGAACAAGCCCTGAGCTCTGAGAAAAGGCCTTGCCACATTCCTTACACTTGTGTCGTTTTACTCTTGTGGGGTTGACCTTTTGGTGTTCTGATTTACCCCTATATTGAAAAGTTTCTCCACACTTTGGATCCTGGAAAGAATCCAGTGAATTCCTTTCTGCAGAAATCTGCTTTGGGGCAAATTCACCAGTTGTATTCCTGGCCTTATCAGCTGAAAGAGCAAGTCGATTATTTAAGAGTTGCATATCCCACATAAGGGTTTGAAAGTAAGGTTAGTAATAATAATTGATAACATTACTAAATGCTTATTAACATCAAGGATTATGCTAAATAATCAAGAACTATCATCCTAAGGGTTTGACAGTTACTGTACTTATGAGTCTTAGAGAATAAAAATAAATAAATAAAAGGCTTTTGGGCCTCAGTCCAGATCTAAAAACTCAGAATGGCAGGAATGAAATGTAAATTTCCCAAGAGTCTTCAAAGGGTCCCTAATGAACATACCCTCTTGTATTCATCCCTTGTGTAGTCCAACCCCTTCCCACATAAGATCTAGGCTGGCCTGTGACTTGCTTTATCCAACAGAATATGGTGAAAGTGATGATATATCAGTTCAAGGACTAAGATTCTAAAAGATGCTTTTGAGATCCCTGAGTTACCATGTTAAGAAGTCTAGTTACTCCACTAAAGAGATACATGGAGACTGAGAGAATGAGATAGCCTGAGGCCCATCCATCTCATAATCTTGCTAAACCCAGGTTTCTAGCCATCTCCTGATCAGCTATGAGATGTGAGTGAAGTATCTCGAGCATCACAGTCCAGGCAAGTCCTCAATACCTACAGCTTCATTTGATATCACATACAGCAGCAGAACCACCCTCTTAATCCCAATCAATCCACAGAATTGTAAGAGATAACATAATGGTTGTTCCTTTTAGCCACTAAGTTCTGGAGTGGTTTGTTCCATGGAAATAGATAGCTAAAACACCAAGTGATCAGTCAGTTTGTGGTGATGCTCACAGCAACACAATAAGCTAGGTAATAGAAACAGAAACTGAAACACAGAAATTAAATAACTGGTCCGTGATCACATGACTAGCCTGGCCTGGAGTTAATCTGAATCTAAAGACTGTGCTCTTTATTTTTATTACAAAAAGAATAGATACTCAAGGTAAAAATTTCAACAGTATAAAAGGCATAAAAGTAGAAAGCCCAAATCACAATTCCTTCTCCATCACCTTGTGTAATCACTATAACCTTGTTGCCTATGTAATAAATAGCCTATTTTAATCTAATGACTGTTAATTTCTTACTGCATTTATAGAAATATTTTTCCTTCAATATTTTCACACAATGGCCAAAAGATTTTTACATAAAGACATCCACTGATCATTGTTTAAAATAACAAAAATACTGGAAAAAGTCTAAATGTACATCAGTAGGAGACAATTAATTACAATACATGTATGCAACAGAAAACTAAACATTAAAAAGAATAAAATAACTCTACTGATAAGATTGGTGTGTGAAAGCTTGATAAAGGAGATAATTAGGGGACTGGGCTCTGGATTGGCTGGATTGTATATGAAAGGCCCACAGTTGTTAATTCTTAGGAATGGAACTTTTATTTTCATTTTATATCTTTCTACAGTACTTGACTTTTTAAAATATAAACTACCATTATTGTTCTATAATAGCTAATTAAAATATATAATACTAGGGCCCATTGTGGTAAATCTATGGTAGATCTGGGCATCAGTATTTCTTAAACAGTTCCATAATGATTTGGATTCACAGAATTGTAAACCACTATAACAGCCCAGTTAAAAAATACCACATAGCCCAATTCAAAGTGAAATCAACTCTAGATATGCTCACTTTGTAAATAACCTTTTGGTGTTAAATTTATTCTGCTATTTCTAGATAACACTTTTTTTTTTTTCCCCCACCACAAATACTACTTTTAGCAGATGCTATGCTCAGTGCTTCTAAAAGATCACAAAGATTCATGGTGTAAAGATTACCATTCTCTTGCAGAGGAAAGTGCTCCCAAGGATCACACTTTAGCTGGACGATCAGTGACTGATTTGTAAGGCTTGCAGGTCTCACTTCCTTCCAGAGCGCTTCTTGTTTGCAATGTGCACTGGCTTGGACCTAAGGACATACCAATAGATCTGGTTTTACGAAAGGACCAGAAAGATGGCAATAGCTAACTAAACCTCAGAGTTTGATTAAAAATACAATTTCATACAAGTATAGAAAGTAGAATAAAGAAACCAGTGTCTTAGTCAGCAGAGTTTTAAAGGGTAAACAGAAAGATAATGCTTCAGCCCAGAAAATAATGGTCATAAGTCCCTCTCCTCTTGCTTACTCATGGCCCCTGTCTTTGCTGGTAGACCCCTGGTGAGCTCACAAATGAACAATGGATTACTCTTTTCCCACCTGTTGTTCTTTGCCTTCAAGTTCTGTCTCCAGATTTTCCAGCACAGTCACCACTTCCTCTCTACTCCTTGGATGATACTCCCATACCCTGGCCTGAACCACCTCTGGCAGGATGCTCAGGAGCTGCTCCAACACCAGCCGCTCCAGGATCTGCTCCTTGCTGTGCCTCTCAGGCTGCAGCCACTTTTGGCAGAGTTCCTGGAGCCATCTCAGTGCCTCTCGAGGTCCAGGGGCCTCTTGATAGCAGAATTGTCTGAAGCGCTGACAGAGAAGCTCCTCATAAGTGTGCACATTCCCTAGACGTCCAGGCTTCTGCTCCTAAGTATGGTTCTCCTCTTCCTCTACCTTCACTATTCTCAGACCCTCTGGTTCCTCTGGAGTGTGCACCACAGGAGTCAAGACTGGATCTTCTCTCAACTTGGTAGACATCTTAGACTGCAACGGCTCAGGATAGGATTCACTTGGCTTACATCCCAGGAATCAGGAAGAACCTTAGAATCACATAACTCCTGTGGGAGAAGAACCCACTATTAAAACAGCAAAATAACCAGAGCAGTCAAGAACCTATGTTATTAGTAATGCAGACTCACTGCCAAGGTGATACTCCTGAGTAGTGAACTATTGTAAGACAATATTCCTGAGACCCACAAAAACAGATAATTATTGAGAAAGTGCACTTTGCTGCTGATATACAAAAAGCGACATAAATATTAGTATCAGAACTTCTATTATGGGAAATAAGGCCACATTCTTAGAATTTAAAGACTTTTTAGTTTATAAAAACTACATTACAGGAAGAAAAGCACATGAGCCAGAGGCTGTGGGATCACCATAGGCCATTTGCTAAGGCTTTCTTCCATGAATATTCATAACCTACCATCCCTTCCTAGAACTGCTTCAGCAGGAAGGGATGGATTTTGGGACACTCCTGTAGAGTCAAAGCACATGAGCAGAGTCAAAGTTATTTTTCCGGTAAAACCTTTATCATCTTTAGAGGAATCAAGTTACTTACACAGATGAGTAAAACACAAGTTCCATAAACTGGTTATATTCTTCGTTCAGGGAGTAAAGCAATAAGCACCTCACCGTCGGACGAGACACCCCCAGCATCCATAGTGTATGAAATAATGAGAATTAGCAAGCAAAATCTGAGTCGTTTGTGCTACACTATAAAGTTAAAAAAAAAAAAAAAAAAAGCCAGCTACAAATCCAAATCTAACGATAGAGACAAATTGTCACTGAAGCTCATTACCAAGCACCGTGTACACTTGTTGGGGGGAGAACAGGACACCCACGCTGCAAAGAGCCCTCCCTGTCCCACTTGTGCCCCTCGGGACAACAGAGATTGGAAATTCTTCAGCTTGGCTGGGGAGAAGTACGACCGCTCACCCGCAGCTCAGGGGATGGCTAGCGCTCCCTAGAGACTAGCCCTGGCAAGTAGTTAAGAGAAAACTGTAATCACCATCTCGCCGGACCAACCAGGAACCAGAACCGCAGAGCAAAAGGCGCCCAGAACCACGAGGCCGCTTCCGATGCCCGCCTAGGAATACGGAGGCGTGGTCCTCTCTATGATCTTCTTGACCGCGGGTTTTGCTACCTTCTCCTGGTTCGGCCAAGGTGGGGGCAGCACTTGACTCTGGCAGTTTGAATTTTTACTCCCTTCTCTCTCCCACTGCCTCCTGAAGAAATCCGAGCCGATGCATAAAGGTTAAATCACCCACAAAGTTGCTGCGGGTTAGCTACCAGCCCTTTTTGTAGTGTATTTATTATTGATGAGTGAAAAGTTCTTTTTACATTCTGGGTATGAGCTGTTATATGAACACCAGATACTGGCTCCCACTTCCCTTTTTATTCCCAGTTATGTCTTTTTGCTGAAAAATAGCTTTAAAAAACGTTATAGTTTTTAAAGAGTACTTTTAGGTTTATAGAAAAAGCTTCCCGTATGTCCCCTCCAAACCCCTTTCCTGGCTACATACAAACCCTATTATTAACATCTTGCATTAGTGAGGTATCTTTGTTACAGTTAGTGAGCCAATATTGATCAAGTATTATTAACTGAAGTCCATAGTTAATATTAAGTTTAATATCAACTGTGTAGTCCATTCTATGGGTTTTGGAAAATATACAACATGCATCAACTGTTACAAGTATCATACTCAACAGTTTAATTGTCCTAAAATTTCCCTATGCTCCACACATTGATCTTTCCCACACTCCCCAACCCCAACAGCCCCTGATCTTCCTACTGTCGCCATACTTTTGCCTATTCTACAATGTCATGTATTAATAGTTGGAAAAAGTTTGTAGCCTTTTCAGACTGGTCCCTTCACTTAGCAAAATGTATATAACCTTTTCCCGTGAGTTTTCTTCTTTCTGGCCACACCATGCAATATGTGGGATTTTAGTTCCCTGACCAGGGATCAAACTCAGGATCCTTGCACTGGGAACAGGGAGTCTTTACCACTGAACTACCAGGGAAGGAAGTCTCTCACCATGGATTTTCATGGCATGATAGTTTATTTCTTTTTACTGCTGAATATTCTATTATCTGGATGTACCAGTTTGTTAATTCACGAAACTACTAAAGGAAACCTTGCTTGCTTCCACGTTTTAACAATCATGAATAAAGCTTCTAAGAACACCCTTGTGCACGTTATTTTGTGGACATGTTTTCAGTTCACTGGGATAAATACCAAGGAGTGAAAACTGCTGAGTAAAAGAGTATGTTTACTTTTGTAAGACACTGCTGAACTGTTTGCTGAAGTGACTACCATTTTGGATTCCCACCAGGAATGTATGAGAATTCGTTGCTCCACATCCTCATCAGCATTTGGAGTTGTCACTGTTTAGCACTTCAGCTCGGAGAAGGCCATGGCACCCCACTCCAGTACCCTTGCCTGGAAAATCCCATGGATGGAGGAGCCTGGTAGGCTGCAGTCCATGGGGTCACAAAGAGTCACACAGACTGAGCAACTTCACTTTCACTTTTCATGCATTGGAGAAGGAAATGGCAACCCACTCCAGTGTTCTTGCCTGGAGAATCCCAGGGACAGGGGAGCCTGGTGGGCTGCCGTCTATGGGGTCGCACAGAGTTGGACATGACTGAAGTGACTTAGCAGCAGCAGCAGCACTTTAGCTATTCTAATAGGTGTGTGGTGGTATCCTAACTTGCAATTTCCTAATGACATATGATTTGGAGCATCTATTCATGATTATTTGCCATTTGTGTATCTTCTCTGGTAAAGTGTCTGTTCAGATCTTTTGCCCATTTAAACAACTGAATTATTTTCTTATTGTTCAGTTTTAGGAGTTCTTTATATATTTCAGATGCCAGTATCTTTTCTTTTCTTTTTGGCTGCACTGCATGGCATGTGGGGTCTTAGTTACTGGACCAGGGATCAAACCCATGCCCACTGTGTTGGAAGGGTGGAATCCTAACCATTGACCACAAGTTAAGTCCTCCAGGTTTTTGTTTTTGTTTTTTTTTTAATCTATTTTATTATAGTTGATTTACAAAGCCATATTTAGTTTCAGGTATACAGCACAGTGATTCAGTTATATACATATCCATACAAAATAATGTATATAAGATATACATAGGGTTTTGTTCCAGTATGGATTTTCCAGTGTATAAGGTAAAGTTTTTAAGTGAAGGTCTTCTCACATTTTAATATTGATGGGTTTTCTGGTAATAAATTCTGGCTTCCAAATGAAGGCATTCCCCCACTCACTATATTCATAATGGTGTTCTCCACTGTGGGTTCTTTGGTGAGTGACCAGACTTAAAACACAATGAATCCATATACTCTTGAACACCGCTAAGTTTTCTCTTCAGTGTGGATTCTCTGATGTTTAGCAAGGCTATCACAGAACTTAAAGGCTTTGCCACACTCATGACACAAATAAGGCTCCTGTCCAAAATGAATTTGCTTACGTTTAATGAGGTATAAGCTCATATACGGAGAAGGCAATGACACCCCACTCCAGTACTCTTGCCTGGAAAATCCCATGGACGGAGGAGCCTGGTAGGCTGCAGTCCATGGAGTCGCTAAGAGTCGGACACGACTGAGCGACTTCCCTTTCGCTTTTCACTTTCATGCATTGGAGGAGGAAATGGCAACCCACTCCATTGATCTTGCCTGGAGAATCCCATGGACAGAGGAGCCTGGTGGGCTGCCGTCTATGGGGTCACACAGAGTCGGACACGACTGAAATGATTTAGCAGCAGCAGCAAGCTCATACAGAAGGCTTCTGACACTGAAGATATCCCTAAAGTTTCTCTTGTCTGACAATATCATTCCAGTGTCTGAAGATTTTGCCACATTCTTTATTCTCATCAAACTCTTCTCAGGATGGCTTCTCTGTTGTTTAATGAGACTTGGATTACACAAAGGTCATTCCAAGTTGAGGATCTATAAGGCTTTCTTTAACTTTGGACATGCTGGTGCTTGGTCAGGGCTGCTGGGGTGCTAGGGTTCATTTTATTAGGGAGGGGGTATTTTTGAATGACTGATTTCCACTCCCTTTACAATGAGTGGCTGCTACTTTTATTACAGTTGAAGTTGGAAACTCTACACAAGCTGAACGGAGAATTTCCCACACCCGGAGCATTGACAAGACTGAGTGAAGCTAAAGTCACTCAGTCATGTCTGACTCTGACTATACAGTCTGTGGAATTCTCCAGGCCACAATACTGGAGTCAGTAGCCTTTCCCTTCTCCAGGGGACTGTCCCAACCCAGGGATTGAACCCATTTCCCACATTGTGGGCAGATTCTTTACCACCTGAGCCACAAGGGACTGAAATTCAGAGTAAATTCTCCCAGGTGTTCTTAGGCCTTTTTATCTGAGTACTGTTCTCCCTGGTTTGAGGCAAAGTAAATTGTGTGTCCACAAACGGGCTCTTCCCTCACTTGGGTAAATTATTCAGAAGCTTATGAACTTGTCCAATGTGGAGCCCCTGATGATGCTCCCATTTGATCTTCTGAACATCTCCTTCTGTGTTAGACTTCTGGAAAATTCTGCTTTGAAACAGACTCCTTGTTTAAGGCCAGGAGTTACCATCTGAAAGAACAGGTTGATCATGATATTAGCACCTTTTCCCAGAGCAGAAAAAGTGTCAAATGTAACATATATGAGAGTAGCCTACAGAGAGAAGTTACAAAAAACAAAACTCTTTCTGTGCTTAAGTTCTAAGTAAGAAAATACACTTGCTATTCCTTTAATTGCAGCTTTTCAGTATTTTCTTCTGTTTCTTGGGTTTATTTTACTGTGCTCTAAGATCTCAAAATGGATGTTTAGAGCAATTTTCTTTTTTTCAGCTTTGTTTTTAAATATAGCATCTAAACTTTTAAATGAAATAATTTAACCTAAGGAGCCTGAAAAAGTACCTGCAACAGATTAGATAAATGCAAACTACTCATTATTAGTATTATCACTAATGTAAAGCAGAAAGGAGGAACTGGTGCAGAGACTCATTTATTCAAGAGCTCTTGTGAACATAACAACACATAAAGTAGTAGATTAAAAAAGAAGTCATCACATAACAAAGCATTTTACAATCTATTTGGAGAGATTATAAAAATCTCAAAGCTGTAGGGGATATCAGAGAATACCTGGCCTCTCTCCTTATTTTTAAGGATGTAAAACTGAGACCCAGCCAGGTGGATTAGCCTAAGTAATCCTAAATGGATTACCTCTAAAAGTTACTTAGAGATAGAGACAGGTTGAGACTGCTGCTGCTGCTAAGTCACTTCAGTTGTGTCCGACTCTGTGCGACCCCATGGACGGCAGCCCACCAGGCTCCCCCGTCCCTGGGATTCTCCAGGCAAGAACACTGGAGTGGGTTGCCATTTCCTTCTCCAATGCATGAAAGTGAAACGTGAAAGTGAAGTCGCTCAGTCGTGTCTGACTCCTAGCAACCCCATGGACTGCAGCCTGCCAGGCTCTGCTGTCCATGGTATTCTCCAGGAAAGAATACTGGAGTGGGTTGCCATTTGCTTCTCCAGGGGATGTTCCCAACCTTTTAAGGCCCACTGTAGTATGTAAACATCTTTCAGATTCAGGTTGTAGCACAGCGGTTAAGAGAAAAGATTGTCAAGTTAAACTTCTGGTTTCAGTTCCCTGCTCTACCATTTCTAGCTGCATGACCTTGGACAAATTACTTAATGTCTCTGTTTCTCAATTTCTTTAGCTGTAAAATGGGAGTATAGTTAAGTCCCCTACATACAAATGAGTTCCATTCTAAGAGCATGTTTCTAAGTCCAGTTTGTTCTTAAGTCCAACAAAGTTAGCCTAGGTATCCGACTAACAGTCGGCTATATAATACTGTAGTGTAATAGGTTTATAATACCTTCCACACAAATAATACATAAAAACAAACACAAAAAATAGAACATTTTAATATTATAGTAAAGTATCTTGAAAAGTACAGTACAGCAACAGTTACATCACTGTTGCTTTTATGCTTGCTTCTGGACATTTTGGGCTTGAAATAAAGATACTATATTACTGTACTCTATACAGTACTGTAAAGTACACAAAAGCATAACCACTTGTAGAGGATGCACATACATGACAATGTACATCAGACAGGTGAACTAACTTACATGACTGGGAGAAAGTCAATGCTTAGGTAGGTTGATAAGGAGTCCAGGCTCCCAGAGGAGGAGGAGGAGGAAGGGGAGGGGGAGAGGGAGGAAGAGAAAGAGGTCTGGAGTTCTTGAGGAGTCATGTTTCTCCTTCTTGAGAACCTTCTGACTAATCCTGTAATCTTAAAATGTAAATTGTGGGAGTGGGTCTAGTAAGACCTTTCTATTGTTAGTTCTAATCCTGTCATCTTAAAATGTAAGTTGTGGGAATGACCTTTACAATATTGGAGACATTCTTTTGATTTACTGTAATAACAATTGAAAAAGTATATAGCTCTCTTGCTAAGACTAGTGAGGGGGCACTCTCTGCCTGCTTCTAATGTCTATGTCAGAAGCTGTCTCTGTCCTTTTTCTCTGTAATAAAACTTCTGCCACACAAAAGCCCTGAGTGGTCAACCCTGGTCCCTGATCCTGAAGCTAAATTTTCTTCTTCAGAGATCATGAATCCAACACCATTCACTGTAAGCTATCAACTGGACATGTGCATGCATGTTCGAATCTTTGAAAGTTCGCAACGTGAAGGTTCATATGTAGGGGACTTACTATATAGTAGTATGTATGTCATATCATCATGTTTTTATTGAGAAAAATACACATATAAGGCACTCAGAGAAAGCCTGGGCACAGAAAACATTGCATAAACATTGGCCAATATGGTGGATACACTATTTCAACGATAGATTATATTACTTTCCTTAGGTATTCCCTGTCCTCTATATAAGCTTTACTTTTTTTCAACCATATGGATGGGGGAAAAAAGCTTGGTTAGCTGACTTGCTTTGCCTAACAAAACCTAAGGGGAATGACATATGCTCCTCCTGAGTAGATGTTTTTAAAGTCATCATGTGGTCCTACCTGTTTTTCTTTTGCCAAAAAGTATAGCATATTCAAGGCAGAAATATTCTTTTGGCCTGGATCCTAGAGCAGTGAGAATGTGTTGCATTATAACACAAGCAAAAACGAAACACAGTCAAGCCTTTAATTACTTACTGCAATAGCATTAGCAAGAGGCCCAACAAGAAAAAAGTGCTGGCTCCTGCAGTGCTTTTTATTCTCATCCATGGAATAGCGGCAGGCAAGGGTCATGTGAAATCAGGACAGGTGTGGGGATTGTCTCACTGCCAAGACAGCACCAAAAAAGACTCCAATATTTCCAGATTCAAAGAGGACATGTTAGTCTCCACCAACCAACATCACTTCCAATTTCAAAATTTAATGTTTCATCTATAAACTGGTACCAACAATAACAACAAAATGTTTGCACATAAAAAAAGTAAAAATTATGTTGGAAATACTGAGGTTGCACTTACTAAAACACAACAAACTACATTATTTACCTTATGATTTGTAAAGCTGCATTCTCAGAAGTGGGTATGATTATAGAGACTCAGTCGATCATTATAATGGTGAAATCATTTTTCACTGACTTCTCATTTCTCTGATATTCCAAGAAATTGAAGTGTCAACTAAAGCATTAACTTTTGTCATACCCTTCTTGTGGTGACAACTTCTGACTTGAAAAAAAAAAAAGGCCTTTGTAATGTCTTCACCATGTAAGTCATTGATCACACTTTCCTTTAGCGTGTATTTTCTGGTGTTTAGTAAGATTAGAGCTCCCACGGAACGCTTTCCCACACTCATCACACTCGTATGGTTTCTCTCCAGTATGGATTCTCTGGTGATGAATAAGCGTTGAGATTTGGCTGAATGCTTTTCTGCATTCTCCACATTTATAGGGCTTTTCTCCAGAATGAATCCTCTGATGATTAATAAGGGCTGAGTTCACATAGAAGGCCTTCCCACACTCCTTACACTCATATGGCTTCTCTCCTGTGTGGATTCTCTGATGTTTGATAAGGGCTGAACTCACACTGAAGCCCTTCCCACACTCATCACACTCATAAGGTTTCTCACCAGAGTGGATTCTCTGATGTTTGATGAGGTCTGAGCTCACACTAAATGCTTTGCCACATTCATTACATTCATAGGGTTTCTCTCCATTGTGGATTCTCTGATGTATAATCAGGTGTGCCCTCACACTGAAAGCTTTCCTACACTCATTACAAGCATAGGGTTTCTCACCAGTGTGGATTCTTTCATGCACAGTGAGAGTTGAGCGTACACTGAAGGCTTTTCCACAGTGATCACACTCATAGGGTTTCTCTCCAGTGTGGATTCTCTGATGTCGAACAAGGCCTGAGCTCTGAGCAAACTTCTTTCCACATTCACTGCATGTATACCGTCTTTCTTCTGCAGACCTCGCCTCATGACTTTCTAACTGGTCCTCATACCAGTTATAAGAAGCTTTTTCATTCTCAGGAATCTGTAAAGTATACCCATTATATGTGCTGGGGACCTTCTGGTGTGGATCCATCCTTACAAAAATCTTCCCTTCAGAATTAACACCTTGTTCATACCTTTGGCCTTGATTCCTGAAACAATAAACACACCTTTCAAATGCGATTTATTCCCTGCAGCTAAAGCAATATGACTTGGGTTTGATTCCTGGGTGGGAAGATGCCCTGGAGAAGGGAATGGCTACCCACTCCAGTATTCTTGCCTGGAGAATTCCATGGACAGAGGAGCCCGGTTGGCTACAGTTCACGGGTTTGGAAGAGTCAGATATGTCTGAGCAACTTAAAAAAGCAATATGATGTGATAAAGACTTAACTAGGACTCTCACACATGTTCCACAAACCTAGGACACACTGATCAAATGTAGTCAAATCAAATGTTTAATTATTTGGTACTACCACTAAACTCCTGGAATGAACACCTGACTAATATACTATTTAAATATATACTTTAAAAGGGCAACTCAAACACGAAATCTGGGCTGTAAGTGAGTATATAAAATAACATAGTTTCTACTTAAAAAGACTTTTTGTCACATTTAATTAAATTGGGAAACAAGATAGGAGTTGAAGAGACTTGCAGATAGTAGAACAGATGAAGGAGCACAGGAATAGAGAAGGCAAAAAATTAGAAATTCAACTGATATTGAATTAATTTGGGAAAACAACAATAACATCATCATTGTTTTACCACTCACAAGTCCACACTATTTGTGTTAGAAGAGAGATATGGAGATTAAATAAGCTCTGTCTACTGCTACCACTATTACTGCTGCAGCTGATGAGGCTACGGCAGAGAGTATTTTAGCAACAGGGATGTTTTGTTTCCTCTGGAATTGTGACAGAATAGATCCTCCATCTCTCCAAAGAAGGGTCCATTCCATCTTTGTAATTTAGACCAATGTGTGGATAACTTGTTGTATTGTTCCCACTCTCTTATACCCTGACAATACTTTATCAATTCTATCTCCAAACTTAATAAAACTTTTGCTTCAAACTCAAATTCCACAAATTATCACCCTCTGCCTTTTTCCATTTTACAAGTTGTTTTATGTGTCAATGTCATAAGTTGACAGTGTGAACCCTTGATAAGAATGGCATTTCACCTCTGTGGTCTTCCTCCCCCAAATCTGTAACCTCAGTATAGTAATGACAAAAACATCAGTCAAATTTCAATTGAGTAGCATCCTACAAAAAACCTGACAAGTATGCCTCAAAAATGTCAAGGTCATCAGAACCAAGGGAAGTGTGAGAAAGTGTCACAGCCAAGAGGAACATATGGAGACATGACAATTAAATGTAACATGGTATGCTGGATGGGATCCTAGAATAGAGAAAGGACATTAGGTAAAAACTAAGGAAGTGTGAATAAAGTATGGCCTTTAATAATAATAATATGCAATAGTAACTCAAGAGTTGTGTTAAATATATTACATAAGGTAAGATGTTAACTATAGGGAAACTAAATGTGGGGGGATATAAGAACTCTCTGTACTACTTTCACAATTTTTCTGTAAATCTAAAATGACCAGATCTCAGAATCTACTCCAAAAGTTTTATTAAAAAATTTGTCTATGTTTTTGAACAGGTAATATACAATTCAAAAGTTAAAATGATCTAAAAAGTACAGAGAAAACTTGTTTCCACCTTGATTCCCCCTCAGTTTGCCACTTCCACAGGTAGCCAATTTTATTAGTTTCCTGCATCTTTCTAATGTTTCTTTACACAAACATGTATATTTTAAGCCTCTAACTTCCTTAATTCAGATTCAAGACCTACAAACCAGTCACAAGTTTATTGTCACATGGACACTACATTCCACATGGCTTAGGAACTGTGCCATTTATTTCTAAGTGATGCTGTTTTATCAAGTTTCTCTGAACAGTAAGTAGCTCTTTGGCAATACTGAAAAAGGCTCACTTGGTGCATAGTTCACAAACAAATGAACCCTTGCCCAAAGTCCAGAAATGTGGTTACCATGGAGCATATGGTGCAAGCTGCTTTGTCCTTAGCAAAACATGGAGAACTCCTAGTCCTACCCAAAGCCCCTTTGGTCTGTAGCTTGCTCACACCTGAATTAGCCTTTCCTGTGGCTGCTTCAGTGCGCTTTTTTCCTCTGAGCCCCAAATTGCTGACATTGACTTAAGCAACTATAAAGGACAATATATACAATACTTTTCTGAATTATCTTAAGGCTATAATATGTATAAAGTACCTCTCTGATGTTGTTATCAGTTACTTTAACATTTTTAATGTCAAAGAAAAGGTATCAAGAAAAAAGAGGGACATTTGCTCTCATCTTTTAAACAGAAGAAAACGGCTGGAGGCGGAGGGGAAACGCAATGTAGATATCAAAAGAAAGGAGCTTTCATGAATGTTCAGCTAAACTGAGTTTTTTTTCTTTGAGGCAAATGAAAATATTTCAAGAACATCCAAATAAAACTGTCGAGTGTCGGTGAGCTACTGAAGTTATCACAACAAAGCAGAGCTGGGGACACAGGGTCAAGAGAAAAGGTCTCCATTCTCCGACTCCCCTTCCTCGCACCCCAAAATAGGGCTTTGCCAGAAAAGCGAGAAGGGGCACTCCAGCGACTGTCAGTCCTCCGGGACTCCGAGACACTGTAGGGGAATTTCCAGTGCCAGTATGGCAACGACCCAGAGGACAGGGAGGAGGGAAAGGACAGAAAAAAAGGACGAGGGAAAGGAAAAGGGAGTAAAAAAGGGAGGTGTGTGCGAAGAAGAGGCAGAGAGAGGAGGGGCGGCAGAGTGAGGGGCAGGTCTGAGGCAACCAGGTGGAGAGCTTAGTAACCACCCACCTAGGGGGCCCTTCGCCCAAGAGCTTACTCCACACCCAGGAGAAAGTCGAAGAAGTCTCACCCGGAAAACCGTGGTTTGACGAACCAAGGGGCCTTTGATGCCTGCAGTGGCCTCCAGAGGTCGACTTCCGCAGAACCCCGCCCCAGACATCAAGTCGTCCGCTCTAGGATCCTGGAGGCTTCCCTCTCAGTGGTTCGTGAGAGGAATCTCTGAAAGGAGCAAGAGAGGAAACGATTCTATTTATATACAAAAAAAAAAAGCATTTTAGGCTTTTTAGCTCTTTTAATCCTGGGTAGCACAGTGGTAAAGAACTGCCTGCCAATGTAAGAGACGCAAGAGACTGGGTTCAATCCCTGGGTGGGTAAGGTCCTCTGGAGGAGGAGAGGGCAACCTGCTCCTATATTCTTGCCTGGAGAATACGATGGACAGAGGAGCCTGGTGGGCCACAATCCATGGGCTCGCAAAGAGTGGGACAAACCTGAGCTACTGCGCACACACAGACACAAACTTGCAGGGCAGACATTACAGTCATCCTCTCATGTATAAGAAATCTGAGAAACAGATAAATTTTCTGAGGTTGGGCAACTAATAAGAGAGCAGAGATGAAATTTGAACCTAGATCTGTTTAGTCTACTCTTTTCACTTGCCACCCAGGGCAACCAGTGAATGGATCTTCAAGGCTTAGGTCTCAGAAAGTAATTCTTACATTGGTTTGTAAATTTAACACTATTCCAATAAAATATGAACTTTTTAATAAGTAGATTTTAAAGTTAATATAGAAAACGAAACAAGCAAGACTCTGCATGGAAAAGCTGAAGAAGGGCAATGAAGGGGCAGTTGTAAGGCAAGTGCAGAGAAAAAGAGAGTAAGCTGGGAAGTCAGGCAAGAAGAGGGAAATTTATTAGAGGGAAATGACAGAGTGACTGGCCCTTAAAGAGAACCAGTGTCCTCCCTTTCTGACAGGGTCTCTCTTATACCCTGCCAATGAAAAATTCTCTGAAGGGATGGTTAATTTTTAGCCTGTAGTTGAGTCCTGTGGTCATAGCCGGAGGTCTGGAATCTGGTGGTCTCATAGCTTTGAGAAGGTAGGCGCCAGTGAGAAATCAGTATGTTGTTTGGGCAATTTGGTCAGTCTCAAGGATCACTGTGATTTTATTCTTTGTTTGTGAGGTCAACATAATGAGCCACCTTAATAATGAGACCCTATGTGGGCCCTATCAGCAGTTGCTCTAAAGAATTTTAAACATGTATTACAAAGCCTCAGTAATTAAACAGTGTGGCACTGGTGAGCAAGATAGATGTAAGGGAGATGTTACATCCAGATCTTCAGAAAACTGCAGAATGTCAAAGTTTAACACTTAACGATTCTCCAGTAGGGAGATTACTATAGGAAGAAGGGCCCCTATAATTAATATTTCAATGGTATATTCCTGGCTAGGATCTGGACAGTGGTTCTCCTTCTGTTGCCAGAGTTGACGTTTACTGATAGAGCACTTCTTTACTGTGTGCAAGATATGGGACCTAGAAAAAAACACGTGAAATTATGAGAGAATCACTGTATAAGCAAATAAATCAGCAGAGTAGGGCAAGTTCCAGGAAAGTAAGGAGAGGAAGAAATAAGTACAACAAATATCTAGATAGCACTTCTTATGTACTACATAATGTTCATGCAATGTAAAAGGCAGGTGCTTTTATCATCCTCATTTACAGATGAGGAAATGGAAGCATAGACAGTCCAACTTTAGACTTGCATGCCTAAAACGTAGGGAAAAGTAAGAATCACTAACAGGCTAAAAGTTTTAAGATGACAATAAATACCTCTCCTTTGCTGCTCTATCTTCTAGGTTTATCCAACTCCCTCTTGAGGTCCTCCAAATTAGCCACCTTCCCAACCCTCTCCCACCACCCGCTTCCCACAATGTGGCTCCCATTCCCAGACCTGGTATTACTCAGCAGAAGAGTCAGGAACTGGGCTCAGTCATTGTCAAAGGAGCTGCAGGAGCCAGCTCAGAGCAGAGTTTTCTAGTAACAGAATCCTTGGAACCAACAAAAGCAGCTCTTCTAAAAATTCAGACAGGCAGCTTTCTTGTAACTGGACAGTCTGCAATTCAGTAAGATTCCTCGCGAGGGCCTCCCTTTTCTGCAATACTTCTGTAAAAGAAACATTAATTTACTCAAAGAGAAAGCAGACTGCCATAGCTGTTACGCTGTTAATTACTGTGGGTGATGGAAGGGGGGTAAAAAGCCATGTCAAATAAGGGGCTAACTTGCAAAGGGCTATCTGATCACAGACTGGGATTAGCATGCGCGGCCCTGCTCCACAGGAATCTCCTTGGGAGCACTACTGGGAGAGCAGATGGAGAGGTGTGTCAGGAGAGAACAGCACCGCCCTTGATGGAAGGCGGGTCTGCCCTTTTTTTCCAGGTGTGGACGGAAAAATTACTGCTAAAGGGGAACGCCAAGCTGAAATAAAGATGTATTCTGCATTCTAAGGGAAATATGGACACAGAATGCAGTTGTGGACGAGGAAACCTTCTAAATTCAGATCTCCTAGTACTTATTTCCAAACATTTGCTGTTTCTCCCTTTTGTTTGGGATGGCAAGCTGAGGGATTTCGTGGTCATTGATTCCAAATGTACCAGGTGTACACGTTGTTAATGTGATTCAATAAAACTCTGAAGACCTCAGGAAAGATTGGAGTTTAATCCCAAGAGTAGTTCCAAATGTGTACTCCAGCAGCAGTAAATCGTTAAGAAAAACCCTTCCCCGGGAGTTTGCATCTGGGGTTATTGCTCACCGTCCCGCCTCTCGAGGTTCACGCCCACGATCCACCCCGGCCCGCCCAGGGAGAGGGAATCCAAGGGATTGCACCTGAGCAGTGCCCACCACACTACAGTCCAAGAGCAAAGGACCCTACTGCAGCCAGAGAAGCAACCAGCTCCGAGAATTCCTCGTGGGCGGAAGTCTCTCAGCGCTTCCGGGGCGGGGCCTCACTTGCATCCTGACTGCCAGTCGTGGGTTCGGGGCCTGGCTGCAGGTTTCGTTCCTGCTTATTTTTGTGAGAGCACCTAAACCGAGTTTTACCAAGATTCGCAATCCCTGCCTCACCCGTCACAAAGGTGATTTTTTACTTCCTGATTTTACCCAGGGTAGAACCAGCCTTGAATATTGGAATTTAAAGACTTCAGCTGGGAAAGGACATCTCCAGTGTTACAGGATTCCTAAAACCGACACACTGGACGGCAGGAGCTCCGGTTTTCATCGTTAGTGTTCTGAATGCCAATGCTGCACATCCTATGTGCTTTCTCCAAGATTACGGGCCGACCTGAGAGAGCAAGACCTTCAAAAATGGGCTGCAATAATGCAAAATCCCTTGGACTACTCAGGCGTTCATTAAAGAACTCAGGACACCAGTGTACTGGTTTGGACATACAAGCTGATTAAAAACACTACAAGAGGCGGCACTAAGTATGAATACATTCTATGGCACTGTATGAATCAAGAACATAAAACAAGGGTCATAACTGGTCAAAGAAGCAAAGCCTCCGGAAGCCTGGATTCTGTTTCCACCTGTACCATTAACTTAATGGATCACCTGGTGCAAGCCACATGACCTCTTTAGGACCTTCCCTTACAGAATAATGGACTGGAAAATGATTTCAAGTCACTTCCAAACCTAGCATTGTACAGACTAATTAAACACATCAGAGCACAATTATTTCTTTGATGTATTACATACTTATTTTTCTAACTCTGGGATTGATCCTTTTAACATCTATCAAAAGTACCATTGAGTTGCAAAAAGAGACTAGTTTTTAAAAAGTTGTCTTTTACACTACTTAATTTCTTAATTGTATTTCTGACTAGCCATATTTCCCCCTACATGTGTCTTCTTAAGCAGGATTAAGAGTATGTTAAAAACTTTATGTGGGTCTGCTTGGGGTTTCCTTAGGAGTTAGCAGTCATTCCTGTCTAGTGGCTGCCCAAGGGGTGGTTTATGGTCACGTGTTGTCCCCAAAGCTAAATTTTTGATTTGTAGGCTCCCTGCTAAAGAGATAGACCCCAGTGTTTTATCTTTCATTTTATGGGAAAAAACAAGATACAGAAGGCTAAAACTAGACTTGTACTCCTACAACACCTTCCACTTTGGAAGGCAGATCTGATGCTGAGAGCAACCTTAAAACATACATGTATGTTGCTGTGAACTCCAAACATTAAGGCTTTCATAATATTACAGATTATAAAATATATAAACAGATTCTCATAAAGCTTGGCATAGCTGATTTTTCTAATTGTAAAAAAAATCTAGTATTTTCTCTCCCTTTTGCTATATACCTTAAATATACCTAGACCAGGGTTTCTCGGGCACTATGAAACATATAGAACTTGGGTATGTTTTCTTTTGTGGGGGCTGTCTTGTGCACACAGAACGTTTAGCAACATCTCTAGCCTCTATCCATTAGATGCCAGTGGTATCCCAGCCATCCCTTGATAGTACAACCAAAACTGTCTCCAGACATTGTTAAATTTCTCCAGTTAGGAACCAATGGTCTACCTGAGACACAAAAAGCCTATTTTCAAGCACTTTTGCAATGATAAGCAGTAATCTTTAGAGTTTCCTATTTTCCTTCTTAACCAACAAACAAATCTGAACAAATGAAAAGTTTCACATTTCAACTTTTCACACATACCCTAACATTAAATTTTTTTGTCTTCCATCTTCAATGCAGTTATTGATGTATAATGGAAATGGGTCTGTGCATAAAATGAAGAGACATATGTCCTTGAAAGCAGTGTAAATATTTCTGTAGATAGAACACCATAAATAACGCACACAATAATTTGACAAGCATTTATTAAACGCCTACTATGTGCTCAGCACTGTACTAGGCACTAAGGGGTGCAGAGATACAAATGTAAAAGTTATTATTCCTGCCCTCAAGGAGCTTACAATTTAATTTTGGAAATAAATACAAACATGAAACTACAATACAGAGTGCTAGAAAATAATTACAAAACAACATATTAGTAAGTGCATGGACCACACTACAAACTTAAAGGATCAGTGCTGAGGCAGCACAGAGTAAGGGAGGTCTCAGTGAGGTGAAATCACCAGGGAGAGCTCACTCAGAAGATATAATGGAAGCTAGGCTTTGAAGGGAGTAATGAACATGAGCTGGGGCCAAAGAGAAATCTAAGCAAAAGGAACAGCATGAAAAAGGCACAGAAGCAAGAGCTTTATAAGAGACATCAGTGGAAGGTCACAGAAGTGTGAGTATGATGAATCAAGGTGAATATGCTAGAGAGAAATGAGGCTCAGGTGGATTAAACATGAGGACAAGGTAATAGAGGACAAGGTTCTATCACTGCTCTGATAGGAATTACCTGATGTGAAAATTATCTTGATTATCTTGTGAAATGAGACATCAGAAAAATGGAGTTTGAGGAGGACAATCTTGGAAGCAAACAAGGTGGGGATCTTGGGAGCAAGGAAACTGAAAAGCAAGAATTACAATACCCTGGGCCTCAGATGATATGGATCTGCAGAGAAGGATACGAAGAAATGGCAGAAACATGGGAAGGAAAAAAAAAAAAAAATTCAGCCTCAAGGAGAAAACTAAGAATTGGAATAACTTAACAAGATATTGGACATGAACAGTGAAAACCAGAAAAAGACTAAAAGACCACTCCAACTCTGGGATAAGAAATAGGAAGGGTGGTAAGTCTGTTAAGGATAAAGATGTTAACCAAAGATGCCTATTTAAAAGGAAAATGGGGATACAGTAATGAGTTCTGTCTCCAAATACCAAGTTATATAAGTACCCGTGGAAAAGTTCACAAGTTAAGAGACAACCCATAGGGTAGAAAATATTAAGTTACTGAAATATAGAAGTATAAATAATCCAAATGGATAAAGAAGAGTATAGAAAAAGTAGTGAATAAAATTAAGACAAGGATATTTTTTTCAGTGGACAGGAGGAAAAAAAGATGCATAGAGAAAAGCTAAAAGTGAAGAAAAGCGACCAATTCTCAAAGGAGAATTCCCAAGATGCAGGGTCAATTCAAAAATTACGAAATATAAGAAGGACAAGAACTGCGGCATTTCTGGCAATCCAATGGTTAAGACTCTGTATCCACTCTGCATCCCAGGGGGCACAGGTTCAACCACTGGTTAGGGAACTAAGGTCCCACGTTACCTGGGTTGACCAAAAAAAAAAAAAAAAGGATAAGAGCTAAGAAAAGGCATTGATATTTATCCACTGGTGATTCTGAGGACATTTCAGTGGAGTGAGTACAAAAGCCAAAAACGAGTTTTAAGAATGCATTAATAAGGAAATGGGGTTTAACAACAGACGACATGTTTGAAAAACCATGAATGATAGAATAAGAAGAAAATGGTAGTTGGAAATGAGCACTAAAATTGAAGCTTTTACACATCTTATGCTGTAGGTGAACTTACTGTTGTCATCCTAAATGTCCATTTGCTTGGGCTAAGACAAGGATATTTCATTTTCCCCCATAATGCCACTTTCCCTGGGGCAGTTTAAGGAGAAGTATATTTTGAGTTATAAGTTACTGCTTTTCCTCCCAAGTTTTAAACATGTTTTACTTGTAGAATTTAGCTTTCTAATACTACAAAGCACCAAAATTATCAACATTTAAAGATGATATACTAAACCAAAATGACATTTTCAACCAATTTTCCAGTAATTGTAATGGATTTGCACTATACTGCATATTTCCTTCCCCAGTAACTTTTCAGCTAAGCCTCAGTTTCCTCATCTATAAAATGGAGGATATCATAAGATATCAAAATATCTATCATAAGCACGAGAAATACATAACTTAGGGTTTGGCACACAGTAAGTGCTCAATAAATAAAAGCAATAGCTAGACCCTCAGAACCAAGAATAAAACTAACTGTTCTATATGGTAATCAACCACGACCACCTTACTCAATGCAAAAAGTCTTTGAAACCTAAGATGTCTCTCCTAGGACCATGATGGATGGCAACTGTTACAGAAGAACCACTTTATTATGCCAGGTCTTAAAAAGTTGAGGATGGGAGAAGAAAGTACTGGTGAACAGTTAATTTCAGATTACAAGTATAAAAATAGAATCTGCAGGATAAAGGAATTTAGTGCTGTCACTCATAGTTAGGAGCTCAAAGTAAGGTCATACAGACGGATCAATGCTAAGAGTGAAAACTGTAGACCAAGAAAGACTTCTACTTATGCCCACAAAGAAACAACAGCCCTTTTCTGCTGTCTTAAACTATTTGGCTACATCTATAGGTGTGCTGAATCAGCCTTGACATATATTGTTCTGTCAAGTCATAGTCTTTTCTCACATGCATTCCAGTATAATACTCATCTTTCTGGTCATATTTTCTTTTCTCTAAATTTCTGCCAGATGCTCAGTAATTCTAAGAGTTAAGTAATCTGGCTTTACTTTACTTTGAGTAATTACATTACTTTGAGTAATGTAAAGTGATGTTAGCTGGTACATCTACAGTCATTTCAATACCACGGTGCTCTGCTAACAGCTTTCACTGGAAGACTACTGTTCCTCTGAACTATTTGCGAGGACTGTGTGCATACATGCACATGCATACACACACTCTCCCTCTGACAACGTACCCATCTTGTATAATATTTATACACAGGTAACATTGGCCTCAGGCAGAATTAGTATTTTACGGAAAGTAAGGCACAACTGAAGCAGAGAGCAAAGATCTAGAGACAACTAGATTTGTTTCTGGTTTCTTGTAATTTCAAGTACAAAGGAGTTAGGAATAGTAATCTATAGGCTAAAAAGAGAGAGAAGCAGAGGGAAAAGAGAAGAGAAGAAAATAAAAGACAAGAAAAGCATTGTTTTGAAAAAGTTAACCAAAGAAACCAGGATGACAAATGACAAGTGGATATCAATGGTTCAATGAAATAGGTGTAGATAACTCTGATGTGATTAGTAATCAATATGTGCCATAGTGGGGTACAGAAGGTATGTTACAGAGAAGGAATTTATGATCCAAAAGGCAGACCTCTATGATGTATTATTTTATGACTGACTTCTACAAACATCAATCATAAAACATTATTAGTAAGTGCAGTCCTTGTTCAGGATAGTCACAGTGTGAAAATGTATAATTTCTCTTGGAACTTTCATTACAAGTATGAAATTACTTTCATTTCATTTCATATTCTTCTGAATAAGATTAATGGAATAAATTCCCATTCTGAAAGATGATTTTGGAAATAGCTAAAAGTTACTCAATTCCAAATACGGTGAATAAGTGCATAACCAGATGGTCAGAGATGAGATGAAATTCGAAGAGTAACAGAGTGTTTTTCTTGAATGGTGTATTAAATGGGAATCTTGAGTGTGTTCCAAATATCTAGAGGAATGGTAGTACTGGGAATAACAGTACTACTAGAATAGCTAGAACTGCCCAATTTAAAAAGACAACCCAAATTTGGATTCTTCTGTAAGTTATTGGTGGTAATTTTAAACCAGCCTCATTACTTTATACAGTATCCCTTGGTATACTGAAAGCTTCAAATATGAAATATAGTGCCTGCTGATGATGAGTTTAATATTGTGTCTTTGCTGGATTATAGAGGGAATGTACCAGAATTCAGAAGAAAGAGGAATTGTTAGGTGAGATACTCAACCAATGAACACTGAAGATATGTAAAGCTAACGGCAAGAAACAGATAAAGAGTGAGTGAGGTGCTGAGGCCATCTAAGGAGGTGGGTTCAAGGTCAAGCAAGAGTGGCAGACCATCCAGTCAGGGGGTCTGTACAGACTGACAGGAACCTGAGAGAACAGTACTGTGATGGACCAAAAGAGATGAGTGTACATTCTTTGCAGGATTTTTAAGACTTCTTCAAGCACCTGTCTTTTTCCCCCATGTGATGTCTTATTGAGGATAGTATAAATACCTATTTGTACCACAGTGTACAGTGGGAAGGTGGAAAGGAGAGTCAAATTACCAAAAGGTATAGCCATCCAAGCTCAAGAGCAGCTGAGCTGCTGCTGCTGAGTCTCCACTCACCTCTTTCTCTGCATCATTCCCACAACCATCACTAATGCGTCCACTTCCTTTGCTGACACAGGTACTGGGGCTGGGGGTGGTGAAGGATACGTATGGATGCTCAGGGACTCAGGGGAGTCAGTGAAGGTGATATATGAAGAAAAATGCTGGAGTGCTGTTAAAAATATAGCATTCTGAGTTTGCATGGGAATATGGATTTCCACTATCAGGAGCATTAGAATAAAATAAAATGTACACTTAAGCATAAATACATTAAGTGTTTATAAAAATTTCCCTAGAACTAGGAGCTCAGAAAGTTAAATATAAGTGTAAGTCTCATACAGAGGCTGCTTCAAACTCTAAAACAGCTTCTTAGATCAGATTAGGAGCACAAAATGCACCTTTAGGGGAATAAATGGGAGACAGGGATCACAGGAGATCGGAAGAAGCAGAGGAACTAGGAGTAGCTACTCTCAAACCTACAGCTACTCACCAAAAAGACAAAGTTAAGTGCCTCAAGCCACACAAGCAGTTTTCTCTAATGCTATTTTAAGCTTCTAAAGGATCAGACCATCAGGAGCTCCATTCTATCAGACACCTCCTAAGATAGTCAAGCTAATTAATTTGTATCAAGGCACTGGACCCAAACTACTGAAGAGCTATTCTAACTTTGCCACCCCTATCAATCGGACCCTAGATAAGGCTGTAATATGTTGAACTTTCTGCCATTTTTTTTTTTTTTACAGTGAAAGACCTCTCACCAGCACACGGTTCCTCTAATGTTGAATTAACGCCCAATCTATGACTCAAGTTTTTCCCTAAACTCCTGTGGATTCAGATTTTTCTCCACTGTGGATTCTTTGATGTCGAATAAGACTTGACCTCTGAATAAAGGCTTTCCCACACTCATTACATTGATAGGGTTTCTCCCCTGTGTGAATTCTCAGATGCTGAATGAGGCCAGTGTTCCCATTGAAAGCTTTCCCACATTCTTTACATTTATAGGGTCTTTCTCCAGTGTGGATTCTCTGATGTTCAATAAGGCCTGACTTTTGACTGAAGGCCCTCCCACACTCATTGCATTTGTAGGGTTTCTCCCCAGTGTGGCTTCTCTGATGGCCAATAAGATGTGAGCTCCTCCTGAAAGTTTTCCCACACTCATCACACTCATAGGGCTTCTCCCCAGTGTGGATTCTCTGATGTCCAATGAGGTGTGAGCTATGACTGAAAGCTTTCCCACACTCATTACATTCATAGGGTCTCTCCCCACTGTGGATTCTCTGGTGCAGAATAAGGCCTGCACTCTGACTGAAAGCTTTCCCACACTGATTGCACTGATATGGCTTCTCCCCAGTATGGATTCTCTGGTGCAGGATCAGGCCTGTGTTTTGACTGAAGGCTTTACCACACTCCTTACAGTGGTAGCGTTTTACTTTGTTGTGGATATCCTGGTGGGAAAGAAGGGCTGACCTGTAACTGAAGGCTTTACCACATACATTACACTGATAGGGTTTCTCCCCAGTGTGGATTCTCCAGTGACGAACAAGGCCTGAACTCTGAGCAAAGCTCTTCCCACATTCATCACATTTATGTCGTCTCTCTTGGGTGGGATTTCCCCGCTGCCTCTCTAATGAGCCCAGAAGGTCTCGGGCTTCTCCAGGCTCAAGACCCCCGATAACATCCCCGTTGCATTTGGCAGCTGTCTCTCCATGTGGCTGGATTCCAGTAGATATTACCTGTTTTGAAGTTAATTCCCTGTTCTCATTCCTGGTCTCACCACCTGGAATAAAAATGTAATAAACATCAAGTGAATGTCACTTCCTAGTCTTTATGCTAGGAAAAAGAAATCAAATAGAGGAAAGAAAAATACACATGGAGGTTAAGAATAAATGGAAACTTCCATCTGTCTCCAAAATGCCTTCATTAATATGGGGAGAAAGGAGCAGGGACAAACTGAAGTACCACATACGCCAACTACGGAATAACTGCCATCAAGAAACAGGGTTGCTGGAAGGAGAACTAAAGTAGAGAAGGGGGTCCCCTGAGGAGAAGCAGAAACTGGGGAGTGAGAAGGAATATGGAACTACAAAAAGATCTAATGAGTGGAGTAGGAATGAAAAACGCCCCAGTCATTAAAAGGGAGGAGCACAGTGGGTCTAAGTATGATATGGGAGATGTATATGAATGCAGAGAGCACCAAAAGATTTCAGTATCCAACTGGCAAAGAGACCAATACCCAGTCTACGGCCATACTACCCTGAATGCGCCCGATCTCGTCTGATCTTGGAAGCTAAGCAGGGTTGGGCCTGGTTAGTACTTGGACAGGAGACAAATACTCAGTTACAAACTGTAAGATAAGTCCTAGATAAGAGAGTAAAAAAGTTTCCTTTTCTTTTTTAAAATTAATTTTTTCTGGTTATTTTTTTATTGAAGTACAGGAAATTCATAATATTGTTTGCTTCGGGTGTATGGTAAAGTGATTAAGTTACACATATATGTGTATATATATACTCTTTTTAAAATTCTTTTTCATTATAGCCTATTATAAGATACTGAATATAGTTTCTGAATATTGTTGTTTATCTATTGTATATATGGTAGTGTGTATCTTAAACCCATATATCCCATATTCTTAATTTATCCCTCCTCCCACCTTCCTCCTTGATAAGCGTAAGTTTGTTTCTGTTTTGTAAATAAGTTCATTTGTACTATTTTTTGGATTTCACTATTTTTAGATTCTCTGACTTACTTCATTTAGTGTGATGATCTCTAAGTCCATCCATGTTGCTGTAAATGGTATTATTTAATTCTTTTTACAGCTGAGTAATATTCCATTATACACACACACCCCCACCTACCCAACCTCCACATCTTTATTCATTCATCTGCTGATGGACACTTAGGTTGCTTCTAAGTCTTAGCTATTGTAAATAATGTTGCACTGAATATGGCGGTGCATTTCTTTTTAAATTAAAGCATCTGTCTTCTCTGGATATACATCCAGGAGTGGGATTGCTAGATCATATGGTAACTCTATCTTTAGTTTTTTAATGAACCCCATATTATTTTCCATAGTGGCCACAAAATTTTCCTTTCAGAACTCCAGAAGTCTCAATATTTTCTCTTTCTGTTGGATCCTGAGTTTAAACTCAATGGAATGATGCTAAAGCTGAAACTCCAGTACTTTGGCCACCTCATGTGAAGAGTTGACTCATTGGAAAAGATTTTGATGCTGGGAGGGATTGGAGGCAAGAAGGGAAGGGGACAACAGAGAATAAGATGGCTGGATGGCATCACTGACTCAATGGACGTGAGTCTCAGTGAACTCCGGGAGTTGGTGATGGACAGGGAGACCTGGCATGCTGTGATTCATGGGGTCCCAAAGAATCAGACACGACTGAGCGACTGATCTGATCTGAGCTGATGTGTTTCAGAAAGCTCAAAGCTACTGTACACATAAACAAAAGATCTTTAACAATAACAACCAGAGCTCTCCTTACCCAGGGAGAACATGTTTCTATAATTCTCTGGCCTGTTATCTCTACTCGGATCTTTCTGGGATGAATCAAGAAGCCATTCTTCTCGAATTAGGGACACAGCCATGTCTTCAATCTTCTCTAAAGTCTGAAACAAAACAAGATGCTCATTTGGGGACTGGGACTGTTCCACAGCTTAAACCCAGAGTATCAGAGAGACCCATCAGGGGTGGAGAGGATCATGACATGAGAAAGTACCATGTAAAGGGATCTGCGAAGTTGGCTGGGAAGAGCAGGAAAATGCATCAGATTTACTGGGGGTGGGGGGGTAGAATCAAGGATCAATCTGTCTCTATGCATTAGGATGTGGAGCAATTTCTTAAGTGAGTACTGCTACAGACAGTCTAGACATGGGGTAGATGCCACAAACATTCTGAGTAGAGCTATGAGGTTTCAGTGAAAAGAAGCACACTCACCTGGAACCCTGCTGTAAGCAGTGTAGCTGTCATCTCCTGGTCTCGAGGACTTCCTTTCTGGGAAGGGGTAGGACTCTGTGAAACTGATATGGCTGAGAGGAGAAAGGAGATACGAATGAGACCAGCCTTGTCCTATGGTTATAGGAACCAGCACTAACATATTCCAAAATTTTGTATATTTCAGCAGATATGCATGCCAGAGATTTTGCATATGAAATTCTGTTAGTCTTCGACTACGTGTCCATACCTATGGTTGCCCACAAAACACCTGTACTTTGATGGTCCACTCAGCTTGAAGCTACCTGTCAAAAATAGAATGTTTACTGGTTTCCTAACAGGAATTGCTTTACAATTTCTTCTCTACCATCAAAGCTATAGTCCATTCTTGTGCTTGTACACAGTATTTCTTTAGGTCCTAATCTTTTGTCAAACTGAATATGGGAACCAATCTATCTCTACTAACTCTATCACTTTTTTGAAATGTCTACCATGACTGCCAGTATCTGCTTCCTATAGATATCAGACAGGGTAATAAAAAAATCAAAATGGACTACTGTGTCTTGCACAACAGGTATTAGAATTTTACATAAGAATTGTTTTAGAAACATTAAAAATCTAGTAATTTAAAACAAACTATGAAACCACATAAATAAAAAAATAAGAAACATAGTGCAAGTATGATATGAGACTAGAACATCTTGTTCTATAAAAAAGTAAGAAAAATCACAAAAATTATGGAGAAAAGTCAATAGGACGCAGGAGTCAGATGGAAGAGGCCTCCTATAGCCAACCCTGAGACAATTTAAGCATCAAAATAAAGAGAATAACAGAAAGAAAAAAAATGAATTTATGAGTACATATTGATAAATAAAAAATGAGTAAAATAAAATGGGGGAAGGAGGGAACACTCTCCATTACAGTAAACAAATAAATACAAAAACATTGTACAGGAGGTAGTGACCAAAACCATCCCAAAGAAAAAGAAATGCAAGAAGGCAAAATGGTTGTCTGAGGAGGCTTTACAAATAGCTGAGAAAAGAACAGAAGTGAAAAGCAAGGGAGAAAGGGAACGATATACCCAACAGAATGCAGAGTTCCAGAGAATACCAAGGAGAGGTAAGAAGGCCTTCTTCGATGAACAATGCAAGGAAGTAGAGGAAACAACAGAATGGGAGACTAGAGATTTCTTTAAGAAAACTGGAGATATGAAGGGAACATTTCATGCAAGGATGGGCATGATAAAGGACAGAAACTAATAGCGGCAGAGGAGATTAAGAGAAAGGAAGAATGCACAGAAGAACTATACAAAAAAGATCTTAATGACTCAGATAACCATGGTTGTGTGGTCATTTACCTAGACCTGACAACCTGGAGTGTGAAGTTAGGTGGGCCTTAGGTAGCATTACTACAAACAAAGCTAGTGGAGGTGATGGAATTCTAGCTGAGCTATTTAAAATCCTAAAGGATGATGCTGTTAAAGTGTTACACTCAGTATGTCAGAAAATTTGGAAAACTCAGCAGTTGCCACAGGACTGGAAAAGGTCAGTTTTCATTCCAATCCCCAAGAAGAGCAATGCCAGAGAATGTTCAAATTACTGGACAATTGTGCTTATTTCGTATGCTAGTAAGGTAATGCTTCAAACTAGGCTTCAAAATCCTTCAAACTAGGCTTCAGCAGTATGTGAACTGAGAACTTATAGATATACAAGTTGGACTTAGAAAAGGCAGAGGAACCAGATATCAAATTGCCAACATTCACTGGATCATACAGAAAGCACAGGAATTCCAGAAAAACACCTATTTCTGCTTCCTTGACTATGTGAAAACCTTGGGCTGTGTGTATCCGGCAAGCTGTGGAAAATTCTTAAAGACATGGGAATACCAGACTATCTCACCTGTCTTCTCAGAAACCTGTATATGGGTCAAGAAGCAACAGTTACAATCTTACATGGAACAACTGACTGGTTCAAAATTGGGAAAGGAGTATAACAAGGCTGTATATTGTCATTGTTTATTTAACTTATATGCAGAGCACATCATCTGAAATGCCAGGCTGTATGAATCACAAGTTGGAATCAGGATTGCTGGGAGAAATACCAACAACCTCAGATATGCAGACGACACCACCCTTATGGCAGAAAGTGAAGAGGAACTAAAAAGCCTTTTGATGAAAGTGAAAGTGGAGAGTGAAAAAGTTGGCTTAAAGCTCAACATTCAGAAAATGAAGATCATGGCATCCAGTCCCATCACTTCATGGCAAACGGAAGGGAAAAAAGTAGAAGCAGTGACAGATTTTCTTTTCTTGGGCTCCAAAAATCACTGCAGATGGTGACTGCAGCCATGAAATTAAAAGATGGTTGCTCCTTGGAAGGAAAGCTATGACAAACCTAAACAACATATTAAAAAGCAAAGACCACTTTATTGACAATGGTCTGTATACTCAAAGCTATGGTTTTTCCAGTAGTCATGTATGGATGTGAGAGGTGGACCATAAAGAAGGCTGAGCGCCAAAGAATTGATGATTTCAAATTATGGTGCTGGAGAAGACTCTTCTAAGTCCCCTGGACTGCATGGAGATCAAACCAGTCAATTCTAAAGATCAACCCTGAACATTCACTGGAAGGACTGATGCTGAAGCTGAAACTCTAATACTTTGGCCACCTGATGTGAAAAGCCAACTCACTGGAAAAGACCCTGATGCTGGAAAAGACTGAAGGCAAAAGGAGGAGAAGGGGCAATAGAGGATGAGAGGGTAAGATGGCATCACTGACTCTATGGAGATGAATTTGAGCAAACTCCAGGAGATACTGAAGGACAGGGAAGCCTGGCATGCTGAACTCTATGGGGTCACAAACAGTTGGACATGACTTAGCGACTGAACAACAATGATAGAAAATAATCACTTTAGCAATCATTGATTCAATGAAGGAGCATCAACAAATACTAAAACTAGTGTTTCAGCAACACAAGTTTGATGAAGACCAGGGTATTTACTGATACACAGACTCAACAGTATATCCCCAGAAATTACTTATTAATTACAAAGGGAAAAACAGTAACAAAAACCTAGCAAGGACAACCTTAAAAAAGTCATCGAAAAAAACACTACCAACAATAGACAAATTCCTGTCATATTCCTGAGAAGGATACAAAATCACTTGTGAGGTGTTCCTGCCAAATAGGCACAATTTGAATCTAAATAAGAGAAAACATCACACAAACTCAAATTGTTGTCATTCTACAAAATAATTGACTTGTACTCTTCACAAATTCAAGATTATGGAAGGCAAAGAAAGGCTGAGGAACTATTCCAAGTAAAAGGTGAGTAAAGAGACAGGATAACTATTTGCAAACTGTGATCCTGGACTAGACTCTGGAAAAACTTTGGGACAGCTGGCAAAATATGAGTGTTTTATAACTGTGATCAATTCATTGTGGTATCTATGAAAATGCTCTTGTTTAAGAAAAGACATACTGAAGTACAAATAAAATGGCATGGGATACCAACAAAATCTAAAAATGCCTATGCCTATGCAGTAAATACACTGTGGTAACAGAAACATACGAAGCTATAAAATCCCCAGATTCTTTCATTTGTTCTTGAATTTACCACTGGGACTGACAGTCTGTATTTGAAGCTTAGATGAAATTTAAATCAGATCTTATGACCAGTCTGTAAACAGCAGATTCTAGTTCTTGGTTCAAGGAACTAGATAGGTGTCCTGAATGTACTTTCTTTCCTTTTCACTTCCTCCCTCCTCAGCAGTGAAATCTGGCTCCTCACCTCTATCATGTGGCCCTTGGAGAACTGCAGATTTGTGCTGCATTGCCACAGGTTGGAGCTGAGTATCTGGAGGCTCCGGTGCAGATTCTGAATGCATCAACTCCTCCCAGAGTACCCTATGTCCATGTGGACGAGCTGGGACCTAGAAACAAGACAGTTGCATTACAAGGAATCCCTCTGAGAAATGAAGTGAACAATGTAAGAAAAAGCACATCTAAAGGAATACATATGGGGGAAGGAAAAAGCAGAATCTTAATTACTTCAAAGGGGCAGTAAGGAACACAAACATGCTGATTCGCACAGAAAGGCATCATTTATGCTTAGCACTGAAGAAAAAGATTTCTGCTGATGCCCTCCTTGATGCACAAAATGCTGATACTTTGTACTCTCAAGAAAGGAGAAGAATGATAAACAGCAACTTAAAGCAGTACTCTTCAGCGGAAAAAATTTTTGATAAGAAACTAGGAAATCTGAGTTCTGGCCTCAGATCTATCTTTAGTTATTTGGTTGCCCCTGGAAAATAAGTTCTCTATGCATCAGTTTCCCATCTGGCAAACAGAACAATAATACAACTGCAGGGATGTTATGAGGATTAAAAAAAAATGGATTTATATCCTTTACAAGAATAAAAAGAACTCTATAGATAGAAGCCACGCCACAATATAACTATTTTCATTCTCCTATAACAAAACTCATGCTCAGCATTTATTCTCCCACTTTGTATCAAGGTCCCTCCACCCAGCTCCCTGGACTCTCACAGTCACAGCATGCCCACCTCCTTCTACGTACCGGCCGTCCCAATATATCAATTTGCCTTTCCAAATCCTCCAGTAGGGTCACCACTTCCTCTCCATTCTCTAGCTGATGTTCCTTCACCAGAGTCTGGAGCTCCTCAGGCAGGATGGTCAAGAACTGCTCTAGCACCAGCAGCTCCAGGATCTGCTCCTTGGTGTTCAAATCTGGCCTCAGCCACTGATGGCAAAGTGCGCGGAGTTGGATCAGAGCTTCTCGGGGTCCTAGTGTCTCTTGGTAGCATAACTTCCTGAAGCGTAGGCGGAACAGCTCTTGGCCAGGAGGGTTATTTTCATGTAGACTTGATTCCTGGTCCCAACCATGATCTTCCTCTACCTTGACAATTACAAGGTCCTCTTCAGGAACCTGGTCTGGTGGGGATGGGGCTAAAGACTTTCTTGATTCTGCTGCCATTTAGGGCCAGAAAAGCTCAGGAGACTCGTTTCTACTATGTTTCTTTATCTTCTTAAGAGAAGAACCTTCTGAGGGCCTCTTCTTTAAGGGTACTTCTTTGGGGACAGAAAATGACAAATAGTGTAAAGGCAAGCCAAAGGTCACAATAATTTACTGAGATATCTTAACAAGTTCCCTACCATGACATGGATGTCATTTAAGTGATCCTCTCCAGAAATAACTCCTTGCCTTCTTAGCCTTCTGCCATGCCAATTCCATCTGGGAATTCCTTCTGCTTTCTCTCCTGGGGATGTGGAACATGGCTAAACAAAGTCAGGAAACCATGTAGACTGGGTCTAATTGAAATTCCATATTTAATCTCATCTGACACTCAGTGCTACTGATTTGATTCCTTTCAGCATTTGCTATACCAGCTATACTGTTTTGACACACTGCAGCTCTTAACCTGCCCCTCACTCTCAACATGAGACTAATTTCCACATAATATAGCTAAAGGTATTGTCAAGAAAGGTCCTAACACTTTCCTCTTCTCCACTTAACATTCCTTATCCCACATGTACTCCACCCCCAACCCCACTCCCAACCCCCTGGTCTCCACACTAACTTCCACTATGGACTTTATTTCAAGCTTTGTAAAGTCTTCTCTAGGGCACAGGTTCTGTACCTCTAAGGAACCTGAATGCCCTATCAACACTTGCAACCCCCAAACCTAGTCCCACAAACTAATGACACACAATGTTTTAGAAATAAAATTATACAGTATGTAGCCTTTTGAGTCTGGCATATCTTCTAGCATATTGTACTTGATTCATCAACGTTAGTATATGTATCAGTTTACTCCTTATATAGCACAGCATGGCAAGCATTCACCAGTGGACTTCCTATAACCATTTGCTTCAGTCGTGTCTGACTCTTTGCCACCCCAAGGACCATAGCCTGCCAAGCTCCTCTGTCCATGGGATTCTCCAGGCAAGAATACTGGAGTGGATTGCCATGCCCTCTTCTAGAGGATCTTCCCAACCCAGGGATAGAACCTGTGTCTCTTACGTCTCCTGCATTGGCAGGCGGGTTCTTTACCACTAATGCCACCTAACAAGCCCTCTTATTCCTTATACGGATAAATGTTCATCCATTCTCTAGTTTAGACTATCTCAGTTGCTTCCAGTTTTTGATGATTACCAATAAGGCCACTATAAGTATCTGCATATGAATTTTTGTGTGAACATTTCTCCTGGGTAAATATCCAGAAAAAAAAACTGCTGGGTCATAAGGTAAGTATATGGATAACTTTATGAGAGACTGCCCGACTGTTTCCCAAAGTGGCTATAATACTTTGCATTCCACTAGCAATATGTGAGAACTGCAATTGTTCTACATTCTGACCAGCATTTGAAACACACACATACACATATAGATAGACACATACACATAGATTTTGGTATTCTAAAAGACATAGTGGTATTTCATAAGGTTTTAACTTGCATTTCTCTACTGACTAATAATGCTGAGCATCCTTTCCTGTGCTTATTTGCCATTCATATAATTGGTCCTTCAATCCATGGGTTCCAACGTTCCTGGATTCAATCAATCATGGATCAAAGATATTTGGGGAGAAAAAATTCCAGAAAGTTCCAAAAGGTAAAACATGAATTTGCCACACATCACCAACTATTTACAAAGCATTTATATTTTATTAGGGATTGTAAGTAATCTAGAGATGATTTAAAGTATACAGGAGGATATGCATAGGTTATATGCAAAGACTATTATATTTTACATAAGACTTGAGCATCAACAAATTTTAGTATCCAAGAGGGTCCTGGACCCAATTCCCCATGGATACCAAGAGACAACTGCATCCTCTTTGACTTTTTCCTATATTTAGAATTCGATTTTTAAAAATAATTGACTTTTGAGAATTCTTTACATATTTTGGATATAAGTCCTTTACGAAATATGTGACTTGCAAATATCTCCCCCTTTCCATTCTTTTAACAGTGCCTTTTTAAGAACAGAAATTCATAATTTTTTGAAATTTAATTTGTCAACTTTTAGGGATTGTACTATTGTTGTCATAGCTAAGAAGTTTTTGCTTAATCCAAGGACACAAAGATTATAGTTTAAATTTTTACTTTTAGGTTTATAATCGCTTTTAAGTTAGTTTTTGTTCAGAGTTTGAAGTATGGATGGAGGTTCCTATAGGTATCAAATTGTTGCAACACTATTTGCAGAAAAGATTAAACTTTACGTATTGAAGTATCTTACGTCTTTGTATCTTTGTCAAAAATCAATGGACTGTGTGTGTGGATCTCCTTCTGGAATCTCGATTTTGTTCCACTGATGTATATGTTATTCCTTTCGCCAATACAAACTGTCTTGACAGTTGTGGCTTTTTAAATCTTGAAATAAATTACTAAGAGTCCTGTAACTTTGTTGTTCATTTTCAGAATTATTTTAGTTTTTCTAGTTCTGTTGCCTTTTGGTATAAATTTTATGTCTTCTAAAAAACAAAAAACAAAACTCCTGGAATAGGATTTGTGTTGATTCTATAGTTCAGTTGAGAGACAAGTGACATCTAAACAGTATTGTTTCCCATCTCATAAACATGGTATGTCTGTCTATTTATTTAAGTTTTCTAATTTCTTTCATTAGTACTCAAACTACCTATTCTCAAAGGACTGGATAAAATGCTTTCTTCTTTAAAATCCTTTCTTAATGATTCCAATTGGAAATGATTTCCCTCTTAGTCTACATATCTGTTACACAAGTATCACTTCAATGTTATTTTTGCCATAATTGTGTATTATTAGTTGCAAAGGAGTTTTGACTTTCTAACTTGATTCTATATTTCCTATGAGTAGAGATCTTTATCTTTTATCTTATTGATAGAATGGAAGAAGATTAGAGGACTATTATTTATAATACTCAACACAGACTGTATTTGTATTTGTTGAGCAGTTAAGTTTTACATATAACGCCCAAGTCTTTACACTTATTCAATGACAGGGGCCTGTTTCTTTGTGGGATATATATCTATGGCTTTCACCTTTGGTATCTGGCATCACTCTTGCCTGCAGTAGCAGTGGTAAGTGATCTTTCTGCCCTGTTATGCTTTTCTTCATGTTCCATAAAGCTGCTTATTGTGGGTTGAATTGTGTCCCTCCAAAAAAAAAAAAAAAATGTTGAGGTACTAACCCTTGGTACTTGTGAATTTGACCTTATTTGGAAATAGACTCTTTGCCGTTTTAATCAAATTAAGATGAGGTTATATTGGAGTGAAAGTGAAAGTGAAGTTGCTCAGTCATATCCGACTCTTTGCGACCCCATGGACTGTAGCCTACCAGGCTCTTCTGTCCATGGGATTTTCCAGGCAAGAGTACTGGAGTGGGTTGCCATTTCCCTCTCCAGGGGATTTTCCCAACCCAGGGATCAAACCCAGGTCTCTGGCATTGTAGGCAGACGCTTTTATATATTGGAATAGGGTGGCCCTTTAAGCCAATATGACTAGTATATTTATAATAAGAGAAGAGACATGGAGATTGACACATACAAAGAGAAGGCCATGTGAATACAGAAGACAGTCATGTAACTAGGGCGGTAGAGATGGAGTTATGCAGTTTCAAGTCAAGGAACGCCAAGGATTGTCAGTAACGATCAGAAGTTAGGAGAGTATGACTCTGCTATCACATTGACCTTAGACTTTTGGCCATCGTAACTATGGGGAATAAATTTCTGTGGAAGCCATCCAGTTTGTGGTACTATGTTATGGCAGCCCTATCAAACTAAATACACTGCTAGAGAGACTGTCTTAACACATACGTAATACAACTCACCTCCTTAAAATCTTTCAATAAGGAACTTAACTCTTCAGCATGGAATGTAAGGCCCTTTATGATATGTAAAACTGTCTTGCTTTATCTGCTATAAACTTTCCTTTACAGGGCTTCCCAGGTGGCTCAGAGGGTAAAAGCATCTGCCTACAATGTGGGAGACCTGGGTTCGATCCCTGGGTTGGGAAGATCCCTTGGAGAAGGAAATGGCAACCCATTCCAGTACTCTTGCCTGGAAAATCCCATGGACAGAGGAGACTGGTAGGCTACAGTCCATGGGGTCGCAAAGAGTCGGATATGACTGAGCTACTTCACTTGCACTTTTTTTTCTTTCTCCTTCATACAGCCTTTTCCAAATGTGGCCTTCTCCTATCCCCATTCTGCTGTAGAGCTCTTTAGCTCAGTGGTTCTCAATTCCTCCCATATCCCAGATATTTAGCAATGTCTGGAAACATTTGGGAAGGGATGCTACTAGTAGCTAGTAGGTAGAGGCCAGAGATGTGATTAAACATCCTCAATGTATAACATAATTCTCCGTAAAAAGAATGATCTGGTTAAAAGTGTCAGTGTTATGGCTGATAAACCCTAGTGTTGCAGAAATCACTGAACTCTAACTTGAAAGTCTCAGCTTATCTATTACCTTTTAAATCAGGTCTTCCCTGTTGCCCCCACTCCTCAGCTGCCAACATCCCCCACCCTGGAAGATTAAGGTGCTCATTTTTGCCAAGTTATTTTTTGCAAGGTGTCCGCACAGGATTTATCACATTGTATAGAGTATGTACTGCAAATGTCTGCCCATGGACATGGTCTTTGTGACAGTGATCTTTTTCTTTGTATCTCTTTGTAACTTATATTACATATTTGTAGGCCAGAAAGATCACAATGGCAACACTGTGGACAAGGGCCTGGAGAAAATATAACTGAAGGCAGCACTGTAGAGAATAGAGAATAGCATAACTAAAGGAGGCATATCCAAAAGCAATTGGCAAGAAATGCTAATATCAAGATAAATTCACAGACCTGTAGTCCATCTAGGGAAAGAAGAGGTGGGCACTTAGAAATCAGATTACATATTGTTACTGACATGAGTCTTCAAGTCAGTGTCTCTATCTTTCAGGCATCTGAGGCCAAGAGAGTAAGGTAGGGTTGGCTCAAAGTCTCTCAAACTAATGAAACACAGCGCTTCTTTCCATAAAAAAGCCCATACGCACAAAAGTTTACATTTTCAGTGTTCGTACATCAAACATTCTCCAAAGAACTCCAAGAAGGTTAAGAACCCCTACTTAGAGAATGTGGACAGAAAAGGAAGGGAATTTGAAAAATTATCTTTAAAATCAAGACAGACTGGTAACAACAGTTTGGTGAGGAAAGTACAGATGAAGAAACCAGGGAGCAAGAGATAAAATTAAATATGGTGATTAACAACAAAGGGTTTAATTCATAGATAATAACTTTACAGAGAAGTGGGGGAATTTTCTGGTATAGAGATTTGAGGGAAGAATGAAATCTCTGTCTTAGCAAAAGGCTGAGATTTTGTGGAGGGTTTGAGACAAGGGGTAAAGAGAGACACTTTTGTTTTGAACACACAGGACCAACATCCATGGTTTTTAAAATAATTCACTTAAAAAGTCAATAAAAATTTAATAAATCCATTACTATGGGACATGAATTCTAAGCTCTAATTGTTTTGAATGCATAGTCATAGTTTTAGGAAATTTAGACAAATTTCCTAAAGTCAAGGTTCATCTTTAACTACTGAACTACTGGCCACCTTCCACCTTATAATCAATACTCATTAATATTAGCTATAAAAAGTTTCAATGTTAAGTGTGCATCATTCAAGAACTTTACATTGTTGATGTTAAAATAGTAGTATAGTACTAAACGATATTTTAAAAAGTCTCAACAGTGAAACTGATGGGAGTCATCTGTTAGGTTTGTTCATATTTCAAATCACATCAACCAACAAATCTTGTCCATTATCCGTTTGATTATTCTTTTTAGTAGCGAATTTTCCTGTTTTGGTCTCGTCCCTCTTTAATCAGACAGTTTTTGAAAGTTACAGCCTATAACCAAGTACAAAGATATGTACTACAAAATTAGTCCACTATAAATATAACACCTTCCTCTCAGTTTTGTGTATATGCCCCTGTACTTAAATTAAGTTGGTAAGCACCGTGTGGATAAAGACTGCTTCTTACATCCTCTTTTAAGAATACTTCATCAACTTTATTGATTTAGGAAATTAAAAAAATCTTTAAAGCTTCTTCTCATTTTTAATGCAATAATATTGTGAACTACTGAAGACATGTTTTAACACCATTACCTTTTTAATAGATGAAGAAAGAATGCTTTCTTCCTTTAGACTAATTTGTCTAATTTGGGATGTTTGGGAGCTGAAATAAAACCAAGCAAAGGTATTTTCCAGGCTTTAAAAATCAAGGTGAAGCAAACACTGTGTTTTATAGGTATCTCAAACTGTGTAAGTTGAATATTTTAACATCCACATTTTACACTTAACTACAGCAGAAATTCAAAATATGTATGCATTTGCTAAAACTATGATTACTGCATAAGTATACTTAACTTGAACTAATCAAACAACAGAAATATGTATTTTTTAGAGGTGGTAGCGACAAAAGTTATTCATGAGTCACCTGAATTTCAGAAATGGGGCCCCTCCTAAAGAGTTTTCAGGCATCTGCTTCAACTAGCTTTAATAAACAAAGTATTCTGAATAAGGTTGAATTTTATATTACCGCAAAGTTGTCAAAAACTGTTTCGTTGTACATTATCCAGTCAACACACTGTCATTTTCTGAATACACTACAGAAAGCAAAACAAACTAAGCAGGAAAAACAGGTTTCCAAGGACAACTGGGGTTTCCAAAAACAATATATATATATATATATATTTTAATGACAATTGTGACGGAAATGCAAAACTGTTAAACAAAAACAATTCAAATAGTGGACAGTGGTCAATAAAAGATAACAAAGGGACAGTTTTCTACTTTAAGACAAATAAGACTGACTGCAAATAACACCACAAACGATTAGCGATGAAGAAAGCGTATCTTCACTGAAGGTTCCTTAGGAAAAAGTTTGGGCACGCGGACTCGGCCTGCGCTGGCAAGCAAAGCGACCCTTAACCGACCGAATCACCCCGGGGCGCAGACCTCGGCTCAGGGCCCCTCTCCAGACCCCTCAGGCTTGTCCTCAGCTGCGGCCTGGTCTGGCCACAAAGCGTTCCTGTTTCCTCCGGCCCAAGGCCGGACTGTACTCACCGTGAGTTCCAGGGGCGGCCTGCGGTGGGGAAGGATGCTACAAACGGTGGACAGACCCACAGGAACGGCTGCAAGAAGAGAGGTGCGAAAGCAGCAGCCGGCCCAGGACCCTCCAGCCCCTAACTTCCAGACGTGAAGAGGCACACCGCCGGCCAACAAGCATGTTGCCCCAAGCCACTTCCGGGAGCTCTCTAGGAATCCTGGAGGTCTGAAAGCTCTATGGTCGGACCAATGAGCCAACTGGGCCACCACGCCCCTCACAACCGAACGCTAGGCCTCGCTGTCTTTTTGCGTCTACGCGTCGCAGGATTGCGCGCGGCTCTAAGGCGCCGGGAAAGTTGTGATAAATAACGGACTGTGGCGTCACTTCCGCCTCGCGCACTGGGGCCAACGACCCCGCTCCGCACACTCGCTGGGGACGTAAAGGTCCCCCGGAGAGCTCATCCGAGGGCTTGCGGAGGCCAGGGCTGGGAGCAGGCGGTAGCTGGGGTAGCGGTGGAGGATGCACGTCAAGGATCCTTATGATGCTAAGTAACTAGACTTGCGTTTGGCCGGGTTAGATATCCCTGCACTTTATTGTTCTCTCTCCATAAACATATCCAACCCTCCCACGTAGACTGCAAATTTCTTGAGGAATTCCAGTTTATCATGGTTCATAGAAAATATGAATTCTTTCGAGTCTTTACATATGTTCCACCCTTTCCTATTTTAATGAACTACAGTCTCTTACAAAATCTGCTTTGCAGTTTAGCTTTTTTAGTACTGAGTTAAATTTAGGATTAACTTTAGGGGACTTCCCTGGTGGTTCAGACGGTAAAAGCATCTGCCTACAATTCAGGAGACTTGGGTTCAATCCCTGGGTTGGGAAGATCCCCTGGAGAAGGAAATGGCAACCCATTCCAGTATTCTTGCCTGGAAAATTCCATGGACGGAGGAGCCTGGCAGGCTACAGCCCATGGGGTCGCAAAGAGTCAGACACGACTGAGCGACTTCATTTAAGTTTAGGATTATGACGTAATCTATGACATAAACTTAAGTTGTAGACCCTATTTCCAATACCACAAATTTAGAAAAACCCAAATTCAAATCCATGTTCTTTCCTTATACACCCTTACAATTTTAACTTTTTAGACTACATAGGATTTGGGGGCGGTGGTTGTGGATGCTGGCCTAAAAAATCAAACAGCCAATTATTTTAACAGCAAAATGGGTTTGTGCAGGAAAAGCAGAGAATTGCTATTTGGGTCACGCAAAGCGTGGTGTTTCAGAGGCAAGATCAAGAAACAAAGGGAAGATCAACTTTATTAGTTTGGGGGAGGGCTGTCTTGAATAAAAGTTCGCTGGAGAAGAAGGAGGTTATGGCCGTTTCTTATTAGCTTCAAGCGGTGGTCAGTGCATTGCCACTGGGGCAGGGAGGGCTCTTCTTAAAAGCAGGTGATGAAATTCCCTTGTGAAAAATGTCCTCTCGTATCAGAAGAAAAGTTATATTCTTGTCATAAATAAGTTGTGACAGACAGACTTTTATACAAAGAATTCCATATAAGCGGAAACGGACCTTGTTAAATATTTATTTTCCTTATTCTTACTGGTTATGCAGGCTGTAATACTAGTACATGCTTGAGAGCTCTCCTTCAGGGCTTCCTGACTCCATTTTAAAGGAGGTTTTCCTTGATTTATTTTCACATGAAAAATGTCTTACTTTTGTTGCTGTTTTGGTCCCCCGTTTTTATTCCTTTAACATTTTTTTCTAACTATCCATTTATGCTGGGTTTTCAGGTGCCCCTCCAATCTTCATCTTAATTTTCCCTCCTTATCTGATCCTGCTGATAGCCACCACCACCAATGTTTCTATCCAGTCTCCAACCTTAACTTAAAAATATCTTGTCTGTCCTCAAGACTAAGCCTTAGTAGTTTTGATTTGCTTGTAAGAGTTTTGTCAGCTAATCATCACAATAAAACAAATAACAATAAACACAGAAGTTACAGTGTTTCAACTCTTTCAAAACACTTTGGTTATTTCATAGTTTTTGCTTCCCACCAGAGATGAAAACTGAAAATAACTGTCAACAGATTAGAACTATGCTGTTTCGTTTTTACATTAAAAAACAATTTTTTAAAATAAAAGTTGTACACATAGGTAGTAGAAATGAAATAGTGTTGTAACCTAAGCAAAGATTTCTCATAAGGCACTAATAATAACAGATAAAATTGCTAAATTTGACTTCATCAAAATTTAAATTTTCTGCTCAGCAAAAAGCACCATTTAGAAATGAAAAATGGAATGGAAAATATTTAGGATGGAAATATTCCATTTAGAATGGAAAATATTTTTTCAATACATATTTCTGACAACTGGTATTCAGAATATATAAAGAACTCTTACAGCTCAATCATAAGAAAACAATGGTAAATAGGCAAAAGTTATGGACACACACTTTACCAAAGAAGATATATGAATTATCAATAAGTTCATGAAAAGGTACTCAAAATCATTATTCATCAAGGGAATATAAAATTAAGACCACCACACATCGATTGAGTTCAGCTCAGTTGCTCCTTCTCCTCCTGCCCCCAATCCCTCCCAGCATCAGAGTCTTTTCCAATGAGTCAACATCCATTAGAATGACTAAAATGAAAATGACTGACAATACTGAGTGCTAAAAAGGATATAGGACAGCAAGGAAATCCAACCAGTCCATCCTAAAGGAAATCAGTCCTGAATATTCATTGGAAGGACTGATGCTGAAGCTGAAACTCCAATACTTTGGCCACCTGATGTGAAGAACTGACTCATTGGAAAAGACACTGAAGAAAGATTGAAGGTAGGAGAAGGGGACAACAGAGGATGAGATGGTTGGACGGCATCACTGACTCAATGGACATGAGTTTGAGTAAACTCCAGGAGTTGGTGATGGACAGGGAGGGCTGGCATGCTGCAGTCCATGGGGTCGCAAAGAGTCAGACACGAATGAGCAACTAAACTGAAGTGAGGATATGAAGCAACTGAACTCTTATACACTGCTAGTGAGAATGTAAAATGGTACAACTAGTTTGAAAAATAGCAATTTTTAATAAAGTTAAATAATGCCTACATTATAGCCCAGTAATTTCACCCCTGGGTGTTTTTACCTAAGACATAAAACCATAAGTCCATAGCAGCTTTATTCATAATTCATAATTATTCATAGTAGGCCCAAATTAGTTCATCAAAAGGAGAACAGAAAATCAAATACTGTTATGATCATACAACAGAAACTAAACTGATCATACAGTCAGAAACTGAAAGCAGCTACTGATAGATAAGGCTTTCCTGGTGGCTCAGATGGTAAAGAATCTGCCTGCAATGAGGGAGACCTGGGTTTAATCCCTGGGTTGGGAAGATCCCTTGGAGGAGGGCGTAGCAACCCACTCCAGTATTCTTGTCTGGACAATCCCCATGGAAAGAGGAGCCTGGTGGGCTATAGTCCAAGGGGTCACAAAGAGTCAGATACAACTCAGCAACTAAGTACAGCACTGATAGATGAACAACATGGATAAATCCAAAAATATTTGTTATGTTGGTTTATTTCTTTTTTTGGAGCAATGGACCAAAAAAAGTAGAACAACAGACAAAGGCAGATAGACCTTCCATTAGTCCAACACTCCTAAAGGAACCCTCCTCATCCTTCCTTTTGAGCCCTCTTGGCTTCCCTATTTTATACTTCCAGGCTCCTCCTTTTGGTTATACCCAGTGCAAAGTAGGGCTTGTACCCACCACCAATAAATGAAAGGGAATTCCATTGGGCATATACTCAAGGCTGAGTGACAATTATGTTATATGACAGTAAGTTCTGTTGTTTATGTCTTCCCATAATTCTATCTGTTATAATCAGATGCAGAATATTCATGAATCCTTAATTGGCTCCTAATGTCCTAAGGTTTCTCAAGAGGCAGGTCAGGTGGTCTGGTATTCCCATCTCTTTCAGAATTTTCCACAGTTTTTTGTGATCCACACAGTCAAAGGCTTTGGCATAGTCAATAAAGCAGAAATAGATGTTTTTCTGGAACTCTCTTGCTTTTTCCATGATCCAGCGGATGTTGGCAATTTGATCTCTGGTTCCTCTGCCTTTTCTAAAACCAGCTTGAACATCTGGAAGTTCACGGTTCATGTATTGCTGCGGCCTGGCTTGGAGAATTTTGAGCATTACTTTACTAGCGTGTGAGATGAGTGCAATTGTGCGGTAGTTTGAGCATTCTTTGGCATTGGCTTTTTTGGGATTGGAATGAAAACGGAGCTTTTCCAGTCCTGTGGCCACTGCTGAGTTTTCCAAATTTGCTGACTTATTGAGTGCAGCACTTTCACAGCATCATCTTTCAGGATTTGAAATAGCTCAACTGGAATTCCATCACCTCCACTAGCTTTGTTCATAGAGATACTTTCTAAGGCCCACTTGACTTCACATTCCAGGATGTCTGGCTCTAGGTGAGTGATCACACCATCATGATTATCTTGGTCGTGACAGAACTGGACATGGAACAACAGACTGGTTCCAAATAGGAAAAGGAGTACGTCAAGGCTGTATATTGTCACCCTGCTTATTTAACTTATATGCAGAGTACATCATGAGAAACACTGGGCTGGAAGAAGCACAAGCTGGCATCAAGATTGCCGGGAGAAATATCAACAACCTCAGATATGCAGATGACACCACCCTTATGGCAGAAAGTGAAGAGGAACTAAAAAGCCTCTTGATGAAAGTGAAAGAGGAGAGTGAAAAAGTTGGCTTAAAGCTCAACATTCAGAAAAATAAGATCATGGCATCTGGTCCCATCACTTCATGGCAAATCGATGGGGAAACAGTGTCAGACTTTATTTTTTGGGGCTCCAAAATCACTGCAGATGGTGATTGCAGCCAAGAAATTAAAAGACGCTTATTCCTTGGAAGGAAAGTTATGACCAACCTACATAGCATATTCAAAAGCAGAGACATTACCTTGCCAACAAAGGTCTGTCTAGTCAAGGCTATGGTTTTTCCAGTAGTCATGTATGGATGTGAGAGTTGGACTGTGAAGAAAGCTGAGCTCCGAAGAATTGATGCTTTTGAACTGTGTTGGAGAAGACTCTTGAGAGTCCCTTGGACTGCAAGGAGATCCAACCAGTCCATTGTAAAGGAGATCAGCCCTGGGTGTTCTTTGGAAGGAATGATGCTAAAGCTGAAACTCCAGTACTTTGGGCACCTCATGCGAAGAGTTGACTCATTGGAAAAGACGCTGATGCTGGGAGGGATTGGGGGCAGGAGGAAAAGGGGACTACAGCGGATGAGATGGCTGGATGGCATCACCGACTTGATAGATGTTGAGTTTGAGTGAATTCCGGGAGTTGGTGATGGACAGGGAGGTCTGGCGTGTTGCGATTCATGGGGTCGCAAAGAGTCCGACCTGACTGAGAGACTGAACTGAACTGAATGGCCTAAGGTTACTTGGGGAAGTCTCTGGTCATTTGTATCCACTGTGTACCTAGGACCCATGTACAGGAGTTGAAATGTCTCTGTGGTTATTTTGTAGCATATCTGTGAACTCTCCTGGATGTGTCTGGGATGGAGTTTAGAGATCAAATTGCATCCCTTTCAGCCAGGCCTCCCCTCCAGTTACTCATGTCTAACTTCCTACCTATCATGTTGAATAAAAGTAGCCTTGTGTGAGCATTTAAGTAAAATTAATATCAAGATTAATATCTGTGGTGACAGAAGATAAAAAAATGTTTATTATGGGTTGGCGTTGTAGTTACATGGTTGCACATATTATAAAAATTCATTGAGTTGCACATCTGATTTGTGGATTTTGCTAATAAAAAGACATTTTAAAAAAGTAAATAAAATTAATAGTACTCTGAGGCTTACGGTGTGATAAACACAAGGCCTCACTCTTCCCTTTTGTTATCAATATCTATTCCCCAGAGGCAACCACTTTAACTCCTTCCGTTTACTTTTTTATTAACCTCCACATTTAAAAATAACATAACACTACCATTTCTTGAATTTTTCAGGTACAGATATATTATCTATTGACTATGAAAAATAAACTTTTAACCCTTTTAAATCACTACTAGAATTAGCCACACCAGGGTTTAGAACATATTTTAAACTTCCTGAGTCACTAGGTCCAACAGCAATGAAAGACCCACCAGAACACAAAAAAATGTTAAGACTCTGGTCACTCATACTTTCCTTGTTTGTATAAGCAGATGACATGTTTCTAATAAGACTCCAAACATTTTCCACACCTAGGGCCTCAAGGTGTTCCTGCATTTTCCATAGTTGCTCTACATTTTAGTTTCAGAAGCATCACTTCATATAGTGTACGGAATAGCATATTCTCAAATATTTTGGTCTCATGACTCCTTTTATATTCTTAAAAACTAGTGAGGACTCCAAAGAGTTTGTTTACATGGGTCATATAAAACAAGATTTTGCTGTGTTGGAAATTAAAGCTGAGGAATTAAAGTTTTTCTTTAACAGTAAGGTACCCATTACATGTTAGGTAACATATTTTATGTTACTTTAATATTTTATGAAGTTTATCTGTATTTTCCAAAAAAGTAAAAGGGGTGGAATCATTTGACATTTCTGCAAATCTCTTTAATGTCTGACTTAATAGAAGATGGCTTGATTGTATCTGCTATTTCACTCAGTATCACACTTTTGCTCATACTGACCCTTCTGGTAGAAGTACATTTCCTACTACTCTGCACTTAACTAAACTCTGTCCATTCTTCAAGGTCTGGCTCAGATTTTACTTTAATCAGAAAGCCTTCTCTAGGAATCCAAAAATGAGGTGTGTAAAACAGCGAAAATGAGAGAAGGTACGGAATAGAAGAACATTACTTATTTCAAGTTCATGTTGGAAAGATGACCTACTTCCCTTCCCTCTCAAGAACCCACTTAAATGACGGAGTTCTTGGATCCCTCAGACAGTTCTCCGCTTCCTCCACCCGGGGTCCCAAGCTCCTTCCCAGGCCACCCTCAGTGCTTCTGGATCCGGGAAAGACCGGCCCCTTTCCTCGCGCTCTCACGCGTCCTGGCCACTTCCGGTAGCTAAAGGTTCCAGAGCTCCCGGGGCCGGCTTCTGCGGCCAGGTAAACGGCACTGTGAGCTGGGCCCAGTGCCAGGGCCTGGAAACAGCCGGGAGACGAGGGCTGGCGGGTGAGTGCCCAAGTGAGGGCGACGCGGATGATGTTCTCCGTCGGGTGGGACCGTCCGGGCTGGAATTGGGTTAGGTATTTAAGGAGCAGTTCAGAATTAGGGTAATTGTTAGCATTACGGGAAAACACATACACAACAGCAACAGTTGCTGCAGTGAATTCATGAAGATAAAATACCACTCAACTAGTTTAAGCAGCTTTGAGGGGAACAAATGCTGAACATGATGCATTTTGATGAACAAAAAGACTTAACAATAGTTAAGAATACTTAAGTATTATTGGCCTAGCCTAATACTAACAGTATTTACTATGTGCAGGTACTGTTCTAAACCCAAGACATTTGGTCCCTTGTGTAATTCCTACTTTTTGAGGTAGACAGCATGTTATCACTGTTTTACAGATGGGGGATATGAGGCACAGAAAATGGATATGCCAAGGTCATATAATTAGAAACAGGAAAAGCAAAGATTCATACCCAGGCAGTCTTCTCAACCTCTGCTCTACTGCCTTTCACTGATAACCTGATTTTACCAGTTTAGGAAATGTGCAATCCAGAAGAAAGTTTGTACTGAGACATGTTATTATAGCAGTGTTCTGAATCAGGTTTGTTGACAATTTCTGTCTAGACAAAGAGCTTAACAAAGGGTGCCTTCCATAGAGAGTTTTAAGGAGAAAAGTATACAGATTTTCATTTCACAAATTAATTAGGCCCCTACACAATTGCAGAGTCCTTTTTCCTGTTCCATTTCTCTCTAGATTCTTCTGTTCTTATTTTGTTTCTACTAAGTTAAATCATTTGAAATTGCTGATATTTGACTGTACAAAAATGGAATTTCAAATGTTTAACCCAGTATTTAAACATCTTCTTGTGTGAGAATTTAGGGGGTGTATACCATTCTTTTCTTTTAGCAAATTGTTCTGGCTTTATCTCCAAAATATACCTTGAATCTGTTTATTTCTCTTCATGTCCACTTTGGTCAGTGCCACTGCCTTCTCTCATCTGGGTTACTGCAGTAGGCTCTTGACTGGTTTTCTTACTTCTTCTCTTTCCTCACTCTTGGTTCCCTAAAGGGCCAGAAGGGTTTTTTAAAAAGATAAATCAGATCATGTCTTTCCCTTCCAGTGGTGCCCCATGCTTAGAATACATATCCCCTGCTCACCTCTTTAGCCTAACTTTATACCACATTTCTTATAAGCTAGTGCTTTAGACCCAGTGACTTTCTTTCATTTCCTGTAAACACATCAGATTCATTCCTACCATACAGGCTGTATTAGTTATTCGCTTATCCTGGCATGGTCTTCTGCAGAACTTCCCAAGGCTGGACATTTATATTTCAGTTAAAATGTCAGCTGTCCGGAAAAGCCTTTTCTGATTACTTGTAGTAGTCAGTCACTCTGTTTCAGTTCATTGTTATATATTCCACATACCATTAATGCTCTTTGATATGTCTTGTCTCCCTTTACTGTAATGTAGGCTTATATAAGTAGGGATCTTATCTTGCTATAGCCCCAATACCTAGAAGAGAGGGTTGGAACACAGCATGCACTAAGCAAATACTTATTAGATTAACGAATAAAAAGAAATAGGTATAGTCTTTGGCACAGCAGAACTTAGCTGTACAGAATTGAGGTGGTTTGGAATACAGTAGTGAATTGGACCTGCCCTGAGAATGAGATCTTGATCAGTGTTTTCCAATAAATAGGAATGTAATGTGATCCACCTATGTAATTTTAAGTTTTCTAGTAGCCACATTAAAAATGTTAAAAGACAGATGAAATTAATTTTATTATATTTTATTTAAACCAGTATGTCCAAAATATTATTTTAAAATCTAAACTTATAAATGAAAGTTAATACCTTTTTTCATTCTAAGTCTTTGAAAGCCAGTGTTTACACTTATTACACATCTCAATTGTTATTAAATTTTCATTGGAACTACTTGATCTATATTGAGATGGCATAAAATTCAGTGGAAAAAATAGATTCCTATACACAAATTACTCTAAACATACTTAAAGGTTTTCCAATATCTGAATTGAGTATCAGTTTTTAAATTTAAATTAAAGTGAAAAAAAATTTAGTTCCTCAGTTGCATAGCCATCTTTCAAGTGCTAAATAGCCACATGTACGTAGTGGCTAATGTATTGGACAGCACAGATAGTTAAAGGATAAAATGTCTGTTCATTGTTGGGTCAAAAGGGGCAAAGGAGAGGGTAGTATCAGAAGTATGGTAGAGGGAAGAAGGTCTAGAAAAATGCAATTGTAAGCTCTTTATACAGGTCATATTTGAGGACAGATTCCTCTGATGCTCAAAACTAAGTGAGGTATGGCTTCCTAAAGTAGACTACTTTAGCATGTGTGCTGCATAGATTTTAGGTATTCTGGGAATCATTTTGTGGGGTAGAAAAATGGTCTAGCAGTGCTGGTCATATATATTTCTAAATTGAATCTTATATGATGTGGGACAGTCATGGAAATCAGATTATTTTCCTACACAGCAGTGATTCTTCAACTAGGCTGGTGGGGTAGGGGAAAGGTTTTGCCTTTCAGGGAATATTTGCATCTCTTAAGAAGTTTTTGCTTGTCACAAGTTGGGGCTGCTGGTGGCCTCTAGGGGTAGAGGCCAGGCAAACTGCTAAACATCCCATAGTGCAGAGACAAATTCACAAGGAATCGTCTGGGTGAAAATGTCAGTAAAACCAAGGTTGAGAAACTGTGCTCTAGAGGATTTGAGTAAGAAAGACTGAGAGATCTATTCTTTTAGAACCTTAATCTCTCTTGCGATATTACTAAGAGGAGAACAGGTTGTTTTGAAGCATTTCAAAGTTTCTAGTAGGTTTTCACTGTTGATGGACTTTTTGGTTAGACTATAAATAATTTCATGCTCAGGATGAGACTGTGGACTCAATAAAGATAACATAAATAACATGTGCATGTATGACTCAATGACCTTGGGATAAGCTATCTGTTCACCTTTGCATGACTTGTGACATGTGCCCCACTGTTTCAAATATAATTGATGTCAATATTAGAATTGTCACCCTTTTCTCTTCCCCATCACCATCTCTTATCTTTGTTCCTTTCCTTATACCTTTATTCCTTTTTTATCCTTCTCTTTTCATTCCATCCCTTTCTGTTCTATCTTGTTTCCTCTCTCTTCACCAATGCCTGTGCATACCTCTGACATCTCCTCCTCCCCAACCGTCAACCATTTCTTCCCTTCATAGCTATTGCTTCCCCATTCAGAATCACCAGTTTAACCACCACCCCCACCTGTGTCTGAAAGAACTGTCCCCATATTCCCTTTAGGTGCCTCTTAACTGTCACTGTCTGTTCTACTAGTTCATGAAAACTACAAGTTCTTGCCTCCCTCCAAAAATGATGGGAGAAGTGATACATGTTTCACAACAATTTGAGAAACTGCCTTCCATGTTTAGGGTTCTTTTAGAAGAGGTGCCATCATTCCACGATGGCTTTCTGCTAGAACCCAGTAATTCTGGATTACAGTGTCTAACATATAACATCTTCATTTCCAGAAACTGTGGCTGTGATTGGACTCAGAGCTCTTCTTTCCAAATGGTTGTCTCATCAATTTTTTGTGGGTTTCTACAGACTTACTAGGGCACTGACTAATCCTTCATGGTACTAACAACTTAGATCTCCTTTAATACCATGCCTCCTTTGCCTTATGGCAGCAGTTATCTCAGGTCCCACTGGACTTTCTTTTATTGCCACTATCACTCCAGGCTGTCTCTGCCCTGAAATCTTTCTGTACCTCCCTCTTATCCTTGCCCTCTGGTCAAGATCAGATGTAGACACTGTGGTAACAATCTGGAATCAGCATCGGACTGAAAAAGGGTAGCATGGTCTCAATGCTCCAAACTACTTTTCACGTTAAGACTTTGAGGGTGTACAACTCTAAGACAAATTTAGAAATAAAAGGAAATTTTACTCAGGTAGATTCTTTGGTGCCAGAGAAATTTTTAATGATGATTGAAGCTTTGCCTACATTTAGGATACTCAAGGTCTCCAAGGTAGATTTCTCTGATAACTAATTTGGCCTGAGTGGCTAAAGAACTTTTGTTACTTACACCATATTAGTAGAGTTTATTTGCTGTATGAATTCTTTGATGTCTAATAAGGGCTGAACTTACACGGAAGGGCCTCCCACACTCATCACATTCATAGGGTTTTTCACCTGTGTGGATTCTCTGATGCTGAATGAGACCTGTGCGCCCACTGAAATCTTTCCCACATTCTTTACATTTATAGGGTTTCACCCCAGTGTGTACTCTATGATGTCCAATGAGATGTGAGCGTTGAATGAAAGATTTTCCACATTCATCACATTTATAGGGCTTTTCTCCAGTGTGTGTTCTCCTGTGTTTACTAAGGTCTGAGCTATGACTGAAACTTTTTCCACAGTCATCACATTTATAGCATCTTCTTTTCCTCTGTTGCCACTTGAAAATGCCCTCACTTTCAAAAGCATCTTTGGATTCAGGATACTGAAGAATATCTTTGTTAAGTCTGTCATTTATCTTCCCAAAGAATTCCATGTCTTTGGATTTATCTTCCTTCTGGGACAACTCTTCAGTGTTAGTCTTGGTTTCATCACCTGTAACAAATGTACAGTATACAAATAGGTCCTATTCTAGGTTTGAGAAGCAAGAAACCCATGGAATAAAGAACATGTAAATATTAAAAATATGTTATAAAAATGAAAAATCACATACAATGCACAAATTAGATAAATGGCACCATCAAAACATATATGGGCAATATAGGGAAGAAATTTACAAAGAGGCCACTAAGAATGACATCAGAATTATTATTTGGGAATAAACTAGGAGGAAAAGAAAAAGCAAAAATGTGGACAAGGCAATCATGTGCAAACGCAGAGTGGTAAATGGGAACTCCAGATATACCAATGATAATTAAGAAGGATAAACAGATTAGAAAACAAAGAAGGTGAGGGAGGTACTTTGGGAGAAATTTAAGGAGTCTGAAACATAGGTAGTAAGTGGGAGTAAAACCAAGTAAAAGTGATTGGAGAGGGTAATGGGATGAGGGATTTGAGAGGAATGTACTGAGTAGGAACTATCGAGGGAGCAGTGTGCATAAATAATAGCTAAAAGCGGAGAGAAAACATGGTCAGGATAAATAGAGGGAGGAAGATAAGCAGGAAGTGACAGTAGATGGTCTGGCATATGTTCTGGGTTGAATCCTTTCTTCTGAAACTGATGTCCTCGCTATCATCTCGTCTTGTCTAAATCCTAGCTTGGTGGTTCTCAAACTTTATTGTGCATCAGAATCATCTGGATGGCTTAACAAAACAGATCGCTGGGCTCCCTACCACCAGGGCTTCTGATCTGATAAGGCTGGAGTGCAGCCCAGGAATTTGCAGTTCTTGGTATGATAGATACTGCTGGTCTAGAGACCACACTTTGAGAGCCACTGACCTACCTATTATTCAAGGTCCATCTCAAATGCTGTCTCCTCCAGGAAGTCTTCCCTAACCTCCTAAATTGGATGTGCTCTTTTCCCTCTTCCTGATCCCATATCCTCAATCCCAAGCTTAGCATGGAACTTGACACACAGCAAGTAGTCAATAAATTTTATAAGTAAGTAGGTGTTTTAATGATTTGGAGGGGGTAATCCTATGTGGTCTAATGTTGGATGTCATCTGTTTGGTTATGCTGAAACCTCCATCTCAACAGGTCTAGGAATCCCAACTGTGCAACAATCATTTAATCACATGGTTTACAGTGGTCCACTCGGCACGACGGGAGAAACAGCAAGAACTACCAGAACATTTCAGTGCCTGGGCTGGGTATGGAAAACACTGGCTCTGGACTGAGTGAACTCCACTTTTCACTGTCATCACAATATCCTCTTGCTACCAAATCTTCCTCAAATTTTACCTTCTTCTTTACAATACATATTTTTAATCAGGCAATAGATTTTTTTTTTTTAAGTTTGATTATTTGCTCTAAAATAATATTGTTTTGGAATCTAAATACCATTTTATCTCTGGCTAGAATAAAAGGACTGGATTAGAGCCAGAAGGTCAAGATTTCAGTCCTGGCTCTACTGAAAACTCTTTAAATGTTGGCAGATCATAACCATTTGGTTCCATATCATCTCTGTACCCTCCTCCTTACCTATTGTTTGATTAGATGAGGAAATGTATGATAAAGCATGTGGAAAATTATAATATGTGGCAGAAGTATTTCTAAGTTAGTAGGTTAATGATCATTAAACAAATCATGGAAATTAGAGATAACACCATACCATTAAGAAAGTGTTTTCAAACATCAACACCTTGGCTCAGTTGCTGCTTTTACATACTGGAGGCACTGACAGTTGGTTTTTGGTGGCTTACTGATGAAGATGAGTTTTTTTTTTTTTTTTTTTTAAAGAACACAAAGAGTTTGCACCTGTGGTCAGTTACTACCTTCAGAGGAATCTACCAGTCTTTAGGATGAATCTCTCTCCCATGACTTCAAGAAAAGTCTGGAGAAAATCCCTCACCAAGACTTCAAAAGAATTACAAAAAAATATATAGGGTTAGCAATTCAAATTATAACCCTCTCCATTATATCTGCAATTAAACAATGTAAAGAAAATTGTATGGAAACTGTCAAATGTGAACTTTACTCATCTCAGGGACCTGCAGTTTACTTGGCCAACTGGAGTTTCAGGGCTCTGTTGATGTATCTTTTCCAATTGCCAGCTAATCCCAGTCTAATATGATATAAGGTGATCCTGTTTCAGAGACAAGATTAGGACTATTTCATTTTTGCATCTTCTGCCAGGGCTATTCTTCCAATTTTATTTTGGTACATCCATGAATTGCCTTATCACTCCAGATGAGCCCAGTCCTGCTGGTCACTGGGATGAGGATATGTCCATAAAAATCATCTGATTACCATATGTACAACTTGGTTGACAGTATAGAGGGAAAGGACAAGGTTAAATGCTGAGTGAAGTGAAACAGGAACAAAGTTAGGGAGACTATCACTTCTACCAGAGAGTCAGTGTTGTGGGTTAATAGCATATCCAAAAAGTTTCCTTTGAAATACCTGACAATGTGTTAGAAAGAACTGCAAGACACTCAGTTCTCCAAGTTCTCTCATATATGAAGATAATTCTGTATTAAATGACCTCACTTATAATTCCAAGTTATGTTTACAGAGGTGAGTTTCATTATCCTAGTCAACAGATAATATTCATAATCTTGCTGATATGGATAGAATGAAAATTTTAAAACAAGATCCTGCATAAAAAGGTCTATTTAATAATAAATTTATTTTAAAAGACACTGGCTTTATTGGGTTATTACTATGATGGTTTTAAAATATTGTTCTGGACTAGTAGGCAGGAGCCCCAGCTCTCCCTGTGACTCCTATGGAAACTTGGAAAAGTCATAGCCACTGTGGGTATATCTGTTCAACTGTAAAATGAGGATTTGGACCAGATATTATATTATTTTAATAAAGTTGAGAGGCATTTCTTCAAATGTATTTCCTGTGATTTCTACAGGGTTTGTGTGTGTGTGTGTGTGTGATAGTTGTTTTGTTCTTCCCTTGTCTGTTTTTTGGTGGGGAGCCTGGTTGGGGGGTATATAGATTTAAAAAGTTGCCAGGGTGGTACTTTAGAAAAAAGTCATATTCACACTGTTCAATGCAGACAAAATGGACTTCCCTAAGAATCCACAGGCCTCACAGGATAGCTAGATTTCATGAGGCATCTTTCAGCTGATTAGAATTAGAAAATACAATTCATATTTTAACTGCATAGTATTCCCTTGAAATGGAATATTTTGGTAGCAGCACATACGTAAACCTCTACAATTTTAGGTATAGTAAGTGTGTATTTTTCTGGACTTACACTAATGAGAAGCAGAGTGAAACTGTCCAGAAGTATTTGTATAAAAACATAAGGAAAGACCATCTAGAATTTAAAGTTTTGCACAGACAAGCCATTAATCATCATAATAATAACCTGTGTTATACACAATAGAATTTAGCATGTTGACATGTTAATTATTATTGTGTACTATTTTATAAGTACATGTCCTGTCATCTCCCAAAGGTGAGGAGAGAAACTTATTATATGGCTTCTTACAGAACATAAGTGAAGATTCCATAAAGTTAAGCTTACTAAAGCTTATTAAAATGGTCTGAATCTTTCAGCTTCTACCTCCTGAAACTCCTGCCCATAAGACTCATTAAAAAATAGCACCTAAGTCTAATGATAAGGTCAAGGGAGGAAGGGAGATAAAATCTTCCACAATGAAGTGAAGAACAAGCAGAAAAACTTAAAAAGGAGAAGAAGAAAATGAAGAAGCTCATCTCTAAGGAACCAGCTCTTCCTTCATATATACAAACGCCTGTACATTACCATTCCTTTGGGCCTCCCCAGATTTCTGCTCCTGACAGGTCTTCTTGGGATGAAGCTGGATAGTCAATGACTCATGTGGCCTTCTCAAGGGGGCCAACTTGTCCAAAAGTGTGTCCTGTCTTTCTGAATTGCCTGGAACCTGGGAAAAATGAAGTATGTTTGGTGTGTAAAGTAGATTTTGTGAAAGAACAGAAAGAACTTCAGAGCTAGATCAGAAGAAGCATGTGCCAGGAACCAGGGCCACAGAAAAGAGGACAAATTATCATTTAACTGCAAATGGCAATAATGACTAAAAACGAGACAGAGGCTAATCTACACTTCAGGACACTGGAGAGTAAAATTCAGTGTCTCTAACAGTGATCTGCAGAGGCCCAGAATCATAGTCTTGGGACTTGAGATACCTTAAATATCATTGAACTCAACTTCCACCAAATGGGGGCATTCCTTCTATAACTAGGAGAAGGAAATGGCAACCCACTCCAGTACTCTTGCCTGGAAAATCCCATGGATGGAGGAGCCTGGTTGGCTACAGTCCATGGGGTCGCGAAGAGTCGGACACGACTGAGTGACTTCACTTTCACTTTTCACTCTCATGCATTGGAGAAGGAAATGGCAACCCACTCCAGTGTTCTTGCCTGGAGAATCCCAGGGAGAGAGGAGCCTGGTGGGCTGCTGTCTATGGGGTTGCACAGGATCAGACACGACTGAAGCAACTTAGCAGCAGCAGCAGCTTCTATAACTGTGTGGTCCAGGATGATAGCCACTAGTCAAATGTGGTTACTGAGCACCTGAAATATAGCTAATACAAATTGAGATATGTAAAATACATACAAATTTTGAAAACTGAAAAAAAAGAATGTAAAATACCTCATGTTTAATATTGATTGCATGATTACATATTTTTGGTAAATACATTTCACAAATGTGGCTACTAAAAATTTAAATTACATATATGCTCATATTTAATTACCATATATTAAATGTATATTTAATTATAGGTATTAAATGTGAATGGGTCACAGACAGTGCTGTTCTGCAATATCCTTGTTATCTACTTGAACCCCTCCTCGAAGGGGAGTTTTTTATTACAAGGTAGCCTATTTTATGTATGTGTTGTGCTTAGTCGCTCAGTCATGTCCCACTGTTTGCTACCCCGTGGACTGTAGCCCACCAGGCATCTCTGTCCATGGGGATTCTCCAGGCAAGAATACTGGAGTGGGTTGCCATGCCATCCTCCAGAGAATCTTCCCAACTCAGGGACTGAACCCAGGTCTCTCCTGCATTGCAGGCAGATTCTTTACCATCTGAGCCACCAGGGAAGCATTTTGTGTATAGGTAACCATGAATATTAGAAAATTCTTTGTTTTCCTCTGACACCTATTTGCCTTCCTATAGCTTCTCACTGATCCTAGCCTTCCAAACTGACAGAATTGGCCTAGTGTCTCTTTTTACTCAGTCACACTTTAGTTATTTGACACGGGTAGTGCCAGTCCCTAAGCCTTGTTCTTCCCTAGGGTAACATATTAAAATATTTTCAGGTATTCTTGCATATGCCTTTTGCCTCCGCTGGGTGCATATACCCTGAAAACTCACAGGCAAATGATTACCGCCTTCCCACCTGCTTTCGAGGTTCATCAAGCTCTCTCTCCAGATCCTCCAGCACAATCACCGCCTCCTCTCCAGTCTCTGGATGGTGTGCCTGCACCCATGCTTGCAGGTCCCTGGGGAGAATGCTCAGGAATTGTTCAAGCACCAGCAGGTCTAAAATCTGCTCTTTTGTGTGGCATTCTGGCCTCAGCCACTGGCGGCAAAGGTCCCAGAGCTGGGTAAGAGCTTCACGGGGTCCAGGTGCATCCCGATAGCAGAGCTTCCTGAAGTGTTGCCTGAAGAGTTCCCTTCTGTGAGGACTGGACTTTTGTGAGATGGAGTCCTGTCCCCTGTAATGGTCTTCTGCTTTAACTATTAGAAGTCTTTTTTGTTCTTCAAGTTCCAGAAATGTGGTCATTCTGGGCTGTTTTTCAGGAGATTAATCCTCTATCTGGGACTGAGTCAAGGGGAATCTCTCAGAATCTTGTCTCAGAGAAAAACCTATTGCCATAGAGAAATGACAATAACTGCTGTGAACACAAACACTAATAAAAGGAAGCTACCAGAACTGAGTAAACAATCTGTTGCTCAGTCATGTCCGACTCTTTTCAACCCCATGGACTGTAGCCCACCAGGCTCTTCTGTCCATGAGATTCTCCGGGCAAGAATACTGGAGTGGGTTGCCATTCCCTTCTCCAGGGGATCTTCCCTACCAAGGGATTGAACCTGGGTCTCCTGCATTGCAGGCAAATACTTTACCGTCTGAGCCACCAGAGAAGCCCAAACAGTCTGATATGAGGCTGTAAATAAGAACACTGAAGCAGGAGCATGAATTTGAATCTGGGCTGTCGTGTAATTTAAAGCAAGTTACTAGATCCTCATCTGTAAAAATTCTCAGGTTTCTCATAGGGTTGATGTGTAAATAAGTAGGCAAAGCCCTTGGCCTGGCAGCAAGCATTGAGTAAACGCTGAGTATTTGTTAAGAGGCTTTTTCATTCCACAACCTGAGGTGGACCGGTCTGTAGGATTCAGTGGTTGTGGGGGTACATGCTCCAATTTAGGAAGAGGGTTATAAGAGTACCCTCGCAGAGCAGCTCACAATCAGTGTTCCCCTTTAGCTCGGTCCTCCGGGCATGTAAGCCCTAGTCCTCCCTCGTAGCTGTTTGAAGAGGCAGCCTGGAAGGGGGAGGTGTGGGGAGGGGGTTGCTGCCTACAACTGTGCCCTGTCCCCTCCTCAGGAGCCGGGAGAGACTCACCTCACGCTTGGAGAACAGCTAGCGTTCTTTGGGGCGGCACGAACAAGGACTGACTGACCAATCGACGCTCCGCTGCTTTCAGCCAGGCACTTCCGGGCCGCTCTAGGAAGCCTCGCCTCGGTGGAGCTAGTCAGTTCTAGCTCGCGGAGGACCCCACTTGTGAACATTTGATTTATGGGACTTCAGCGCTGGCTGAAGTTTTCTTTGCTTTAAAAAAAAAAAAAAAATTCCCTCTCAAATTTTTTGACTCAATTATTAAACAATATGAATATGTAATGCATTCACAGGGGTCAATATTTATAAAGAATTATGACCTATAGTGGAAACGAATCTGAAAAATAATATGTGTGTGTGTATATATATATATATGTAAATAACTGAATCACTGCTATACACCTAAAATTAATACATTGTAAATTACACACACACACACACACACACACACACACACACGGTAGCAGTTCTGCAACTTTTTTTCCTTCTACTAATTGATTCTGGATTTTGTACATAAAAGACTTCTTTCATTTTGCTCTTTTTTCTTTTAAAGAAAAATAATCACATAGGGTTCAACTATGCCATAATTTATTAATAATGACCCTGTTGGTGGTTATGTAGGTTGTTTTCTTTTTCAATAAATTACTCTGCACATAACTTCTTGTGTATAAGGGTATATCCATAGTATATATTTCTAGAGCTAAGGATTTACTAGAGCACAGAGTTGGAGCATTTGTATTTTTGTTACTGCCAAATTACTAATCTTGGAACCCACTTGTGATGTTAACCTATACTTGTCAACATAATGTTACAAAATATTTTGATCTTTACTAATATGATGGGTAAGAAAGCTTAGGTGTTTTTTTTCCTTCTTCTCTTTCTTTCACAAATATTGCTTATTCACCTACCACACCAGGCAATGTTCTGCAAGCTGGAACTTTAGTTTAAAGCAGAACAATGCCTTTGACTTCATGGAAGTTATAATTGGGGGGGTGGGGGTGGGGCGGCAGAAAGGATGGGGAGTGAGGCAGGCAATAAACAAGAAAAATATATTGTTAGCTGGTAGATGTTAGTACTCAGGAGAAAATAAAGAAAATATGGAGTTTGGGATGAGAATGAAGTAGTAATGCAATTCTAATAGGGTGGTCACCAAGGACCTCACCAGTACACTGACTTCTGAGCAAAGACTCAGGAAGATGAGTAAATGAGCCATCAGAGGCAAAGGTGTTTCTGGGAGAGGGTTAGAAAATGCAAAGGCTGAGAGTGAACTGTGTTTGAAATAATCTAAGAACAGGAAGGAGATTTCTGTGTCTGGAGCTAAAGGAACAAAAGGGTGTTGGGAGTAAAGAGAGAGAAATGTGATTGTCGGTGAGTCTAAGGATATTACTTTGTACTCCAAAAGGAGAAGCCATTCAGAATTTCTGAGCAGAGGAGTAGCATGATCAGACTTAGGCATTAAAAAGATTTCTCTGCCTGCTGTCTTAAAGATGAACTTGTAAGTGTGAAACTACTGCTACCTTGGAGTGGGGAAGTGTGGCATAAAGACCCTAAAGACATAACTGAAAAGTCACGAAGAGAAAGATAAATAGAACTGGTGATGTAAAAATTTAGAATTTTTGAATGGGGGAAAAAAACCCCTAAAATATAAGCTCAGTGTGTGTGTGTGTACACACACACACATATATATATAAATATAATATGCCACACATCTCAAAAGACACAGGGCTGATTTTCCTAATAAGCAAAGATCCCTGAGAAAGAAAAGAAAACAAGCCAATAGAAAAATTGGCAAAGGACATAAGTCAGCATTTTTAGAACAGTTTTTGATCGACAACAATGACTGTTAAAATGTATTCAAAATTGATAAAGAATTTACATTAAAACAATGAGATTTCTAAAATCCTGAAGATTATGAAAGACAAAGATTGATAATATTCAATATTGAGAAGTATGTGGAAATAGAGGCACTGTCAGTTGTATATTTTTGGAAGGCAAGAGCTGTTAAAATTAGTATGTCCATACCTCTTGATCCAGCAACTTAGCTTTGAATTATCCATATAAAATAGTTTTACAAATGTTTGAACATGTACACAAACATTTTTTATATTGGAAAACCCAAACATCTAACATTTGGGAATTTTAATTTCTACATGCTCAATCATTTTTAAAAGTAAAAACTACAAGATGCTAAAGGCATATGAGTAAACAAACAGTATATGATCTGATCATTTTTGTAAAATAATCATCTTAAATGTGTTCTCAATGATTATCACTTGGGATAAACTTACAGAGAACCAGCACTTTTTTTTAATACACTATATTTAATTTTTTTATAAAAGCCTAATACTAGTGTAAACAGAAAAAGATAATTTTTTAAAACCTTATTTTTCACAACTTACAAATAATTTTCCTGTTTGCAGTATCTCTTTTCTCTGAAACTCTTTGTCTGATAAGTTATTCTGTAAAAGAACGTAACTCCTTTAAGATGAAAATCAGATCCAACTTCCCTGTGCTTCTGAAGGGTAAATATAAGTAATCAAGTAAACCTAGGTGGAACATTTAGAAAGGGTGTAAAATGAATTATCAGGTAAGCTTTATAAAATTTAGACAAAGGATAACCCTTGCTCTGCATAATATGTCTCGCATAGCCAATTGAGCAAGTAGAAAACCTAGAAAATGCTTAAGTATTTTTGTTTCCCCTTCAGTGCATGACAGACTATTAGCATGTCTCTCCTTCCTTATTTAATGTTTGTTCTATCAAATTCTTTTACCAGGTTTTCAAACACAAACCTCACCTCAGGCCATGAACTTCCTGAGTAGGTCTGAGTATTCTTCAGATACCCCTGGCTTCAGTCACTCGTCAGCTTCAGAGAATCAACTCACCAGTCCTTTGGAGCACTGGCTGTGGTTGAGTGGTTGAACACCAAAATGAGGCTTCCATCCATTGTCACCGATATCCTGTTAAAATCCTGTCTCTGCTGTTGGCTTAGGTATGTCCTTCCTCTATTGGGATAAAGCCTCTCTGACCTCTTTACCAAGACATAAGCAGACAGTTTGTGTATGACAAGGAGAGCCTTCCCTCTTCCCCCTCTAGTTTATCTCCCAGAAAGACTAACAAACAAAACAAAGCAAAATAAAAACCCAGAGAAAACAATAGTTGACAACTAAAAAAAAATCAGTACTTGGTAGATATATACACTCACTTGCTTTCACTGTTTAAACAGAAACAAAATGAACTAAGAATTCAACTCAAGAAATCAGAAAAAGAATGAGGAAGAAACCCCGAAGGAAAAGGTTAGAGAAGAAATCAAGATAAAAGGAGAAGTAAATGAATTAGAAAATAGAAAAAAGTCATGTTAATAAATAAATCTAAGAATGAAATCATTGTAAACAAGCCCATAAAAACAACAAACCCATGGTAAATCCAACTGAGAGAAAAATTATCAATGTTTCCTCATCAGATAATATCAGTATCTCCTCATCAAATAATAGCAGGTGAGGAAATAAGTATGCTACTGAAATTTTTAAAAATCTTAATGAAAAACCATTAGTTCCAAAATTCATTCAAGAAATTTATAAATACTAAATAACTGAAACAAACAAACAAACACAAACACAAACACAAAACTATTAAAGAATCATCTCCAGGAAGGCTCAGATATTCTGTAGCACTTTAATTTTTTAAAAGTTTACAGGTATAGATGAATTCTAACTTTTCCATTTGGAATATAGAAGAAATAGAAAGAAAAGGAATCTATTTTCATCACCTATATGCAGTTACTGTTGACATTTTGTTGTCATTTACTTCCAATTTTTGCTATTTTAAATGTTTAAAATAGTTGTGTGATCTTATTCTATAAACATTTTAGTAGGCTGCTTAACTGTAATAAAACTTTTCATTTAAAAAATTATATGTAGACATTGTTTGAGATATAATAGTGCTTATAGAAGAGATGGAAAGTTTACATGAGATATATAATAAGGTGCCTGGTACAGTGTCTGGGACACTGGCGTTCAACAAATGGTAGCTACTATCGTTACAGTTTGTGAAGGGCTTTTCCTTTTCCAGATATTATTTAATTCATAATGGGTATTACTCTCAACATGCTTTTTCCTCCTTAATGGAATAGGCAAGCCTGGAGGCAGTAGGAGTGTTAAGTGGCAAGATCCTGGATATTGTCTGAAAATAGAGTCAAGATAATGATTTGTGGTTGGTCAGGTGAGGGAGAGGGGCTCCCCTGGTGGCTCAGAGCTAAAGAATCAGCCTGCCAATGCAGGAGATGCAGGTTTGACCCCTGAACTGGGATGATCCTCTGGAGAAATGGCAATCCACTCCAGAATTACTGCCTGGAAAAACCCCAGAGACGAGAGCAGCCTGGCAGGTTACAGTCCATGGGGTCCCAAAGACTTGGATACGACTTAGTGACTGAACAACAATGCATCCCAGAGAGGCCAAGTATTTATTATTGGTCTTCAAGAGAATCCTTCTGCTTTGTTGGTTTTGCTAAGAAAGTACAGTCCAGGCTGAGCAGAGTTCAACAAGTTGGGGCTTAGAGTGTGGTAAAGAAAAGAGAAGTGTCTCGTGTCTCATATCTCAGAGACCCACACAGGGCCAGGATCCTGAGTGATTCATAAAGACATTAGTGAATACAGGTTCAGTTCTTTCATATGAGGGATTTGGCCTACATGGCATGGAAATAAAGGATTGATTATTACTCTAAAGTCACTGGGAGATCCATGATCAAAGCAAGTACACCAGCCTCTGCAAATCCTCAATCTCCCCTTCATGTTTCTTTACAGATTGCTTTTTCACTTATGTTTTCATTGCTTCCATTTCCTGTTTGAAATTTTTGTAAAGTCTCTGACCTTTCCTCTTTTCCCGTAACTTCTCTTTGCTGCTTTCCTTCTCTCAGTTTATCCCTGTCTTTTCCTTTAACTGCTTTTTCTTTTCACCCCTCCCCACTTGCCCATTCAGACCTTAACCCACTGCTTTCCCACAGCTGCTTCTATTACTGAATGCTTCACATTTCAACAGTTCTCTTCCCCAAATGATCTCTACTTTTGGACCTGCATTTTTTCAGTTTTTCACTTAAATGTCGATTCTCTTCATATGTGTTTTTGTTTTTCATCTCACCTGATTAACTGGTCTCTAAGAATTTGGTTTGTTGTTTTTGTTGTTCAGTCGCTCAGTTGTGCCTGACTCTGCGACCCCATGGGCTGCAGCACACAAGGCCTCTCTGTCTTTTACCATCTCCTGGAGCTTGCTCAAACTCATGTCCATTGAGTCGGTGAAGACATCCAACCATCTCATCCTGTCATCCCCTTCTCCTCCTGCCTTCAATCTTTCCCAGCATCAGGGTCTTTTCTGAGTCAGCTCTTTGCATCAGGTGGCCAAAATAGTGGAGTTTCAGTATCAGTCCTTCCAATGAATATTCAGGGGTGATTTCCTTTAGGATTGACTGGTTTGATCTCCTTGCAGTCCAAGGGACTCTTACAAGAGTCTTCTCCAACACCACAGTTCAAAAGCATCATCAATTCTTCGGCACTCAGCCTTCCTTATGGTCCAACTCTTACATCCATACATGACTACTGGAAAAACCATAGCTTTGACTAGACGGACCTTTGTCAGCAAAGTAATGTCTCTGCTTTTTTATATGCTGTCTAGGTTTGTGATAGCTTTTCTTTAGAAGCTATGATTATTGACTTTCAATAGATTACCTATGCCGCTGCTGCTAAGTTGCTTCAGTTGTGTCCAACTCTGTGCGACTCCATAGACGGCAGCCCACCAGGCCCCGCTGTCCCTGGGATTCTCCAGGCAAGAACGCTGGAGTGGGTTGCCATTTCCTCCTCCAATGCATGAAAGTGAAAAGTGAAAGTGAAGTTGCTCAGTCGTGTTTGACTCTTAGTGACCCCATGGACTGCAGCCTACCAGGCTCCTCCGTCCATGGCAGGAGAAGCATTTTCATTTCCTCTGTCCATTTTCTAGGCAAGAGTACTGGAGTGGGTTGCCATTGCCTTCTCTGAGATTACCTATAAATTCTATCTAAAGAAAAATTTAAAGTGGCTTTCCTCTACCTTCAGGTGCTCAAAAGTTACATTTTAAAATTTATTATTTAATCTAAATCTTCAAACTGTTAGCAGAAAATCTTCAGAGAAATCTTATTTGGGAGGCCAATATATAAAACTAATTAAAGTGAAGCTGTTTTGTTGGTAAGGGACCTAGAGCCCTGAAGCCTCCTTGAGAAACCCTTAAGGCAGTGGTAGGGGTCACACAGGCAAAATGAATGAAGGGAGGTATGTAAGACAGTAGGAAGCTGTGCGGCAGTGGGGACCATGTCTCGCTAGACAATAGTCAGCTTTAGTCAATTGTTCTCACATGGGAATCTGGTGCCTGTGTTGCCACATCATGCATTTTTCTAAGAGAATCTGGAAAGTCAGATTTTATGTAAAATCTCTTTAAGTAGTGGCAATAATTTTATATTACCAAGAGATAATCATACTTTGTGAGAAAAATCCATGCACAGGCTAAATAGAACTCATTGGCTTGTTTGCTCTCTCTGGTTTAAGATGTGAAAGGTCACTGGGAAATTGCAAGATAAATCTTGCTCCACCACCCCTAACCTATCCTACCCATGCAAGTCATAGTTCATTCTAATATCACAAAATGGCTTTTGTAGTACACAATATTTTTAGTGTATATAATTCATAGGCTAATACATTTTATCAAGCTAACCAAAAACTCATTTTTTTTAAAGTGTAGATCAGATATTAATTCTAAATTCATACTTTAGCCAAAAAAAAGGGGAAGAATGGAAAGGGAAGGAGAAAAGAAACAGTAGTAATCTCTAAAATCTCGTTATATGTCTAACAGAACATTTAGATTGCTGGAGCCACTTGCTTCAGAGAAGAAAAGTTTCAGAATAATGAAATGAACCCTTCCAATGTCCTAGTTCATCACATGATGTGCTTAGTGGCAGAACATCAGTGTCTTGTTTGGTAAACCGTCAGGTGCTTGTCTATTGCAGCTTCTATAAGTATTTCCGAGTGACTGCTGAAATTGAATAGTGATCACAGAGTTCCCTACATCTAGCTGTGCTTTTTTGATGTCCCATAGGAATGAGCGTAGATGGAAAATTCTACATAACTCTGGACATTACCAGGGCTTCTCTTCAGTGTGGATTTGCTGATGTACAATGAGGTGTGAGCTCTGCCGGAAAGCTTTTCCACACACATGGCATTCATATGGCTTCTCTCCAGTGTGGATTCTTCGGTGTCCCAGAAGATGCGAGCTATAGCCGAAAGCTTTCCCACACACATCACACTCATAGGGCCTCTCTCCACTGTGCATTCTCTGGTGTCCAACAAGAGCTGAACTATGACTGAAAGCCTTTCCACACTCATCACATTCATATGGTTTCTCCCCACTGTGGCTTCTCTGGTGATGGAAGAGGCCTGAGCTCTGGCTGAAGCTTTTCCCACACTCATTACACTGGTATGGCTTCTCTCCAGTATGAACTCTCTGATGTTGTATCAGATGTGAGCTCAGACAGAAAGCTTTCCCACAGTCGTTGCACTGGTATGGCTTCTCTCCTGTGTGGGTCCTCTGGTGTCGAATAAGGCCCGAGTTGTAATGAAAAGCTTTCCCACAGTCATTACACTGGTATGGTTTCTCTTCTGTGTGGGTCCTCTGGTGTCGAATAAGGCCTGCGCTGTAATGAAAAGCTTTCCCACACTCATTACATTGGAAAGGTTTTTCTCCAGAGTGGATCCTTTGATGCTGAACAAGATGTGCCCTGTAATAAAAGCCTTTCTCACACTCATTACACTGATGTGGTTTTAACTGGCTATGTATTCTCTGATGGTCAGTAAGCTGTGAGCTCTGAATGAAAGTTTTGCCACATACATTACACGAATAGGATCTCTCTCCAGGGTGGATTCTTTTATGTCTAATGAGGCTTGACTTTAGAGTGAATCTTTTCCCACATTCATCACACTTGTATTTCCTCTCATTTGAAGTGTTTCTCTGATATCTTTCCATCCATCCTTTATGTTCTTGGGTTTCTCCACATTCAAAAGCCTCTCCATTGATTTGGTCTGATAACTTTTCTTGGGATTCCGTATCTACAGTAAGTTCCTGCTTTATATCCAGTTCTTCTTTCTTTATTCTTATCATATCACCTGAAGTAAAAAACACGGTATTCAAATGTCACTGAAATATATAGGAAATAAAATGAAACATTTATTAGACATACACAGCTTCAATATACTAACAAAATGATTTCACAACATTTGAAGAGGAAATTGGGAGATGGCAAAGGAAGATTAGCAGCCACTGGATGGGGAGGGAGTGATTCAAGAAAAGAGTGGAGAAAAATCAGGGAGGATGAAGAAGGATCCAATGAATAATCACTGTAAACAGTAGAAGAAGATCTCAGATAAGAGTGGGTTCATCAGGGAGGCCACAAGTTGGGTAGAGAGGGATGAAAGAGCAGAAACTGTGGCAGTAACAAAACAAGACAGGAAGCCAGCAGTGGCAGGTATCAAGATGAAACCATGAAACAACTTTGTGCAGAGCGTGCTGAGGAATAATGGGAAGACCTTTAGGAATATTAAAACACGAGAGATCAGCCAAAGAGAAGTATCACACATCCAAACATGCAGAACAAGGAGATTAGACTTTAGACACACAGGGTAAAAGAGACAGAAATTGCTTTAGCTCCCAGAGACATTATTACTCTTCTTACAAAGAACACTGGAATCTGTCAAACCTGAAACTACACTCTATGGGTTATTTGAGACTGAGATTCTCAAGAAAACAGCACTAACACAGAGAAGGTTCTTTAGCAGACCCTAGCCTCCCATCTGACCTTATCTAAGGAAAGCATGATCCCATAATTCCTTTGCCTGTCTTTACTACAGAAGTTCCTCTGAGTAGAGTCCCAACAACCCCTACTCTTTCAGGGTGAGAGATGTGGCCACTTCCTCAATGATCAATAGTTTCTGAAAAATAGGTGAGAGATTATCCCATTCAAGCCATGTTCTCCCTGCAGTAATCACATTTTTAGGGCCCAGAGTAAAGGGCAGAATTTATAACCATGTAGAAATGATGCAGGGAAAAGTGGTTTGCTTTGTGTGACAAAGGTGCTAAATGGAGGAAAGGACAGCTTGGAGACAGTCACACTGGCCATCTTTCAAACCCACCAATTTCCTTCCCACTTGATTTTGCACATGCTCTTCTGGCCTATAATGCTTTCTACCTCTACTATTCACTTGGTTGATTCCTATTCCACTTTTAGGATTAGTTACTGTGTTATTTTCTTAAAGAGACCTCTGACTTCTCTCCCCATATACAATCTATCACAGCATAGTTATTTGTGTGGTTATTTGTTTAATGCCTCTGTCATCAGATTGTTGTAAGCTCCACGAAAACAGATCATGTCCACTTTGTTTATTACACCCAGTGCTTTGTACAGTGCCTGGAATATAACAGGTACTTAATATACATCTGCTGAATAATGAACAATTCTATGGTCTTCAGGGGAGCTATATGACCTACGTGTCAACACTAACCACAATCCTGTTGGTGTTGAGGGTCCTGAAGCTGGATTTCCATGGTGTGAGGCTGGAGATATGCTGCTTTCTTAGCTGGATCCAGAGGTACCGATGTCTCAGAAAGCACTTCCTGTGTCCAGGCGTGGGTTGAAACCTGAGGATAAGCAAGCTCATTTAGGCAACTGAAGGGCCCAAAGAGTAAATGATCCCCAGAGATCCCAAAAGGGACCAGCCTGGATGCCCACTTCCCAACTCTGTCCCCACTGAGCACAGGGCCCTTTCCTATCTGCTGGCCTGATTAATCTAACTTCCTCTCCAGATTTTCCAGCATAGCAACTGTCTCCTCCCCACTCTCTGGACTTCTGTATCCAGTCCTGCAGTTCCTCAGGCAGTATGGTTGAGCTGTGCCAGCACCACCAAGTCCAACGTCTGCTCCTTGGTGGGTATCTCAGGCCTTAACCACTCATAGCAGAATACCCAGAGCTGGCACAAGACCGCAAAGGGCCAAGGAGTCTCTTGGTAGCAGAACTATGGGAAGCGGTGGTGGAATAACTCCTGGTTGTTTTGGCTGCTCTCTTTTGGGCCAGATCTCTTATTCCCAGCATGCCCTTTTTTATTAGTTACTTCAAAGAGCCCTTACTGACTCTTCAGGAACCTCTAGAAGGAAAACAGTGGCCATTCTTGCTCCAATGGGCCAAGAGGAGGATTGTTGCTACAAGTGTTATCCTTTAGGGCACACTCCTGGGGTTACAGAAACCACAATTAAAAAGATAGGAAGGCTGATTCAACATTTGAGCTCACACACTAAGTTTAATCTTTCTGTTCTAGAAGAAAAAGGAAGCTCAACCCCAAATTAAAGAGAATTCAATAAAGAAAATGTAAAAAATAAAAGTTTAAGGCAATTCATACCTTTTTCTAAATAGGAGAAGGAATGTTTGTCAAGAGACAGCATTTTTGACAATACTGGGAATATTGTTGGATGCCTTATATCCTCCAAATAACAGCAAAACAATTAGTTGATATGACCAAGCTAAGTTTATTCTTATGAGAGATGGAGAGCACTTTGATAGTCTTGCTAGTACCTCCTAGGGGAGAAGGCAATGCAGAATATTTATGAGGTTTGGGGGGCTTACAGCAGATCTTTCAAGGCAGGATAAGGATTGGGCAAGGATAGTAATAAAGTAGTATAGGTGAAGATTTTCAGTTGAAGGTTTTGAAAAGTCTAAATCCTATATATTGAAAGTTGAAGTGTTTGATGTTCACATAAATGGACTGAGGGGCAAGTTGTTAAAACACATAATTATCAGCAACTCTTTTCGGGCAAGTAAAGTTATGTTGATAAAGAAACAGAATAGTGAAGTCACACTTAGGGAAGACAGTTGAATACTAAAATTATGTTAGTGTAGGTAGCAGGCTGTGTGGGTGTAGACGCTTTCAGTTTTTCATGTAATAGACTTAAGCAGGGCCTATGGGTTTAGGGAAATGTGGACTAACACTTGATTAGCATGGTGGGCAGTGATTAAGAGCATAGGCTGTGGATTCCAAAAGACCTCGGCTTGAATCCTGTCATGTTTTCTAATATGTGGTAGCTTAACATCTCCAAATTTTTCCCTTCTGTAAAAATACCTTAGAAGCTTTTAAACAATGTTTTATTTTGAAATGTTAAACTTAACTAAAAATTTTTCAAAAAAGGTACACAACGGTCCCTATAACCCTCATTCAGCTTCCCCTACCTAATATTAACATCTTATATAACCACAGCACAATTCCAAAACCAGAAAAATGTTACAATGCGATTAACTAAACAGCAGACCTTATTATATAGCGTCTTTTTGAGAATAAATTAAATTCAGTGCCTGGCACTTGGTAAGACCTCAGTTTAGAGTGCTGGAGTTACCACTGTGACTTGGTCACCCAGCCGCTGGCTCCAGGCATGACGCCTCGAGCTGAGGTACACTTCTAGGGTTCAGGACACATAACAGAGGACCACGCAAGGAGGCCCTCTAGTGCCTTCTCTGCACCTAGCATCTTTTACTCACTGGGCAGCTTTGGTAAACACCTCCACTTTCCCAGCCATAGGAGAAAGACTGTTTCAGGAATAACTCAAGATAAAGGATATGGAGCCCGCTTACAAGTGTTGTCTTCTACTAGTTTAAATCTTCGAGCGAATAAGACAATATAGTAAGTTAACCAGCCAGACTACAAACCCCTTTCCAGTTTACCGCACCGGCACATCACGGTGGCCCAGCCTCGGAAAGTGTTGACTGTCTGTGTATCCTTTAAGCCACAAGGACCTGGCTGATCATAAAAGGCTTCCGGGAGTAGGCGGCCGAGTTGGACAAACGGATGGCCCCCATAGAACTCGTGTTAACATCAGTGAGCCAGAAGTCCGAGTCTTACAAACTTTCTGGAGCGCCGGCCGGCAGCGGGGCGGGCTCCTGTGGAGTCTCCGCCGGCACTTCCAGCGTCGGCAGAGCAAAGCAGTGACTCCCCCGACCCGCGCCCGACCGACCTGGGGGTCCCGCCGCGACGTCCGGCTGTCTTCCCGCCAGTCTTATCCCGGCCCAAGGGAGGCGGCCGCACTTACCGATCCTGCACCTCGGAGCCTCAGACCTGCCGCCAGCGGAAGTGCGTCCGCGAACCCTGCCCGGCCGTGCGCCCCCGCTTCCGGCGGCTTCGGAGGAAAGGTCCGAGCCGTTTAGTGTGGCCGAGACCCGCGCGAGTCTGCACATGGGGACACCCATGTCTGTGGCGTTTTGATTCATAACTCTCCTCCTCTTAAAAAGAGGATCTTAACGCCAGCTCCGCGGCTTTGAGTTCCTAGGCCCTGTCCTGTTCGGGGCGGCGGGCGGGGACATTCCCAGGCGTGCTTCCCCTCCGACCACCACTTCTCGGTTCCTATTCACTGACCCGAGTACTCGCGTCCTCCCTGCCAGCCTACCTCTCTCGACAGCATCCGCCACTCCGTCCCGACCTCCATCAACTTGAATATATTTACCAGGCAGACACAAAGCTCAACCAGAATGTGTCCGCAGCATTGCCATCAGCACAATCGCTCAGTCTTGACCCGCAAGGAGAGGAAAGGAAAGAAGGATTAAGGCTGATTGATGAATACAGTGTTGTTCGTTCAATTTACAACCCGGAAACAAGCAAAGAACAAAGTGATCTGCTCAAGTTTGCACAGCCAGGGACAGGATGCGCACCACGCATGCGTGACCCAGACCTGTCTTGGGATCCCTACAACGTGGCCACAGTGAAGGCTGCAAAGCCAGAGACCACTGCTGCTCAAATTAAAATGACAGTTTTCAGGCTTAATGTGTGACATTTAAAAATGAAGCTGTTACAGGGCTCTTTCAGCTGTATGCAATGTAATGTTGCTTAGGAGCTGTTCAGTACTATAATAGGCACCAGGAGTACAGCGAAAGTATATGAAGGAGATGGTTCTTGGCCTAAGAAGCTTACAGTCCAACTGGGGACACGGACTAGCTAGTGCTTAGAAACCTCTGATATGGAGTTGGGCAAGTTGTATTGGAATCCTATGTTCTCCGGATTATTAGCTGAACTTTAATAAACCCATTTCTTCTCAAATTAGAGATACTAGTAATTCGCAGGAGTACTGTTGTCAGGTTGGTTTCTTTCTCTGGACGGACTAAAGAGTTCAAAGCAACAGGCAAGTTACAGCTCAGTTCAGCTCAAGCAGATAGATGTTTTATTAGACACAAACTCTCAAAACACAGGAGCAGGTCGCCTCCACATACTCCTTATGTATTAGCTGTTCAGTCATGTCTGACTCTTTGCAACCCCATGGACTGTACCTGCCAGGCTCCTCTGTCTATGGAATTCTCCAGGCAAGAATAATGGAGTGAGTTGCCACTCCCTTCTCCAGGAGATCTCCCAGACCCAAGGATCTAACTCAGGAATCTGCACGGCAGGTAGATTCTCTACCATCTGTGCCATTAGGGAAGTGCATATTCCTTGGCTTCCCCTCTTTTGTATTTCCTGTCTCTTCTTTTGGTTATGCCCTGTGCAAAATAGGACTTGTACCTGCCACCAATCAATGAAAAGGAATGCAAATAGGCATATGCTCAAGGTCAATTGACATTTGCAAGTTATATAACAGTACATCTGTTTTATCTGTCTTCTCATAATTCAGTCTGTTATAATCAGATGTATATATGTGCAGAATATTTATGAACCCTTAATGGGCTGTATATTGTCACCCTCCTTATTTAACTTATATGCAGAGTACATCATGAGAAATGCTGGGCTGGAAGAAGCACAAGCTGGAATCAAGATTGCTGGGAGAAATATCAATAACCTCAGATATGCAGATGACACCACCCTTATGGCAGAAAGTGAAGAGGAACTCAAAAGCCTCTTGATGAAAGTGAAAGTGGAGAGTGAAAAAAATGGCTTAAAGCTCAACATTCAGAAAATGAAGATCATGGCATCTGGTCCCATCACTTCATGGCAAATCGATGGGGAAACAGTGGAAACAGTGTCAGACTTTATTTTTCTGGACTCCAAAACCACTGCAGATGGTGACTGCAGCCATGAAATTAAAAGATGCTTACTCGTTGGAAGGAAAGTTATGACCAATCTAGACGGCATATTAAAAAGCAGAGACATTACTTTGCCAACAAAAGTCCGTCTAGTCAAGGCTATGGTTTTCCCAGTCGTGATGTATGGATGTGAGAGTTGGACTGTGAAGAAAGCTGAGCGCTGAAGAATTGATGCTTTTGAACTGTGGTGTTGGAGAAGACTCTTGAGAGTCCCTTGTACTGCAAGGAGATCCAACCAGTCCATCCTAAAGATCATTCCTGGGTGTTCATTGGAAGAACTGATGTTGAAGCTGAAACTCCAGTACTTTGGCTACCTCAGGCAAAGAGTTGACTCATTGGAAAAGACCCTGATGCTGGAAAGGAATGAGGGCGGGAGGAGAAGGGGATGACAGAAGATGAGATGGCTGGATGGCATCACCAACTCGATGGGCATGAGTTTTGGTGAACTCCCGGAGTTGGTGATGGACAGGGAGCCCTGGCGTGCTGCGATTCATGGGGCCCCAAAGAGTCGGACAGGACTGAGCCACTGAACTGAACTGAACTGAATGGGCCCCTAACTGCATAAAGTTTCTCAAGGAAGTCTTTATGGTTAGTTTGTATCCACTGTATACCTAGGGCACTGTGCAGGAATTGGAAAAATCTCTGTGGTTATTTTGTAGCATATCTGGAGCTCTCCTGGGTGTGTCTGGGAAGGGGTTTAGAGGTCTCTACAGGATACTTAACTGAACTGAACAGGATACTAGTTTGTATCCTTTTCAGCAAGGGCAACCCTCCTGTCACGAATTAGGAAATATTACACTGCAATGTTACAATGCAACATGTAGTAACATGCTGTTTTCATAAGAATTACAATAAAAACCATTTAGTAATTTGATTTCTTACCTTTAGGCAAGAATCCTTATTATTTTATTCTAGGCAGTGAGTGAGTGAACTCCTTGAAACTACCGGAAAAAAGTCAGACTCTTCATTTTTGTTATTCCTGCACCCTTGTCTTAAACAGAGTGGCAATTCATTTGTTGCACAATAAAGTTTAATTGTTGTGAGTGGCACAGAGAATGAGTGCTTCAAAACTTCTTTGGTAGACAACACAAAAGGTTTCTTTAAGAAAATTAGGACCCCAGGGAGAGAACAGAATCTTCTGGAAAAATCCAACAGCTGATGGGCTGTAACTTGTACAGAATGCTTCCACTCTGCAGGCTTTTTCAGTTGGTAAATGGAGTAGGAAATAAGTGTTGAGGGGAAATTTTTTCTTTCTACATTTCTAAGTTCTTTGGTTGGTCTTATACTTGACATAAAACATTCTCAGGAGAAAAATCAAATTTTGTATGTATAGGAGCCCTGAAAATAAGAGGGGTTTATATGCCATCCTGACTTAATGAATGGAAAGGGGTCTGGGCTTCAAAGGGCAGGAGGGTAATTTACAGGATAAGAAAAGCAGATGTTTGGTAACTCGGTGTTTGCTGTGCCATATATATATAGGTCTTTCAGATTTAAAAACTCATCTCTGGTAATAACTCTTTTTTTTTTTTTTTTTTTAGCATAAGCTCCCTATCTAAATTCTTCCAAGTAGTTAAGGGAGAGGTAAAAGTATTTCCTGAGTCTTCCAGGTTGATAGATTTCAACTCAAAATAATTCACATTCCAAAGTGGCACAGGAGAAGGCAATGGCAACCCACTCCAGTACTCTTGCCTAGAGAATCCCATGGACAGAGGAGCCTGGTAGGCTACAGTCCATGGGGTCACTAAGAGTCGGACATGACTGAGCGACTTCACTTTCACTTTTCACTTTCATGTATTGGAGAAGGAAATGGAAACCCACTCCAGTGTTCTTGCCTGGAGAATCCCAGGTACAGGGGAGCCTGGTGGGCTGCCGTCTATGGGGTCGCACAGTGTCGGACATGACTGAAGCGACTTAGCAGCAGCAGCAAAGTGGCACATTTCAGAGTAGTCTTGTTCTCTCGTTCATACTCACTTTGAGTCTTGCTGAATTCCCACAAATTATGGGTCCACTGGAATTCTGTGCTCATGGGGGATTACAAATGCTACATGTGAATGGGGGCAAATCCTCTGCTCAGGCACATGCTCTGTTGTCCTACAAGTTAAAAGATAAAGTTAAGAATTTCAAGACTGTGACAACAGGGCATTAAACCAAGCTCATGACTTTCTGAAAGCAGGATATTTCTGAGCTCTAAGGCACTGTGTGACTGCATAAGTCAGCTTTGAAGCTAGTACCACACATCTAGCAGACACAGTGGGGAACCTTACAAGGGAGAAAATTGTGGAGCAGGCTTCAAAGAGATGGGTGACAAATGTGGGAAAAATTTCACCTGGAATTCACAGGTTCTGGTTACAGCCTGGAAACAAGATATGGTAGGATTGTGATAGACTTAATGAATGAACTAGAGTTAATACCGTTGAAAGACATCTTAGAGAACAATTCCCAGGGCACAGAATAGAGAAAGAGTGAACACAGTCTTATTCCATCCTCAAGAGGAAGTAAAAACACAGTGACTATCATATCCAGTCAGGGTGAGTAGAGACTTGCATTCTGCAACCTGCTTCCATGGTAGTATGGATGCTTCTCTCTCTGGCTAGGACTTTCATTCCCTCATGTTCCCCTATTTAATCACACTTGCGGTCCTGTTTCATCAAGTTCTTTCTTTAAATCCTCCAATATGATCACTGGCTCCTTGTCATCCTTTGGCTGATGTTCTGACATCCAGGCCTGGTGCTCCTGGGGCAGGCTGATTAGGAACTGCTCCAGCAGTAGCAGCTCCAGGATCTGTTCCCTGGTGTGGCATCATTCATTGATGGCAAAGTTTCCAGAGTTGGTTCAGAGCCTCACAGTGTTAAGGTGCCTCCAGGTAACAGAAATGCCTAAAGTTCTGACTAGCAGCTACCTCCTGGTTGTTACATTTCCTCCCATGTTGCCTATATTCATGGCCCCGAGTGTTGCCCTCTTCTTTCACTGTTGGAGACTTTTCTGTTCCCTTTGATATTTAATAGAGAAGACTGCAGCCAATGCAGCTTCTCTTATTGCACAGGCTCTAGGGCATATAGGCCTCAGTAGCTGTAGCATGTAGGATTGGTAGTTGTGGGGCACAGGCTTAGTTGTTCCGTGGCATGTGGGACCTTCCCAGACCAGGGATTGAACTGGTGTCTCTTGCATTGCAAGGTGGATTCTTAACCACAGGACCATCAGGGAAGCCCTGGTGCCATTTCTAAGGTGAAATACATCATTATTAATTTAGAGAAATGCCTACTGAAATCTTTAGCTGAGGTGAAAGACTAGTCATCTTGAAAACTACCGAATGAACCACTAAAATGTTAATTCAGTGAACCATTAAAATGTAAATTCAAAAGGAAAACTGACAATTCTGGTGAACTGTCACATGTGACAGAAAGCATAAACTAGGTAAGACAGACACTACAACTTGTAATATGGAAACAATGTGAAGCTTGGCCACAAGTGATGAGATTAAAAATACCAAATCAAGCATGTTGATGTTCTCCACTACAAATAAATCTACAGATAAGATTTCTGATCATGATCAGTAAGTGATCAAATTATGTCCAGATGTTTGCTAGCAACATAAACAGGTCTGCATGCTTGTGTGTGAATACACACTCCCCACTGACAAGGTGCCTCTGCCAACATCACTGGAAGACAGAACTTCCTATAGCCGTTGCTGGAGGGAGAGGAGGACAGAAGCAAAGGAGGAGGGTCTTCTTTCCTTCCTCTCCCAGGAGCCTCTGCACGTGTGCATGTGTGTATGTGTGTGTGTGTGTGTGTGCGTGTGTGTGTATGTGTGTGTGATTTGGGGTGGTGGGTGGGAAAGCGGCTGTGTATTCAAAGTTTCGGCCCCTACCTACAGCTGCTGGCCTCATCTCAAAGCATCTTATAGCAGCCCTGAGGGAAGTTAAACCTTGGGAAACAGGCTCTTACCCCTTTCCAGGCCTGGGCCTGGCAAGCCCGCCAGAAGCCTGCTAACCCTGGGCACAGTGGCTACTGCCTGGCCTCTGTAGGAAGAAGCTCTTGGTGGTTGTTTCCTGGGGCCTCCAGGGCAAAGTCAGCCCAGGCTACCAGGTCCCCACTGCCACCATGATTTTGAAATGTATCACCAATTAGTCTTCTAAAAGGATGATATAGAAACCCCTTCCCCCCAGCTTTGAAGTTGTGTTGCTATGCGGCAAGACTTGTGGGATCATAGTTCCCTGACCAGTGACTGAATGAGGCTGCCCCAAGTGACAGCACCCAGCCCTAACCACTGGACAGCCAGGTAATCCCCCAGTACTGTATTTTCTGATTTTATATCCATAGTCATATTGTCATTGACATAGTCAAGGTTAAGAACTAGGGCTCTGGAATAATATATATGTTTATATCCTGCTTCCACTGTTTACTATGTATTCCTGTGTCTGCTACTTTACAGCTCAGTTTTCTCAACTATAAAATGGGAAATAAAATAGAAAATATAACCACATGTACAGTCATGTGATAGGATGCATCAGCATAGTGCCTGTAAAAAGAAATTATGAGTTCAACATTACCTTAAAACAAAATACTGGGTTATCTAGATCCTATAGTTCAAGGTCATTGAAACACAATTGCTATTCTTATAAAGCCTCTTTATGGAAAATTTTGTTCTTTAGATTATCATATTTCTAACGTAAAGGTTCTGTTTCTAGTTAGTTTTCATATAAAAACATGAAATTTAATATTTAGACCTCAAATGTTTTTATTTCTCACATTAGTGAAAAGGTACCTCATCAAACAGGTAAAATAAGTAAAGCAGGATTCACCTTTATATCCTGAAATCATTGATAGAGCTCCAACTTGTTGCAGATTCCTCTCCACTCTTTTCTCAGATACCAACCCTTTCTATACTCTCCTCCCGGGCTTTTCTGGAGAGAGCAGCTAGCTGCAATGAAATAGTTTCAGGACTTAGTTTTGTAGTACTAACTTCCTCAGCCCTCTTCCACAGTTGTTAGTAGCCAGAAAACCCTATTTCTGCCAAGAGAGCTCCCCAGAACTACACTATCCTCCCACTCCAGGAAGGTGCCCCAAACCTCCACAGCATGGCAGTAAAGTCCTGGTTATGCTACTGTGTATGTCCTCCAAATTAGAAGGTTTAGTTCAATTTGAGCACCTTTCCTTACCTCTAACCCCAGCTCTTGCCTAATTTGTTTCTACTCCCTCCCTGTCTTCCTTCAATCTCAGGATTATGGCCTCTGTCCTCCAAATTCGAAGGTTTAGTTCAATTTGAGCACCTTTCCTTACCTCTAACCCCAGCTCTTGCCTAATTTGTTTCTACTTCCTCCCTGTCTTCCTTCAATCTCAGGATTATGGCCTCTTGCTTTAAGTGCTCTTCTGGTTGTGTGCTTCCTGGCATGACCGCTGGACATAGAGTCTGGCTTACATATTGGAATGCCACCATTGCATACCTCCTCGTTTTTGACATGACTAATTTAGTTTTGTTGTATCTTCATTTTTTAAAGGAATACTTTAAAAGCACTGTTCTGCAGTACCTTGCTCAAACTATTCCACTTTGAGGCTTGGCCTACCTCTTCTCATGGAGAATCATTAACTAGAGTTAATAATAATGATCAGGCTCTCTTTACCTGAATCTTCTTTCCCCCACACTGTAATTCTGGTTATTTCCCAAGAGTCCTCTTTTTCTATTTTCATTGCCATAGACAAACTAATTTATTTGTTATTGTTTTGTCTCTAAGTTGTATTTGACCCTTTTGCGACCCCATGTACACTAGCCCACCACACTCCGCTATCCATGGGATTTCCCAGGTAAGAATACTGGAATGGGTTGCCATTTCCTTCTCCAGGGGATCTTCCTGACCCAGAGATTGAACCTGTGTCTCCTGCACTGGCAGAAAGGTTCTTTATTACTGAGCCACCAGGGAAGCCTGACTTATTTATTAGCCTCCCCCAAATTTTGCTCTTCTGGTTTGACTTTAGCAAGCAGACACATGGCAGTAAAGATTATATGCAGAACAGCAAGCTGAAAATGAGAGAGAAAATAAAGTGATACTGGTCTTTCAGTCATTCATCTCAACTGATATTTATTATTTACTCAATATTTTTCCTGTTCTATTTCCTTATGAATTTAAGTTCTTTACATGAATAGGTTTTCCCTCTTGTGAATTCTCTGATGTTGACTAAGGTGTGAGCTCTGACTGAAGGCTCTTCCACACTCACTGCATTCATAGGGTTTCTCTCCAGTGTGGGTTCTCAAGTGTCGAATAAGGTGTGAGCTCACTCTGAAGGTTTTCCCACATTCACTACATTCATAGGGTTTCTCCCTGGTATGAATTCTCTGATGCAGGATAAGATGTGAGTTCAGGCTGAATGCTCTCCCACATTCTTTGCATTCAAAGGGTCTCTCCCCAGTGTGAATCCTCTGGTGTCTAATAAGATCTGAGCTCCCCCCAAAGCCTTTTCCACACTCATTACATTCATAGGGTCTCTCTCCAGTGTGGATTCTCTGATGCCTAATGAGCTTTGAGCTGTGTCTGAAAGCTTTTCCACACTCATTACACTGATGGGTCTTCTCGCCAGTGAAAACTGCTGCATGTTTAATAAGGTTTGGGTTCTTGAGAGACTTCCCATATGGGTGAATTTTTTCTCCAGCATAAATTCTCTGATGCTTAATAAAATCTGAATTCCATTTGAAACTTTGGTCACAGGTACTGTGTTTACAAGATTTTTGGTGTGTAAATTCATTTGAGTTCAGATTTAAGTTTCTCTCACAGCCATCATGGCTTATTATTTCGCCTCTAAGTGTATTTTTGTGGGTGAGGATTTTACTGAAAGCAGCATCCTGAGCAGATGATGATTTCTGAGACTCCCCTGAGTCTTTTTCCTGCTGCCTCTTTATCTTGCCTGCAGACTTACAGATGTCTTGAGGCTCAGCAGATCCTTCTGACACAAATTCTGAAATTCTTCCTGATACAATTTTCTGCGATTCCATTTTCTCATAAATGTCCAGCTTTGGCATGGATTCACTGTTTTCACTCTTGTTATCTAAAAAAATGATGAAAAAATAAAGAGGAAAATACCTGTTTGCTGAACTAAAAGAAGGTAAAACTTTGAGATACACCCAAGATAGTGACAATAATCATAGGAGCCAAATAATCATAGTTACATAGTAGCCATTATTTGGCTACTCTAAAAACGTGACCTTTCAAATGAGAGGAGTGATGGATGAGGATAGAAGAGAAAGAATAATTGGTAAAAGCATATATATGCAGTAGTTGGCAGAGAGAGGAAACAGACATGTGAGATGAGCAGACAACAGTAGAGAAGACCAGGAAGAGGATCATCACCAGCAAGAATGGAGGTGGGGGGAACAAAGTAAGGAGAACTATGAAATGTGACTGAGAAGGATCTTGGGGAAGTTTAGGTCTATATTTCTACTGTTAGAGGGTGAAAGGGAGGCACCATATTAAAGAAGGTATATGAAGACATAGATGCATAGAGAAAAATAAAATTATAAAGACTCTGAGGTATGCATATGTGGTGGGGAAAACCTCCATCCATCTATTATCCAATCCATCTTTCCATTTCTTCTTCATCTTTCATGGATAGTCAAATTCTTTCATTTCTGCTAAATGTCCCCTATATACCTCCCTTTCTTTACATTTCTGTTACTCCAGAACCTCACCACTTCCGATTCAGATAACTGTAACAGCCTCCTTTTGTTTCACTCAGAGCTATTCTTCCTCGTTTATTGCTAAGTTGCTTCAGTCATGTCCAACTCTGTACGACCCCATAGATGGCAGCCCACCAGGCTCCCCCGTCCCTGGGATTCTCCAGGCAAGAACACTGGAGTGGGTTGCCATTTCCTTCTCCAATGCAGGAAAGTGAAAAGTGAAAGTGAAGTTGCTCAGTCGTGTCTGACTCTAGCGACCCCATGGACTGCAGCCTACCAGGCTCCTCCGTCCATGGGATTTTCCAGGCAAAAGTACTGGAGTGGGGTGCCATTGCCTTCTCCGGCTATTCTTCCTAGTCATCCTAAATACCCTCACCAGACTAATCGTCACTAAACCTTGTCATTCTTACACCCTACTTAGAAATCCTAATCTCCTCTACAACACATCTGAGCTCTTCAGACTCATTTATGATCTAGTTCTCACAAATCCTACCTTCTAGCTCATCAATCTATACTGTACTCATGACTCTATATTAAACCATATTAAACTGGAATTAAAGCTGCCCCTCTTTTTATAGGGTTTCCTTTGTCTAGAATAAGCTAGGATAGGAGAAGGGGTTAGGCAGTACTGGTCTTAGGATGGGAAAATTTACAGTTTTAGATGAGATGGATGGAAATGTTTCCAGAACAAACTCGAAAGCAGAAATTGGGTAATCTTAAAAATTACTGTAATTTATTCTTAGGTTTATTTTTGGGACCATATGCACCTAAAGTGATACTGAGTCCTTGAACCTTTTAAACAATGAGTTTTAGAACAGCAAAGAGGAGTCTATGGAGGTAGTCAGCTCAAGTATGGCCAACTTTCTATAAAAGCATGAGGGCTTCATGAAACCAAAAGTAAAATAAAAAGGCAATAATATGGATCTTGTTTTATGTATCTGTGAATTATATTCTATTTATGAGTGTATCATCACATATTTGTCTTTTTTCCTATCATTATATCTCTTTCCTATTAACATGTTTATTTCTATGCATGTGTTTCTTTCACTTTTGCTTCTTTTTTCATTCCCTGACATTTTCTCAACCCATTCATTTTCTTTCCGTTAATTAGCTCATAACATGAAAACATCTCATGTTTTAGAAATATTCTAAAAGAACAAATGAAAAAGGAGACATTCTGGATAAAAAACAAAGTTCTCTCTCTCTTATTTTGGATGGCCAATGACACAAAAGGAAAAGAGTTCTCTATTTCTTATTAAGTAATAAAGGAAAGGACCATCTACAGTTACTAAAAATAGTCTGAGAAGGGAGGTTTACTGTCCTAGCACTTCAGGGACATGCATCACATAGAGTATTGCTCCTTACCACAGTCCAGTAGGAGCTGGGGTTCTGAAGAACCATGAAGGGCCGTGGTGTCCACTGGCTGGAACGGGACACTAAGTGCTGGCCCAGGAGATGCCACTTTTCTCCTGAATGGTTCTTGTCCATGTCCACAGACTGGAATCTGAGAAAAACAAAGTACATTTGGGCTTATGAGAGAATCCCAGTTGGAATTAAACATCTTCCCAAACCAAAGAGAATCTTGCAGAGTTATACAAAACTGGGGAAGGAAGAATTAAGTCTGCCTCAATTGTAAAAGGTAGCATAGTACCTAGCAGAGAGGGAAGGAGCCATAAATAAACACTAAACTAAATAAGAGTTCCTACAAAGCTCACTTTGGGAGCCTGGTGCCTCAGATGGTAAAGGGTCTGCCTGTAATGCAGGAGACCCGGGTTCAATCTCTGGGTTGGAAGATCCCCTGGAGAAGGAAATGGCAACCTACTCCAGTACCCTTGCCTGGAAAACCCCATGGACAGAAGAGCCTGATAGGCTACAGTTCATGGGGTCGCAAAGAGTCGGACACAACTGAGGGACTTCACTTTCACTTCTTTTTCATAAAGCTCACTAGATATTCAGTCTCAGGTCCTTTTCTCCCTATGTGGGACTCCATCCATCCTGGAGGTCTTAGATCCCCCAACCCCTTTGTACCTGGAGTACAGCTTCATCAGTGCCTCTCTCTAAATCTTCCAGTAGGGTCACTGCTTCCTCTCCACTCTCTGGATAACGTTCACGCACCCAAGCCTGCAGATCCCCTGGCAGGATAGCCAGGAACTGTTCCAGAATTAGCAGCTCCAGGATCTGCTCCTTGGTCTGGGTTTCTGGCTTCAGCCACTGACAGCAGAGCTGCCGGAGCTGGCTCAGTGCGTCTCGGGGCCCGGGAGAATCCTGGTAGCAGAACTGCCGGAACAGCCGCCGGCAGAGCTCCTGCCTGAGGGGATCATTCCTCTGTAAGCAAGCACCCTGCCTCCAGACAAAATCTTCCTCTTCCATCTTCACTATCAGAAGTCCTTCATCCTCCTGAAGGTTCTGAGCTGTAGCTTTCTTTGATTCAGTTGCCATCTTGAAATAAACTGTATTATCAGAATCCCGCTTCTGCTCTGTGAAGAGCCTTTTTTAGTTTTAAGAACTCTCCTGAGGGATTAAAAAGATTACTATTACTGTTCAGGAAGACAAAAGATCACATCACAGAAACAGTCATTCTCCATTATACAAAAATTGGCTGGGCATTTAAAAGCACTGAAATACCTGTTTTGTGGACTTACAACTGTTACATAATTTCCACCTAAAACCAGCTTAAAATTTAATTTTAAAAATAAGATAATTTAAATTACAGACATTAAATATAAGACAGTATAAATATAAGGCAACTTTGTCACATGCAACTAAATTATATATTACTCATAAAGAAAATAACCATCAAAAAAGAGAAAAATGACAGAAGTGCTCAGTAAGTTGGGGATGGAAAACAGCACAGTAGGTTTCAATGGTCAGCAAAAGCTTAATTAAAAAACTAACTTCTGATGAATGGATAGAATTTGACTAGGATGTTGGGAGAGAGAAACAGGAAATTACAAGCAAGGAACACCTTGAACAACTGGTTAATGGTAGGAACACAAGTGGGAAGGCAAAATGTCAGTAGGTTTGCATAAATAAATTATAGAGACAAAGGTTCTGTTGAAGGAAGCTTCAAATGTCAAGCTCATGAATTCAGTTTATCTTTTACGCACTGGGGAGCCAGTGAAAGCTTCTGAGCAGAATGGCCTGATAAATGCTGTTTGTGGAGATAAATATATTGTTCATCTTTAGGATGGACCATAATAGGACAGAAATATAAAGAGGCAACTGCCCTCAAAGTGTGGGGAAAACACAGGCTTAGAATGTTATAATTATTCAGAACACTGAACTAGGATTACTAAGACATTTCTTAAATAATAAAAATCAGGCAACTTTCCTTAAAGGCCGAGGTTAACAATTTCAGTGTAATGAGCTTCTTCTCTCAAGTTCTTAGATAAATCTGTTTCCTTTTGTCTCAACAATTCTCTCTGCCTTCTGAGTTTAATGGCTCAGTCCGTGTCCTAGATATTGAGGCCTATTAGATTACCAATAAAGCATAATAAACTGCACCAAGACCTGCTTATCAATCTTTTGTGAATCTTATCGTTAGATATCAGTTCCTCAAGTCCTAGCAGCACTTGGGAATGGTCTGTTTTGCATCTGAACTGAAAAACTGAATAAAGTAATTCAGAAGTGAAGCCCTAGTGAAAGGCAAATATCCATCTTTCAGGTCCTTCTACTAAACATTTCACCAAGCTGACTACTGATTGTTGCACAAACATATACTTTATTAAGACCTTATAACGGCAAAGCATTGGGCTAGAAGTTATATGGCAGTGATTTCTAAGAAAGTCTGAATTCAAACTGGGCTCACTGCCTGTCATGTGAGAACTTTGTTAGAAACAGATTCCTTGGCCTTCTGCCTATGGTGATGCTGATCTGGTTAATACGGGATATGCCAGGATTTTCTGTATTCTGATGTACAGATATAAGGAATTTTAAAAATAGTGTTTGAGTTTCCAAGGAGTTTGCAAAAGAGTTGGAAAGAAATGACACAAAACACATATGGATATGCAACATTTAAATAACAAAACCTGCTTCACATGACACACACTGAAAATGTTTGATAAATGTTGAAAGCTGATGTACTGAACAGATTGTATGGTAGAGACACTGAATAGCTTAATAGTTCCGAGGTAGAGGGAGAATGTGTGTGTATGTGTGCAAATATTTCCTACAGGTAGTGGGGCTTAACCCGTAACAATAAAGGATAAGAAAAATCCAGAAAGGCAAAAAGGAAGGGAGAGTAAAGAGCTGAGAAAGTGTGAATGAACAGCAGATTGATAGTGAGACCAGCTTACAGGGTGTAACTGGAGTGACTAAGAATTCTAAAACCTCTGAGAAAGAATTCACTAACTTGACTTTGAGTTCTAGGTTCCTAACACATAACATCTGTGGATAAAACACATATCATCTTGTATTATTTTCAATGTTTTTTTATGGATTGGAGCCCCATGAAGTGAAGGACCATGCATTATTAATATTTATTCTTAAGTTCTCACTTTTGTTGATTTATTGGATAAAAGGGGAAATTAAGAAGTTTGAGTTTCCTATTGCTTTGTATATTGCATATTTTAGATGCTAATGAGACGTCCACTTAGAAAAACATTTCCAAAAGATATTAAGAGATTTAATGGAAAGAAGTTAGGAATGGAAATACAAGTTTAGATAAGATCCATGGAAAGGGAAGTTAAACATAAAAATTGAGGATAATTCTCCGAGAGTATGAAATGAAGCTCACAGGCTCAGACTGAATCTTGGAAAACAAGAGTCTGAGTGGGTGTAAACGAGGTAAAAATTTAGCAATGACAGAGGAGGAAAGTGGGAGGGGGGTTTGGAGCTATGATGTATGTTTCAATTCTTACTAATTTATTGGGACATTCTTTTGATATAGAGAGCTAATTTAACTTCTTGTTATGTTTTCTAGACGTGTTAACTGTTTACCAGCTAGTGCTGGATCATCAAAAAAGGAAAAGAGTTCCAGAAAAACATCTATTTCTGCTTTACTGACTATGCCAAAGCCTTTAACTGTGTGGATCACAATAAACTGTGGAAAATTCTGAAAGAGATGGGAATACCAGACCACCTGACCTGCCTCTTGAGAAACTTATATGCAGGTAGGGAAGCAACAGTTAGAACTGGACATGGAACAACAGACTGGTTCCAAATAGGAAAACAAGTACGTCAAGGCTGTATATGGTCACCCTGCTTATTTAACTTCTATGCAGAGTACATCATGAGAAATGCTCAGCTGGAAGAAGTACAAGCTGGTATCAAGATTGCCGGGTATCAATAACCTCAGATATGCAGATGACACCACCCTTATGGCAGAAAGTGAAGAAGAACTAAAAAGCCTCTTGATGAAAGTGAAAGAGGAGAGTGAAAAAGTTGGCTTAAAGCTCAACATTCAGAAAATGAAGATCATGGCATCTGGTCCCATCACTTCATGGCAAATTGATGGGGAAACAGTGGAAACAGTGTCAGACTTTATTTTTTTGGGCTCCAAAATCACTGCAGATGATGACTGCAGCCATGAAATTAAAAGACGCTTATTCCTTGGAAGGAAAGTTATGACCAACCTAGATAGCATATTCAAAAGCGGAGATATTACTTTGCCAATAATGGTCTGTCTAGTCAAGGCTATGGTTTTTCCAGTGGTCATGTATGGATGTGAGAGTTGGACTGTGAAGAAAGCTGAGGGCCGAAGAATTGATGCTTTTGAACTGTGGTGTTGGAGAAGACTCTTGAGAGTCCCTTGGACTGCAAGGAGGTCCAACCAGTCCATCCTAAAGGAGATCAGTCCTGGGTGTTCACTGGAAGGACTGATGCTAAAGCTGAAACTCCAATACTTTGGCCACCTCATGCGAAAAGTTGACTCATTGGAAAAGACCCTGATGCTGGGAGGGATTAGGGGCAGGAGGAGAAGGGGATGACAGAAGATGAGATGGCTGGCTGGCATCACCGACTCGATGGACACGAGTTTGAGTGAACTCTGGGAGTTGGTGATGGACAGGGAGGCCTGGCGTGCTGTGATTCATGGGGTCGCAAAGAGTCGGACACGACGGAGCAACTGAACTGAACTGGCCTAATACTTTATGGGCATTATCTCATTCTACAACATATGTTACCCCTTCAGATAGCTGAAAGTTTTGTCTTCAGATGTTTAATCACTTCTTATCCACTTAAAACAGCCCACAACTCTAGATAAAAATAATCTAATTTGCAAGGATTTTATATATTCTCCCTAAAGCTGGGTTTCAAATGTCTTAATAACCTCAAACTAGTAAACATTTTTTGAGCATCTAGTGCTTTACAATCACTGTGTAGGAGGAGCGTTACAAAGACTAGCTAAGCAAGTTCAGTTCAGTTCAGTTGCTCAGTCGTGTCCGACTCTTTGCGACCCCATGAATCACAGCACGCCAGGCCTCCCTATCCATCACCAACTCCCGGAGTTCACCAAAACTCATGTCCACCGAGTCGGTGATGCCAGCCAGCTATCTCATCCTCTGTCATCCCCTTTTCCTCATGCCCCCAATCCCTCCCAGCATCAGTCTTTTCCAATGAGTCAACTCTTCACATGAGGTGGCCAAAGTATTGGAGTTTCAGCCTTAGCATCAGTCCTTCCAAAGAACACTCAGGACTGATTTCCTTTAGAATGGACTGGGTAAATCTCCTTGCAGTCCAAAGGACTCTCAAGAGTCTTCTCCAATACCACAGTTCAAAAGCATCAATTCTTAGGTGCTCAGCTTTCTTCACAGTCCAACTCTAACATCCATACATGACTACTGGAAAAACCATAGCCTTGACTAGATGGACTATGTATGTTATATGTTGTATGTATGTTTGTATTTGGCAAAGTAATCTGCTTTTGAATATGCTATCTAGGTTGGTCATAACTTTCCTTCCAAGGAGTAAGCGTCTTTTAATTTCATGGCTGCAATCACCATCTGCAGTGATTTTGGAGCCCCCCAAAATAAAGTCTGATACTGTTTCCACTGTTTCCCCATCTATTTCCCATGAAGTGATGGGACCAGATGCCATGATCTTTGTTTTCTGAATGTTGAGCTTTAAGCCAACTTTTTCACTCTCCTCTTTCACTTTTTTTTTTTTCCCCCTCTTTCACTTTCATCAAGAGGCTTTTTAATTTTTCTTCACTTTCTGCCATAAGGGTGGTGTCATCTGCATATCTGAGGTTATTGGTATTTCTCCCGGCAATCTGGATGCCAGCTTGTACTTCTTCCAGTCCAGCGTTTCTCATGATGTACTCTGCATAGAAGTTAAATAAGCAGGGTGACCACATATAGCCTTAACGTACTCCTTTTCCTATTTGGAACCAGTCTGTTGTTCCATGTCCAGTTCTAACTGTTGCTTCCTGACCTGCATATAGGTTTCTCAAGAGGCAGGTCAGGTGGTCTGGTATTCCCATCTCTTTCAGAATTTTCCACAGTTTATTGTGATCCATACAGTTAAAGGCTTTGGCATAGTCAATAAAGCAGAAATAGATGGGAACTACCCCACGCCCGAGGTCAGGGGCGGCAGCCTAGAGGAGCTAAGTAAATATATAAACAAATATTACAACAGAGTAAGGAGTAATTTAGGCTTCCCTGGTGGCTCAGACGGTAAAGTGTCTGCCTGCCCTGCCGGAGACCCGGGTTCGTTCTGGGTTGGGAAGATCCCCTGGAGAAGGAAATGGCAACCCACTTCAGTACTCTTGCCTGGAAAATTCCGTGAACTGAGGAGCCTGGTACGCTACAGTCCATGGGGTCGCTAAGAGTCGGACACGACTGACTGACTTCACTTCAAGGAGTAATTAGTTACATTGGAGGTTTGGTAAAGAGAGTAAGGAGTAATTAGTTACGTTGGAGAACTGGTAAAGTGCTGGATGAATAGTAGGTTCTTGTTGGATGGGTAGCTTCCGGGTGTGTACGATGAGTTATAAGTATAAGGTGTGGGGGGCTATACCTCCAGTAGAGGTCACAGAGTGGAACAGGGGATTCACAGTGCGTAATGACGAAGGCTCTCACAGCCCCTTATGTTTCTCACACTGAGGCACTTTCCGGTCTTCCAACTAACTTTCCTGTTTTGCTGTCTGGTCTCTCATTCGAAAACGCGATACTCGTTTCAATATTAGTTTCTAGGCATCCCCAGCACACAGGAAATGCACAGGAAATACTAAATATTTACTGTGTGAATAAATTTCTTGAGGATGCCGGAGCTGTCCCACTTTTCGTACAAAAAGGCGGGTTACTTCTCCCAGAAGGAGAGCAGGAGTCTGGGGCGGACCCTGGGACAGTTTCTTCTGGCAGAACGCAGTCGACCCGAGACAGATGCCACCCTTCCCCGCCTCGCCCAACTGGGTCAGGCCACTTCTTTTCCCAGTGACCCCAAAATCTCAGCCAGCCGGAAGGCCCGCAGTCCCCCAGACCACGCCTTCGCAGCGCTCAACGATGACGTCACGCGCGGCGGGGTAACTATGGAAACCCCTATCCATTCCAGATATAGGCCGGCGCAAACGCTTTCCCAACGCCAAACCTAGTTCCACATTTCCTCGGGATTCCTCTAAGGTCCCAGGCCCAGAGTGTCACAGGGCTGTTGCAATCCCGAAGGGAACATGATAGGGACTGGGTGTTTAAAGGAGACAAAGGACCGGACACCTGGGTCCCCAGACCCGGACTCACCTCTTCCACAGGGCTGGTTCCGATCGGACACTTCCGGTGGAAGGACGGCGCTGCACGACTTTTCAAGGCTTCCTTTCACAGAGACTTTTGAGGCTGCGCAGAAGGAGACGGGCTGACTTTGGACTGCACTTCCCAGAAGCCTTCGGGTATCCTCAGGGTCTGGGACTCCATTTCCCAGGCGTCTTCGCCAGTCTTGGAGCTCTCGGAGCTTGGAGGGGATGTTTTTTCTCCTTTTTGTAGCAGTAAGCTTGCCTTTACATCTCATGTGAGCCTCATCCTTAACTTTTTAATGGGCCCATTTCAGTCTCAGTTCAGTTCAGTCGCTCAGTCGTGTCCGACTCTTTGCGACCCCATGAACCGCAGCACGCCAGGCCTCCCTGTCCATAACTAAGGAGTCTACCCAAACCCATGTCCATTGAGTCTGTGATGCCCCATCCAACCATCTCATCCTCTGTCGTCCCCTTCTCCTCCTGCCCTCAATCTTTCCCAGCATCAGGGTCTTTTCATATGAGTCAGCTCTTCGCATTAGGTGGCCAAAGTATTGGAGTTTCAGCTTTAGCATCAGTCCTTCCAATGAATACCCAGGACTGATCTCCTTTAGGACATTTCAGTCTAGACCCCGAAATGAAAGCTCACGCAGCAGGGAAACGGTTCAAACGGTTCAAACTTTGGATTTACAGGAAACCTTTTTTCCGAATCCTTGTTTTATCCCCCCGGCTGCAACGCAGATACATCAAGTCTATAAGAACTAGAATATGACAGTAACTTAACTTTTACAACAACTCTTTCTCTTGTTTCCTTCTGTATCTCCTGTAATCTGAGTTAATCACTATTACAAATTTTGTGTCTAGTCTCAGTGAACTCTGGGAGTTGGTGATGGACAGGGAGGCCTGGCGTGCTGCGATTCATGGGGTCGCAGAGAGTCGGACACGACTGAGCGGCTGATCTGATCTGATTTATTGAAAAGATAGTTCTGTTTGGTGCATACTCATGAACGAAAAGTATATGCTTTTAATTTTAGTTGGTTTTGATCTAAAAGGCATTGTCTCAAAGATACTCTGATATTTGTTTCTTTTCATTCAATATGTTATTAAGATATAACCATATTGTTGAGTTAAAGTCATATTCATTACTATATAATATTCCAGTTGTGAGGATGGCACTGTGTATATATATATATATATATATATATATATTTAAATCAGAATATGGCTATGACAATAGTAACAAGTTTGTTTTATTTTTTAGATTTTACATGTGTGATATATACAGATGTATATTTTGCATACATATTATATATTATCTTTCTCTGATAAAAGATATATATTATCTTTCTCTGTCTGACTTATTTTGCTAGCATAGTTCTCTCCAAGTCTATCTACCTTACTGCAAATGATAAAAAAATTTCATTCTTTTCTATGGTTGAGTAGTATTCCATTGTATTTGTATAGTCTTTATATATTTATCTATTGATGTGCACTTAGAAAGCATCACTACAAACAAAGCTAGTGGAGGTGATGGAATTCCAGTTGAACTATTCCACATCCTGAAAGATGATGCTGTGAAAGTGCTGCACTCAATATGCCAGCACATTTGGAAAACTCAGCAGTGGCCACAGGACTGGAAAAGGTCAGTTTTCATTCCCATCCCAAAGAAAGGCAATGCCAAAGAATGCTCAAACTACTGCACAATTGCACTCATCTCACATGCTAGTAAAGTAATGCTCAAAATTCTCCAAGTCAGGCTTCAGCAATACGTGAACCGTGAATTTCCTGACGTTCAAGCTGGTTTTAGAAAAGGCAGAGGAACCAGAGATCGAATTGCCAACATCCGCTGGATCATTGAAAAAGCAAGAGAGTTCCAGAAAAACATCTACTTCTGCTTTATTGACTATGCCAAAGCCTTTGACTGTGTGGATCACAATAAACTGTGGAAAATTCTGAAAGAGATGGGAATACCAGACCACCTGATCGGCCTCTTGAGAAACCTATATGCAGGTCAGGAAGCAACAGTTAGACCTGGACATGGAACAACAGACTGGTTCCAAATAGGAAAAGGAGTACATCAAGGCTGTATAATGTCACCCTGTTTATTTAACTTCTATGCAGAGTACATCATGAGAAACGCTGGACTGGAAGAAACACAAGCTGGAATCAAGATTACCGGGAGAAATATCAACAACCTCAGATATGCAGATGACACCACCCTTATGGCAGAAAGTGAAGAGGAACTCAAAAGCCTCTTGATGAAAGTGAAAGTGGAGAGTGAAAAAGTTGGCTTAAAGCTCAACATTCAGAAAAGGAATATCATGGCATCCGGTCCCATCACTTCATGGGAAATAGATGGGCAAACAGTGGAAACAGTGTCAGACTTAATTTTTCTGGGCTCCAAAATCACTACAGATGGTGACTGCAGCCATGAAATTAAAAGACGCTTATTCCTTGGAAGGAAATTTATGACCAACCTAGATAGCATATTCAAAAGCAGAGACATTACTTTTCCAGCAAAGGTTCGTCTAGTCAAGGCTAGGGTTTTTCCTGTGGTCATGTATGGATGTGAGAGTTGGACTGTGAAGAAGGCTGAGTGCCGAAGAATTGATGCTTTTGAAGTGTGGTGTTGGAGAAGACTCTTGAGAGTCCCTTGGACTGCAAGGAGATCCAGCCAGTCCATTCTGAAGGAGATCAGCCCTGGGATTTCTTTAGAAGAAATGATGCTAAAGCTGAAACTCCAGCACTTTGGCCACCTCATGCGAAGAGTTGACTGATTGGAAAAGACTCTGATGCTGGGAGGGATTGGGGGCAGGAGGAGAAGGGGACGACAGAGGATGAGATGGCTGGATGGCATTACTGACTCGATGGACGTGAGTCTGAGTGAACTCCGGGAGTTGGTGATGGACAGGGAGGCCTGGCGTGCTGCGATTCATGGGGTCGCAAAGAGTCGGACACGACTGAGCGACTGATCTGATCTGATTGATGTGCACTTAGGTTGATTCCACATCTTGGCAATTATAAATAATGCTGCTATGAATATTGAGGTGCATGTATCTTTTCTAATTAGTGGTTTGTTTTTTTTTTTTGATTTGTTTGTATATAAATCCAGAAGTGGAATTACTGGGTCATATGGCAATTTTTAGATTTTTGAGACGCCTCCATACTCTTTCCCACAGTGCCTGCACCAGTTTACATTTACACCACCAACAGTGTACAAGGGTTTTGTTTTCTCCACATCCTCATGGTTTTTGTGCAATACCACATTCTTTTGATTTCTGCAGCTTTGTAGTTTTTTCTGAAGTCTGAGAGGGTTATGCCTCCAGCTTTGTTCTTTTTCTCAGCATTGCTTTGGCACTTCCGGGTCTTTTATGGCTCCATATACATTTTAGGATTATTTGTTCTATTTATATGAAAAATTTCATGGGTAATTTGATAGGGATCACATTAAATCTGTAGATTGCTTTGGGTAGTGTGACCATTTTAATAATATTAATTCTTCCAATCCAAGAGCATATGTTTCCATTTCTTTCAGTTTCCTATATTGATAGTCTGCTTCTCCAACCCTTCCAGCAATTTTATGAATTCCTGATGAGTTCATAATGAACAGTACTTCTTCATTAAGCTTTCTATTTAATTAAGAATAATTGATTTCTTATTTGCAACCAGTATATCTGGTACCCACAAAGATCTCTCAAGAGACAGGGAATTGTAAACTGGTTGATTTTTGCTGTTGCTTCTGTCTTTGCATGAGTGCTATTTGCATTGATCTTTACATGCTCCAACAAATTTTTCTGATCTATCTCTCATCATAAAGGAGTAAAAATGACAAAGGTAATTTATAGAAGGTCTTCTTATCATAAGTAAATACATGTTTATAGCAGGATGTCTTTTAAGAAAAAAACCTGTATCTTTAGCTCATCTTTATCTTTTTATCTTTATTTCTGTCTCTCAGTGATCACATCATAAAAATGATTGAACATTTTTAAAAACCAGCTTTGAGGAAATATTTTGGATGGTATGACTTAAAATATGGGACTTATGGCCTATGGAACAATGCTCTTTGCAGGGCTTTGGGGAACATTATGTACACAGAAAATGTTAAATCAGATATGATTTTTAAATAAAAATTCACAAGGGCATATGCTTTCTATTACTGGCAGGGTCTACTCATATAGGCAACTCTATGCATATCTCAGAGTTAATAACCACACAAAGTTTTAAAATTTAAATTGATAATTAATAGCCACCCAGGTAATTTTTTGTAGAGCATCATGAAGATATATAGGTATACACGTAGACAACAGATATAAATCTTACTTTTAACACAAAGGAATAAAGACTGATTATAGGAAATGCATGCAATATAGCTGTAAAACATGAATAAAACATTGGGATGAGAAATAATCCATCCCCCATTCTCACCAATCCCAATATGGACCCTACACTGCATTAAGGTTAATTTATTCAATACATTTGCTCATACACACCGTGGTCCTCCTTACCTAAAGTTCTTCCTCATATATTTTGAATATTTTCATTATTCCTTTGTAAAACTCATCTGTGGTTAAGACCCAGATTAAAGTACTGTCTTTTCACTGAAGCCTTACTTGACCTCTTTATTAATATCTTTGTTTTTCTTACCTCAACTTGTAGTCATGGTTTGAAACTTTCATTACATAGCCCATTTATTCTCTACTGTTTTTCATGAATGACAATGTAATTACCTATTCCTGTCTACTCTAGGGCAGTCCTAGGGAAATTTTATGTTTTCCCCATGGTATATTCCTGCATTAATCCTAGACATATGGGATGTCTTAATGATTCATTTTAATGCTGATTGCATATTTGTATTGTGATTTTCAGAGACTTAAATATTTGCCCACATTATTAATATCTTAGGGAACTCAAGTGGATAAGTCCTATGATCATGTCATTCCTAGAGTTTGTAGCAAAGTGAGGTAGGTGTCAAGTTTAATTAGGTATTCTGTAGTTCAGTTCAGTTCAGTTGCTCAGTTGTGTCTGACTCTCTGCAATCCCATGGACTTCAGCGCACCAGGCTTCCCTGTCCATCAGCAACTCCCGGATCCTCCTCAAACTCTTGTCCATTGCATCGGTGATGCCATCCAAACATCAAATCCTCTGTCGACCCCTTCTCCTCCTGCCATCAATTTTTCCCAGCATCAGGGCCTTCTTAAATGAGTCAGTTCTTTGCATCAGGTGGCCAAAGTATTGAGAGTTTCAGCTTCAGCATCAGTCCTTCCAATGAATATTCAGGACTGATTTCCTCTAGGATTTACAGGTTGGATCTCCTTGCAGTCCAAGGGACCCTCAAGAGTCTTCTCCAACACCACAGTTTAAAAGCATCTGTTCTTCAGTGCTCAGCTTTTTTTATAGTCCAACTCTCACATCCATACATGACTACTGGAAAAGCTATAGCTTTGACTAGATGGACCTTTGTTGGTAAAGAAATGTCTCTGCTTTTTAATATGCCATCTAGGTTGGTCATAACTTTTCTTCCAAGGAGCAAGCATCTTTTAACTTCATGGATGCAGTCACCATCTGCAGTGATTTTGGAGCCCCCCAAAATAGTCTGTCACTGTTTCCACTCTTTCCCCATCTATTTGCCATGAAGTGATGGGACCAGATACCATGATCTTAGTTTTCTAAATGTTGGGTTTTAAGCCAACTTTTTCACTCTTCTCTTTCACTTTCATCAAGAGGCTCTTTAGTTCTTCTTCGCTTTCTGCCATAAGGGTGGTGTCAACTACATATCTGAGGTTATTGATATTTCTCCTGGCAATCTTGATGCCAGCTTGTGCTTCATCCAGTCCAGCATTTTGCATGATATACTCTTCATATAAGTTAAATAAGCAGGGTGACAATATACAGCCTTGACATACTCCTTTCCTGATTTGAAACCAGTCTATTGTTCCATGTTCAGTTCTAACTGTTGCTTCTTGACCTGCACACAGATTTCTCAGGATGCAGGTCAGGTGGTCTGGTATTCTCATCTCTTGAAGAATTTCCCAGTTTGTTGTGATCCACACAGTCAAAGGCTTTGGTGTAGTCAATAAAACAAAAGTAGGTATTTTGTAACAGCTTTTCAATTATGATGAGAATGAAAATAATGATCTCATTAGGATTTACCACCTGTTGAACTCAGCCAGAATGAATCACTGGGAGAAGATTTTGCTCTGGCCTAAAATCTTCTTTAAAGCCCCCTTTAGCTCATTGTTCCTTAGACTGTAAATGAAGGGATTGACCACAGGGACTATGACCATGAAGATTATTGATGCTGCTGTGTCTTTTTCAGTTGAACTGTTAGATGAGGAACTCATATAGACCCCTGTGATTGCTCCATAGAAAAGAATGACCAAGGCAAGGTGAGATCCACAGGTGGAGAACACCTTGAATTTTCCTTTGACAGAAGGAATTTTCATCACAGCAGAGATAATGAGGCTGTAGGATGCCAGGATACACACTGAGGGTACCACAAAGATTAGCCCCACCACAGCAAGAACCAAGAACTGATTAAGACTGGTGTCAGAACAGGATAGAGGGAGGAGAGCATTGATATCACAGAAGAAATGGTGGATGACATTGTTAGAGCAGAAATGCAGACGGGTCATCATAAGGGTATGCAAGAGGGGGTTCAAAAAGGCAATCACCCAAGGTCCACCCACGAGGGAGATGCAGAGGTGCTGGGTCATAATGGTGGAGTAATGCAAAGGGTGACAGATGGCCACATAACGGTCATAGGCCATCACCGTGAGAAGGAAATTGTCCATGTTGGCAAACATCATACAGAAATACATCTGAACCAGGCAGCCAGGATAGGAGATGGACTGAGTCTGTGTTTGGATGTCCAGGAGCATCTTGGGTACTGTAGATGAAGGAAGGCAGAGGTCCACCACAGACAAAGTGGCGAGGAAGAAATACATGGGAGTGTGGAGGCGATGGTCTGAGGAAATGGCCAGCAAGATGAATATGTTTCCAAACAGCCCTGCTAAGTAGAGACACAGGAAAAGTGCAAAAAGCAGCTCTTGTTGCTCTGGCCAACTTGAGAAACCCAGGAGGAGAAATTCAGAGATGCTAGTTTGGTTTTCCCTTTCCATTACTTGAATGTATCTGCATGAAGACCAGAGGATGACTTTTTTGGGGGCTGCAACTTGCGGCATGTGGACTTCCCCGACAGAGATCAAACCCGTGCCCCCTGCAACTGGACCACCAGGGGAGTCCGAGAGGATGAAATATTTCTGACAGAAAAAAAAAGTTCCCTTCTCATTTTTTACATACTCACCTAGTCTTGTCTCATTTACTAAATATTTTCTCTTTAGGCCATCCTATTTCCTCTCTGATGCTCTCTACCAAGCCTCAGTGGACTTTGTGTGTTACTCACAGTCATGTCCGACTCTTTGTGACCTCATGGACTGTGGCCTGCCAGGCTTCTTTGTCCATGAATTTCTACAGGCAAGAATACTGGAGTGGGTTGCCATTCCATTCTCCAGGGGATCTTCCCAACCCAGGGATTGAACCCGTGTCTCTTGAATTGCAGGCAGATTCTTTACCATCTGAGCCACGAGGGAAGCCCGAGGTCAGTGGACCTTAGGCATGACCATCCATTTCTTCAGTTGATTTACTTACTGGAACGTTTCCTCCTCTGAGGTTTCTGAGGATCTCTGTATATCCCCCCACCGTAGGCAAAGGCTCTCTTCCTACTTTCCATGTTGATAGCAACTGTTGCACATTCTCCATTTTGTGTGGCTACCTGTCAGCTGTGTGTTAGAACATATCTGTGAGTCTGACACACTAAAGGACTCCATGCCAAACATGGAGATATAAATGATGAATGTTTTACAGTTTTTTGTCCAATCCCATATGAACCATTGTTCTTGGAAATAAGTCAGACATCTACCATTTAGGATTCATAAGATGTAAACAAACTATTTTATCTTTTTAAGATAAAAAGAAAAAATATAGTAATGTGCTTGACAAGTGTAAAAAGTTAAACCTCAAAAAATGAGTTTACCTGAACACTGTGAGAAACATAGGAAAATATTTATAAATAATTTTAAAAGTTATATAACACATGTAGTTATAGAATACACTGTTCTTCTTTAGTAGATAAGGCTAAAGAGGAGCACATAGAAAAAGTTATGCCCAAATGTGGCTGATTTAAAAGATTCCCTTTTAACAGTTTTGTAATATTTTTACTATAACTACAAAAAAAAAAGGCTTCATGTTTATAAAGTGTTGTTAATATTTGTGCTCCTGCATTTCTTGGAGTTGTAGAAAACACGAAATAATAGAAGACAAAGCTCCTAACCCAAGAAACTTGAAATCAGTTTGTGGATGGAAAATACTGTCATTAAATAATTAATAAAATTAAATAATTGTCATATAAAATACTTCAGAGGACAAATGTTCACATATACATGTGAATAATTTCAGAAGAATGGAGTACTCTCCAAGAGACAGAAAAAATCCTGGAGAGTGTGGGCTCTGAGGTTGGCCACGGTGAAACGAGACCCCAGGTCACGTAACCTCTCTAAATCTTAATTTTCTTATATATAATAATGGCACCTACCTTAAAGGTTGTTGTGAAAATGAAATTAGTTGGTGTATGCAAAGGTTTTAGCAAATAGTGATTACTCAATAAATGCGAACTATGGTTGACAGCCAAACTAGGGGTAAAGCAGGTTTCTTTCTTGTCTTCACAATGGCGATTTTAAATCTTTCTTCTCAAACTTTTTACTCCAGCACGTCCCTTCACATCAATTACTTCACTTACTGTCATTTCACAGAAAATAGAAGCCACTGCTAGATGGATGTGCCTGACTTCTTGACACGATGCAGAAAACTTGTCTGCATCTCCGTTTATCCTTCCTTTCCCCCTTCCCTCCTTTTACAAAAAAGCGTTATCTTTCTTTCCTGAAAAGATTGATACCTCCACATATGTACCCCGCCTTTCCCACTTCTCTTAAAACTCCCTTCTCTTTTCTATAACTTCAGTGTTCTCCTGCTCTGTTGGACTCATACTTTCAGCTTCAGTTTCTTCCATCTTCTACATCCCTTTCCAGATCCATGACTACTTCTGGCTTCTTCCTGACTCTCTCTTCCCTGACTCAACCCCTCACATAACTGACTTCCTCACATCCTACTTATTTCACATCTCATGTCATTCTGTCTACTGCCCCAGGAATTCCAATGAATTGCTCTGCCAAGTCTTGAAAGAATTCAGTGGACACTTCTCAGTCCATGTGTTTTTAGACTTCTTAGAATTCTCTCCTAGAGAAATTCTATTCCTCTTTGAATTAATTTTCAGATTTCCTCTAATCTTTCTGGCTATTTCTTTCCAGTCGTTTTGCAGAATTTACTTCTTTTGACAATCCCTGAAATATTGGCATGTCTTTGGTTTTCATCTTACGCCTTGTTTTCTTTTCATCCTACAGATATTTGTGGATGAGTCTATTCACTCCCATGGGTTTCATACTATCTGTATGCCAATCTCTCCCAAATTTGTTTCTCTAGTGCACCTCTCATATTCAGGCTCATATTCCCAGTGCTCTTTGAATGTCAACTTGGATATCATAGACACTTGTATCTAAGATTTCCCAAACTGAATCCATCAAATTCTCCTCCCTGCTTGAAGACTGTTCCTCTCTTCATGTACCTTTTATCAATAAATAGTACCACAGTGTATCCAGTTATTCAAGAAAAGAAAACTTGGCAGTCATCCCAGGACTTCTACCTTTCGTTAACCTGTGCATCTAATCAATTCTTAAGTCTTGTTGTTATTGCTTTTGGGGAAGAAGAACCTTATTATTAAATAAATATATTTTTACATCTACCACAAATTAACACACTGTTTTAGGCATTGAAAAACAGTGGTGACAAGAAAGGCATGGTCTCTACCCTTAAGGAGCTTTCAATAAAAGCCAGAAAATTTAGAATTATCCTTGAGTCACCCAGCGCATGACCAAGCTCCATTGATTCTCACTTTTCGCACACTCATACTCCTTTTCTTCATTCCTAATTATACTGCCGATGTCAGACTTTCATCATCTCTCATCTGAATACACTTGTAATAAACTTAAAATTCATTTTACTTCCTGTAGTCTTCCTCCTTTCAAGTTTTCTTTCATATTTCCTAATGAATACCACTCTAATGGCAGAAAGTGAAGAGGAACTAAAGAGCCCCTTGATCAAGGTAAAAGAGGAGAGTGAAAAAATTAAGATCATGGCATCCAGTCTCATCACTTCTTGGCAAACAGGAGGGGAAAAGTTGAAATAGTGACAGATTTTCTTTTCTTGGGCCCCAAAATCACTGTGGATGGTGACTGCAGCCATGAAATTAAAAGATGGTTGCTCCTTTGAAGGAAAGCTATGACAAACCTAGATGGCAGATTAAAAAGCAGAGACCTCACTTTGCTGACAAAGGCCAAATAGTCAAAGCTATGGTTTTTCCAGTAGTCGTGTACAGATGTGAGAGATGGATCATAAAGAAGGCTGAGAACCAAAGAATTGATGCTTTTGAATTGTGGTGCTGGGGAATATTCTTGAGAGTCCCTTGGACTGCAAGGAGATCAACCAGTCAATCCTAAGGGAAATTAACTCTCAATATTCATTGGAAAGAGTGGTGCTGAAGCTGAAGCTCCAACCTTTTGGCCACTGGATTTGAAGAGCCGACTCACTGGAAAAGACCCTGATTTTGGAAAAGATTGAGGACAGGAGGAGAAGGGATTGACAGAGGATGTGATGGTTGGATGGCATCACTGACTCAATGGACATGAGTTTGAGCAAACTCCAGAGATAGCAGAGGACAGAGGAGTTCATGTGGTCACAAAGAGCTGGAAACAACTTACTGAGTGAACAACAACAAAAGAATTATCTTTCTAAAACAAAAATTTCCTCACTTTCCCTTCTTAAGAACTTCTAGTTGTTTTCCATGGCCTTCAGCTCCAATTCCAAATTCCTCATTATGGCATAAAAGATTCTTCATAATCCTTTTCTTACCTCTCTAGCACTCTCTCTTGCCATGCTCAATTTCTCGTCCTTAGAATTTCCTAACATACAGTGAAAGTTTATGTCTATCTGGCTTTTCTTGTCTTGAAATTCTCTGACTGCCCCAACTGAAATTTTCCTCAAGATATTCTCTATTCCATTGCCCTTCATTTTTCTTCATGTCATTCATTACTATTAAGAATTTTATTATTTCTTAAAAAATAATTTCTTATTGATTTTCTAACTGCATCGATAAAATAGATGATTTATAAGATCAGGAAATTTGTCTTTTTTTTTTTTTTTAAATCACTATGCCTCCTGAAGGCATACTGGAGGCAATCAACATGTATTTGTTGAATGAATGAATATACTTCTTAAAGATTTAGGAAGTTCTTTCATATATCAGATAGAAGTATGTGTTCTCAATGCATATTTTATAGTGACTTTTATTTATATAAAATATACACTATTCAAATATATATGGGCTTCCAAGGTGATTCAGTAGTAAAGAATCTGCCTGCCAATGCAGGAGATGTGGGTCGGATCCCTGGGTTGGACAGATCCTCTGGAGGAGGAAACGGCAGCCCGCTTCAGTATTCTTGCCTGCACAATCTCATGGACAGAGAAGACTGATGGGCTGCAGTCCATGGGGTCCCAAAGAGTTGAACATGAGTGACCAATACACACATGTAAATATATATGTGTTGTACTTAGTTCAGTCATGTCCAACTCTTTGCGACCTCATGGACTGTAGCCCACCAGGCTCCTCTGTCCATGGGGATTCTCCAGGTAAGAATACTGGAGTGGGTTGCCATGTCCTCCTCCAGGGGATCTTCCCAAGCCAAGGATGGAACCCAGATCTTCCACATTGCAGGTGGATTCTTTACTGTCTGAGCCACCAGGGAAGATCTATAAATATAAATAATTATGTATTTGTTCTTTTGTTTTTGTGATTCTTTTTCACTTGTAAGATACTTTGGAGAGCATGTGGACTGGATTTTATTCAGATTTTATATTTGTATAGGGAAACTCAGTTTTATAAGCCAATACTTATACTTGCCTATGAAGACAGACTGATTTTGGGGTAGAATGAGCTGCATGCCAGAGAATGCAAGACAACACATCTCTGATTCTACTATTGGTATTTAACCCACCCCATTGTCTTATGTCTTAGCCAAAAGGATGAGAGTGTGTGGCAGAAACTAAAGAAAATGGAGGGATTCTGTTAAACTAATTTTTTAATGATTGATTAATAAAATTGAATGGAAAGAGAGAGGTGTTCTACATACAGATAGGCAAAATGGAGAGAGGCATTGGTGCTTTGGACTCCAGAGAACACAGAGCTCATGCAAGAACTTCTGGGGAATTGCCAGAAATAATTAAAGCAATTTTCCTTAGACTGCAGGGATTGTAACAGTAGATGAAAAAACAACCTGTTGTTTATTATCACTCTTGGGCTTCAGGCTGATACAGTTTCAGGAAACACAGGATAGAGTTGTATCATATCACTTGGCATTGCTCTTGCCACATAGGGGGCATTCAACAACGTTCACTGGAAAATTGTTCTCTAATATCTGTGGAGATTACAGCATTTCACCATGGAATATCAAGTGGGCAAAGATGGAGGGGAAGGCAGGCTCTGAGCTTTGCAAGAAGCAGAAGGAAGAAAATTATTAAAAGTCTTTCTTGGGAGGTTTCTTCTCTCTGTAATTTCCCTCACCTCTACATCTGGCTGGCACAAAAGAAATCTCTGCTTTTATCATTTGCCACCGTTTCTATCTAGAGTCCCCAGAAAGTTCTCACATGAACCCTTTTCCCTCACCCTGGTGGATAGAACCCTCTATTTTCTTTCCCTTCTGATCTAAGTCGCTCATCACTACTGTTCTGCCAGTGCCTGCTTTGACAAAAATGATGCTATGTCAGGCACCAATGCTCTCAGAGCTGCCAATGTGACTAATGTTGATGCAGCCCTGAGTTTTCTGGGTCCCCAAACACCAATGACTTTCACCACTTTGCACATAAAGTGTAGAAGGCCTCTCTACCTTGACAGTAGCTACTTCTAGTGTGTAGATCCTTCTCTTCAGCTTAAAGAGAAATCTCCAAGAGAAAATGGCCCTGTGATTATCTCCATCCTTGCATCAAAGTCCCTGCCCTTTCACTCAGGGGTCTTTGAGGGGTGGTGGGGGATGGCCAGGTGAAGTAGGGTTAGTTCTTGGGCAGAGAAGATATGAAAATTTAAAATTTAATCTATTTCCAATTCAAGCTGTGTGGACTGAGCAGCAAAGGAAACCTATCTTCAGCTTGGGAAGGAAAAAGTAGATTTGCAGAAAGAGATAGAGTCACATAGTGCTCATTTTCAAGTCTGACTCATTTCTTAATGGCTTTGACCAATTAAAGTTTATTGCACTTACCAGATGCTCATATTAGTAACCTTCTGGGATGAGACTTTTTCTTCCAAGTCAGCCTCCAGGCTAATAGGAAAAACAAAAACAGGAGAATGTTGCATTTCCCGCCCCCCCAGATGTATAAGGATGAGAGATGGAATGGTTCTTGCGGAACATATGTCTGGCTTAGTAAGAATTGCAGTGACCACAATGTGGGTTTCCCTACATTGAAATTTATAGCTCTTTGTAGACTATGGGAACCCAATCTTGACAAGCTCCCTCCACTCTAGAAATAGTTACTTATCCCCTTGTGGGTTTCCCAGTGGCAACCCTGGGGATAATGTACCTGACAGACAATTCTCCAGGAGATTCAGGGAATTATAAGACGTGGAAGTTGTTAATAGCCTTTCAGGAAGGATTGTAACACATCATTCCCTGAAGAGGCCCCGAGACAACAAATATCAACTATTACATGAATAACAAATAACCTTTTCTGGCATGAGTTGACATTCACTAAATATAGGCTTTATCTTCCCTGCCTGCAGCACTCTGTCAGCAATACTGACTGTCCTTGGACTTAAAATTCGTGATCTATCAATGTTGCCTGAGATAAAAAAGGACCCATCTGGGGGCAAAGGAGGTGAGACATCACATGGTCAGGACTCACTTGTCTTACCAGATATCCATCCCTGCGAAGCACTCAGCTAATGTAACAGTGGAATGGTCTCTCTCTCTTTTTAATTTTGTTTATCTTTGGCTGTGCTGGGTCTTTGTTGCTGCACGTGGGCTTTCTCTAGTTTCAGAGAGCAGGGGCTACTCTCTAGCAGTGGTATATGGGCTGCTCACTGCAGTCATTTCTCTTGTCATGGAACAGGGCTCCAGAATAAGCAGGCTCAGCAGTCGTGGCCACAGCCTTAGCTGCCCCATGGCATATGAGATCTTCCCAGACCAGGGACTGAACTGGTATGTCCTGCATTGGCAGATGGATTCCTAAGTACTGGACCACTAGGGAAGCCCCTGGAAGGGCCTTTTAAAGCCTCAGGTAATGTGTGAGCTTAGAGGTAACACCCAGAAATGTGTGGATGCTGTACTCCAAGAGCTGTATATGCACTGAAAAATGACCAACATACAGCTGTGTTTTCCCACTGCTGTAATGTATGTGGGTGTTCATTGCTCTGATGCTTTCTCATCCTGGCCCTACCCTGGCCTCTCCTGGTGGCCCTCTCCTCAGGGGATATAAGAGACAGGACTGTTCTCCCTCTGCACACAAGTAAGAAGAGGCTGAGATAATGAGTGTTGGGAGAAGTTATCCTCATCCTCTTGGGAGAAATAAGCAGGAGCCACGTGCCTCTTCCTTCCCAAGATTCTCCCTTACTAAACATGTCAGGTACTGTTTTCAGGTATTTACATAAATTAATTTAAATCTCATAAGAGTCCATGAGATAGGGACAGCTCTCAAGCCCATTTTGCAGACAAGGAAACTGAGGTCTCTGGGAGCTTGACTTACTGTCAGTTGGTTGAGCCATGATTCTAATGAAACAGTCTGACCACTGAGTCCGAGTGTGTACTTACTCTGTTGTGCTGACTCCCATAGACTGTCCACCTGCCTCACTAAGGGTCACCTCCTCTGGGCTCTGACAGCTTCCCTTCCCCTCTGGGCTCTGAGACTGGTGGGGAGTCTGTTGTGTTTCCCACACTCACTACAGATGGTCCCAGGGTCTGAAGTGACAGGAGAGTTGGGCCTATGTTGGCTGATGGAGTGTGTTCGCTGGAGTTGGGGGAAGTGGGGCTCACATCTGGGCTGTGGGCCATCAGTGGTGTTTGCATCTGGGTGTGAGCTGGGCTCTCCAGATGCTGAAGGGGGAAGACCAGCAGGTGCCGTGCAGGGTTTCCTCATCACTGTGCTATTTCATAGCCTGAAACACAGCCTCCCGTGGACCTGAGGTCCCAGGGGTGTTCACTCTTCCCCTTCCCATCTCACTGCCCTGACTGCTCTTCTTCCAACTGACTCCCTGGGAACATCTCTCCAAGGAGGGGTCTGGCCACACCCCTGCTCACCAGCACTTCCTCCCACCCTGCCTGCTGCTCCCTTCCGGGGTCTCCTGGATGGAGCGAGAGGAAAGCAACTAGGATAGCCTGAGAACTTGACATTATGCTGTAAAGAGAAAGCAGCGTGTGTGTCTTCAAGAAAGGCAAGGGCTGCCTGAGGGAAGAACACTAAGTGGCTTCCTCTGAGCTGTTAGACTGGAGGCCTTAGTATTCTGCTGGATGTTGGTAGGGGGCTGACCTCAGTTTCGTGAAACAAAGATGTTTCCATCCCAGCTGCTTCCTTCATCAGAGATTGCAAGCAGGGAAGACAAGTAGAAAGTCAGCCAGCAAGATGGGGTTTTGTTCTTCTGTGATCTAATCCCAGGAGTCATGTCCCTGTTGCCATATTCTACTGGTCAGAAGCAGGTCACAGCTCCCACCCACACTCAGGGGAGGAGAGTCCACAAGGTGTGGACCCAGGAGGCAGGGACACTTGTGTGCATCTCAGAGTCCATCTGCACAGGGACTTTCCAGGTCAGAGAAGCAGGAGCACGAGGTGGTGAGCCCTACGCCCTGGACGTGGTCACACATGGGTTGCACAGTCACTAAACAATCTTTGTCACTGTGGGTCCACCTTGAGTAGGATAATCTGCAGAACTGATACAGTAAATCTGTGTTCAAACATTGAGAAACTTCCAGAGCGTTTTCCAAAGTGGCAGCACCATTTTATATTCCCATCAGTATGTTTCATGCTTCCAATATCTCTACAGTTCCCAAGTGGCTCAGTGGTAAAGAATCTGCCTGCCAAAACAGGAGATGCAGTTTCGGTCTCTGGGTTGTGACGACACCTGGAGGAGGAAATGGTTCCGTTCAGCTCAGTTCAGTTGCTCAGTCGTGTCCGACTCTGCAACCCCATGAGCTGCAGCACACCAGCCCTCCCTGTCCAATACCAATTCCCAGAGCCCACCCAAACTCATGTCTACCCATTCCTATATTCTTGCCGGGATAATCCCATGGACAGAGGAGTCCGGTGGGCTATAATTTATGGGGGGGCAAAGAGTTGGACACTACTAGGTGACAGAGCATGCATGCAGGCAATATCTCTACATCCTCCCTGAGGATATGAATCCTGGTTTCTGGATTTTCAAGGAGGGGATGCTTCTTAGCTCCCCACGCGAATAAGCTCTGGCTTATATTTCCTGTTATAGTTCATAAACTTGAGAAAATCAGAGGTAAGATTTTTCCAGATTTGGCTAACACCCTAAGGATAAAAACATATTTTCTCTCTGGAGACTGCCCACACTTATATTTTGGCCTAAAAAAATTATTTCCTTCATATTGTAGTTATGGAAACTTTTTATACTTTATTACTTTTATTTTGTTTCCCTGGAAGTTCAGTTCAGTCACTCAGTCGTGTCCGACTTTCTGCGACCCCACGAATCGCAGCACGCCAGGCCTCCCTGTCCATCACCAACTCCCGGAGTTTACTCAGACTCACATCCATCGAGTCAGTGATACCATCCAGCCATCTCATCCTCTGTCGTCCCCTTCTCCTCCTGCCCTCAATCCCTCCCAGCATCAGAGTCTTTTCCAATGAGTCAACTCTTCGCATGAGGTGGCCAAAGTACTGGAGTTTCAGCTTCAGCATCATTCCCTCCAAAGAAATCCCAGGGCTGATCTCCTTCAGAATGGACTGGTTGGATCTCCTTGCAGTCCAAGGGACTCTCAAGAGTCTTCTCCAACACCACAGTTCAAAAGCATCAATTCTTCAGTGCTCAGCTTTCTTCACAGTCCAATCTCACATCCATACATGACCACTGAAAAAACTATAGCCTTGACTAGACTAGACTAGACTCTTCCCTGGAAGAGGCAGCCTTAAAACCATGCCCACCATGTTACTGGAAATGGAATCTCTATGACCTATTTTTTCACCCCTGCTATTTTTCTGGTGCCAGGGTAGGTCCCTGTGTACAAGTCCACCTCAACAAATGATATTTTTATCTCTTCTGTGAGCCAGTGCTCGTTTCTGAGATATTTGCTATCAGGTCACAATAAGAAACATATAGATATTGAAAGTGAGTGTAAGCAAGTAAACTTCTACCTTATTTCAATCCACACTGGTAATTGTCAGCATCAGATACTGACACAGGTTTTTTTTAAAGCCAAGATTGAGGCTTTATCTCAGCAAGCACAGTTAGTAGCTGCTGAGAATGAAAAGTTCAAGGTGAAGCTGTCTCAACCATTCCAGAAAACACACAGACTCCAAGAAGGGAGTGAACAGAAAGAGGTTGTTGAAACAGATGTGGCAGATGTGGAAGTGAAGGGTGTAGAACTGGTCATGTCACAATCAAATGTGTTGAGAGCAAATGTTGTCCCAGCTCTGAGGAACAACAGTAATGATATTGTAAATGCTAATATGGAATTAACCATCTGAAAAGAGGACCTTTTTTGGTGTTTCAAAAGAGTAACTGCAGCTGGGTTTGAAATTTGTACTGTTTCTATCAAAAACATTTTGGCTTCTTGTTGGATGAAAAAATATATATATATATAATTGGATTTGCTAAGATAGTTGAATCATTAGTTCTCCATCGACCAAGTCCCCATGGTTCAGGTAGGCTTGTATTCAGGCACCTGAAAAATAGCAGGAGTGAAAAAGCAGGTCACGGAGGGTCCATTTCCAGTAACATGGTGGGCTTGGTTTTAAGGCTACCTCTTCCAGGGAAACAAATAAAAGTAATAAAGTATAAAAAGTTTCTGTAAGTACAATACAAAGGAAATAATTGTTTTGGCCAAAATATAAATGCAGTAGTTTGGTGAAATTAGTAGTTTGGTGTCTGAACTAGTAATTTTTTAAGACTTTGATGGGGGTCACAAACTGATAAACTGATAAATATTATGGATATTTTCTCAGTAAGATGTTCATGTACAAAGGAATATAAAGCAATATAAAATATCAGTATAAACACACACACACACACACACACACACACACACACACACGGGCTTTCCCGGTGGCTCAGCAGTAAAGAAACTCCCTGCAATGCAGGAGCTGCAAGAGATGCGAATATGGTCCCTGTGTTGAGAAGATCCCCTGGAGGAGGACATGGCAACCCATTCCAGTATTCTTACCTGGAGAATCCCATGGACAGAGGAGCCTGGTAGGTAACAGTCCATAGGGTTGCAAGAGTCGGACATGACTGAAGTGACTTAGCAGATAACCCATGAAGATCCATAGAGGTTGGCTTTTTAATCCTAGAAAGAGACAAAGGCAAGGAAAGGACATTTTGAGTAATCATTTCATCATTCAAAAATGGACTCCACTTATCTAGAAGCTGGATCCCATCACAGAACATTAGAGAAGTGAAAGATGTCATATGGTAATCACTCATTCATCCACCCATGCCCAAGTCCCTAGAATGTACTAGATCAAGTTCTGGTCTAGATCACTGCTCCAAATACTGAAATTTGTCACTTTTTCCCCATCCCTTACCCTTTCCCCTGGGACTTCCCCGGTGGCTTGGTGGTAAATAATCTGTAATGCAGGAGACCTGGGTTCAATCCCTGGGTCAGAAGGATCCCTGGGAGGAGGAAATGGTGTCCCCACTCCAGTATTCTTGCTTGGAAAATCCCATGGACATAGGAGCCTGGCAGGCTACAGTCCATGGGGTCACAAAGAGTCAGACCCGACTTAAAGATTAAACAATGAAAACCCTCACCTCTACCTTCAAATCTATACCTACTTCCCAACTGAAGGGAATTTCACATGTAAACATTTTGGTCAGAGTCTGAGATTACCTACCTCCATGAAGGAGAAAAACTTGTTTCCTAAACATTTCTGCAGGTGGACATGGCACTAGGCTCCTCCAGTCACATGGACTCCAAATAAGGACACAGTGAGACAGAGAGAACTAAGATCATGGCATCTGGTTCCATCACTTCATGGCAAATAGATGGGGAAACAGTGGAAACAGTGAGACTTTATTTTTTGGGGCTTCAAAATCACTGGAGATGATGACTGTAGCCATGAAATTAAAAGATGCTTGTTCCTTGGAAGAAAAGTTATGACCAACCATGACAACTTATTAAAAAGCAGAGACATTACTTTGCCAACAAAGGTCCATCTAGTCAAAGATATAGTTTTCCCAGTAGTCATGTATGGATGTGAGAATTGGAGTATAAAGAAAGGTGAGCAGCGAAGAGTTGATGTTTTTGAACTGTGGTATTGGAGAAGACTCTTGGGAGTCCCTTGGACTGCAAGGAGATTGAACCAGTCCATCCTAAAGGAAATCAGCCCTGAATATTCCCTGGAAGGACTGATGCTGAAACTCCAATACTTTGGCCACCTGATGCGAAAAACTGATTCATTTGAAAAGACCCTGATGCTGGGAAAGATTGAAGGCAGCCGGAGAAGGGGATGACAGAGGATGATATGGTTGGATGGCATCTCCAACTTGATAGACATGAGTTTGAGTAACCTCCGGGAGTTGGTGATGGACAGGGAGGCCTGGCGTGCTGCAGTCCATGGGGTCACAAAGAGTCGAACACGACTGAGAGACTGAACTGAACTGAACTGAGACAGAGAGGCTGGCATCACACTGAAGGTTTTGATCTGCACAGCATGAATCGTGGTAGTGTTATTGAGTTGCCAAGGGCAGCAGAGACAGCAGGCCTAGCACCAGAGTCCATCCTCCAGCTAAGGGAGTGTCTGTTTTGTGAACAGTGGCTTCTGCTCCCCGTGCAGGGGCGGTGGTTACCATGTGGTTCCCCACCTGGGAGAGACTGTGGATGCTGAGCTGGCTGTGAATCCTCAGGCTGTTCTGTGACTTTTCCTGAAATAAAACGACAAATCTCACTCTCTTTCTCTCCTTTGCAACAAATTGAAATCCTTTTTCTTCTCACAAAGAACTTTATAAGAATATCACGTAGGGAAACTTTCAGAGATTTTTTTCCTGTGCTTTATTGAGATATGATTGATATAAAATATTGAGTAAGTGTACAACCTGTGATTTGATACTTTTCTCTATTGCACAATGATCAGCAGCAGAACTTTAGCTTATACCTGTATGATGTCACATAATTACCATTTTTTTTTTGTGGTGAGAGCATTTAGATCTGCTCTCTTAGCAACTCAGAGACTTTATGATATCAGACTACTTTCTAAAATGTCCAGCTGCCTATCCTGCTTAGAAGAGAAAACATGTATCTCCCAGAAAATGTCTTGACTTTTTCTTCCCATTTAAATGTGGATTTAAGCCCTTCCCCATCCTGGTCACTCTGATCACAAGCCTCAGTGGATCCAAACCTGACTAAGCATGAGGACTGCTTGTCAGGCTTCTTAGAAAATACTCAGGTCTCCTCCTAGACCCAGCTTCTCAGAGTGTTGGGCATGGAGTCCAGGAATCCCTTATGAACAAGTTCTACAGGGGAGGCTGATGCACAGCCATGTGGGAATCCTGGTCTATACCCTCACTACTAAATATGTGATCTGAAAGTCAGCAGCATCAGCTGCAAACTTGTTATGAATGTAGATTCTCAGGCTCTACTGCAAACTGTCTAGATTTAATGAGAGGTCTAGGTGAGCACCAGCATCTCCAGCTTGGTCACCTCACCATTTCCTACAGTTTCCTTTAGTGCATCACTCACCCTTCACCTCCTGTGTAGTGCAGCCAGACTGAAGCTTCTAAAGAGTAGTCACTATGGATTGTGTTCTGTGAAAAGCATTGTATGAATCCACATCTTACTCAGACAACATCAACACCCTTGTAGTATCATCTAGGTCTATATGATCTGGTGAAACATGGGATCTAATCTCAATTCCTCATTCCTCCAGCCGCACTTGCCTCCTGGCTCTTTCTTGAACATAGACACTCTCCTGCCCTCATGCATTTGCACAGGAGATTCCCCTGCCCAGAGAGAACTTCTTCTGACATCTGTGTGGACATTCCTTCATGTTCTTCACATCTTTATTCAATGGTCACCTTCTCAATAAGGCCCACACTAACCACATGATTGAAAGAGCCACCTTCCTTGTCCCTACACACATATGCTTCCTCAAAACACTTCCTAACCTCTAAGGCAAACATTCCCTCACTTACTAGGCTCACTCTGCCCCTTCTCACCAGAACACACTTCACAAGGCCAACAAGGTGTGTCTGTTGTTAGTTCACTGAGGTTTTCTAGATGCAAAAATAGTGTGTCATTTCTCTGGCAGACAACAAGTATCAGTTGAATGAATGATCAGTGTGGAGTGCCTCCTTATTCTAGAGACTGTGTCTTTATTAATGTGACCTCAGGCCATGTGCTCCCTCTTGGCCGCTACAGCACAACGTCCATTCACATTGATGTCAGTGCTGCCTGTATTTTCCCCACAAGGGCTGATGTCCCATCCCTCCCACAGAGATCAGTCTGCACTCTACACATAATGATATTTTCTCTTCAGAAAAGATGATGTCAAATGTATTCTTTTTAATGGTTGAGTAATACTCCATTGTGTATATGTACCATAGCTTTCTTATCCATTCATCTGCTGATGGACATCTAGGTTGCTTCCATGTCCTGGCTATTATAAACAGTGCTGCAATGAACATTGGGGTACACGTGTCTCTTTCCCTTCTGGTTTCCTCAGTGTGTATGCCCAGCAGTGGGATTGCTGGATCATAAGGCAGTTCTATTTCCAGTTTTTTAAGGAATCTCCACACTGTTCTCCATAGTGGCTGTACTAGTTTGCATTCCCACCAACAGTGTAAGAGGGTTCCCTTTTCTCCACACCCTCTCCAGCATTTATTATTTGTAGACTTTTGGATCGCAGCCATTCTGACTGGTGTGAAACGGTACCTCATAGTGGTTTTGATTTGCATTTCTCTGATAATGAGTGATGTTGAGCATCTTTTCATGTGTTTGTTAGCCATCTGTATGTCTTCTTTGGAGAAATGTCTATTTAGTTCTATCAGTTCTAATGAGGTGGATGAAACTGGAGCCTATTATACAGAGTGAAGTAAGCCAGAAGGAAAAACACCAATACAGTATACTAACGCATATATATGGAATTTAGAAAGATGGTAACAATAACCCTGTGTACAAGACAGCAAAAGAGACACTGATGTATAGAACAGTCTTATGGACTCTGTGGGAGAGGGAGAGGGTGGGAAGATTTGGGAGAATGGCAATGAAACATGTAAAATATCATGTATGAAACAAGATGCCAGTCCAGGTTTGATGCACGATACTGGATGCTTGGGGCTAGTGCACTGGGACGACCCAGAGGGATGGTATGGGGAGGGAGGAGGGAGGGGGGTTCAGGATGGGGAACACATGTATACCTGTGGTGGATTCATTTTGATATTTGGCAAAACTAATACAATTACGTAAAGTTTAAAAATAAAATAAAATTTAAAAAAAAAACAAAAAAGAAAAGATGATGTCAGGTTTATAGGTCCTATATTCTAACCTACTGTGAATCTATTAGATACTGCTTTATAAATCCCCATGAGCTTTGATTGAAGCCAGCACTAGGATTACTAGATCTAAGGGCAGAGAGAGGGACCAAGCTGCAGAGAAGGTAGAAATCCAGCAAGAGTTAAGACAAGATGTGAAACAACTGGGTCCGTCCTCTATGCTAATCCCCAAATCTGGTTCCTTATAAAGGATGCAGAAAGAATGGGAAGAGGAATCCAGGAAAAAGTCTTAGAGCTGGGAGAGATGAGAATTTCTCTCTTGATACCACTGAGATCCTGTATGCAGGGACCCCTTCATCTTGTGAGGATAATCATTAATGAAAATGACTCCTGCTGCTGTCAGAGATGAGGACACCCAGGGCAGAATGAGACCAGAACTCTACACATGAAAAAGAACAGTCATTATTCAGAAATAAACTAAATAAGCAAAATATAAGCATATAAACACAAAGAAAGGCAGAACCTAGCATAAGCTAGGCTGACCTGATTATGGGACCTCTTCACTGCCTATGGTCCTAGAGACAGGACAAGGCCCAGGTGAGTTCTCAGTTTGCAAGAACACAGGTCCTGGTGGGACAGGGAGCGACTGAAAGGACAAAGACAAAGCAGCTGAGAAGATGGCCCAAGCAAGACTGACCACATCAAATCCATGATACACTGACCACCAACTGGGCACAGGCCCCGACTATGCTCAGCTCCTCACAGCCTCCTCCTGTCCCTCTTGCAACAGACTGAGCACAGCAAGCATAACAATTCTGGAAGATTCTCAGTGCTTCCATGTACTTCCTCTCTCAAACTTTAGAATCCTCTCCCTTGCTATCCCTACAAACCTTCACAGCACCAGTTAGAAAAAACATTCATATAAATAGATTTTATTTTCAAAGGAAATATGACATAATTACTCAGTGCACACGAAGTGAAGACAGCAATGGAGAGGGTCCAGCTCTGTCTCTGCTGGAACAGGACAGTGGATCAGAGAGGAGAACACAGGTCAGGGTGGGGAGGGGGTGTAATGGGCAGGTGTGACCAGTCTCCCACCTTCTCACATTATGCTAATAGGAGCACAGACACATTCAGATGCAGCTGCAGAAAGAGGGGTCTGGGGATCTGACATCACAAAGTGGGACCGAGCATCACTCAGTCCCCACAAGGCAGCTGTCTCACACCGTGAGAGAAAAGAATCAGGATCCAGTTCAGATCAGTCATGTAAGGGCTGACATTCTCCACAGCCCCCCACATGCTCACATGTCCCACTCAGAGACCCCCACCACCCAGTGTGTCCTCTCTGCCCCAACCCCTCTCCCAATCTAGACGCCCCAGGGTCCCACCTTTAGGAACCATGAGAGACACATCAGAGCCCTGGGCACTGTCAACGCCTGGGGGAGAAGAAAACCAGGATGTGGTCAGAACTGACAGGAGAGAAACTAGAGAAGGAATTTTGAGGAGGGTCAGTCCCCCATAGCCTTCTGTCTGCACCCTCACAAGGGCCTCAGGAATTACATCCCTTCTGTACTTACTTGCAGCCTGAGTGTAGCTCCCTGCTTTTTCACCTGCAAGAAGAAAATATCACATGAGAGGCCATAGAGAAGACTGAGTCATGAGGTCCTAGAGGAAGCCCCTAGTTCTGGACCCCACAGAACTTTCTGGAACTGTGACCAAAATCCAGGACAAAATCAGGAGAATGAAGAAAGGTGCTGTTGGGGTGACTGCACCAACTACCCTTCTGGAGGTCTGTCCTCAGCAGGGACCCTTCCCTCTGATCTTCATGTGCTGAGAGACAGGCCCCGAACTGGAATTACAAGGTGAAAAATCTGTCTTTCATTTTCACATGTACTTTACAAAAGGGTCAGTGTTAGCATGGAGCTCAGACTCCACATGTGTGTGTGGAGGGTACTTTTCAATAACCAGGCAGGTAAACTTTTATCTGGGTTTGAAACTCCCAGTGAGACAAGAAAACTCAGATACCTCCGTCCCTTCCCTACCTAAGCGCTTCTTCCTCCATATCCCAGCCCCAGCCACCACAGCCACCACGAGGAGAACCAGGCCAACAATGATGCCTATGTTGGGGACGGCGGGCTGAGGAGGTTCTGTAGAGGAAAGAGAAGGGGCCCAGCACTCATGTTTGAGTCCAGACCTTGCTTAAGGGGTCCAGAAAGGCTTCAGCTTTATCTGAGAAGAAGCTCCACCCCAGCCTCCTCCCTACCCCAGGGTGAGGGTCTCCTGAAGCTCCTTGTGCTGCACTTTGCACCTGTATCTCTGCTCCTCTCCAGAAGGGCCTACCAGAGCCACCCATTTCTGGATGTTTCCATTCCCTGAAGGCCTGGTCTCCACAAGCTCCATGTCCTGGGTCTGGTCCTTCACGTCATGCTGCCAGGTCAGTGAGATATCAGGATAGAAGCCCAGGGCCCAGCATCTTAGGGGGATCTCATGGTCAGAGATGGGGTGCTGGGTCACATGTGTCCTTGGAGGATCTAGGGTGAACTTCTGATTGTTCAAGCTGGTTTTAGAAAAGGCAGAGGAACAAGAGATCAAATTGCCAACATCCACTGGATCATGGAAAAAGCAAGAGAGTTCCAGAAAAACATCTATTTCTGCTTTATTGACTATGCCAAAGCCTTTGACTGTGTGGATCACAATAAACTGTGGACAATTCTGAAAGAGATGGGAACACCAGACCACCTGACCAGCCTCTTGAGAAACCTATATGCAGGTAGGGAAGCAACAGTTAAAACTGGACATGGAACAACAGACTGGTTCCAAATAGGAAAAGGAGTACATCAAGGCTGTATATTGTCACCCTGCTTATTGAACTTCTATGCAGAGTACATCATAAGAAACGCTGGGCTGGAAGAAGCACAAGCTGGAATCAAGATTGCTGGGAGGAATATCAATAACCTCAGATATGCAGATGACATCACCCTTATAGCAGAAAGTGAAGAGGAACTAAAAATCCTCTTGATGAGAGTGAAAGAGGAGAGTGAAAAAGTTGGCTTAAAGCTCAACATTCAGAAAACGAAGATCGTGGCATCTGGTCCCATTACTTCATGGGAAATAGATGGGGAAACAGTGGAAACAGTGTCAGACTTTATTTTTGGGGGCTCCAAAATCACTGCAGATGGTGATTGCAGCCATGAAATTAAAAGACGCTTACTCCTTGGAAGGAAAGTTATGACCAACCTAGATAGCATATTCAAAAGCAGAGACATTACTTTGCCAACAAAGGTCCATCTAGTCAAGATAATGGTTTTTCCAGTGGTCATGTATGGATGTGAGAGTTGGACTGTGAAGAAAGCCTAATGCCGAAGAATTGATGCTTTTGAACTGTAGTGTTGGAGAAGACTCTTGAGAGTCCCTTAGACAGCAAGGAGATCCAACCAGTCCATTCTAAAGGAGATCAGCCCTGGGTGTTCTTTGGAAGGAATGATGCTAAAGCTGAAACTCCAGTACTTTGGCCACCTCATGCGAAGAGTTGACTCATTGGAAAAGACTCTGATGCTGGGAGGGATTGGGGGCAGGAGGAGAAGGGGATGACAGAGGATGAGATGGCTGGATGGCATTACTGACTCGGTGGACGTGAGTGAGTGAACTCCGGGAGATGGTGATGGACAGGGAGGCCTGGTGTGCTGCGATTCATGGGGTTGCAAAGAGCTGGACATGACTGAGTGACTGAATTGAACTGAACTGATGAAGGATGAATCATAAAATTCCCATTTAGTGTTACCTCCATGGGTCCCTGAAGCAGCATCCTGTGACTATCCTGAGAATAAACAGGACAGAGGGTTTGAAAAGAAGCAGCACAAACACCAGACACCAGCCTGGACTTGGAGGTCGGGGCATGTTCCCGAGTCCTTGGAAAGTTCTGGAGTCACGGTGAGAGACAAGGTAGGGGGTACCATGTAAGGGAGTGAATACAGAGTAATGGTCCTGACTTGGGTGGAGGCCGAATGACTCAGAAAAGCTGGAGTCAGGCCTCTAAACACATTCTCAGGGTGAGAACTGGCATCAGAGACAGTCATGGTTCACAAGATGGCACCCAGGGTGAAGGGGCACCACTGACCAGTTATTTCAGGGATAGTTTCCTGCTTCTTCCTCAGAGAGACTGGATTCCTTAATTGTCCTTCAGAGAAGTGGGGCCACTGACAGGTCACTCTCTTGTACAGAATATGAAAACCTGGGTGGATTTCTCCCTCTTCTGATGAGAAGCCGGGGCCCTATTTCTACAAGCACCCATTTTTTTCTCCTCGTTGGAACCCAGGTCCAGCCTGAGGGAAGATCAGGGAGGCCTCGTGCCCCTTGTACCTGTGCGCAGCAGCGCATCCTTCCTGTTCTCCAAGTGTCTGTGGAGCCACTTTATGCAGTCGCCCTCCAGGTAGTTCCTACTGTGACCTGTAGCACTGCCCTGCTGAAGCTTGAGCTTGGAGGTCTGAGCCACCCTGTCCACTGCGGTCCAGGAGCACAGGTCCTCGTTCAGGGCAAGGTAGGTAATCATTGCCGTCATAAGCAATCTACCAGAACCTGAGGCAATAACTTTTCAAATATGCAATTATACTTCTTTCAGGAGAAGACTGGGAGATGGGTGTTTCTGTCTGTTCTCTCCACATTTAATCCTGGGTGGGCGGGTGCAGGTAGCCAGTTAGAGGCTGTTTCTTTTTTGCTACTGTCCTGTTGGACCCAGTAACGCAAGCCACTGAACCAGGTGATCAAGGAGTGTGCCCTCTGGCAGCAACCACAACACCTGGGCAGCCATACGTGTGCACAAGCTCCTTTCACAGAGACACTGGTGACCTGGGGTGGGACAGAGGGAGAGCATGATGATGGCACCTGTTGGCTTCTCAGGAGTTTGGTGAAGATTACAGTTGACCCCTAGGTATGTGTTAGAAGTCTTAGCTTTTAAGATAAGGAAATAGGCTTCTTTCAGGGACAAGCTGGAGGTTTCAGTCTGTGTCTGTATGCTATGCCCTGGAGAGATAGCCACAGTGAGTCTGGGTGAACCTGTTTCTTAGTTCATTATAGCCTCATGGATTTCATGGACACAAACTGCATTGACTTTCAGAGGTATGTTTTGGAGGCCTACATCTCCAAATTTCACATCCACCATGACCACTGAAAACTCTGTAGCCTTGACTAGACGGATCTTTGTTGACAAAGTAATGTCTCTGCTTTTTAACATGCTATGTCTAGGTTGGTCATAACTTTCCTTCCAAGGAGTAAGTGTCTTTTAATTTCATGGCTGCAATCACCATCTGCAGTGATTTTGGAGTCCAGAAAAATAAAGTCAGCCACTGTTTCCACTGTTTCCCCATCTATTTCCCATGAAGTGATGGGACCAGATGCCAGGATCTTCGTTTTCTGAATGTTGAGCTTTAAGCCAACTTTTCACTCTCCACTTTCACTTTCATTAAGAGACTCTTTAGTTCTTCTTCACTTTCTGCCATAAGGGTGGTGTCATCTGCATATCTGAGGTTATTGATATTCCTCCCGGCAATCTGGATTCCAGCTTGTGTTTCTTCCAGCCCAGTGTTTCTCATGATGTACTCTGCATATAAGTTAAATAAGCAGGGTGACAATATACAGGCTTGACGTACTCCTTTTCCTATTTGGAACCAGTCTGTTGTTCCATGTCCAGTTCTAACTGTTGCTTCCTGATCTGCATACAGGTTTCTCAAGAAGTTGACCTTTACTATATTTACCTTAAAGATTAGGTAGACACTGCCTAATTGGTTAAAAGACACTGCCTAATTGGTTAAAAGACACTTAGTCCTTGGAAGGAAAGTTATGACCAGCCTAGACAGCATATCAAAAGCAGAGACATTACTTTGTCAACAAAGGTCCGTGTAGTTAAGGCAATCGTTTTTCCAGTATTTATATGGATGTGGGAGTTGGACTATAACGACAGTTGAGCACAGAAGAATTGATGCTTTTGAACTGTGGTGTTGGAGAAGACTCTTGAGAGTCCCTTGGACTTCAAAGAGATCCAACCAGTCCATCCTAAAGGAGATCTACCCTGGATATTCATTGGAAGGACTGATATTGAAGCTCCAATATTTTGGCCACCTGATGTGAACAGCTGACTCATTTTAAAAGACCCTGATGTTGAGGAAGATTGAGGCAGGAGAAGCGGGGGATGACAGAGGATGATGAGATGGCTGAATGGCATCATCAACTCAATGGACATAAATTTGGGTAAGATCCGCGAGTTGGTGATGGACAGGGAGGCCTGGGGTGCTGCGGTTCATGGGGTAGCAAGGAGTCGGGCACGACTGAGCGACTAAACTGAACTGAACTGAATTGGTAACTCTGTGATCCCTAAAAGTTGGTTATGAATATTAGATAAAAATTAATTTGCATCTAAAATTAAGTAACTGATGAATTCTTATTTATATATGGAGATTTTTTTTTTGCAATTGTATAAAAAAGTGTCAAATGTTTAGTAACATACCTAAGCCATTAAAAGAGGAGAGCTAAGATAAGTCGGAAGTTTAGGGAATTATCTGGGCTCTGTCATTTATGAGAAGTTATAAAAGAGGCAGATTAAGTTTCCTCTTACATTCTCCTTGATATTCATTTCCCCTGAGGATTGTCATCTCTGGGCAGCTAGGCAACATCAGCTAATTAATGGTACAGGACAAACATTCCCCAGAGACTTCAGCCAGGTAAACCATTTTCACCAGACCAGTTTTGCTGCAGTTTCATACCAATCTCATGCTTTCATAGTGAGCTCTCCATCATAGAGTCAAACATTATATTCAGAAGTAATCCTGAGAGTTTGAAATTGCCTTCCTATGTCATCCTACCAGCTAGGCACAATGCCGATCTTCAGTATTGTGTGAAGGTATTTGAAGTTATCAAGAGAAAGCATCTTCTTGCTTAAGGAAAACTTAAAGATATTCCAATGCTGATAGAGTCAGTTTATGCACTCACTGCATGCAACCTGCATCCTTAGTCTGCATACCCAGGTTCCAATGCCCAGGACTGTATTAAAGGTAGGAACTGGAAATGAGGTAGGGAACCAGCTTAGGACACTCACATAAGGTGAATAACACTGAGAGGACTGGAACTCGATCTCTGTGGCACTTTAAGAATTGGTAAGTTAGCTTGTTTTCAGTTGCAAGTGTTCTTTAAAGGTTACATCGAGTAATGTACATGTCAGTTGGTAAAAGAAAGGAAATTCCTATAAAAATTCATCCACTTTAAGAACTTAACTGTTCCTTGTGGAAGCCAACATTTTGTTCTTAGACATTTCATCCTATTGTAGTGTATTCATTATGTCTCAGTATGGATATATGGAGCAATTTAAATTCAGGATATTTGGCTGTCATAAAATATGTCCTTCAGTAATTGAATAATAGCATATATGTGAATGTGAACATATTAGACTATACACTTTCATTTTTTCCTCAGCTCCTATTTTCTCTGAAATTACAGAATGTTTCTTAAAGTGTATTGTCAATATCTGTAGTTTTTAAATGTTCATTTTCTCAAAGAAATGAATGTATGTAATTGTCCAAATGCTAGTTTGATAATGACAACAATGAAGGTCCATTTTGTGGTTATTGTGTCAATGCATTTTTGAATTTACTGTTAATGAAAAACGATTATTCTTCAGTTGAGGAGAAATACCAATTTGAGAGGAGAAACGTGGGCCAGAAAAGGTGATCTGAATGTTTAATTTATTGGTGAATTAGGCAAATAACAAGGTAATGTGTAATGTACACTGGTGACTGTCCTTCTGTCCTTGCACACACTTATGAATGGACTGTAAATTTTGTATGAATGGACTCTCATTTTTTATGAATGCTTTCAGTGTCCAGCTCAGATATTTTCTACTGGCTGCTGCACTGATCCACACCATATTTGTCATGAGTATTGACTGATAGTTTCACAGCCCTTTCCTTCTTTAGAATATTGCCATCAGTTGAATGGAGCCACACTGCCAGAAGTTCTGAATGTGTTTGGGGCAGCTTGTCGTCAATGACAGACTGGTGGGATTTATAAAAGGCTGCCTTTTTGTCAAGGTGGAACTAAATCTGACACAACCCATGCTCCACAGCTTGTTATTCTGTGTAGTAGTAACTAGTCATATCTAAATAAATAGGTATTTAAATTTACCTGAATTAAAATTAAATTTAAAATTCAGTTCTTTATCTGCCCTGCTTGAAACGCTCAGGTAGCAGCGTGTGGGTAGCAGTGATTGTGTAAGTGAAGACACAATATTTTTATCAGCAGGTAGCTCTATTTGGAGAGTCCTTTTCCAGCTTTCTATGGGATCACGTTCATGCTATTCCATCTGAGATCACATCTCTTGCTTAACACATTTGTCTGCTCTGTTTTGCTTCCCTGATTCTCTTTGTCTTGAGGACTTTCACTCAATAAACAGCATGCAAAGGAATTCCCATTTCAGTCTCTTTTCCCCAACCTGGCCAAACTCTGTCCATAGTGATTGGAAGTGTTATTTCTGAGACTGTGATAGATCCATTGCCTCCTCATTTATGTGTTTTTCATTGTCATTAGAATGTTGATAGTGAATAATCCTATCTCCTGCAGGAATTCCAGGCATTTTAGTTGTTGGTAATATATGACACTGAAATCAGCAGAAAGAAGAGTAAGTTCTGATCACTGGAGTTTGAAATTCTGTTGTGAAGTGACTACTTTTGTTGTTTAGTCACTAAGTAAAGTCCAACTCTTTTTGACCTCATGGACTGTAGCCCGCCAAGATTCTCTACTGAAGTGGGTTCCATTTTCTTCTTCAAGTTATCTTCCCAATCCAGGGACTGAACCTGCCTTTCCTGCATCTCCTGCATTGGCAGGCGGTTTCTTTACCACTGAGCCAACAGGGGAGCCTATGAACTGCTTATGCACAGTGAATAAATTTTTGGAGTTCTTGTTAAATTGGTATAGTAATTTTAGGTATCTCAAAGACAAAAGTTAAGCACTGTAATCAAAAGTAGTGTTTTCAGGCTCTGAGCAATTTATTTTTTACTACTATACAAAAAGACAAGGATATAGCATTCACAAATATAATGCATTAGGAATAGAGATAACTTTTGCCAGAATATATTTATGAGGAAGTATCTTAGTGATACATTGAATGTAATATAATCCTTTGTGTAAGTACATTCTAGCTCATGAATTTCTATATCTGAATACATTTTAGAGATCATTTTGTATTATTCTATTACATGTGAGGTATGTGCAAATCAAGTCATGTAGAATTATGAGATACATATTTAAAATAAACTTTCTCCCTTTGTCTACATTTTCTTACTGTTTCTAATCACTCTCCCTTAATTTTCCCTCATTCCCACTTTCTCTAAGATGTACATAAATAATCATCATACTTTCATCCTATTAAACTCAATCTAAAACAGGCATTTTATATCTATGATTGATGCAAACCAAGGTTCATTACTTGATTTTATTATTATTATTTTCTTATATTAATTTCAATATATAAGTTTTGTGAATAGTAAAGAACTAATTGATTTAAGATATATCAATTTCAATGAATACATCATTTATTCAAATAGTTGCATATAAAATCACATGACCATGTCTTTGAACATGATAGATTTTCCTCTTCATCTCTGCACTTTTTTGGAAGATAACTTTAATAAATTGCTAAATGTTTGATTTGACAGGAGCCATGTGCTAACAAAGGATGGAACAGAAAAATGAAAGTTCTTTTGCTGGATTTATCTTACTGGGCTTCTCTGACAGACTTCAACTTGAGCTCATCCTCTTTGTGGTCCTTTTGATCTTCTACATCTTCACTTTGCTGGGAAACACAACCATCATTGCATTGTCCTACTTGGACCCACGTCTTCACACCCCGATGTACTTTTTCCTCTCTAACCTGAGCTTTCTGGACATGTGCTACACCACCAGCATTGTTCCCCAGTTCCTATTTAATCTCAGCAGAGCAGACAAATCCATCTCCTTTGGTGGCTGTGTAGTTCAAATGTACATCTCTCTGGCGTTGGGATGTACAGAATGTATTCTCCTAGGAGTTATGGCATTTGACCGCTATGCAGCTGTTTGCAGGCCCCTTCACTACACAGTAATCATGCACCCCCGTCTGTGTGCCCTGATGGCTTCTGCTTCATGGGTCACTGGTTTTGTCAACTCCTTATTGCAGACAGTGCTCATCTTCCTTTTACCTCGTTGTGGGAGAAATAAATTAGCCCACTTCTTTTGTGAGATCCCTCCTTTTCTCAAACTTGCCTGTGTTGACACCACTATGAATGTGTATGTGACCTTCTTTGGCAGTGTCATCATTCTTCTCACACCTGTTTCATTAATCATGTTCTCCTATGGTCGGATTGTCAGGGCGGTCTTAAGAATAAAGTCCACTGCAGGGCAAAGAAAAGCATTTGGCACGTGTGGATCCCACCTCACAGTGGTCTCCCTGTTCTTTGGCACAGCCATCTATGTGTATTTTCAGCCCAGCAGCAGCGACTCCCAGGATCAGGATAAGTTCATGTCTCTCTTCTACACTGTCATTATTCCCATGACCAACCCCCTCATATATACACTGAGAAACAGGGATGTGAAGGGAGCGATGAAGAAGATGCTTTGGAAGAACTCTTACTCCGGATGATGGCTGAAGAGGACAGTTTAATGGAAAGACTTTGAATGCCAGAACTATTCAGATATATATGTGTGTGCCCCATGAGTCATCTAAAATTTCCTTCGGGAACTCTGCAGGGCATTTGTTTCCTTCATTCCCTTTGAAAAGTGAGTGTTCAAATTCTAGGTTCATGTATTCATTTCAATTTCCAGAGACGCTGATTCAGTGTTCCGACAGCATCTGTTTGTAGTTATTGTTTTTTAAGTTCCAGGGTTTTTCTTGTTTGCACTCCCTTTTAGGTACATATTTCCACATCTATTTCCAAAATGACATATGAATATACTACATGAAATCACAGCCAAAATAAGAACAGGAAACCACTGCAATGATGTAAGGAATATTAACATTTTATCATTTCCTAAGAATTGTTACTGCTACAATTCAGATGCCAAAGGGTAGATATCAGTTAGCTTCTTCTGTATAACAAATCACTTCGAAACTTAGTTGCTTAAAACACCAACCATTAATTTATCTCACCATTATGTGTGTCAGCATTTGGGCTAAGTTTAGCTGGACAGTTCCTCTAGTCTTGGCTGCTGCTACTCCTAAGTCACTTCAGTCGTGTCCGACTCTGTGTGACCCCATAGACGGCAGCCCACCAGGCCCTGCCGTCCCTGGGATTCTCCAGGCAAGAACACTGGAGTGGGTTGCCATTTCCTCCTCCAATGCATCAAAGTGAAAAGTCAAAGTGAAGTCGCTCAGTCCTGTCCGACTCTTAGTGACTCCATGGACTGCAGCCTACCAGGCTCCTCGGTCCATGGGATTTTCCAGGCAAGAGTACTGGAGTGGGGTGCCATTGCCTTCTCTGACTCACTGAAATGCCTACAGTAGGCTTCTGGGTCTACTTAGGGCTTCCTGATCTAGATTGCCACAGTTGTCATGGCTTCCATCTCTTTGATGTGGTCTCTTATCTTCCAGTATGATGGCCTGGAATGTTCATACGGGAAAGGCTGATTTCCAAGTCCTTGTGACTGATTTATTGTTTAAGATATGGCTGCTCTCCTGCTTGCCTGTCCCGTCTCTCTTTGTGCATTGTTTACCTCCATAACTAGTAACTGTTAGGGTCTGTTCTTTGTTCCACTTGGAGGGTCTAGGAGGTCACAGTGTATTTCCATAGCCTCTTTCCCAGTCAACAATAAGTAGGGCCTTCCCTGGTGGTCTAGTGGTAGAATCCTGCTGCCAATGCAACGAACAGAATTACATTCCTGGTCCAGGAAGTTCCTACATGATGCGGAGCAACTAAGGCCATGCGCACAGCTACCCAGCCAGCTCTCTAGATCCCATGAGCCACAACTACTGAAGCTGGCATGCCCTAGAGCCCGTGGTCCTCAACAAAAGAAGCCACAGCAAAGAGAAGCCCTTGCACCGCAGCTAGAGAAAGCCTGCATGGAGCAATGAAGAGCCACAACAAAGACTGAGCACAGCAAAAACAAAAGAAAAAGTCCAATCAGTGGGAGGTCTTTTCCTGTTGGCCAGGTGGTTAAGAGTCCTCGCTTTCACTGCAGAGGTTGAGGGTTCCATCCCTGATCAGGAACTAAGGTCCACATGCCACTCAGCATGGCCAAACACTAAAAAACAAAGAGAACAAATCAGTAAGTGGGGACACGGAGGGGTCTGTCACCAGCAAGGGCCCTACATGGAACTGCTCAGATTCAGAGTGAAGATTTGACTAATGGAAAATGGGAGCTGATGAGCAGATTATTTTTCCTTTCTTCTCCTGGGCTGGGGATCTGTTGGATGTCTCCTAAGACATGCTTCAAGGGGACAAAGGTGATTGAGCACCCAGTTACTCCATACTAATGGCAAATTTGATAATGTATCCTTGACAAGCCCGCTTTTCTTCCGCTTGTGTTTCCTTTCTTTCACTCCTGATGCTGTATCTCATTCTGCATTAAGTGCTTGTGCATAAATCTTTGTTTCAAATTCTCTTTTCTGGGAAAGCCTAGGCTATGACCAAGAGTCTGGGGGCCTATAAAAATGTTCTGGTCATAAATAAGAATTTTGGAGTTTTTGACTTGCAAAGACATTTGCAACTGTTACCAACCCTTTGAAGTTGGGCCCTAAAAATGGTCCTTCTGCTGGGTGTTGATCATGTCAATAGAACAAGACAGCGTTCAGCTCAGAAGCAAAGGAAGGAACTTCCCTGGTGGCCTAGTGGCTAAGACTCTGCACTCCCAGTGCAGGGGACCTGGGTTTGATCCTTGCTTGGGCAACTAGGTCCTACTTGCCACAACTAAGATCTGCCACAAACAAGTAAATACATAAAGATAAATAATATTAAAAAAAAAGTAGAAGCAAAGGGAAGTTTTATCCTTTACTCATAAAATGGAGAAATGGGAGCTCACCATCTAGAGTATGCCCTCTGCTGGACAGCCCATCTTCAGGTTGCGAAATTGGGGTCTCTCATCACTGGGAAGCAGGTCGCAGGGTTTTCCCTGGGCAGGCACACCTGCGCTGCCTGTGGCTCCACACCCCAGTGCCAGGTGCAGCGTCTCTGCACACGGCCTGCTACCGCCATCTAGAATTTGTCATTCACAGCCCTTCTGCACACAGTCCCCTGAGCTGAAGTTTAGGGCACAATGCCTCTGTACCAGGTACCCTATGAGAAAGTGAAACAAGACTAAGCACCAAGGAAAAGACAAAAAAAAGGTTAGAGTTTATTCAGTTCAGTTCAGTCACTCAGTCGTGTCCGACTCTTTGGGACCCCATGAATCGCAGCACGCCAGGCCTCCCTGTCCATCACCAATTCCTGGAGTTCACTCAGACTCACGTCCATCGAGTCAGAGATGCCATCCAGCCATCTCATCCTCTGTCCTCCCATTCTCCTCCTGCCCCCAATCCCTCCCAGCATCAGAGTCTTTTCCAATGAGTCAACTCTTCGCATGAGGTGGCCAGAGTACTGGAGTTTCAGCTTTAGCATCATTCCTTCTAAAGAAATCCCAGGGCTGATCTCCTTCAGAATGGACTGGCTGGATCTCCTTGCAGTCCAAGGGACTCTCAAGAGTCTTCTCCAACACCACAGCTCAAAAGCATCAATTCTTCGGTGCTCAGCTTTCTTCACAGTCCAACTCTCACATCCATACATGGCCACTGGAAAAACCCTAGCCTTGACTAGACAAACCTTTGTTGGCAAAGTAATGTCTCTGCTTTTGAATATGCTATCTATGTTGGTCATAACTTTCCTTCCAAGGAGTAAGCGTCTTTTAATTTCATGGCTGCAATCACCATCTGCAGTGATTTTGGAGCCCAGAAAAATAAAGTCTGACACTGTTTCCACTGTTTCCCCATCTATTTCCCATGAAGTGATGGGACCGGATGCCATGATCTTCGTTTTCTGAATGTTGAGCTTTAAGCCAACTTTTTCACTCTCCACTTTCACTTTCATCAAGAGGCTTTTAGTTCCTCTTCACTTTCTGCCATAAGGGTGGTGTCATCTGCATATCTGAGGTTATTGATATTTCTCCCGGCAATCTTGATTCCAGCTTGTGTTTCTTCCAGTCCAGCATTTCTCATGATGTACTCTGCATATAAGTTAAATAAGCAGGGTGACAATATACAGCCTTGATGTACTCCTTTTCCTATTTGGAACCAGTCTGTTGTTCCATGTCCAGTTCTAACTGTTGCTTCCTGACCTGCATACAAATTCTCAAGAGGCAGGTCAGGTGGTCTGGTATTCCCATCTCTTTCAGAATTTTCCGTAGTTTATTGTTATCCACACAGTCAAAGGCTTTGGCATAGTCAATAAAGCAGAAGTAGATGTTTTTCTGGAACTCTCTTGCTTTTTCCATGATCCAGTGGATGTTAGCAATTTGATCTCTGGTTCCTCTGCCTTTTCTAAAACCACCTTGAACATCAGGAAGTTCACGGTTCACGTATTGCTGAAGCCTGGCTTGGAGAATTTTGAGCATTACTTTACTAGCGTGTCAGATGAGTGCAATTGTGCGGTAGTTTGAGCATTCTTTGGCATTGCCTTTCTTTGGGATGGGAATGAAAACTGACCTTTTCCAGTCCTGTGGCCACTGCTGAGTTTTCCAAATTTGCTGGCATATGGAGTGCAGCACTTTCACAGCATCATCTTTCAGGATTTGAAATAGCTCCACTGGAATGCCATCACCTCCACTAGCTTTGTTCGTAGTGATGCTTTCTAAGGCCTACTTGACTTCACATTCCAGGATGTCTGGCTCTAGGTCAGTGATCACACCATCGTGATTCTCTGGGTCATGAAGATCTTTTTTGTACCGTTCTTCTGTGTATTCTTGCCATCTCTTCTTAATATCTTCTGCTTCTCTTAGGTCCATACCATTTCTGTCCTTTATCAAGCCCATCTTTGCATGAAATGTTCCCTTGGTATCTCTAATTTTCTTGAAGAGATCTCTAGTCTTTCCCATTCTGTTGTTTCCCTCTATTTCTTTGCATTAATTGCTGATAAGGCTTTCTTATGTCTTCTTGCTATTCTTTGGAACTCTGCTTTCAGAGTTTATTACCCATATTCTATTTTCATTTTCTGGCAACTGCTAATGGTCATTACTCCTGGGAACCAAAAGAATGAAGGACATTACATGAGGAGAGATTTTAGAGAAAGAAGACTGAAGACCAAGGTTTGAGGCACCTAACATTTAATGATTGGGTAACGGAGAATTTTAAGACTCTTCATGAGATTGGGAGGAAAATCCAGAGACGTGACAGGAAAACTCTATTAGTTGAATTAAAAGCTAAGCTTCTATAAGAAGAAGACCCTGAAAATCCAGTAGCTTAAAGAAGAGTCTTTCTCTGTCTACCCCTGTCTTTGTCCCCTGCTTTCTCCCTCTAGCAGTGGTGTAGCTTGTCAACAATTGTGGAATATTTCTCTTCCACCTTATTCTTAGTGGCTCCCAACATTTGAAGGTTTGTCAAGACCTCTTAATGTTCTAAAGCAGAGGATCTCAGTCAGCATCTAGGTGGAGGCTGATTGGAAGGTGGCCCATCAGGGGATAACTTCAAATATGTAAGTATACCGCTGACAGCTTACAGTGAATAATGTCAGATTCATGATCTCCAAAGAAGAAGATTTAACCTCGGGACCAGGGACCAGGCTTGATCACTCAAGAGCTTTTGTATATACTACTAAAGAGCTTTTGTATAGCTTTTGTATATACTATTAAAGTATAGTAAGGGACAGAGGAAGCTTCTGACATAGACATCAGAAGGGGGATGGAGAGTGCTCCCTTGCTAGTATTTAGCAGGATGCTTTATGTCTGTTAGAAAGCTATTGATCAGATAAGAGACACCTGAAGGCTGACAGAGTTTCACCAGGCCCCTCTCCCACAATATGCATTTTTGAGATAGGATAGAAGGAGGTGTGTCATCCCTCAGCCATAAAACAATTGATACGAATACTGGTTTGTTGAGTGATTATCAGCCAAATGTTAGTCTTAGGTGGAACCATTTAGAAGAAAGGCAAATTCCAAAGCAAAAAAAAAAACATGGTTTCATTAACATAGTTTAAGAAAAACATTTCCATAAGAAAAATGCATTCGTTAACTCAAGGTTTGAGAAAAGTTAAATTCAGGTGGAACAAGGTGTCATGGCAACAGAGAATTCTAAGAGAAAAAAAGTCTGACACTTGTAGTTTGTTTCCTCCTGCCTCTTGAGCGAGAGAGGAAAAATGTCTGACACTTGCAGCCTGTCCTCCATTTGGAGACCCCTGGCCTTCCTGCTTTTTACCCTTTCACCTGTTTCAGGAGAAGACTGGGAGATGCGAGTTTCTGTCTGTTCCTTTCACATTTAGCCCTAAGGGGAGGTGCGGGGCACAGGCAGCCAGTTAGGAGCTGTTCCTTAGTTTGCTACTGTCCTGTTGGACCCAGGAACGCAAGCCCTGGAGGGGGCCTGGGCTACAGGATAAGGAGTGTGTCCTCTGGCAGCAGCCACAAAACCTGGGTGGCCACACAGGTGCACAAGCTCCTTTCACAGAGACACGGGTGACCTGAGGTGGGACAGAGGGAGAGCACGATGATGGCATCTGTTGGCTTCTCAGGTGTTTGGTGAGAATTGCAGTTGGCCCCGAGATATGTGTTAGAAGTCTTAGCTTTTAGGGTAAGGAAATAGGCTTCTTTCAGGGACAAGCTGGAGGTTTCAGTCTGTGTCTCTGTGCTGTTCCCTGGAGAGACAGCCACAGTGAGTCTGGGTGAACCTGTTAAGAACTGTTTCTCAGTTCCTTATAGCCTCGTGGATTTCATGAAGACAATCTTCATTGGCTTTCAGAGCTCTATGTTTTGGAGGCCCATGTCTCAGGTGTTGTCTTCAAAGTTAGGGTCCCAGGTGTGGGACACTTTGTTCCTCCGGGAGAAACCGACAGTGGTGACTTTCCACCTGCTTCTATACTGTGGTTCCAAGGGTGGGTTTCATATAGAGATTTTGTCTCTGCCTCTTCTAATGATTTATTTATGTTTTATCTTCTAATGATTTTAGTTTGGGCTTTTCTTATTCACCTTGTGTATAGGATTCACCCAGCTAGTTTCCACATTCCTTTTCATAGAAGTTTTTCTGTGTAAAACTGTAGATTCACTGTGTCCATAGGAGGGGAGGAGATCTGGAGCCAGTATGTCATGAGTGAACAGGAACCTTCTACCCTTTTGAACAGCTTCCTCTCTCCTTTTCTCTCTCTTTGCCATTCTTGTTGCTTTGTGTCTCTGTCTGTCCCTTTTTTCCTCATTCTCTAGTTCTTGTTCTATTCAAGTCCGTTTTCATTTTGAAATAATTGCAGATTGATGGGAAAGTCCAAAGTTAGTAGAGAGAAGTCTTGGATACATTTGATCTATTTTCTCCCAGTGATTTTATATTATATAACTATGCTGTGCCATGCTTATTTGCTCAGTCGTATCTGACTCTTTGCAAACCCATGGACTGTAGCCTGACAAGCACCTCTGTCCATGGGGATTCTCCAGGCAAGAATACTGGAGTGGTTGCCATGCCCTTCTTCATGGACTCTTCCCAATCCAGTGATCAAACTGAGGTCTCATGCACTTCAGGCATATTCTTCACCATCTGAGAGATCAGGGAAGCCCAAGAATACTGGAGTGGGTAGCCTGTGCCTTCTCCAGGGGATCTTCCTGACTCAGGAATTGAACCAGAGTCTCCTCCACTGCAGGCGGATTCTTTACCAGCTGAGCTACCAGGGAAGCCCATTATACAACTATAATACCAATTAAAAACTAGGAAACGGACATAGGTACAATGTGTGTGTTTAAGTCTATGTAATTTCCCCCCCGTTTAGTTTCCTGTATGTACCATCACAATCAAGATATGGATTTATCCTATCACCACACACATCTCCTTTGTGATACACTTTTATAGTCACTTCTAGTCCCTCCCTTCCCCTGAAAGTGAAAGTCAGTCAGCATCGGACTCCTTTTGACCCCCTCTACTATACAGTCCATTTAATTCTCTAGGCCAGAATACTGGAGTGGGTAGCCTTTCCCAAGCCTCTGTATTGCAGGTGGATTCTTTACTAACTGAGGGTCCTCTGTATTGCAGGGTCCTCTGTATTGCAGGTGGATTCTTTACCAACTGAGCTATCAGGGAAGCTCCCCCCATGGCCCCCACCCCAAACCCTCTGTAAAACCATCACTAACTCCTGGGCAGTACTAATTTGGTCTCCGTCTTTATTATTTTGTTATTTCATGGGTGTTATATAGATGGGATCATATTTCACCTATTAACATAGACTTATTTTCATACAACATAATATCATTGAGATTTATCCAAGATATTGTGTGTATCAACAGATTTTTTTTTATTATTATGTAGTTTTCCATGGTATGTGTGCACCATCATTTGTTTAGAATATTTTAGTTGTTTTCATTTTTTTGCTGTTACAGATAAAGCTGTTATGAATACTTGTGCACAGGATTTTGTGTGGAATAAATTTTTGTTTCTCTGCCATAAGTGCCCAAGAGCATGATTACTGGGCTGTATGGCAAGTGGATATTCGGTTTTTAAAGAAACAGCCAAGCTCTTTTATCAAGTAGCTGCACCATTTTATATTCTCATTAGTAATGTATGAGTGATTCAACTTTTCCACAATCTCACCAATATTTGGTTTTGTTCCTATATTTTTGATTTTTGTTGTTCTAGTAGGTAGGTGGTGATATGTCTTCATGGTTTTAGTCTGCATTTTGCTGATGATTAGTGATGCTAAACATGTTTTCATGTTTCATCAAGACATCTTCACCACCTGTATATTTACATTGGTGAGTTATCTGCTCAAATGTTTTTTAATTGAGTTATTTTCTTATTGTAGAGTTTTGAGAGTTCATTGTATATTCTAGATATGAGTGTTGTCTATGAGAAGCAGTTTGAAAATATTTTCTTCCAGTGTCTAGCTTATCTTATTATCCTATTAACAGCGTCTTTAATAATGATTTTATTTTGATAAATCGTCACTTGTAGATTTTTAAAAAAATAGATCATGCTTTTGTTGTATTATATTGCAATATAAAACAAGAATTTTGAAAAACAACATAGAAAAAAAAGCATGTAATTTCAAGTAAGCATTCCTAGATAATGTCAAATTATTAACCAAAGTTATTTTGCCAATTAATATTTGCAGCAGCAAGATTGAACTGGGAAGAAGTGTTAATAGCAGGTCTGTGATTCTATCCATCTCTGGACACCCTTTGCCATATTGGTGTTTCCTTGGCCTCCTTATAAATATTATGTTGGGATTTAAATAGTGGAGAGATTACTGAGAAACTTCTAATTAAGACTATTTTAAGAAAGAGATAGTTTCTCCTTATGCATAGGATATTATTTAAAAAAAGGATTTATGCTTATATGGGAAATGGCTGGCTATAAAATGTAAGTTAATTATTGAAGTTCTCTGTGCTTTTCTGACTAATAACGTATAAAAACCAAGATGCTTCAAACCTAAATAGCTCTCTCTGAGATAGCTTATACTACTAACTAGCAGTGCTCTATTACTCTGAAAAAAAATATGTTCTAGTGGGGAAAAAGAGATTTTATAATTTTTGAAGCTGCATTTGACGGTTAGGCCAAAGCCTTCCATAGACAGATATTAAGCATTCCTGTCTTTTCCTTGTATAGTCAAGTGTATAAGTTGTTTTGAAATTGATTGATTTTCAAACTTCAATACACACAATATCCTTCAAGTTTCTTTTCAATTTACTTTAGCAGTTATAGCTATCTTGTTTAACTCAGTCATTTGTATCGTAAATGCAAAGATGAGTTGAACTGAAGGAAACCATGGCAGTTCCATTTAAAAAGTCAATAGTTTTTCTGTTTGTTTAAGTAAATTATTGCAACTCTTGGTAGAAATTGAATGATGTCCTAGAGGAGATGATATTTTTCCTTAGCCACATTAGAAGTTTGGGAGTAAAATGTGGGTGTTGCTGTTTAATATATTACCTTAAAGATTAGAATCTGCCTAAACTTTAACTCTGTAATCTCTTAGAAGTTGGTTATAATTTGCTGTATAACTCAGGGACTCAACCCCAGGCTTTGTAAAACCTAGAGGAGTGAGATGGGGAAGGAGGCTCAAGAGGGAAGGGACATAGGTATACCTATGGCTGATTCATATTGGTATTTGGCAGAAACCAATACAATAGCGTAAAGCAATTCACCTTTGATTAAAAATAAATAAATTTAATTATATAAAAAAGAAAAAAACAATTTGATTATGAATATTAGGTGAAATTAATTTACCGTTAAATTTGAGTAACTGAGTTCTTATTTCTATATGCAGAATTTTTTTTTTTGCAATTGTGTGAAAAAATCTCAAGTATTTAGTAAAATATTTAAACCATTAAAAGAGGAGAGCTAAGATAACTGGGAAGTCTAGGGAGTTATCTGACCTCCGTCATTTATGAGAAATTATAAAAGAGGCAGATTAGGTATCTTCTTGTATTCTCCTTGATACTCATTTTCTCTGAGGATTGTCATCTCTGGGCAGCTAGGCAATATCAGCTAATTAACAGTACAGGACATTCATTCCCCAGAGACTTCAGCCAGGTAAACAGTTTTCACCAGACCAGTTTTACTGCAGGTTCATACCAATCTCATGCTTTCATAATGAGCTCTCCATCATAGAGCCAAGACAGTATATTCAGAAGGAATCCTGAGAGTTTGAAATTGCCTTCCTATGTCATGCTACCAGCTAGATACAATGCTGATCTTCAGTACCCTCTGAAGGTATTTGAAGTTATGAAGAGAAAGCATCTTCTTGCTTAAGGAAAACTTAAGGATATTCCAATGCTGATAGAGTCAACTTATGTACTCATTTCATACAGCCCGCATCCTTAGTCTACATACCCAGGTCCCAATGCCCAGTAGTGTATTAAAGGCAGACACTGGAAATGAGATAGGGAACGAGCTTAGGACACTCACATAAGGTGACTAAAACTGAGAGGACTGGAACTCGATCTCTGTGGTACTTTAGGAATTGGTAAGTGAGTTTGTTTTCAGTTGCAAGTGTTCTTTAAAGGCTAAATTGAGTAACATGCATGTCAATTGGCAAAAGAAACAGAAGTTCCTATAGAAATTTATCAAATTAAAGAACTAAACTTAAGTGTTATGGCAGCCAACTTTGTGTTCCTAGACATTTCATCCTATTGTAGTATATTCATTATGTCTTAGTATGGATATATTGACGGAGAAGGCGATGGCATCCCACTCCAGTACTCTTGCCTGGAAAATCCCATGGATGGAGGAGCCTGGTGGGCTTCAGTCCATGGGGTCGCTAAGAGTCGGACACGACTGAGCGACTTCACTTTCACTTTTCACTTTGATGCATTGGAGAAGGAAATGGCAACCCACTCCAGTGTTCTTGCCTGGAGAATCCCAGGGACGGGGGAGCCTGGTGAGCTGCTGTCTATGGGGTCACGTAGAATCGGACATAACTGAAGCGACTTAGCAGCAGCAGCAGCAACAGCAGCATGGATATATTGAACAATTTAAATTCAGGATATTTGGCTGTCGTAAAACATGTCCTTCAGTAATTGAATAATAGCACATATGTGAATGTGAAAGTATTAGACTATACACTTTCATTTTTTCCCCAGCTCCTATTTACTGTGAAATAACAGAATGTTTCTTAAAGTGTATTGTCAATATCTGTAGTTTTAAAATGTTCATTTTCTCAAAGAAATGAACATATGTAATCTTCCAAGTGGTAGTTTGATAATTACAACAATGAAAGTCCATTTTGTGGTTATTGTGTCAATGCATTTTTGAATTTATTGTTAATGAAAAATGATCATTCTTCAATTGAGGAGAAATACCAATTTGAGAGGAGAAACGTGGGTCAGACAAGGTGATCTGAATGTTTAATTTATTGGTGAATTAGGCAAATGACAATTTTTTGATGGCCTTGCACTGAGGTGATGTGTATTGTACACTGGTGACTGTCCTTTCATCCTTGCCCACACTTATGAATGGACTCTACATTTTGTATGAATAGACTCTAGGTTTTGTATGAATGCTTTCAGTGTCCAGTTCAGATCTTTTCTACTGGCTGGTGGGTGCACCAGTCTACACCATATTTGTCATGAATATTGACTGATAGCTTCACAGCCTGTCCCTTCTTCAGAAAATTGCCATAAGTTGAATGGGAGCCACATTGCCAGGAGGTCTCCTGATCTTGGTTGGGTCAGCTTGCAGTCAATGACAGATCCTTGGGATATATAAAAGGCTGCCTTTTTGTTAAGGTGAAACTGCATCTGACACAATGGATGCTCCACAGCTTGTTATTCTGTATACCAGTACCTAGTCACATTTAAATGACTAGGTATTTAAATTAACCTGAATTAAATTTAAATTTAAACTTCAGTTCCTTAGCTGCCACCCTTGAAATGCTCAGTCAGCAACATGTGGGTAGCAGTGATTGTATTAGTGAAAATAGAATACTTTATATCAGCAGATAGTTCTGTTGGAGAGTCATATTCCAGCTTTCTCTGGGATCAGGCCTATGCTATTCCATTTGGATCACATCCTTGCTTAGTAGCATTGTCTGCTCTATTTTGCTCTTTAATTCTCTTTATCCTGAGAACATTCGATCAATAAACAGCTTGCAAAGGAATTCCTACTTCAGCTTCTCCTTCCCAACCTGGCCAAACATTGTCCATATTGATTAGAACTGTTATTTCTGATACCATGATAGATCCATTTGCTGCTCATTTGTAAGTCCTTCATTGCTATTAGGGACCAGTCCTAATGTATCAGAGTTAAGCTGAGACAGAAGGACTATTAAAGCAAAAGTGATTCAGTTACAGCTCTGAGGCTGCAGGGGTTTTGTCTGCACCTTTTCAGGATTCCTTGAGGAACTGGATAGGGTAGAGTTTGAACTTTAAATTTATCAGTGAATGTTGCATAATTTGAGATATTTTAAAGAGATATTATCTTGAGATCTTTTGTCTTTATAATGGTTTGTGCACCAAGTAGTTAGTTTTCTTGAAATACTTATATTCTTCCACTAAAATTTCAGTTATATTATGTGTCAGTAATATACAGTTATTATAATTGTAAATATACCTCTAGCACTGATGTGTGTCTGTATTAAGCATTTAACCTCTCTCATTTGATGCCTCTTCTCTTAATTAGTATAGTGGAATTGTGTTCTTGTGAGATATAATTTTCTATTATATTCTTTTAAAAAATAATTGTTATGTAAGATGTCATCTTTTATTGTAGAATCTGTTAATTTTACCTACTTAATATTTTCTATAGATACACACATATATGATTTTTTCAATTATTTCTCATTTGTATCCAAATATTTATTGATATGTAGCTTGTATAGCGGAATTTGCCTATTTCATGTCATATCATGATGGTTACCAAGGAAAGTATTTGTTGTTCCTGTAGCTAGGATGAATGTGTTTAATATTTCTAGTTTTTATTATTTATGTTATTTATTTTATTATTTATGTAGTTTGTCTCATACTACTCAGTATTCCTTATTGCGTTAGGTCAGTTGATATGTATTTTAACATAGATGATGATTCTCAATTAAAAAGCAGAATTCTTTAAATGTGGTAGCAAGGAAATAAAAATTTCCCATTTAACCTTAGCCAAGAAATATTCCTTACCTTGAATCATTGCCTTCTGTGGTGGTGCAAACAGCTTTAGGAAGGGTGGGTGCTGAGTAGGGAAGGAGCAAGGGATTGGTCAGCAGAATGTACTCTTGAGATCATTGTGATGATGTGTCTTGCATATTGAAGTTTCCCATGTCTGATTTACTCAGGAAAGGATAACGTCCTGAATTTCTTTAGAGAAAAAAAATTTAAAGAAGACAAATATGACATTGGTATCCTAATTACCTTCCAGTGTAATATACACTTGGACTGGAACCATTGTAACATACAAAGACAATTATATTCTTTTTTTCTGTTTTAGTTGGTGTTACTTTTGTTTGTTGTTGTCTGATATTAAATTTTTCATCATAAAATCATTCATTTTTATACCTGTCAGATACTCGGTCATTTAGCATCCTTTTTCTAATAAATGAATATTATTCTGTATAGTTGCACATGGTTGGAACCACTTCATCTTGACAGGATTTTATCTTATATCAATTGCCTTATAGATATGATGATAAAATGTATCATTGTCTTATTACCCTGGTTCATTATTGTATTGGTGTTTTCCTTTGATGAATTAACATTTTATATTTTCTCTTAACTTTGGTGAATGCTTCCTTTATTAGGTACATTTAGAAAAGTTTTCCAGCAGTTCATCTAGGATGAATGTGTCAGTATTTGTATATATGTTCATGAGACTGAGCCATAGGTTGTATTTGCTTTTCTGAGCAGGTGTGAGTCAGGGAACATATCCTGTCATTGCACATTTAGACTATCTGTCAAAATTTTACAATTCTGTTATAAATTTTTTTCTGTATAGACTTCTGTTGTGGATACCACAGATCACATTCTTATAAGCGATGCATGATACTGGATGCTTGGGGCTGGTGCACTGAGGGGATGGTATGGGAGGGAGGAGGGAGGGGGGTTCAGGATGGGGAACACGTGTATACCTGTGGCGGATTCATGTTGATGTATGGCAAAATTACAGTACAATATTGTAAAGTAATTAACCTCCAATTAAAATAAATACATTTATATTAAAAAATAATATAAAATAAGAATCAGAAAGAAATCAAAGGAAGAATGAAATCTTATGAAATTGTAAACTCTGCTATTGGCAGTGGTGTCCGCTGAATTTTAATATATTCATGTCTGGCAATAAAGCAATGTGTTTCCTAAAAACACAGACTTTGATATCCAAGACACCTAATTTTTGTTTACAAATTTAGGATTTTAATAATCTTGGCTAAGCTGCTTACCCACTTTAATCTATCTCTTCAAATATAGAAGGGTAACAGTAATAAATGCCAAACTGTTTTGGAGATAGTTGAGATTATGCATGTAAAAGTTGTAGTGCATATCAAACAATCAACAATACCAACAGTGCTGGCATTATTACTATTATTTTCAAAACTATTTCTGTATTTACTCATTTAATTTTTGACTGCACTGGATCTTGGGTGCTGCTCACAGGCTTTCTGCAGGTGCAGCGAGCAGAGGCTGCTCTCTAGCTGTGGCGCGCCGGCTTCTCAGTGTGTTTTTCTCCTGTTGTGGAGCACGAGCTTCAGTAGTTGTGGTGCAGGAGACAGTAGTTGTGGCGGATGGGCATAGCTGCCCCGCGCATGTGGGATCATAGTTGTCCTGCTCATGTGGGATCTTCCTTGACCAGGGATCAAACCTGTGTCCTTTACATTGCATGGCAGACTCTTCACCACTGGACCACCAGGGAATTCCAGCATTATTAGCTGTAAGTAGTATATCATTCCAGCCTTCAAAACTTGGATACTTCAATTTTTCAAACTTTATTTAATTAAGTATTGTTTTTGGAGGTGTGTGAACACTATAGTGCTCTTCTGTACTGTTTTGTGGTTGAGTGTTAAGTTAGATTAGCATAATCCTTCTCATATATGGTGTATTAAATTTCTATTATGTGTTCTTTTTATATTTCAAACCATCTGATCTTTTTTTTCTTTCCTTACCACTAAAGTATGGGACATGGAGGACATTTACGCCATTGATGAAGGAATATTCCCCAGGGCCCCTCCACCACTACCTCTTCTTTCATTTGACTCTTTGTGGTTGTTGTTCAGTCATTCAGTCAGGTTGGACTTTGCAACCCCAGGAATTGCAGCATGCCAGGCTTCCCTGTCTTTCACCATCTCAAGTTCATGTCCATCGAGTCAATGATGCCATCCAACCATCTCATCCTCTGTCGATCCCTTCTCCTCTTGTGCTCAATCTTTTCCAAAATCAGGGTCTTTTCCAGTGAGTTGGCCTTTTGCATCAGGTGGCCAAAGTATTGGAGCTTTAGCATGAGCATCAGTCCTTCCAGTGAAATTCAGTGTTGATTTCTTTTAGGATTGACTGGTTGGATCTCCTTGCAATCCAAGGGACTCTCAAGAGTCTTCTCCAATAACACAATTCAAAAGCATCAATTCTTTGGTGCTCAGCCTTCTTCATGGTTCAATTCTCACATCCATACATGATTACTGGAAAAACCATAGCTCTGAGTGTACGGACCTTTGTTGGTAAATTGATGTCTCTGCTTTTAATACACTATCTAAGTTTGTCACTTTTCTTTCAAGGAGCAAGTGTCTTCTAGTTTCATGGCTGCAGTCAGCATCTGTAGTGATTTTGGAGCCCAAGAAAATAAAATCTGTCATTGTTTCCACTTTTTCCCCATCTATTTGCCGTGAAGTGGTGGGCCCAGATGCCATGATCTTAAGTTTTTTGAATGTTAAGTTTTAAGCCAGCCATTTCACTCTTCTCTTTCACCTTCATCAAGAGGCTCTTTAGTTCCTCTTCACTTTCTGCCATCAGGGTGGTATCATTTGCATATCTGAGGTTGTCTATATTTCTCCCAGCAATCTTGATTCCAGCTTGTGAGTCATTCAGACTGGCATTTCACATGATGTACTCTGTATATAAGTTAAATAAGCAGGATGACAATACACAGTCATGAATGTACTCCTTTCCCACTTTTGAAGCAGTCTACTGTTCCATGTATGGTTCTAACTGTTGCATCTTGACCTGCATATGGGTTTCACAGGAGACAGGTTAGGTGGTCTGGTATTCCCATCTCTTTAAGGATTTTCCACAGTTTGTTGTGGTCCCACAGTCAAAGGCTTTAATGTCGTCATTGAAGCAGAAGTAGATTTTTTGGGGAATTCCCTTGCCTTTTTTTTTTTTGACTTCCCTGGTGGCTCAGATGGTAAAGCGTCTGCCTACAATGCGGGAGACCCAGGTTCAATCCCTGAGTTGAGAAGATCCTTTGGAGAAGGAAATGGCAACCCGCTCCAGTAGTCTTGCCTGGAAAATCCCATGGACAGAGGAGCATGGTAGGCTACAGTCCATGGGGTTTTAAAGAGTCAGACATGACTGAGTGAATTTATTTACTTACTTACTTATTTGCTTTTTTTATGATCCAACTAATAATGGCAATTTGATCTCTGGTGTGATTCCCAGGTGGCACTAGTGGTAAAGAACCAGCCCACCAATGCAGGAGATATAAGAAATGTGGGTTTGATTCCAGGGTTGCGATGATCCCGTGGAGGTGGGCACAGCAACCCACTCCAGTATTCTTGCCTGGAGAATCCCATGGATAGAGGAACCTGGAGGGCTACAGTGCATGGGGTCACAAAGAGTTGGACATGACTGACTAACACTTTCACACTTTTCCCTTTACTCAGTTTTTATTAACATTTCTTTTATGACAATTTTGTATCAGTTTCTTTCACACAGCAGTGGGTCTACACCCAATTCCGATTCAAATTTTGAAAGCCTTAGAAGAATTAAAAATGTACTAGGTACCTAATCATTTGAATACAATAGAACTGAATTATATACTTTCTTATGCTGCTTAAGTTAATGGATGATCATGAAAAATGAAAGTGAAGTCAGTCAGTTGTGTCCAACTCTTTTCAACCCTTTGGACTGTAGCCCACCAAGCTCCTCCATCCATGGGATTTTCTAGGCAAGAATACTGGAGTGGGTTGCCATTTCTTTCTCCAGGGGATTTTACCGACCCAGGGATCAAACTGAGGTCTCCTGCATTGCAGGTAGACTCTTTACCATCTGAGCCACCAGCGAATCCCAATGATCATGTTTATGCAGTAATAAGTAGTTGGATGAATATGATAGTCAGTTAACCTTAGAGCTGGTATTGTGTTCAGTTTGGTGTAAGTAATGTTTTAAGATAGCTCCCAGAAAGGTGCATATGTAAAATTCAGATCAGATCAGATCAGTCTCTCAGTCGTGTCCGACTCTTTGTGACCCCGTGAATTGCAGCACGCCAGGCCTCCCTGTCCATCACCAACTCCCGGAGTTCACCCAGACTCACGTCCATCAACTCAGTGATGCCATCCAGCCATCTTATCTTCTGTCATCCCCATTTCCTCCTGCCCCCAATCCCTCCCAGCATCAGAGTCTTTTCCAATGAGTCAACTCTTCGCATGAGGTGGCCAAAGTACTGGAGTTTCAGCTTTAGCATCATTCCTTCCAAAGAAATCCCAGGGCTGATCTCCTTCAGAATGGACTGGCTGGATCTCCTTGCAGTCCAAGGGACTCTCAAGAGTCTTCTCCAACACCACAGCTCAAAAGCATCAATTCTTCGGTGCTCAGCTTTCTTCACAGTCCAACTCTCACATCCATACATGGCCACTGGAAAAACCCTAGCCTTGACTAGACAAACCTTTGTTGGCAAAGTAATGTCTCTGCTTTTGAATATGCTATCTATGTTGGTCATAACTTTCCTTCCAAGGAGTAAGCGTCTTTTAATTTCATGGCTGCAATCACCATCTGCAGTGATTTTGGAGCCCAGAAAAATAAAGTCTGACACTGTTTCCACTGTTTCCCCATCTATTTCCCATGAAGTGATGGGACCGGATGCCATGATCTTCGTTTTCTGAATGTTGAGCTTTAAGCCAACTTTTTCACTCTCCACTTTCACTTTCATCAAGAGGCTTTTAGTTCCTCTTCACTTTCTGCCATAAGGGTGGTGTCATCTGCATATCTGAGGTTATTGATATTTCTCCCGGCAATCTTGATTCCAGCTTGTGTTTCTTCCAGTCCAGCATTTCTCATGATGTACTCTGCATATAAGTTAAATAAGCAGGGTGACAATATACAGCCTTGATGTACTCCTTTTCCTATTTGGAACCAGTCTGTTGTTCCATGTCCAGTTCTAACTGTTGCTTCCTGACCTGCATACAAATTCTCAAGAGGCAGGTCAGGTGGTCTGGTATTCCCATCTCTTTCAGAATTTTCCACAGTTTATTGTGAGCCACACAGTCAAAGGCTTTGGCATAGTCAATAAAGCAGAAATAGATGTTTTTCTGGAACTCTCTTGTTTTTTCTATGATCCATCGGATGTTAGCAAATTGATCTCTGGTTCCTCTGCCTTTTCTAAAACCAGCTTGAACATCAGGACGTTCACAGTTCACATATTAACTTAATGTAAATGAATGTTCTTAGATGTGTATAACACCAAAATGTGCTTTTCTTTATTTCTTCTCTTGTATTACCAATACTTTTAGTATTATCTATCTTCGACCTGTCACTGCATTGACAGTGCATCTGTGTTTGTATGTATTTATGGCACCCCACTCCAGTACTCTTGCCTGAAAAATCCCATGGACACAGGAGCCTGGTAGGCTGCAGTCCATGGGGTCGCTAAGAGTCAGACACGACTGAGCGACTTCACTTTCACTTTTCACTTTGATGCATTGGAGAAGGAAATGGCAACCCACTCCAGTGTTCTTGCCTGGAGAATCCAAGGGACGGGGGAGCCTGGTAGGCTACCGTCTATGGGGTCACACAGAGTTGGACACGACTGAAGTGACAGCATAGCATAGCATAGCATCTATTTAATTATTTATCATAAGGAGTGTTGTAAAGCATTATACTTTGTGCAGATTACACAGTTGGATATCTTTTGAAAATATTTATCTTGATTAAAATGTTGATAGTGACTAATCATATCTTCTTTAGGAATTCCAGGTGTTTTAGTTGCTGGTAACATAGGAAAATGAAATCAGCAGAAAGAAGAGGTAAGTTCAGGTCACTGGATTTTGAACTTCTGCTGTGAGCTGACTATTTTTGTGGTTTAGTCACTACGTCATGTCTGACTCTTTACGACTCTATGGACTATAGCCCACCAGCTTCTCTGTACTAGAGTGGGTTGCCATTTTCTTCTCCAGTGTATCTTCCCAAAACAGGGACTGAACCAGCATTTCCTGCATCTCCTGCAGGTTCTTTACTGGTGAGTCATCAGGGAAGCTCATGAACTGACTATGCACAGTGAATAAAGTTTTGGAGTTCTTATTAAATTGGTGTCATAATTTTAGTTATCTCAAGGGCAAGCGTTAAGCACTGTAATTGAATGGTGATTTTTCAAACTCTCAACATTTTATTTTTTACTACTATACAAAAAGATTGGTGTATAGCATTCACAAATATTAGGATTAGAGAGATAAAAATTTTGTCAAAATGTTTGCATGAAGCACTATTAGTGATACTTTGAATATAACACAATCCTTTGTATAAATATGTTCTAGCTCATAAATTTCTATATCTGAATGCATTTTAGAGATTATTTTCTATTATTCAGTTACAAGTGAGGTATGTACACATACAGTTATGTAGAATAATGAGATACATATTTAAAATAAACTTTCTTCCTCTGTCTACATCTTTCTTACTCTTTCTAATCACTCTGCCTTGATTTTCCCTCATTCCTACTTTCTCTAAAATTTACATATATAATGATCATAATTCAATCCTATTAATCTCAATCAGAAAAGACATATTATATCTATGGTTGATGCAAACTAAGATGCATTATTTGATCTTATTATTTTATTTTCTTGTATTGAATATCAATATATAACATTTTGTGAATAGTATAGAACTAATTGATTAAAGATATATCAATTTCAATGAGTACATCATTTATTCAAATAGTTGTATATAAAATGCCATGGCCAAGCATTTGAACATGATAGATTTTCCTCTTTAACCCTGCTCTTTTTTGGAAGATACCTTTTATAAATTGCTAAATGCTTGGTTTGACAGGAGCCCTGTGCTAGCAAAGGATGGAACAGAAAAATGGAAGTTCTTTCACTGGGTTTATCCTACTAGGTTTCTCTGACAGGCCTCAACTTGAACTAGTCCTCTTTGTGGTCCTTTTGATCTTCTACGTCTTCACTTTGCTGGGAAACACAACCATCATTGCATTGTCCTACTTGGACCCACGTCTTCACACCCCGATGTACTTTTTCCTCTCTAACCTGAGCTTTCTGGACATGTGCTACACCACCAGCATTGTTCCCCAGTTCCTATTTAATCTCAGTGGAGAAGACAAATCCATCTCCTTTGGTGGCTGTGTAGTTCAAATGTATATCTCTCTGGCATTGGGATGTACAGAATGTATTCTCCTAGGAGTTATGGCATTTGACCGCTATGCAGCTGTTTGCAGGCCCCTTCACTACACAGTAATCATGCACCCCCGTCTGTGTGCCCTGATGGCTTCTGCTTCGTGGGTCACTGGTTTTGCTATCTCCTTATTGCAGACAGTGCTCATCTTCCTTTTACCACTTTGTGGGAGAAATAAATTAGCCCACTTCTTTTGTGAGATCCCTCCTTTTCTCAAACTTGCCTGTGTTGACACCACCATGAATGTGTATGCAACCTTTTTTGCCAGTATCATCATTCTTCTCACACCTGTTTCATTAATCATGTTCTCCTATGGTCGGATTGTCAGGGCCGTGTTAAGAATAAAGTCCACTACAGGCCGGAGAAAAGCATTTGGCACGTGTGGATCCCACTTCACAGTGGTTTCCCTGTTCTTTGGCACAGCCATCTATGTGTATTTTCAGCCCAGTAGCAGCGACAACCAGGATCAGGAAAAGTTCATGTCTCTCTTCTACACTGTCATTATCCCCATGACCAACCCCCTCATATATACGCTGAGGAACAGGGATGTGAAGGGAGCGATGAAGAAGGTGCTTTGGAAGGACCCTGACTCCAGATGATGGCTGAGGGGGACAGTTTAATGGAAGGACTTTGAACGGCAGAACTACTCAGATATATATGTGTGCCCCATGAGCCATCTAAGATTCCTTTGGCAACTTTGAAGGGAATTTGTTTCCTTCATTCCTTTTGAAAAGTGAGTGTTTAAATTCTAAGTTCATGTACTCATTTCAACTTCCAGTGATGCTGATTCAGTGTTCTGACAGCATCTGTTTTGAGGTTATTGTTTTTAAAGTTCCAAGGATTTTTCTTGTTTGCACTCCCTTTTAGGTACATTATTCATCATCTATTTGCAAAAAGATATGTGAAATTATTACATGAAAACATAGCCAAAATAAGAACAGGAAACCACTGAAACACTGTAAGGAATATTAACATTTTATCATTTCCTAAAAATTGCTACTTCTACAACACATGTATTCTGATGCCAACAGGTAAATTGGCACCTACAATTGATGAGCTTTTCCTATATAACAAATCACTTCAAAAATTAAGTTGCTTAAAACACCAACCATTAATTTATTCCACAATTATGTGCATTGGCAATTTGGGCTAAGCTTAGCTAGACAATTCTTCAGGTCTTGGCTGGACTCACTCAAATGCCAGCAGTTAGCTTCTGGGTTGACTTAGGGCTTCCTGATCCAAGACTGTCCCAGTTGGCATGGTTTCCATCTCCTTGATGTGGTGTCTTGTCTTCCAGTAGGATGGCCTGGAATGTTCATATGGTGAAGGCCGATTTCCAAGTTCTTGTGACCCATTAATTGTTCAAATTATGGCTACTCTCCTGCTTGACTGTCCTGTCTCTCTCTGTGCAATGTTTACCTTCATAAATAGTAACTGTTAGGGTCTGTTCTTTGTTCCACTTGGAGGGTCTAGGAGGTCACAGTCAATTTTCTCTTTCCCAGTCAACAATAAGTAGGGCCTTCCCTGGTGGTCTAGTGGTAGAATCCTGCTGCCAATGCAGCAAACACAAGTTACATTCCTGGTCCAGGGAGTTCCTATATGATGAAGAGCAACTAAGGCCATGTGCCACAGCTACCCAGCCAGCTCTCTAGATCCCATGAGCCACAACTACTGAAGCCGGCATGCCCTAGAGCCCGTGGTCCCCAACAAGAGAAGCCACAGCAATGAGAAGCCCTTGCACTGCAGCTAGAGAAAGCCTGCATGGAGCAAGGAAGAGCCACAACAAAGACCGAGCACAGCAAAAACAAAAGAAAAAGTCCAATCAGTGGGAGGTCTTTCCTGTTGGCCAGGTGGTTAAGAGTCCTCGCTTTCACTGCAGAGGTCGGGGGTTCCATCCCTGATCAGGAGACTAGATCCGCATGCCATGCATCAAGGCCAAACATTATGAAACAAAGAGAACAAGTCAGTAAGTGGGGACACAGAGGGGTCTGTCACCAGCAAGGGCCCTACATGGAACTGCTCAGATTCAGAGTGAAGATTTGACTAATGGAAAATGGGAGCTGATGAGCAGATTATTTTTCCTTTCTTCTCCTGGGCTGGGGATCTGTTGGATGTCTCCTGGGACATGCTTTAGGGGGACAAATGTGATTGAGCACCCAGGTACTCCATACTAACAGCAAATTTGATAATGTATCCTTGATAAGCCCACTTTTCTTCCTCTTCTGTTTCCTTTCTTTCACTCCTGATGCTGTATCTCATTCTCCATTAAGTGCTTGTTCACAAATCCTTGTTTCAAGTTCCTTTTTCTGGGAAGGCCTAAGCTATGACATAGAGTCTGGGGGCCTATAAAAATCATCTGGCTCATAAATACAAACTTTGTCAAAGATATTTGCAACTGTTACCAATGCTTTGAAGTTGGGCCCTAAAAATGGTCCTTCTGCTGGGTGTTGATCTTGCCAATAGAACAAGATGGAGTTCAGATCAGGAGTAAAGGAAGGAACTTCCCTGGGGACCCAGTGGCTAAGACTCTGCACTCCCAGTGCAGGGGACCTGGGTTTGATCCTTGCTTGGGCAACTAGGTCCTGCTTGCCTCAACTAACACGTGGCACAGCCAAATAAATACAGAAAAATAAATAAATACTTTAAAAAAGTAGAAGCAAAGGGAAGTTTTATCCTTTAGTTGTAAAATGGAGACATGGGAGCTCACCATCTAGAGTATGCCCTCTGCTGGACAGCCCATCCGCAGGTTGCGTGATTGGGGTATCTTATTGTGAAGTGGGTGGCCGGGTTCTCCCTGGGCAGGCGCCGCTGCCCTGCCTGTGGCTCCACACCCCAGTGCCAGGTGCAGTGTCTCTGCACACGGCCTGCTGCCGCCATCTAGAATTTGTCATTCGCAGCACTTCAGCACACAGTCCCCTGAGCTGAAGTTTGGGGCACGATGCCTCTGTACCAGGTACCCTATGAGAAAGTGAAACAAGACTAAGCACCAAGGAAAAGACAAAAAAAAGGTTAGAGTTTATTATCCAGATTCTATTTTATTTTCTGGCAACTGCTAATGGTCATTACTCCTGGGAACCAAAAGAATGAAGGACATTACATGAGGAGAGATTTTAGAGAAAGAAGACTGAAGACCAAGGTTTGAGGCAGCTCAACAGTTAATGATTGGGTAATAGAGAATTTTAAGACTCTTCATGAGATTGGGAGGAAAATCCAGAGATGTGAGAGGAAAATTCTATTAGTTGAATTAAAGCCTAAGCTGCTATAAGAAAGACCCTGAAAATCCAGTGGCTTAAAGAAGAGTGTTTCTCTGTCCTCTGCTGTCCCTGTTCCCTGCTCTCTCTCAGGCAGGGGTGTAGTTTGTCAACAATTGTGGAGTATTTCTGCTCCACCTTATTCTTAGTGGCTCCTAGCATTTGAAGGGTTGTCAAGATCTCTTAATGTTCTAAAGCAGAGGATCTCAGTCAGCATCTAGATGGAGGCTGATTGGAAGCTGAACCATCAGGGAATAACTTTTCAAATATGTAAGTATACTGCTGATAGCTTACAGTGAATGATGTCAGATTCATGATCTCCGAAGAAGAAGATTTAACCTCGGGACCAGGGACCGGGCTTGATCACTCAAGAGCTTCTGTATAGCAGAGTTTGATTAAAGTATAACAAGGGAGACAGAAAACTTTTGAGATAGACATCAGAATGGGGACAGAGAGGGCCCCCCTGCTAGTCTTTAGCTCTGTGTTTTATGTCTGTTAGAAAGCTATTAATCGGATAAGAGAGACACCTGAAGGCTGACAGAGTTTCACCAGGCCCCTCTCCCACAATATGCATTTTTGAGATAGGATGACAGGAGGTGTGTCATCCCTCAGCCATAAAACGATTGACATGAATACTGGTTTGTTGAGCGATTATCAGCCAAAAGTTAGTCTTAGGTGGAACCATTTTGAAGAAAGGCAAATTGCAAAGCAAATACATGGCTTCATTAACATAGCTTAAGAAAAACATTTCCATAAGAAAAATGCATTGGTTAGCTCAAGGTTTGAGAAAAGTTAAGTTCAGGTGGAAGAGGTGTCATCATGGCAACAGAGAATTTTAAGAGAAAAAAGTCTGACACTTGTAGTTTGTTTCCTCCTGCCTTTTATTTATTTATTTATTTTTTTTATGATTTGGTTCTGTTAAAGTTTCTTTCTTTCTTTTTTTTTTAAATTTTATTTTATTTTTAAACTTTACAATATTGTATTGGTTTTGCCAAATATCGAAATGAATTCGCCACAGGTATTCATGTGTTCCCCATCCTGAACCCTCCTCCCTCCTCCCTCCTCCCTCCCCATACCCTCCCTCTGGGTCGTCCCAGTGCACCAGCCCCAAGCATCCAGTATCGTGCATCGAACCTGGACTGGCGACTCGTTTCATATATGATATTATACGTATTTCAATGCCATTCTTCCAAATCATCCCACCCTCTCCCTCTCCCAGAGAGTCCAAAAGACTGGTCTATACATCAGTGTCTCTTTTGCTGTCTCGTATACAGCGTTATTGTTACCAGCTTTCTAAATTCCATATATATGCGTTAGTATACTGTATTGGTGTTTTTCTTTTTGGCTTACTTCACTCTGTATAATAGGCTCCAGTTTCATCCACCTCATTAGAACTGATTCAAATGTATTCTTTTTAATGGCTGAGTAATACTCCATTGTGTATATGTACCACAGCTTTCCTATCCATTCATCTGCTGATGGACATCTAGGTTGCTTCCATGTCCTGGCTATTATAAACAGTGCTGCAATGAACATTGGGGTACACGTGTCTCTTTCCCTTCTGGTTTCCTCAGTGTGTATGCCCAGCAGTGGGATTGCTGGATCATAAGGCAGTTCTATTTCCAGTTTTTTAAGGAATCTCCACACTGTTCTCCATAGTGGCTGTACTAGTTTGCATTCCCACCAACAGTGTAAGAGGATTCCCTTTTCTCCACACCCTCTCCAGCATTTATTGCTTGTAGACTTTTGGATCGCAGCCATTCTGACTGGTGTGAAACGGTACCTCATAGTGGTTTTGATTTGCATTTCTCTGATAATGAGTGATGTTAAGCATCTTTTCATGTGTTTGTTAGCCATCTGTATGTCTTCTTTGGAGAAATGTCTATTTAGTTCTTTGGCCCATTTTTTGATTGGGTTATTTATTTTTCTGGAATTGAGCTGTAGGAGTTGCTTGTATATTTTTGAGATTAGTTGTTTGTCAGTTACTTCATTTGCTATTATTTTCTCCCATTCTGAAGGCTGTCTTTTCACCTTGCTTATAGTTTCCTTTGTTGTGCAGAAGCTTTTAAGTTTAATTAGGTCCCATTTGTTTATTTTTGCTTTTAAAAGTGAAGTTACTCACTTGCGTCCGACTCTTTGCGACGCCATGGACTGTAGCCCTACCAGGCTCCTCCTTCCATGGGATTTTCCAGGCAAGAATACTGGAGTGGGTTGCCATTTCCTTCTCCAGGAGATCTTCCTGACCCAGAGATTGAACCCGGGTCTCCTGCATTGTAGGCAGAGGCTTTACAGTCGGAGCCACCAGGGAAGTCCTGCCTCTTAAGGGAGAGAGAAAAAATGTCTGGCACTTGCAGCCTATTTCCTCCGTTTGGAGACCCCTGGCCTTCCTGCTTGTTACATCTCACCTGTTTCAGGAGAAGAGTGGGAAACGCGAGTTTCTGTCTGTCCTTCCATATTGAGCCCTAAGTGTGTGTGTGTGGCAGGAGGGGCACAGGCAGCCAGTTAGGAGCCTTTCCTTAATTTGCTACTGTCCTGTTGGACCCAGGAACGCAAGCCCTCGAGGGGGCCTGGGCTACACGATAAGAGTGTGTCCTCTGGCAGCAGCCACAAAACCTGGGCGGCCACACAGGTGCACAAACTCCTTTACAGACAATGGTGACCTGGGGCGGGACAGAGGGAGAGCACGATGACGGCACCTGTTGGCTTCTCGGGTGTTTGGTGAGGATTGCAGTTGACCCCGAGATATATGTTAGAAGTCTTAGCTTTTCACATAAGGAAATAGGCTTCTTTCAGGGACAAGCTGGAGGTTTCAGTCTGTGTCTCTGTACTGTTCCGTGGAGAGACAGCCACAGTGAGTCTGGGTGAGCCTGTTAAGAACTGTTTCTCAGTTCTTTGTAGCCTCATGGATTTCATGGACACAATCTTCTTTGGCTTTCAGAGCTCTATGTTTTGGAGGTCATGTCTTAGGTGGAAGTCTTCAAAGATAAGGTGCCAAGTGTGGGACACTTTGTTTCCCTGGGAGAAACTGGCAGTGATGACTTCCCTCCTGATTGTATATTGTGGCTCCAAGGATGGGGTTTACGTAGAGATATTGTCTCTGCCTCTTCTAATGATTTATTTATTTTTTTATCTTCTAATGATTTTAGTGTGGGGTTTTTGTTATTCACCTTGTGTATAGGATTCACCCAGCCAGTTTCTGCATTTCTTTTTGAAGTTGTTCTGTGTAAAACTGTAGATTTATTGTGCCCATGGGAGGAGAGGAGATCTGGAACCAGTATGTCATGAATGAACAGGAATCTTCTCCCGCTTTGAGCAGTTTCCTCTCTCATTCTCTCTCTCTTTGCCATTCTTGTTGCTTTGTGTCTCTGTCTGTCCCTCTTTTTCTCATTCTCTAGTTCTTGTTCTATTCAAGTCTTTTTTATTTTTAGACTTTTCATTTTGAAATAATTACAGATTGACGGGAAAGTCCAAAGTTAGTAGAGAGAAGTCTTGAAAATTTGATCTATTTTCTCCCAGTGATTTTATGTTATATAACTATGCTGTGCTGTGCTTAGTTGCTCAGTCATGTCTGACTCTTTGCAACCCCATGGACTGTAGCCCGCCAGGAACCTCTGTCCATGGGGATTCTCTAGGCAAGAATACTGGAGTGGTTTCCATGCCCTCTTCCAGGGAGTCTTCCCAACCCTGTGATCAAACTGAGGTCTCCTGCACTGCAGGCAGATTGTTTACCCTCTGAGCCACCAGGGAAGCCCAAGATTACTGGAGTGGGTAGCCTGTCCCTTCTCCAGGGGATCTTCCCAACTCAGGAATTGATCTGGAGTCTCCTGCTTTGCAGGTGGATTCTTTACCAGCTGAACTACCAGTGAATCCCATTACACAGCCATTATACAATTTAAAAACTAGGAAACTGACATACATACAATGTGTGTGTTTAGGTCTATGTAAATTTTTCCCCGTGTAAATTCCTGTAGCTACCATCACAATCAAGATATGGATTTATCCCATCACCACACACATCTCCCTTGTGATACCCTTTTATAGTCACTTCTAGTCCCTCCCTTCCCCTTAAAATGAAAGTTGTTCAGTCGCATCTAACTCTTTAGATCCCCAGCTCTATACAGTCCATGGAATTCTCTAGGCTGGAATACTGGAGTGGGTAGCCTTTCTCTTCTCCAAGGGATTCTTCCCAACCCAGGAATTGAACCAGGGTCCTCTGCATTGCAGGTAGATTCTTTACCAACTGAGCTATTAGGGAAGCACCCCCTCCCTGTAAAACCATCCCTAACTCCTGAGCAGTACTAATATGGTCTCTGTCTCTATTGTTTTGTTATTTCATAGGTGTTATATAGATGAGATCATATTTTGCCTATTAACATAGACTTATTTTCATTCAACATAATACCCTTGAGATTCATCTAAGATGTTGTGTGTATCAATAGTTTATTCTTTTTTATTGCCAAGTAGTATTCCACGGTATGGATGTACCAGTATTTGTTTAGAATATTTTAATTGTTTTCAGCTTTTTCCTGTTACAGATAAAGCTGCTATGAATAATTGTGCACAGGTTTTTGTGTGGAATAAATTTTTGTTTCTTTGCCATAAATGCCCAAGAGCATAATTACTGGGCTGTATGGCAAGTACATGTTCAGTTTTTAAAGAAACAGCCAAGTCTTTTATCAAGTAACTGCATCATTTTATATGCTCATTAGTAATGTATGAGTGATTCAAGTTTTCCACAATCTCTCCAACATTTGTTATTGTTCCTATATTTTTCATTTTTGTTCTAGTAGGTGGGTGGTGATATGTCTTCATGGTCTTAGTCTGCATTTTGCTGTAAATTGGTGATGCTAAACATGTTTTCATGTTTCATAAAGATATCTTTACCATCTGTTTATTTACATTGGCGAGTTATCTGCTTGAATGTGTTTTAATTGAGTTATTTTCTTATTGTAGAGTTTTGAGTTCTTTGTACATTCTAGATATGAGTATTTTCTATGATAAGCAGTTTGAAAATATTTTCTTCCAGTTTGTAGCTTATCTTATTATCCTCTTAACAGGGTCTTTAATAATGATTTTATTTTGCTGAATCCTCATTCATAGACTTTTAAAAAAATACATCTTGCTTTTGTTGTATTATATTTCAATATAAAACAAGAATTTTGAAAAATAGCATAGGAAAAAAAGCATGCAATTTCAAGTTAGCATTCCTAGATAATATCAAATTATTATCCAACATTATTTTGCCAATTAATAGTTGCAGCAGCAAGAGTGAACCAGGAAGAAGTGTTAATAGCAGGTCTATGATTCTCTCCTGGAGAAGGCAATGGCACCCTACTCCAGTACTCTTGCTTGGAAAATCCCATGGACAGAGGAGCCTCGTAGGCTGCAGTCCATGGGGTTGCAAACAACTGGACATGACTGAGTGACTTCACTTTCACTTTTCACTTTCATGCATTGGAGAAGGAAATGGCAGCCCACTCTAGTGTTCTTGCCTGGAGAATCCGAGGGACAGGGGAGCCTGGTGGGTTGCCATCTATGGGGTCTCACAGAGTCGGACACGACTGAAGCGACTTAGCAGCAGCAGCAGATTCTCTCCATCTCTGGACACCCTATGCCATATTGGTCTTTCCTAAGCCTCCTTATAAATATTATGTTGGGATTTAAATAGTGGCAAGATTACTGAGAAGATTCTAATTAAGACTATTTTAAAGAAGAGATAGTTTCTCTCTATGGGTAGAATGTTATTAAAAAATGAATTTATGCTTATATGGAAAATGGCTGGCTATAAAATTTAAGTTAATTATTGAAGTTCTCTGTGCTTTTCTGACTAATAACATATGAAAACCAAGATGCTTCAAACCTAAATAGCTTTCTCTTAGATAGCTTATACTACTAACTAGCAGTGGTCTATTATTCTGAAACAAAATGTATTCTATGGAGAAGGAAACGGCAACCCACTCCAGTGTTCTTGCCTGGAGAATCCCAGGGACAGAGGAGCCTGGTGGGCTGCTGTCTATGGGGTCGCACAGAGTCGGACACGACTGAAGCGACTTAGCAGCAGCAGCATCTCTTTCTGGGGCTACTCAGGTGGTTTCAGTGGTAAAGAATCCACCTGCAAAGGCAGGAGACACAGGTTGGACCCCTAGGTCAGGAAGACGCCCATGGAGAAGGGCATGACAACCCACTGCAGTATTCTTGCCTGGAGAATCCCATGGACAGAGGAGCCTGGAGGGCTACAGTCCATAGGGTCCAAAAAAATTGGATACGACTGAGCATGCATAGACAGTATATCTCTCCTTCGGAAAAATCACTCAGCTGTAAAAGTAAATGATACATCCGATAGTGTGGATGGGCTTTAAAAAACATTATGCTAAGTTAAAGTTGGACACAAAAAGTTACATGTTATATGATTCCATTTGTATGAAATGTTCACAATAGGGAAATCAATAGAGACAGAAAATTGATTAGTAGTTGCCAGGAGCTGGGAGGAAGGGCAATGAGGAATGACTGCTAATGGGTACAGGTTTTCTTTTTAGGGTGATGAAAAGGTTCTAAAATTGTTTGTGGCATACTTCCGTGGCAATCCAGTGGTTAAGACTGCACACTTCTGATGCAGGGGGCATGGGTTCAATCCCTGGTTGGGGAACTAAGATCCCACAGGCCATGGGGCACAGCCAAAAAACTAAAAAAAAAATTTTTTTTAAGTCTAAAAAAGTAAAATAAAATTGTGGCAATGGTTGGACAACTTTACAAATATCTAAAAACAACTTAAGTGTGCTCCTTTTTTGGTGACATTGTTACTACGTATTTTAAAAACGTTTTATGATAAGATACATATACCATAAAACTTAACATCATAACCATTTTTATGTGTACAGTTCAGTGGCATTAGGCACATTCACAAAGCTGTGTAACCAGCACCATCTCGCACCATCTATCTCTAGAACTTTTCCCATCCTGTAACTGAAACTGTGCTCATTAAACCAGAACTCCCCATTTCTCTCCCTGGCAATCATCATTCTATACTCTATAATTGTGAGTACTCTAGATACCTCATATAAGTGGAATCAAATAGTATTTGTCCTTTTGTGACTAGCTCATTTCACTTAGCAGAGGAGCCTCAGGTTTATTCATGTAGTATGTGTCAGAATTCCCCACCTTTTAAGGCTGAATATTATCCCTTTGAATATATATATATATATATATATATATATATATATATATATATATATATATATGTAGCACATTTTGTTTGTCCATTCATCTGTCAATGGACATTTGGGTTGCCATTATGCCACTATTGGGAATAATTCTGCTATGTACATGAGTGGACAAATATCTGTTTGAGTTCTTGCTTTCAGTTCTTTTGGATATGCCCAGAAGTGGAATTGTTGGATTGTATGATAATTTTATTTTTAATTTTTGAAGGAACTGCCATACTGTTTTTCATAGCAGCTGTACCATTTTATGTTGAATTGTACTCTTTAAATGGGTCAATTTCATCACATATGAGTTTCATTTCAAGAAAACTGTAATTCAAAATCGGTGTAGTACCAACCCTCAGGGCTTCCGTGATGATTCAGATGTTAAAGAATCTGCCTGCAATGCAGGAGACCAGGGTTCAATCCCTGGGTTGGGAAGATCCCTTGGAGAAGGATATGGTCACCCATTCCAGTATTCTTGCCTAGAGAATTCCATGGACAGAGGAGCCTGGTGGCCTGCAGTCCATGGGGTCGCAAAGAGTTGGACACAACTGAGCGACTAACACTAACACAACCCTCAAGGATCTTATAACCTAGCGATGGGAAGAAGAAAAGTTCACAAGTATTCACCATGTTAGGTAAAGTAAATGATGAGAGAAGTTCTTTGATGCTTCAAAGGAAAGATATTATTTTTGGTTAGATGAGTCAAGAAAAGCTTCAAGATAAAAAAGAAATATTTGAAGAAATATTTAAAGAAAGGTCATACTGAAACAGTATGAAATGATGAACCACCTGGCTGGGGAAGGGAAAAGGAAAGTGAGAAATATTTTAAAGAAAGGCAAGAAGAATGGAAAATATAGAAAAATTATTTGATGGCAAATATGTTGCCGTTTCTTCCCCACACCATTTCATTTTCTTCTTGGGCATATAGGAGGCTGTACTTTCTAGACCTCTTATATCCCAGTAGGGCCTGTAACTAATTCTGGTCAAGGAAATGGGGGAAGGGTGGTGTGGGAGCACAACTGGCCCCTAAAATCTCCTACAAGATCCTTCATCACCACCTGGGTACAGAGGATGCAGAGATCAACTCTGAGGACCCGGAGGAGACCCTAGAGCAGGTGTTGGCCTGCAGGTTACATCCAGCCCACTGCCTGCTTTTGTACTGCCTGTGAGCTAAGAATGGTTTTACGTTTTAAATAGTCAAAAATTAAAGAGTAAGAATATTTTGTGACACCTGAAAATGATATCAAATTCAAATTTCAGTGTCCATAAATAAAGTGTTACTGGAATTTAAAAAAAAATGTATTCTAGTGGGGAAAAGAGATTTTACATTTTTTGAAGCTGCATTTGATGGTTAGGCCAAAGCCTTCCATAGACAGATGTTAAGTATTCCTGCCTTTTCCTTGTATAGTCAAGGGTATAAGTTGTTTTGAAATTGATTGATCTTCAAACTTCAAAACACACAATACCCTTCAAGTTTCTTTCAATTTACTTGAGCAATTATAGCTATCTTAATTAACTCAATCATGTGCATCGTAAATGGAAAGATGAGCTGAACTGTAGAAAACCATGGAAGTTCCATTTAAAAAGTCAATAGTTTTTCTGTTTGGTTAAGTAAGTTATTGCAACTCTCTGATAGCAATTGAACAATGGTAGAAGACTTGATATTTTTCCTTAGCCACGTTAGAAGTTTGGGAGTAAAATGTGGGTTTTGCCATTTAATATATCATCTTAAAGTTTAGAATCTGCCTAAACTTTAACTCTGTGATCTCTTAGAAGTTGGTTATAATTTGCTGTATGACTCAGGGACTCAAACAGGGGCTCTGTACAACCTAGAGGAGTAGGATGTGGAGGGAGGCACAAGAGGGAAGGGACATAGTTATACCTATGGCTGATTTGTATGATGTTTGGCAGAAGCCAACACAATACTGTAAAGCAATTCTCCTTCAATTAAAAATAAAAAAAATTAATTATAAAACAAAGAAAAAAGAATTTTAAAATGAATATTATGTGAATTTTAGGTGAAAATTATGAACATTAGGTGAAAATTAACTTATATTTAAAGTTAAGTAACTGAACGAGTTCTTATTTATATATGCAGTTTTTTTTTTTTTTTTTGCAATTGTGTGAAAAAATAGTAAAATACCTAAGCCATTAAAAGAGGAGAGCTAAGATAACTGCAAAGTCTAGGGAGTTATCTGACCTCTGTCATTTATGAGGAGTTACAAAAGAGGCAGATTAGGTATTCTCTTGGATTCTCTTTGATATTCATTTTCCCCGAGGATTGTCATCTCTGGGCAGCAAAGTGACATCAGCTAATTAACAGTACAGGACATCCATTCCTCAGAGACTTCAGCCACGTAAACAGTTTTCACCAGACCAGTTTTACTGCCATTTCATACCAATCTCATGCTTTCATAATGAGCTCTCTGTCACAGAGCCAAGGCATTATATTCAGAAGGAATCCTGAGAGTTTGAAATTGGCTTCCTATGTCATCCTACCAGCTAGACAGAATGCTGATCTTCAGTACCCTGTGAAGGTATTTGAAGTTATCAAGAGAAAGCATCTTCTTGCTTAAGGAAAACTTAAGGATATTCCAATGCTGGTAGAGTCAACTTATGTACTCATTTCATACAACCTGTGTCCTTAGTCTACATACCCACTTTCCTATGTCCAGTACTGTGTTAAAGGCAGGAACTTGGAAATGAAGTAGAGAATGAGCTTAGTACACTCACATAAGGTGAATAAAACTGAGAGAACTGGAACTTGATCTCTGTAGCACTTTAGGAATTGGTAAGTTAGCTTGTTTTCAGTTGCAAGTGTTCTTTAAAGGTTACATTGAGTAACGTACATGTCAGTTGGCAAATGAAACAGAAATTCCTATAAAAATTCACCAACTTTAAGAACTTAACTGTTCCTTATGGAGGCCAACATTTTGTTCTTAGACATTTCATCCTATTGTAGTATATTCATTATGTCTCAGTATGTATATATGGAAAAATTTAAATACAAGATTTTTGGCTGTAATAAAACATGTCCTTCAGTAATTGAATAATAGCATATATGTGAATGTGAAAATATTAGACTATACACTTTTATTTTTTCCTCAGCTCCCTATTTTCTGTGAAATTACAGAATGTTTCTTAAAGTGTATTGTCAATGTCTGTTGTTTTAAAATGTTCATTTTCTTAAAGAAATGAACATGTTTACTTTTCCACATGCTAGTTTTGCAGTTACAACAATGAATGTCCATTTCGTGGTTATTGTGTCAATGCATTTTTTAATTTATTGGTAATGAAAAATGATCATTCTTCAATTGAAGAGAAATACCAATTTGAGAGGAGAAAAGTGGGTCAGAAAAGGTGATCTGAATGTTTAATTTATCGGTAAATTAGGCAAATGACAAGGTGCTGTGTAATGTACACTGGTGACTGTCCGTCCGTCCTTGCACACACTTATGAATGGACTCTACATTTTGTATGAATGCTTCCAGTGTCAGCTCAGATGTTTTCTATTAGCTGGTGCACCAGTCCACACCGTATTTGTCACGAGTATTGACTGATAGCTTCAGAGCTCTTTCCTTCTTCAGAAAATTGCCATCAGTTGAATCGGAGCCACATTGCCAGGAGGTCTCCTGAATGTGTTTGGGGCAGCTTGCAGTCAACGACAGACTCGTGGGGTATATAAAAGGCTGCCTTTTTGTCAAGGTGGGACTGCATCTGACACAATGCATGCTCCACAGCTTGTTATTCTGTATAGTAGTAACTAGACTCATTTAAATGATTAGGTATTTAAATTTACCTGAGTTAAAGTGAAATTTAAAATTCAGTTTTTTATCTGCCCCACCTGAAATGCTCAGGTAGCATTGATCGTGTAAGTGAAGACAGAATATTTTTACCAGCAGATAGTTCTATTTGGAGAGTCCTTTTCCAGCTTTCTATGGGATCACGTTCATGCTATTCCATTTGAGATCAATCCTTGCTTAGCACATTTGTCTGCTCTGTTGTTTTTCCCTGATTCTCTTTGTCTTGAGGACATTCACTCAATAAACAGCAAAGAAATCCCCATTTCAGCCTCTTCTCCCCAACCTGGCCAAACCCTTTTTCATACTGATTAGAAGTGTTATTTCTGAGATTGTGATTGATCCATTTCTTCCTCATTTATATGTTCTTCATTGCCATTCAAATGTTGATAGTGAATAATCCTGTCTCCTATAGGAATTCCAGGCATTTTAGTTGTTGGTAATATGTGAAAATGAAATCAACAGAAAGAAAATGTAAGTGCAGCTCACTGGATTTTGAACTTCTACTGTGAACTGACTACTTCTGTTGTTTAGTTGTTAAGTCATGTCCAGCTCTTTGCGACCCCATGGACGCTATCCCACCAGGATTTTCTGTACTGAAGTGGATTGCCATTTTCTTCTTCAAGGTATCATCCCGATCCAGGGATTGAATCCATGTTTCCTGCGTCTCCTGCATTGGCAGGCGGTTCTTTACCACTGAGCCAAGAGGAAAGCCCATGAACTGACTATGCACAGTGAATATATTTTTGGAGTTCTTGTTATATTGGTATAGTAATTTTAGGTATCTTAAGGGCAAGAGTTAAGCAGTATAATTGAAGGTGATTTTTCAGGCTCTGAGCAATTTACTTTTTAGTACTATACAAAAAGACCAGGATATAGCATTCACTAATATCCTGTAGTAGGAGTCGACTAACTATTCTGCCCAAATGTTTACATGAGGCAGTATCATTGTGATACTTTGAATGTAATATAATCCTTTGTACAAGTACATTCTAGCTCATAAATTTCTATATGTGAATGCATTTTAGAGATTATTTTGTATTATTCTATTCCATGTGAAGTGAAAATCATTCAGTCCTGTCTGACTCTTTGCGACCCCATGGACTATATATTCCATGGAATTGTCCAGGCCATAATAGTGGATTGGTTAGCCTTTCCATTCTCCTGAGGATCTTCCCAACCCAGGGATAGAACCCAGGTCTCCTGCATTGCAGGCAGATTCTTTACCAGCTAAGCCACAAGGGAAGCCCCTATTACATGTGATGTATGTGCATATCCAGTTATGTAGAATTATGAGATACATATTTAAAATAAACTTTCTTCCTTTGTCTACATCTTTCTTACTCTTTCTGATCACTCTCCCTTGATTTCCCTCATTCCCACTTTCTCTAAAATGTACATATATAATGATCATCCTATAATCCTATTAAACTCAATCTGAAAAAGGCACTTTATATGTATGATTGGTGCAAACCAAGGTTCATTATTTGATTTTATTATTATTATTTATTATTTTCTTATATTAATTATCAATATATAACTCTCTATATAACTTTTTGTGATAGTATAGAGCTCAATTTCAATAGGTACATCATTTATTCAAATAGTTGCATATAAATCACATGACCATGTCTTTGGACATGACAAATTTTTCTCTTTATCCCTGCACTTTTTTGGAAGATACCTTTAATAAATTGCTAAATGCTTGATTTGACAGGAGCCATGTGCTAGCAAAGGATGGAACAGAAAAATGAAAGTTCTTTCACTGGATTTATCTTACTGGGCTTCTCTGACAGGCTTCAACTTGAGCTCATCCTCTTTGTGGTCCTTTTGATCTTCTACATCTTCACTTTGCTGGGAAACACAACCATCATTGCATTGTCCTACTTGGACGCATGTCTTCACACCCCGATGTACTTTTTCCTCTCTAACCTGAGCTTTCTGGACATGTGCTACACCACCAGCATTGTTCCCCAGTTCCTATTTAATCTCAGTGGAGCAGACAAATCCATCTCCTTTGGTGGCTGTGTAGTTCAAATGTACATCTCTCTGGCGTTGGGATGTACAGAATGTATTCTCCTAGGAGTTATGGCATTTGACCGCTATGCAGCTGTTTGCAGGCCCCTTCACTATACAGTAATCATGCACCCCCGTCTGTGTGCCCTGATGGCTTCTGCTTCATGGGTCACTGGTTTTGCCAACTCCTTATTGCAGACAGCGCTTGTCTTCCTTTTACCTCGTTGTGGAAGAAATAAATTAGCCCACTTCTTTTGTGAGATCCCTCCATTTCTCAAACTTGTCTGTGTTGACACCACTATGAATGTGTATGCGAGCTTCTTTGCCAGTGTCATCATTCTTCTCACACCTGTTGCATTGATTGTGTTCTCCTATGGTCGGATTGTCAGGGCGGTCTTAAGAATAAAGTCCGCTGCAGGGCAGAGAAAAGCATTTGGCACGTGTGGATCCCACCTCACGGTGGTCTCCCTGTTCTTTGGCACAGCCATCTATGTATATTATCAGCCCAGCAGCAAGAACTCCCAGGATCAGGACAAGTTCATGTCTCTCTTCTACACTGTCATTATCCCCATGACCAACCCCCTCATATATACGCTGAGGAACAGGGATGTGAAGGGAGCGATGAAGAAGCTGCTTTGGAAGGACTCTGACTCCAGATGATGGCTGAGGAGGACAGTTTAATGGAAGGACCTTGAACGCCAGTGCTCTTTAGATGTATCTGTGTGTCCCGCATAAGTCATCTAAAATTCCCTCTGACATTTCTGAAGGGAATTTGTTCCTTTCATTCCCGTTGAAAAGTGAGTGTTCAGATTCTAAGTTCATGTATTCTTTTCAACTTCCAGAGATGCTGATTCAGTGTTCTGACAGCATCTGTTTTGTAGTTATTGTTTTAACAGCTCCAAGGATTTTTATTTGCACTCCCATTTGGGTACATTGTTCCACATCTATTTGCAAAAAGACATGCGTCTATATTACATGAAGCCCAAATAAGAACATAAAGCCACTGAAACACTGTAAGGAATATTATTAATAATATTTTCTAGGAGTTACTAGAAGATACCATTCATTCTCTTATTTGGATCATGTCTCTACGAAAATTCCATAGTTTGATGGTTTGATCAGATGTTTTTCACTGATGTAGATGGAGCACTTGTGGGGAAAATAAAGTTGAATCTCAAAGAAAATCTTGCTGTATTAATTTTGGTAAAGCCATTCAGACATCAGGTGCAACTGTAACCTCAGCAGTGCAGCCGCCATATTGTGTAGGATCATTTCAGAGAAGGCCGTGCTAGGACTCACTGAGCGAAGGGTATGATGCACTGCTGGCAGTGACACTGGTAGCCCTTCGTTGGTAACAACACCAGGTAGTTCTTACATGTATTTTTGTTCACAGCAGGAGAAAAACACTGATGTGAGGCACAAAGTTGGTTACTTTAATTTTGTGAACCACCTAATTCCTCTGTTAAATGAGATTTCTAAATGAGGAATTTTCGAGGGCATTATATCTGAGCAGCATATGACCCAAGTTCTATTACGTATTCTACACATTTTACCTACTGTGACGCAGCAAAAGTTTCAAAGGGTAAAATATGTTTAGATTATTCTCGTCGTGCCACTTTATAAAGTCTTTGATTTAGGCATCAATTGGTTAAGACCTTAGAATCTCTCCTCTGCCAAACTTCCTATGAATTTCAGATTTAGTGAAGTACAAAGCTATTGGAAATGGCCCCTGATTCCCAGGAAATCCCATGTTTTGTGGAGATGTCCTCAGACTCATCAGAAGGAAATTGAAAAAACAAATATTGTGTCTATTAATTTAAAAATACATGACTAAGCTTTAGTAGTAGCTGTGTAATTGTGAAATAACTGTCACAGAGTTCTGAATTATGAGTAACAAAATAAACATTCCATAGAAAATTAATCTGACATTCTAGCTCTTAGATCCCCACTCAAGTTCAGTTTACAGCATATATTTATTTTCAGGTATAGATTCTGTTTTTTTGTGTGTGTAAGTTAAGCGTCATGAACAGTGTATGTTCTCTCTGGAGGTTAAAGCTTTGACTGTGCGATCATCACAGAAATATTTATGATTTTTGGTAGATTTCCCCAGCAAGTACCACTAGGCAAGTAAGTGCATTTGTGTCTCTCAGTGGAGACAAAAGCATGACAACTATCACACAGTTCCCTCTCCTAGCAGCTAACCATCCTCCTGGGCCTTGAACCCTCTCAGCCAATTTGCCTGAGAAGTGGTCTTGCAAGCTGGATATGGCAGTGTGGGTAAATTATATACAGGGTCAAGATTCTATCTATATTCCTAACACACCACACTCTTCACCCTTGAGTTAAGGATTTTGACCCCACAGTAATGCTGAACATATACCTGATAAAAAGCAGTTTGGAGGGCTCTGTACTCTGAATGGTGAGAAATTTCCGCCTCTCCTTATTACTCAATCAGGTCTTGATAGTTATGCCCAAATAGTCCTCAGTGATACTTTCTTTGGTGCAGAAACCTTCAAGGTCACATAAAGTCACAAAGCCTATTTTCCTGAGTGAGTAGCTACTTGTCTGCTCCTAAGGACTGCCACCAAACAGATTTATTTGTTTTAAGCAAATGCTTGAGTGTCATTTGGATGTGTATATTACTTCAGAATAAATTACAGATAAGAAAAGTTATCTAGATCCGAGGCTGCACTAAAAAAAAAAAAAAAAAAAAGATCACTTAAAAAATACCATGTACCCAAAGTTCAGTTCTGTTTTATAATTTTTTCAAATGATATCTACCTTTCCAAGCTTTCCCTCTTTAGTTCCCAGAACAGGAATTGAACCCATGGCCCCTGCAGGAGAAGCATGGAGCCTATACCCTGGAATGCTGAGGAATTCCCTCCTTTTGAATTCTTAATATCTGTGAAATGGCTGCACTGGGTGTATCCAGGCTTTGGCTAAATTATTTGATCCCATCTGGAGTTCAGAACTGTCAATACGCCCAACAGCAAGTCATAATCTTTCATCATTTTTGCCTTCTGAGGAACACAAGGTGAACACAGTGTGCTCAGGTAAGGTGCCACCTTGGAAGCCTGAAGTGTCAGTCAGACTCCCATGAAGCACAGTTCTTAACCAGCACCAGATTGACCAACAATTAGAAAATAATACAAAACAAGAGCAACAACATGTGCAGTGTCTGTGAGGCCCCAAACCAGTCAGACTCTGCTTCCTGAACTTAGGTTTTTAAAATGGGATATATAAAACAAATGAGGGACTCTCACTTGTTTAACTTGTATCGTACAAGAGAGCAAAGGAGGGCTTGAGAGTTTCTCACCTGATATATCTTCACCTTTGTAGTCGTGTTCTGGCATTTAGGACTTTTATTCATTAGAACAATTGTAGTCTGTGTACTGTAAACAGACCCTATCCACCCTGCTAAAAATATGAGTAGAATGGTAATCAGCATATAGTGACCCCTGTAATATCCTCATTTATCTCCTAGTCAGTAGATTTCAGTGTTAACTCTTTGTTTGCCCAGGGTTCTGCTCTAACCAGGGTCACTGAGGACGGAAGAACAGATTATAGTTTTCTGTCAACTCTTTCCTCTGTAGGTGTGCTCTTTTCTGATGCCTGTTTGTATTATGACTGAGAGCTTCTTTCGTCTTTTCAGTATTGTAGCATAGTTCAACTTGATATGTCAGACTCAGGGAACCACAGTGTGTGGAAATGTCTTGTGGACGTGGTTTCCTGGGAAGGGGTGCTCTGTGTAAATGCAGAAATGAAAAGTTGTATGTCTCCTGAATCAGAGGGTTCAGGGGAAGGTGTCCCTGCGGCAGCTATAGGGATTGGGTATTCATGTTCCTTTTAAACAATCTATTCTACTGATTTATATTGTTTGGTGGATTCTTTTAACCATTTTGTAGTGAATTAAATCCACAATGTGTTTAGAAGCTGCAAATTCTTCTAATTGGGTGACCATTTCTAAGGATAATTTTAACCTCTTTTGAGAGTAAAACTCTTCAGTTGTGAAAAGTGAAAGTCGCTCCATCCTGTCCAGCTCTTTGTGACCTGATGGAGTGTAGTCCATGAGGCTCCTCTGTCCATGGCATTCCTCAGGCAAGAATACTGGGTTCGGTTGCCATTTCTCCAGGGGATCTTTCTGACCCAGGGATTTTCCTTGGGGGTTGAACCTGGGTATCTTGCATTGCAAGCAGATATTTTACCCTCTGAGCCACCAGGGTAGCTGTTGCTGTACCTGTAGCTTTAGTCTCACTGAAGCGTCCTAGGCATTTCCAGTGATTAATTTATTGGGGATACTCAGGATCAATGGAATGTCACTGTTAGTTGTCAAAACCTTTCTCAGGAGCCCAGTCCTGATTTTGTGTTAGCTGGTCATAAGTAGTGCTTACTAAATATTTTTCAGTCCTTATTTCATGCATTTGAGGATTGTTCAATAGTCTCCCAAGATTCTCTTTGGAAAGTTTCTTAATGATGCATCCACTCAATGAGAATTCTGTTTGGTTTAATATAAATAAAGTGAGCACCATAGTCATCAATGTGTCACTGTTATCACGAGATCAACCTCTCTCTGAGTTTACTCCCCATCTTGGGAAAAGCCTCCAGTACTTCCCAAAGAACATTTCTCCTCATATTCACCCTCCCTCCCCCAGCATGTTCTGTTTTGGTTTCTATTTGGCTTTAAATAACACACATTACTAAGTGATTACGCACAGCCAGATGTACACATCCACAAACACACACTCTGTATGCAACCACTTTTAGATCGATCTCTTAACTCTTTCCTGAGGATGAACAGTAGAAGGAAATGTTTTCTTTAGCTTATATCACTTGGAAGATACAGGTTTATATATGGTGTAATTTCAGTGTTTTCAGAAATAAGGACAAATACACACAAGTCAATGCGGTAATTTTTTATTCCTGCAAGTCACATTAAAAAGAAAATTGATAGAATTTGCTGCACTAAGGAGCTTCATGGAAGAGATCATGCCCTTTTGCTGTTATGATGGATACACAAAATGTTAAACTTTTAGAAGTGCCATTCTTTCAGGCTCTGGATTGAAATTGGGATCACAAAGAGAAGGCAGTCTTTGTACATAGGCTAGAGTATTTTCCTTTATTAACTATGTAGAAATTTTTGTCTTAAACAATAGTGAAATTCTGAGTTAGGAGAGGAAAAATAAGTAGGATGAAAGAAATGAATAATAACACTTATTTTCAATTATTTTCCTCTATATCTAATGAGATATAAATTGAGCTAGTTTAAAGAGTACAACGTATGATTTGATAAACCTGTATATGGTAAAGGGATATCTACATAGTGTTAGCTAAGATCTTTATCTTGTCAAATATTTATTCCCCTTAAAAATTTAAAAAAGTTTATTTTTTTGACTCCTCAGAAATTATTAATTTTTAGCTGGAAGTTTGTACCTTTTGCCAATATCTCCTCATTTCTTCTACCTCTTTGGCCCTGGTAACCACCATTCTTCCCTCTGTTTGTAACAAGTTCAGTTTTTCTGATGTCACATGTATGGGAGATCATACAGCATTTGTCTTTCTCTTCTGACTTATTTCACTGAGCATAATGCTGTCATGGTCCATCCATGTTATTGCAAAGGGCAATATTTCATTCTTTCTCATTAATGAGTAATATTCCTTTGGATATGCATAGAACTTTTTCTTTAGCCATTCACCTCTTTGGTCACATATGTTTTTTCCGTATCTTGTCTATTGTGAAAAATGGGGCATTGAACATGGGAGTGCAGATAGTGATTTCATTTTATTTGGTGTACCTAGAATTTGGATTGCTGGATAATATGGAAGTTCTATCTTTAGTTTTTTTTTTGATATCTTAATATTATTTTTCATAGTGGCTTACCATCTTACATTCCCATCAACAGTACATAAGTGTTCTTTTTCCAACTTCACCAACTGTTGTTATCCTTTATGTTTTTAATAATAGCTATTCTTTTATTTTCTTCCAGCTTCGTTGAGGAATAATATTTTCTTCTAAAAGTTTTATGACTTCATGTCTTATATACAGTATTGCATAAGTTTGTTTTGCCATCAAACCATCTCATTTTCTGTCGTTCCCTTCTCCTCCTGCCCTCAGTCTTTCCCAGTGTCAGGGTCTTTTCAAATGAGTCAGCTCTGCGCATCAGGTGGCCAAAGTATTGGAGTTTCAGCTTCAACATCAGTCCTTCCAATGAACACCCAGGACTGATCTCCTTTAGGATGGACTGGTTGGATCTCCTTGCAGTCCAAGGGACTCTCAAGAGTCTTCTCCAACACCACAGTTCAAAAGCATCAATTCTTCTCTGCTCAGCTGTCTTTATAGTCCAACTTTCACATCCATACATGACTACTGGAAAAAAGATAGCCTTGAATACATGGACCTTTGTTGACAAAGTAATGTCTCTGCTTTTTAATATGCTTTCCAGGTTGGTCATAACTATCCTTCCAAAGATTGAGGGCAGGAGGAGGCGTGGACAACAGAGGATAAGATGGCATCACAGACTCAATGGACATGGGTTTGAGTGGACTCTGGGGGTTGGTGATGGACAGGGAGACCTGGTGTACTGTGGTTCATGGGCTGTCAAAGAGTCAGACACAACTGAGCGACTGAACTGACTGAATTGAACTGAAGATGTATAGAATAGTGATTTGAGTTACATACATACATACATACATACATCATGAAATGATGATCACAATATGTGTGTGTGTATATATCGTTTTTCAGATTCTTAACCTTTATTGAGTACAAAAATAGTTACAAAATATTGACTATAGTTTCCTCTGCTGTACAGTTGGTCCTTGTTCTATTCAGCTTTTATCTTGTTGTCTTCTAGAGATACAAGAGATACAATCTTCTCCTGGGTTTTGACAGAAAGTCTCAGAAGTCGTATGTTCTCAGCCCTGAAAGACTCTTGGAGCTTAAGTTCTGCCCCTCAAAGACATCTAGCTTAGCTACTTAGCCAAATAGCAACCCAATCTAGTATTCTGGCCTGGAAAATCCCATGGATGTAGGAACCTGGTAGGCTACAGTCCACGGGATCACAAAGAGTGGACACGACTGAGCGCCTTCACTTTCATGAAGCTTCAAAATTTGGCAACTGCCTTACCGAAGAGAACTATGTGTTAGAGAAAGGACCCCTTACCCTAGTGAGTTTTTGTTTCCTAAGCACAATGGAGAGGCAGGATAGATTATTCCATATTTTTGAAACTTTTGTCTGCCTTTCTGGCTTCCCGGGGAGTCCTCTGGAAATAGAAATGTCCACTGGAAACATCTGGCCACGTATTTAAGTCTCTTTAAGTTTTCAGCTTGTCATGCTAGCCTTACATGAGTGTTTGGCTTTTCATGTTTTCGTGCCAAAGTCCCTCTCTATGGGCCATGCTCAATCCTCAATTCACACTCACACTCTTCAAATGCTCTATGAGAAAAAAAAAGGCAGTTGTCCTTCAGCTCACCTCAGAAGTGTTCAGTGCTTTCTGCTACTCATGTCTATATCACCCTCATCACTTTCACAACTTTATAATGGCTTCAAAAATATGGCTGCTAAAGTTAATTTGACCTTTCCAAGTACAATTGTTTCCCAGTATTGGCCAGGGGTTGTTTCAGGCACTTCCTCCCACCCACTCCTATACCAGAAAAGCTGGATGCTCAAATCCTTTATGGAGAATGACAGATCAAATGGATCCATGTTTGGTTGAGTCTGTGGCTAAGGAGGAGTGACTGGACTTGCAGTGGGAACTGTGTTCAGCTGTAACCTAATGCATCTTATTGGGAAATGCAGTTCACAAAAGGTTACCTTGAATGAAATGATAAATTTTCAGCATTTATTTGCTGAAAAGGAAAAATGTAAGCATCTAGATGACTACAGAGTATGGAACTTCTGTGCCAAAAGATGATATGGTTATCAGTGAAGCTAGCTGTCATGGTTTAAAAGAAAACTCCGAGGGGTTGATATAAAAAACCCATATCTTCTGTATTACAAAAAATATAATCAGAAATAACTCATATTCAGTACAAGCTGAGGTAAGAATAGTACAGACCTCAACAAGTCATTAATCTGTTTTCACTTAAATAAAGAAAAATCCTTTTTCTATTGTTTCATTAGGAGTATAATGCATGAAAAAACATCCAACTTACCATTATTAAATAAGAAATATTTAAGAAGAACATATTTGCACAAAGGCACATTGAGCTTACCAGAAAATTATTTCTGTTTTTACACTGTTTTATAAATTCCCTTTAGTATCTGCCCTTTTATCATATGCTATTAAATACTGAAAAATCTGTAGTAAGTAAAAATATTTTTGGCTACTAGTAAATTATGCATTCTTGTATGCTACATTATATAAATACAGACATACAAACAAATATTCACAATAAATGTCTTTTTCAGTCAAGATTAACTTAATTCAATGCAATATAATACCCAGTAGTAGAAATTTCATCTGAAAATTATCAGTATGATTTTTGTCTCAAGACCTGATCACTAAGTATCTACATGGAATGAAGAGACCAGAGAGACTCACAGGACACATGATCTTGAATTGAGATCTTCATTAAATTGAGATCTTCAAGACAAGGTTCATCTGAGTTGGCCCGAAATTGCTAATATCTAAACACTTTAAATCTATTAAAGATGGTCAATGGATAGAAGAAACTTAGATCACTTAGAAGATAAACCCAAATTTTATTTTATGTGAAAGTAACAAAAATACTTAGTGTGATCATTTAGAATCAAAGTATTCTGCTAATATCTGGTTTATTTGAAACTTTTAAGAAGTAAATGATTTGAAGTCCAGCATCCATACAGAAAGTGCAGGTACTTTAAGTTTCAGGTTTGATAAATTTTCACAGATTGAATATTTTATATCACCAACATCCAGATCAAGAATCACAACCTGACCAGAACTCCAGAATGCCCCTCCCCCACATATCTTCCAAGGAAGAACTCCCAGTCCCCAGGGGAACCACTGTTCTGACTTTCAATACCAGAGATTCATTGTACCTTGGTTGAATTTTATGTAAATGGAATCATACTGTAGGAATTATTTTGTATCTAGTTTGCTCACTGTAAATCATGTTTGTAGGAATCATTCATGTTTTTGTATGTGTAATTATTGTTCATTCCCATTATTGTGTAGTACATGATATAGCATAGTTTGTTTTTAGAATTTCTTATTTAACATATATTCTCCCTAACAAAAGGTTTAGCTCAATGGTTTAGCCTCTGTCTCACTGATACATCTCAAGTATCTAGAACACAGTCTCGCACATGGTTGGTGCTTTATAAGGATGTGTTTAAATTAACTAGTTTTTACTCTCAGAAGTGTTCCGTTGCAGAACTTCCTGGGCCTGCAAGCACTGCATTAACTCGGCCTCAAGTCTAGGATTCTCCTCATTTGTCTCCTTAGTGCCCCTTTGACTTCCTTGTTTCTCAAAGTGTAAATCAGGGGATTAAGCAGGGGAGTCACCAGAGTATAGAACAGTGCAATGCTTTTGTTCACATCCTGTGAATAGCTGGAAGGAGGCTGAAGGTACATGGAGATGAGCGTCCCAAAGAAAATAATCACTACCATTAGGTGAGAACCACAGGTTCCAAAAGCCTTCTGTCTCCCTTGGGCCGACTTTATCTTCAGGACTGCACGGGTAATGTGACCGTAGGATACTAAGATGAGTGACAGGGGCACTACCAAAAAGAACACACTGACAGCAAAGAGTTCAGCCTCATTGACAGAGGTGTTGGTGCAGGCCAGTTTCAGCATCACTGGAACTTCACAGAAGAAATGGTCCACTTGGTTTTTACCACAGAGAGGAAGAGTCATGGTCAGTGCTGTCTGGACTACAGAACTGCCAAAGCCTGTAAGCCAAGCAGTTACAACCAGCTGCAAGCAAAGCTGGGGATGCACGATCACCATGTAGTGGAGGGGACGGCACACAGCTACATAGCGGTCATAGGCCATGACAGACAGGAGGACACACTCTACTCCCCCGAGTCCCAAGGCAATGAAGAGCTGGGCCACACAGCCGCCATAGGTGATGGTCTTGTCCTTCCCCTTAAAGTTGGCCAGGGTCTGAGGGACAGTGCAAGTAGTCAAACAAAGATCCATAAAAGAGAGGTTGGAGAGGAAGAAGTACATAGGGGAGTGTAGGTGAGGATCCATCGTTGACAAAAGCATAATGGCGCCATTGCCTAAACAGCTCAAGGAGTAGATGATCAGGATGACCGCAAAGAGAGCCGTTTCCAGCTGGGGCTGGTTGGAGAAGCCCAGGAGAATGAATCGAGAGAAGGCGCTGTTGTTAGCTCTTTCCATTGTACTCCGCTTGTTGGAGTTAAGAGAACTCCATACTGTTAAACTGTTTGTTTAATCCATGTCTTTCCCCCTGAGTACGTAGAGTTTGTGAGGAAGCTTGAGGCCTTTTCACAGTTACTCTTTTGTTGACAAACAAGGGGGTGCTAGAGAGTTACTAAGTAAGAGTACCTTCTGTGTTTCAGGCACTGACCTAAGCACTTTCTATGCAATTTGTCACAACAACTCTGTGAGCTTGGCATTATCATGATTTCTGCTAAATATGTGAAGGAACTGAGGGTTAAAGAGATGCAGTGATTTTATCAGAGTGATGTACTTAGTAAATCACAGAGGCAGGATTCCAACAGACTCTAAAATATGAGTTCTTAACTGCTGGGGATACTGTCTTTATGATCTATGAACTACAAAGATAACTCAAGAGTTTCTCAAAAATTAAATCTAGAAATTTGAAATAAGTTACAAATATGTACTGCCTTAGTCCTTCCCTGGACGATTGAAATATTTAGACTGGCTTTCTTGCTTCTGCTTTGTGTAGAGAAAAATATTTCTTTCTGAAAATGCACAGATAATAAAATTTACTATGAACAATTGTATTGAAATGGGAACAATATATTTTAATAAGTAAAGTCATGGAGCCTTTGATATGGAGTCTGTATTCATGTCTATTGATTGGAAAACTTTTATTGGAAGTGATTTAGAATTCACTGTATCCATACTGTATGTTCCAGAGGACTAAGCCTGAGAAACTCTCATTGTTACCATTTTCAGTGAAAACTCAGCAAAGCATCAATGTTTTTTTGTTTTCTTTCTTTATGTCTTTTAAAATTGCTTAATATGATAGAGCAAATACTCTTTTCAACCTTTTGTGTGCACTTCCTATAAATTCAGACCTCACATTAATCATTCTCTTTTTGGTAAAATCATCTGGTCTCATTTTAGAAATCAACCTCTGTCTGTGTGTCTCTCTGTTTCATAGACGCACACACCACATACAAACCATGATGCAAATTTAATAGTAAATAATACCTAAGAGGAGAAATATCCCATAACAGTACCATAGCCTGGAAAAGAGTTTAGTATGTATAGTAGATTCACAAAATAATTTTGTCAAGGAAGTGATAATGTGAAAGAAGTTTCAAAACTATAAGGGTTTTAGAAACTGAATTTAGGAGTTATAGCCTTCTTGCATATTGCCAAAAGAATTATCCTTCCTAAAAGAATTGCCTCGCTTCCCTTCTCGAAAACTTCAAGTGGTTTTCAATTGCCTTCAACTAAAATTCCAAATTCCTCACTATGGCATACAGGAGCCCTCATAATCCTTTTCTTACCTCTCTAGTATTTTCTCTTGCTATTGTCAATTTCCCATCTTTAGAATTTTTATTTTTAATTTTTTCATTATTTATTTTTGGCTGCGCTGGTTCTTCATTGATGTGTTGGGGCTTTCTCTCGTTGCGGTGCACAGGTTTCTCTTTTTGTGGAGCACGGCGTCTGGGGCATGCAGTCTTCATTAGTTGTGATGCATGGGCTCAATAGTTGTGGTTCCTGGGCTCTAGAGCACAGGCTCAGTAGTTATGGTGCATGAGCTTCATTGCTCTGAGGCACGTTGGAACTTCCCGGATCACAATCGAACCCTTGTCTTCTTCATTGGCAGGCAGATTCTTATTCACTGAGCCACCAGCGAAACCCTCTCATCCTTAGAATTTCCCAACATTAATACCCGAACGTTTATGTCTATCTGGTTTTTCTCCTTTTGAAATTCTCTGACCACCCCAACTAAAACTCTGCTCAAGATATTTTCTATTGCTTTGCCCTGCTTTTTGTCTTCAGATCACTCATTACAATCCACAATTTTCCTGTTTCTTAAAAAAATTTCTTATTTATTTTCTAATTTGCATCAGTAAAATGACAGATTTATAAGATCAGGAAATTTGTCTTTTTTTAAAAAATCATTATATGTGCAGAATAGTGCCAGACATACAGCAAACCATCGACATGTATTGTAATGCGTGCAGTTGAATCAACATGTAATGTATGAATACGTTAATATACTTAAAGACTTAGGAAGTGTTTTCTTATATCAGGTAGAAATAAGTGTCCTCAGTGTTTATTTCATAGTGGTATTTATCACAGGCTATGTGGCAGTTGAGATTATGTATAAAATGTATAATAAATATATAAAATATGTGCTATGTAAATATAGTATATATAAATATCTCTGAATATAAACATTTATGTATTTATTGTTTTTGTTTCAAGACCCTTTTGTGTTTGTAAGATACTTTGGCAATCCCACGGACTGAATCTTTTTTGCCTTTGTGTATGGAAATCCAGTTTTATAAACGTAGACTTCTATTTGCCTCTGGAGAGAGACTGGTTTTGGGGTAGAATGAGATGCACGCCAGAGGATGCCAGACAACACCATCTCTGATTCTATTACTGATTCTTCACCAGCCCCACTGTCTTGTGTCTTAGCCAAAGGGATAGAGAGTCTGGTGGCAGAAGCTAAAGATAGTGGAGGGCCTCTCTTGGGCTATTTTTTCAGTGATTGAGTGACGGAACTCAAGGGAAGAGAGAGGTATTCTACACGGAGATAGGCAAAGTGGAGAGAGGCACAGGTGCTTTAAACTCCAGAGAACACAGAGCTCATGCAAGAACTTCCTGGGAACTGCCAGAAACAGTTCATTTTGGCCAGACTGCAGGGATTGTTGTTGTTTAGTCATTAAGTCGTGTCTGACTCTTCTGTGACCCTGTGAACTGTACCTGCCAGGCTCCTCTGTCCATGGGATTTCCCAGGCAAGAATGCTGGAGTGGGTTCACCATTTCCTTCTCCAGACGATCTTCCTACCCAGGAACTGAACCCTTGTCTACTGCATTGACAGGTGGATTCTTTAACATTGAGTCACCTGGGAAGCCTTAGGTGGGGTTGAAGTAGTAAATAAAACAGTAGATAAAACAACAGCCTGTTGTTTATTATCACTCTTGGGCCTATGGGCTGATACAGTCTCAGGAAACACAGGCTGGAGTTGTGTCATGCCACTTGGCATTGCTCTTGCCACATAGTGGGACATTCAGAAATGTTTGCTGAAAAAGTGTTCTCTGACACCTGTGGAGACTTTAGCATTTCACCATGGGATATCAAGTAGGCAAAGATGGAGGGGAAGGCAAGCTCTGAGCTTTGCAAGAAGCAGAAGGAAGAAAATTAAGAAAAGTCCTTCTTGGGAGGTTTCTTCTCTCTGTACTTTCCCTCAGCTCTACATCTGGCTGGCACAACAGAAATCTCTGCTTTTATTATTTGCCACCATTTCTGTCTAGAGTTCCCTGAAAGTTCTCACATGGACTCTGTTCCTGGTGAGCAGAACCCTCTATTTTCTTCCCCTTCTCATCTAAGTTGCTCATCACTACTGTTCTGCCAGTGCCTGCTTTGACAAACTGATGCTATGTCGGGCACCAGTGGTTTCAGAGCTGCCAATGTGACTAATGTTGATGCAGCCCTGAGTTTTCTGGGTCCCAAAATGCCAACGACTTTCACCACTTTGCACTTAAAGTGTAGAAGGCCTCTCTACCTTAAAGTAGCTACTTCTAGTGTGTAGATCGTTCTCTTCTACTTAAAGAGAAATGTCCAAGAGAAAGTGGCCCCTGTGATTATCTCCATCCTTTCATCAAAGACTCTGCCCTTTCACTCAGGGGTCTTTGAAGGGTGGTGGGGATGGCCAGGTGAAGTATGGCTGGCTCTTGAGCAGAGGATATATTAAAATTTAGAATTTAAGCTACTGTCACTTCATGCTGTATGAACTGAATAACCAAGGAAATCTGCCTGTGGAGAGAGAAGGAAAAGTACATTTGAGAAAAAGGAAGAGAGTCACACAGTGCTCATCTTCAAGTTTGATTCATTTCTTAACAGCCTTGACCAGGTAAAGGTCATCATACTTACCTGATGCTCATATCAGGATGCAAGTGTCTTCTGGGAAGAGCCTTTGGCTTCCAAGTCAGCCTCCAGCATAATGGGAAAACTAAAAGAGAGAGAATGTTTCCTTTGCCTCCAGATGTACAAGGATGAGAGGTGGAATAATTCTTGAGGAGTGTATGTCGGCTTAGTGAGAACTGGAGTTACCGCAGGACTTCCTTACATTGAAATTCACAGCTTCTCTGTAGCCTCTGGGAACCCAGTCTCCCTTAACACCAGTAATAGTTACTTATCCCCATGTGGGTTTCCCAGTATCAACCCTGGGGATAATGTACATCAGACAGAATCTCCAGGAGATTGAGCGAATTATAAGATGTGGAAGTTGTTAATAGGCTTTCAGGAAGGGTATTAGCACATCCTTCTCCCAACAGGCCCTGAGACAACAAATACAAAACATTACATGAATAGCAAATAATCTTTTCTGGCATGGGTTGACTTATCCCCTAAATGTAGGCTTTATCTTCCCTGCCTGCAGCACTCTGTCAGCAATACTGTCCTTGGACTTAAAGTTCGTGATCTATCAATGTTGCCTGAGATAAAACAGGACCCATTTGTTGGTAAAGGAAATGAGACAATGCACATGGTCAGGACTCACTTGTCTTATCAGATATCCATCCCTAAGAAGCACTCAGCTAATGCAACAGTGGAATGGTCTCTCTCTCTTTTTAATTTTGTTTATTTTTGGTTGTGCTGGGTCTTTGTTGCTGCACGTGGGCTTTCTCTAGTTTCAGAGAGCAGGGGCTACTCTCTAGCTGTGGTATGCGGGCTGCTCACTGCCGTCTCTTCTCTTGTTGCAGGTCAGGCCTCTGGAGTGTGCAACTCAGCAGTTGTGGCGAAAGGCTTAGCTGACCCAAGGTTTGTGAGATCTTCCCAGACCAGGGACCAAACTGGTGTTCCCTGCATTGGCAGGCAGATTCCCAACTATTGGACCACCAGGGAAGCCCCAGGAGGGGCCTCTTAAAGCCTCAGCTGATGTGTGAGCTTAGACGTAACAGCCAGAAATTTTGGGATGCTGTACTCCAGGATGTTGGATATTCAATGAAAAATAACCAATATACAGCTGTGTGTTCCCACTGCTCTAATATTCCTGTGTATTGCTCTGATGCTTCCTCATCCTGACCCCACCCTGGCCTCTCCTGATGCCCCTCCTCCCTCACGGGAGATAAGGGAGATAAGAGAAAGGACACTCCTCCTCTGCACAGGAGTTAAGAAGAGGCTGAGTGAGAGTGTTGGGAGAACTTGTCCTCTTCCTCTTGAGAGAAAGAAAGAGGAGCCACATACCTGGGCTCTCTTCCTTCCCAGGATTCTCCCTTAATAAACGTGTCAGGTACTGTTTTCAGGTATTTACGTAAATTAACTTAAATCTGATAAGAGTCCATGAGATGAGTCCATGGGACAGCTCTCATGCCCATTTTGTAGGCAAGGAAACTGAGGTCTGTGGGAGTTTGACTGACCCTCAGTTGGCTGAGCCACGACTCTAAGGAAACAGTCTGACTGCTGAGCCCAAGTGTGTCCTAATGTTTGTGTTGACTCCCGTACACTGTCCACCTGCCTCACTAAGGGTCACCTCCTCTGGGCTCTGACAGCTTCCTTTGCCCTCTGGGCTCTGAGACTGGCAGGGAGTCTGTTGTGTTTCCCACACTCACTACAGATGACCCTTGAGGTCTGAAGTGACAGGAGAGTTGGGCCTATATTGGCTGATGGAGTGTGTTCGCTGGAGTTGGGGGAAGGGGGCTCACATCTGGGCTGTGGGCCGTCAGCGGTGTTTGCATATGGGTATGAGCTGGGCTCTCCAGATGCTGAAGAGGGAAGACCAGCAGGTGCCGTGCAGGATTTCCTCATCACTGTGATATTTCACAGCCTGAAACACAGCCTCCTGTGGACCTGAGGTCCCAGGGGTGTTCACTCTTCTCCTTCCCATCTCACTGCCCTTACTGCTCTTCTTCCAACTGACTCCCTGGGAACATCTCTCCAAGGAGGGGTCTGGCCACACCCCTGCTCACCAGCACTTCCTCCCACCCTGCCTGCTGCTCCCTTCCGGGGTCTCCTGGATGGAGCGAGAGGAAAACAACTAGGATAGCCTGAGAACTTGACATTATGCTGTAAAGAGAAAGCAGTGTGTCTGTCTTCAAGAAAGGCAAGGGCTGCCTGAGGCTTCCTGTGAGCTGTTAGACTGGAGGCCTTAGTATTCTGCTGGATGTTGGTAGGGGGCTGACCTCAGTTTCGTGAAACAAGGATGTTTCCATCCCAGCTGCTTCCTTCATCAGAGATTGCAAGCAGGGAAGACAAGTAGAAAGTCAGCCAGCAAGATGGGGTTTTGCTCTTCTGTGATCTAATCCCAGGAGTGATGTCCCTGTTGCCATATTCTACTGGTCAGAAGCAGGTCAGAGCTCCCGCCCACACTCAGGGGAGGAGAGTCCACAAGGTGTGGACCCAGGAGGCAGGGACACTTGTGTGCATCTCAGAGTCCATCTGCACAAAGACTTTCCAGGTCAGAGAAGCAGGAGCACGAGGTGGTGAGCCCTATGCCCTGGACATGGTCACACATGGGCTGCACAGTCACTGAACAATCTTTGTCACTGTGGGTCCACCTTGAGTAGGATAATCTGCAGAACTGATACAGTAAATCTGTGTTCAAACATTGAGAAACTTCCAGAGCATTTTCCAAAGTGGCATTGGCATTTTATATTCTCTCCAGCATGTTACATGCTTCCAATATCTCTACAGTTCCCAGGTGGCTCAGTGGTAAACAATCTGCCTGCCAAAGCAGGAGATGCAGGTTCGATCTCTGGGTTGGGACGACACCAGGAGGAGGAAATGGCTACCCATTCCTGTATTCTTGCCAGGATAATCCCATGGACAGAGGAATCAGGTGGGCTATAGTTTATGGTGGGGGCAAAGATTTGGACATGTTAAGTGCGCACACCCTCCTTAAGGATATGAATCTTGGTTTCTGGATTTTGAAGGAGGGGATGCCTCTTAGCTCTCCACACAAATAAGCTCTGGCTTATATTTCCTGTTATAGCTCATAAACTTGAGAAAATCAGAGGTAAGGTTTTTCCAGATTTGCCTAACACCCTAAGGATAAAAACAAATTTTCCCTCTGGAGTACTGCCCACATTTATATTTTGTCCTAAACAATTATTTCCTTCATATTGTAGTCATGGAAACTTTACATACTTAATCACTTTTATTTTGTTTCCCTGGAAGAGGCAGCCTTAAAACCAAGCCTACCATGTTACTGGAAATGGAATCTCCATGACCTATTTTTTTCATCCCTGCTATTTTTCTGGTGCCAAGGTAGCTTCCTGAATACAACTCCACCTGAACTAATGAAACTTTTCTCTCTTCTGTGAGCCAGTGCTGGTTTCTGAGATGTTTGCTATCAGGTCACAATAAGAAACATACAGACATTGAAAGTGAGCATAAGCAAGTAAACTACTTTATTTCAATCCACACTGGTAATTGCCAGCATCAGAATCTGGCATAGTTTTTTTTTTTTTTTTTAAGCCACGATTGAGGCTTTATCTCAGCAAGCAGTTAGTAGCTTCTGAGAGTGAAAACTTCAAGATGAAGCTGTCTCAACCATTCCAGAAAACACACAGACTCCAACTGTACAAGAAGAGTGTGAAGAGAAAGAGGTTGTTGAAACAGATGTGGCAGACGTGGAAGTGAAGGGCATAGAACTGGTCATGTCACAAGCAAATGTGTCGAAAGCAAATGTTGTCCCAGCACTGAAGAACAATAGTCATGATATTGTAAATGCTAATATGGAATTAACAATGTAACCATCTGGGAAGAGGACCTTCTTTGGTATTTCAAAAGAGTAACTGTAGCTGGGCTTGAAATTTGTGCTGTTTCTATCAAAAAAGTTTTGGCTTCTTGTTGGATGAAAAAAAAGAAAAAATGTCATTGGATCTGCTAAGATAGTTGAATTGTTAGCTCTCCGTGGACCAAATCCCCATGGTTCAGGTAGACATATATTCAGGCCCCTGCCCTGGCACCAGAAAAATAGCAGGAGTGAAAAAATAGGTCATGGAGAGTCCATTTCCAGTAACATGGTGGGCTTGGTTTTAAGGCTTCCTCTTCCAGGAAAACAAATAAAACTAATAAAGTACAAAAAGTTTCCATAACTAAGAGACTAAGGAAATAATTGTTTTGGCCAAAATATAAATGTGGTAGTTTAGTGAAGTTAGTAGTTTGGTGTGTGAACTAGTAATTTTTTAAGACTTTGATGGGGGTCACAAACTGATAAACTGATAAATATTATGGATAATGTCTCCAGTAAGATATTCATGTACAAAGGAATATAAAGCAATATAAAATATCAGTATACACACACAAAGACACACACACATGGGCTTTCCTCTTTGCTCAGCGGTAAAGAAACTGCCTGCAGTGCAGGAGCTGCAAGAGATGCGAGTATGGTCGCTGGGTTGGGAAGATCCTCTGGAGGAGGACATGGCAACCCACTCCAGTATTCTTGCCTGGAGAATCCCATGGACAGAGGAGCCTGGTAGGCAACAGTCCATAGGGTTGCAAGAGACATTCATGACTGAAGTGATTTAGCACACATGCATGTATGTATATATGGAACCCATGCAGACTTATAGGTACTGGCTTTTTAATCCTAGAAAGAGACAAAGGCAAGGAAAAGACATTTTGAGTAATCATTTCATCATTCGAAAATGGACTCCACTTATCTAGAATATAAACTAAGTGGACAGAAGCTGGATCCTATCACAGAACATTAGAGAAGTGAAGATGTCATATGGTAGTCACTCATTCATCCAGCCAAACTCAAGTGCCTAGAATGTACTAGATTAAGTTCTGGTCTAGATCACTGGTCTAAATACTGAAATTTGTCACATTTCCCCCATTGCTTACCCTCACCTCGGGGACTTCCCTGGTGAATCAGTGGTAAATAATCTGTCTGTAATGCAGAACCCGGGTCCAATCCCTGGGTCAGGAATATCCCCTGGAGGAGGAAATGGTGTCCCCACTCCAGTATTCATGCTTGGAAAATCCCATGGACATAGGTGCTGTGCAGGCTATAGTCCATGGGTCCCAAAGCGTCAGACATGACTTAGAGACTAAACAATGACAACCCTCACCTCTACCTCCAAATGTATACCCGCTTCCCAATTGAAGGGAATTTCACACTTAAACATTTTGGTCAGAGTCCGAGATCACCTCCCACCGTGAAGGAGAAAAGCTTGTTTCCTAAACATTTCTGCAGGTGGACATGGCACTAGGCTCCTCCAGTCACATGGACTCCAAATAAGGACACAGTGAGACAGAGAGAACTAAGATCATGGCATCTGGTTCCATCACTTCATGGAAAATAGATGGGGAAACAGTAGAAACAGTGGCTGACTATTTTTTGGGGCCCTAAAATCACTGCAGATGGTGACTGCAGCCATGAAATTAAAAGACACTTGCTCCTTGGAAGAAAAGTTATGACCAACCTTGACAGCTTATTAAAAAGCAGAGACATTACTTTGCCAACAAAGGTCCGTCTAGTCAAAGCTATGGTTTTTCCAGTAGTCATGTATGGATGTGAGAGTTGGACTATAAAGAAAGCTGAGTGGAGAAGAGTTGATGCTTTTGAACTGTGGTGTTGGAGAAGACTCTTGGGAAACCCTTGGCCAGCAAGGAGATCGAACCAGTCCATCCTAAAAGAAATCAGTCCTGAGTATTCATTGGAAAGACTGATGCTGAAACTCCAAAGCTTTGGCCACATGATGTGGAGAACTGACTCATTTGAAAAGATCCTACTGCTGGGAAAGATGGAAGGTGGGAAGGGAAGGGGATGACAGAGGATGAGATGGTTGGATGGCATCTCCAACTTGTGTAATCTCCAGGAGTTGGTGATGAACGGGAAAGCCTGGCATGCTGCAGTCCATTGGGTCACAAAGAGTTGGACACGACTGAGCCTTGAACTAAAGTGAACTGAGACAGAGAGGCTGACACCATGCTGACAGTTTTGACCTGCACAGAGTAAATGGTGGTAGTGTCATTGAGTTGCCAAGGGCAGCAGAGACAGCAAGCCTAGCACCAGAGTCCATCTTCCAGCTAAGGGAGTGTCTGTTTTGTGGACAGTGGCTTCTGCTCCCCGTGCAGGGGTGGTGGTTCCCATATGGTTCCCCACCTGGGAGAGACTGTGGATGCTGAGCTGGCTATGAATCCTCAGGCTGTTCTGTGACTTTTCCTGAAATAAAACCACAAATCTCACTCTTTCTCTCCTTTGCAACAAATTGAAATCCCTTTTCTTCCCATGAAGAACTTCATAAGTCTATCATGTAGGAAACTATCAGAGATTTTTTCCTCTCTGCTTTATTGAGATATGATTGATGTATTGAGTAAGTGTACAACCTGTGATTTGATACTTTTCTCTATTGCACAATGATCAGTACCACAACTTTAGCTTACACCTGTATAAAGTCACATAATTACCATTTCTTTTTTTGTGGTGAGAGCATTTAGATCTGCTCTCTTAGCAACTCAGAGACTTTATGATATCAGACTACTTTCTAAAATGTCCAGCTGCCTATCCTGCTTGGAAGAGAAAACATGTATCTCCCAGAAAATGTCTTGACTTTTTCTTCCCATTTAAGTGTGGATTTAAGCCCTTCCCCATCCTGATCACTCTCTGATCACAAGCCTCAGTGGATCCAAATCTGACTGAGAATCAGGACTGCTTGTCAGCCTTCTTAGAAAATACTTGGGTCTCCTCCTAGACTGAACATCTAAGAGTGTAGGGCACGGAATCCAGGAATCCCTTATGAGCAAGTCCTAGAGGGGAGGCTGATGCACAGCCATGTGGGAATCCTGGTCTATATTCTCACCACTAAATCTGTGATCTGAAAGCCAGCAGCATCAGCATCAAACTTGTTATGAATGTAAATTCCCAGGCTCTACTCCCGACTGTCTAGATGCTGTCTAGACCAGCATCTCCAGCCTGGTCACTGCACTATTTCTTACAGTTTCCTTTAGTGCACTCACCCTTCACCTCCTAATTATGTACAGCAACCTGACTGATGCTTCTAAAGGGCAGTCACAATGGATTGTCCTCTGTTTACACCATCTTACGAATCCACATCTTACTCAGACAACATCAACACTTTCCAATATCATCTAGGTCTGTATGATCTGACAAAACATGGGATCTAATCTCAGTTCCTCATTAGGCCAGCCACACCTGCCTTCTGGCTCTTCCTTGAATGCAGACACTTTCCTACCCTCGTGCATTTGCACAGGAGACTACCCTGCCCAGAGAGAACTTCCTCCAGACATCTGTGTGGACATGATGTGGTCAGAACCCACAGGAGAGAAACTAGAGAAGGAATTTTGAGGAGGCCCCCATGGCCTCCTGTCTGCACCCTGGCAAGGGTCTCAAGAACCACATCCAATCTGTACTCACTTGCAGCCTGAGTGTAGCTCCCTCTTTTTCACCTGCAAGAAGAAAACATCAAGTGAGAGGCCATAGAGAAGACTGAATCATGAGATCCTAGAGGAACCCCCTAGTCCTGGACCCCACAGAATTTTTTGGAACTGTGACCAAAATCCAGGACAAAATCAGGAGAATGAAGAAAGGTGCTATTGAGGCAACTGGACCAACTGCCCTTTTGGAGGTCTGTCCTCAGCAGGGACCCTCCCCTCTGATCATCACGTGCTGAGAGACAGGCCCCCAACTGGAATTACAAAGTGAATAATCTGTCTTTCATTTCACATGTACTTTACAAAAGGGTCATTGTTAGCATCAGCTCAGACTCCACATGTGTGTGTGGAGGGTACTTTCCAATAATTAGGCAGGTAAACATTTACCTGGGTTTGAAACTCCCAGTGAGACAAGAAAACTCAAATCCCTCCGTCCCTCCCCTACCTGAGCGCTTCTTCCTCCAGATCACAGCTCCAGTTCAGTTCATTTCAGTTCAGTTGCTCATTCGTGTCTGACTCTTTGCGACCCCATGGACTGCAGCATGCCAGGCCTCCCTGTCCATTGCCACCTCTCGAAGTTTACTCAATTTCATGTCCATTGAGTTGGTGATGCCATCCAACCATCTCATCCTCTGTCATCCCCTTCTCCTCCTGCTTTCAATCTTTCCCAGCATCAGGGTCTTTTCATATGAGTCAGTTCTTTGCATCATGTGGCCAAAGCATTGGAGTTTCAGCTTCAGCATCAGTCTTTCCAAGGAATATTCAGGGCTGATTTCCTTTAGTGGACTGCTTGGATCTCCTTGCAGTCCAAGGGACTCTCAAAAGTCTTCTCCAACGCCATAGTTCAAAAGGATCAATTCTCCGGTGCTCAGCTTTCTTTATAGTCCAACTCTCCAGTTACCACAACTCCAATGACCATGAGTAGAACCAGGCTAACAATGATGTCTATGTTGGGGACAGGGCTGAGAAGGTACTGTGGAGGAAAGAGAAGGGGCCCAGACTTCAGGTTTGAATCCTGTTCTTGCTGAAGGGGTCCAGAAAGGCTCCAGCTTTATCTGAGAAGAAGCTCCACCCCAGCCTCCTCCCTACCCCATCTCAGCGGGAGGGTCTCCTGAAGTCCCTTGTGCTGCACATGGCACGTGTATCTCTTCTCCTCTCCAGAAGGGACCACTAGGGCCGCCCACGTCTTGAAGGTTCCATTCCCCGAAGGCCTGGTCTCTACAAGCTCCATGTCCTGGGTCTGGTCCTCTGTGTCACACTGCTAGGTCAGTGAGATCTCTTCAGGGTAGAAGCCCAGGGTCCAGCACCTCAGGGGGACCTCATGGTCAGAGATGGGTGATGGGTCACATGTGTCTTTGGAGGGTCTGTGGAGGATGAATCAGAAAATTCCCATTTAGTGTTACCTCCATGGGTCCCTGAAGCAGCATCCTGTGACCATCCTGAGAATAAACAGGACAGTGGGTTTGAAAAGAAGCAACACAAACACCAGACACCAGCCTGGACTCGGAGGTCTGGGCATGTTCCCAAGTCCTTGGAAAGTTCTGGAGTCAGGGTGAGAGCCAAGGTAGGAGGTACCATGTAAGGGAGTGAGTACAGAGTAATGGTCCTGACTTAGGTGGAGGCTGGATGACTCAGAAAAGCTGGAGTCAGGCCTCCAAACATGTTTTCAGGGTGAGACCTGGCCCTGAGAGACAGTCATGGTTCACAAGATGGTACCCAGGGTGAAGAGAAACCGCTGACCAGTTATCTCAGGGATGGGTTCCTGCTTCTTCCCCAAAGAGACTGTCCTTCAGAAAAGTGGGGCCACTGGCGAGTCACTCTCTTGTACAGAATATGAAAACCTATGCAGATTCCTCCCTCTGCCGACAGGAACTATCTACTCCTTGTGTGAAGTCAGGTCCAGCCCGAGGGGGGATCAGGGAGGCCCCACGCCTCTCGTACCTGAGCACAGCAGCGTGTCCTTCCCGTTCTCCAGGTGTCTGTGGAGCCACTTTACACAGTCACTGTCCAGGTAGTTCCTACTGTTCCCCGCAGCACTGCCCTGCTCAAGCTTCAGCTTGGAGATCTGAGCTGCTGCACAGGTCCTCGTTCAGGGCAAGGTAAATCGTTGCCGTCATAGGCAATCTACCAGAACCCGAGGCAATAACTTTTCAAATATGCAATTATACCTCTTTCAGGAGAAGACTGGGAGATGGGTGTTTCTGTCTGTTCCCTCCACATTGAGCCCTGGGTGGGCGGGTGCAGGCAGCCAGTTACAGGCTGTTTCTTTTTTTGCTACTGTCCTGTTGGATCCAGAAATGCAAGCCACTGAACCAGGTGATCAAGGAGTGTGCCCTCTGGCAGCAGCCACAACACCTGGGCAGCCATACGTGTGCACAAACTCTTTTCACGGAGACACCAGTGACCTGGGGTGGGACAGAGGGAGAGCATGATGATGGCACCTGTTGGCTTCTCAGGTTTTGGCGAGGATTGCAGTTGACCCCTAGATATGTGTTAGAAGTCTTAGCTTTTAAGATAAGGAAATAGGCTTCTTTCAGGGACAAGCTGGAGGTTTCAGTCTGTGTCTGTGTGCTATGCCCTGGAGAGATAGCCACAGTGGGTCTGGGTGAGCCTGTTTCTTAGTTCATTATAGCCTCATGGATTTCATGGACACAAACTTTGTTGACTTTCAGAGAATTTTGGAGGCCCATGTCTCAGGTCTAAACCTTCAAAGTGAAGGTCCCAGACGTGGGACACTTTGTTTCTCAGGGAGAAACTGGCAGCGGTGACTTCCCTCCTGATTGTATATTGTGGCTCCAAGGGTGGGGCTTAGGTAGAGATTTTGTGTCTGCATCTTTTAATGATTTACTTGTTTAACCCCTAATGATTTTAGTGTGGGGTTTTTCTGTGTGTAGGATTCACCCAGCTTTTCTACATTTCTTTTAGAAGCAGTTTTCTGAGTATAACTGCAGATTCAGTGTGCCCCTGGGAGGAGGGGAGATCTGGAGTCTGTATGTCATGAGTAAACAGGAACCTTCTAGCCTTTTGAGCAGCTTCCTCTCTCCTCTCTCTCATTGCCGTTTATGTTTTGATTTGTGTTTCTGTCTGTCCCTCTTTTTCTCATTCTCTAGTTCTTGTTTTATTCAAATCCTTAAAAAAAACTTTTTATTTTGAAATAGTTGCAGATTAACAGGAAGGTCTAAAGATAGTATAGAGAGGTCTTGGTTACCTTTGACCTTTTTCCCAAAGGTTATACATTATATAACTATAATACAATTTAAAAGCGAGGAAACTGACATTGGTACAACATATGTATAGAGTTCCATGTAATTTTTTTTCACATGTAGATTCCTGTAGCTGCAATCATGATCAAAATATGGAATGACCCCATGACCACTCACATCTTCTTTGTGATACCCCTTTATAGTCACACTCCCTTCCTCCCCTCCCCTGCACTCTCCATAACCATCCCTCACTCCTGGGCACCACTAACTTGATCCCATCTCTATTATTTTTTCATTTTGTGGATGGGATAAAGCTGGGATCATATAATATTTAACCTATTAAGATAGACTTATTTTCATTCAACATAATACCCTTGAGATTCATCGAAGATGCTGTCTGTATTAACAGCTTATTCCTTTTTTATTGCTAAGTGGTATTTCATAGTTTGGATGTACCATCATTTGTTTAGAATATTTTAGTAATTTTCAGCTTTTTGCTATTACAGATAAAACTGCTATGAATAATTGTGCACAGGTTTTTGTGTGGAATACATTTTTTTTCTCTGTCATAAATGCCCCAAAGTGTGATTACTGGGCTCTATGGCCAGTGTGTATTGGATTTTAAAGAAACATCCAAGCTCTTTTATAAAGTAGATGTATCATTCTTATTAGAAATGTATGAGTGATTCAGTTTTTCCACAATGAATCCAACATTTGATATTTTCCCCATATTTTTCATCTTGGTTGTTCTAGTAGGTAGGTACTCTTAATGGTCTTAATATGTGTTTTCCTGATGGTTAGTGATGCTAAACATCTTTTCATGTGCTTATTTACCATTTGTGAATTTGCATTGTGGAGCTATCTGCTCAAGTGTGTTTTAACTGAGTTGTTTTCTATTGCAGAGTTTTGAGAGTTGTTTGTATATTCGAGATATGAGTGTTTTATATGATAAGTAGCTTGAAATGTTTTCTTCCAGTCTGTATCTTAACTTATTATCCTCTTAACAGAGACTTTAACAGACCAATGCTTTTTATTTGGATGAGTCCTCATTTGTAGATTAAAAAAATAGATTATGCTTTCAGTGTATTATATTCCAATATAAAATAAGAATTTTAAAAAGTAGCATAGGAAAAATGCATGTAATTGCAAATAAGCTTTTCTCAGTTCAGTTCAGTCACTCAGCTGACTCTTTGTGACCCGATGGACTGCATCACGCCAGGCTTCTATGTCCATCACCAATTCCCGGAGCCTACTCAATCTCATGTCCATCTCGTTGGTGATGCCATCCAAACAACTCATCCTCTGTGGTCCCCTTCTCCTCCCCTCTTCAATCTTTCACAGCATCAGGGTCACCTTCCAGTGAATATTCAGACCTGATTTCCTTTAGGATGGACTGGTTGGATCTCCTTGCAGTCCAAGGGACCCTCAAGAGTCTTCACCAACACCACAGTTCAGAAGCATCAATTCTTCAGCGCTCAACATTCTCTATAGTCCAACTCTCACATCCATACCTGACTACTGGAAAATCATAGCTTTGACTAGATGGACCTTTGTTGGAAATGTAATGTCTCTGCTTTTTAATATGCTGTCTAGGTTTGCCAAAACTTGTCTTCCAAGGACCAAGCAACTTTTTATTTCATGGCTACAGTCACAATCTCCAGTGATTTTGGAGCCCCAAAAAATACAGTCTTTCACTTTTTAAATCATTTCCCCACCTATTTGCCATGAAGTGATGGGACCAGATGCCATGATCTTAGTTTTCTGAATGTTGACCTTTAAGCCAACTTTTTCACTCTTCTCTTTCACTTTCATCAAGAGGCTTTTTAGTTCTTCTTTGCTTTCTGCAATAATGATGGTATTATCTGCATATCTGAAGTTATTGATGTTTCTCCCAGCAATCTTGATTCCAGCTTGTACTTCATCCAGCCCAGCTTTTCTCATGATGTATTCTGCATATAAGTTAAATAAGCAGGGTGACAATATACAGCTTTGACGTACTCCTTTTCCTACTTGGAACCAATTTGTTGTTCCATGTCCAGTTCTAACTGTTGCTTCTTGACATGCATACAGATTTTCAGGAGGTAGGTCAGGTGGTCTGGTATTCCCATCTCTTGAAGAATTTCCCACAGATTGTTATGATCCACAGAGTCAAAGGCTTTGGAATAGCCAAAAAAGCAAAAGTAGATTTTTTCTGGAACTCTCTTGCTTTTTCAATGATCCAGCGGATGTTGGCATTGTTGATCTCTGGTTCCTCTGCCTTTTCTAAAACCAGCTTGAACATCTGGAAGTTTACGGTTCACTTACTGTTGAAGCCTGGCTTGGAGAATTTTGAGCATTACTTTGCTAGCATGTGAGATGAGTGCAATTGTGCGGTAGTTTGAGCATTCTTTGGCATTGCCTTTCTTTGGGATTGGAATGAAAACTGACCTTTTCCAGTCCTGTGGCCACTGCTGAGTTTTCCACATTTGCTGGTATATTGAGTCTAGCACTTTCATAGCATCATCTTTTAGGATTTGAAATAACTCATCTGGAATTCCATCATCTCAACTAGCTTTGTTCGTAATGATGCTTCCTAAGGCCCACTTGACTTCACATTCCAGGATGTCTGGCTCTAGGTGAGTGATTACACTATCGTGATTAATCGGGTCATGAAGATCTTTTTTGTACAGCTCTTCTGTGTATTCTTGCCACCTGTTCTTAATATCTTCTGCTTCTGTTAGGTCCATACCATTTCTGTCCTTTATTGTGCTCATCTTTGCATGAAATGTTCCCTTGGTATCTCTAATTTTCTTGAAGAGATCTCTAGTCTTCCCCATTCTATTGTCTTCCTCTATTTCTTTGCACTGATCACTGAGGAAGGCTTTCTTATATCTCCTTGCTATTCTTTGGCACTCTGATTCAAATGGGTATATCTTTCCTTTTCTCCTTTGCCTTTAGCTTCTTTTCTTTTCACAGCTATTTGTAAGGCTTGTCAGACAACCAATTTACCTTTTTGCATATCTTTTTCTTGGGGATGATCTTGATCACTGCCTCCTGTACAATGTCACAAACCTCCGTCCATAGTTCTTCAGGCACTCTTTCTATCAGATCTAATCCACTGAATCTATTTGTCATGTCCACTGTACAATTGTAAGGGATTTGATTTAGGTCATACCTGAATGGCCTGGAAAAGGTGAGTTTTCATTCCAGTCCCTAAGAAAGGCAATGCCAAAGAATGCTCAAACTACCACACAATTGCACTCATCTCACATGCTAGTAAAGTGATGCTCAAAATTCTTCAAGCCAGACTTCAACAATATGTCAACCGTGAACTTCCAGATGTTCAAACTGGTTTTAGAAAAGGCAAAGGAACCAGAGATCAACAATGCCAACATCCGCTGGATCATTGAAAAAGCAAGAGAGTTCCAGAAAAAATCTACTTTTGTTTTTTTGGCTATTCCAAAGCCTTTGACTGCGTGGATCACAACAATCTGTGGGAAATTCTTCAAGAGATGGGAATACCAGACCACCTGACCTACCTCCTGAAAATCTGTATGCATGTCAAGAAGCAACAGTTAGAACTGGACATGGAACAACAAATTGGTTCCAAATAGGAAAAGGAGTACGTCAAAGCTGTATATTGTCACCCTGCTTATTTAACTTATATGCAGAATACATCATGAGAAAAGCTGGGCTGGATGAAGTACAAGCTGGAATCAAGATTGCTGGGAGAAATATCAATAACCTCAGATATGCAGATGACACCACCCTTATGGCAGAAAGTGAAGAGGAACTAAAGAGCCTCTTGATGAAAGTGAAAGAGAAGAGTGAAAAAGTTGGCTTAAAGGTCAACATTCAGAAAACTAAGATCATGGCATCTGGTCCCATCACTTCACGGGAAATAGATGGGACACAGTGGAAATAGTGGCTGATTTTATTTTTTGGGGCTCCAAAATGACTGCAGATGTTGAATGCAGCCATGAAATAAAAAGACACTTACTTCTTGGAAGAAAAGTTATGACCAATCTAGACAGCATATTAAAAAACAGAAACATTACTTTGCCAACAAAAGTCCATCTACTCAAGGCTATGGTTTTTCCTGTGGTCGTGTATGGATGTGAGAGTTGGACTGGGAAGAAGGCTGAGCGCCGAAGAATTGATGCTTTTGAACTGTGGTGTTGGAGAAGGCTCTTGAGAGTCCCTTGGACTGTAAGGAGATGCAAAGAGTCCATCCTAAAGAAAATCAGTCCTGAGTGTTCACTGGAAGGACTGATGTTGAAGCTGAAACTCCAATACTTTGGCCACCTGATGCAAAGAATTCACTCATTTGAAAAGACCCTGATGCTGTGAAAGATTGCAGGAGGAGGAGAAGGGGACTACAGAGGATGAGATGGTTGAATGGCATCACTGACTCAATGGACATGAGTTTGAGTAAACTCCTGGAGTTGGTGATGGACAGGGAAGCCTGGCGTGCTGCAGTCCATGGGGTAGCAAAGAGTCGGACACGTCTGAGTGACTGAACTGAACTCATCTGAACAGTCTAGTGGTTTTCCCAACTTTCTTCAATTTCAGTCTGAATTTGGCAATAAAGAGTTCATGATCTGAGCCACAGTCAGCTCCTGGTCTTGGTTTTGCTGACTGTATAGAGCTTCTCCTTCTTTGGCTGCAAAGAATATAATCAATCTGATTTTGGTATTGACCATCTGGTGATGTCTATGAGTAGAGTCTTCTCTTGTGTTGTTGGAAGAGGGTGTTTGCTATGACCAGTGTGTCCTCTTGGCAAAACTCTGTTAGCCTTTGACCTGCTTCATTTTGCGCTCCAAGGCCTAATTTGCCTACTTCTCTTAACTTCCTCCTTTTGCATTCCAGTCCCCTATGATGAAGAGGACATCTCTTTTAGGTGTTAGTTCTTGTAAGTCTTGTAGGTCTTTATGCTATGCTATGCTAAGTCACTTCAGTCGTGTCCGACTCTGTGTGACCCCATAGATGGCAGCCCACCAGGCTCCCCTGTCCCTGGGATTCTCCAGGCAAGAACACTGGAGTGGGCTGCCATTTCCTTCTCCAATGCATGAAAGTGAAAAGTGAAAGTGAAGTCGCTCAGTCATGTCCGACTCTTAGCGACCCCATGGACTGCAGCCTAACAAGCTCCTCTGTCCATGGGATTTTCCAAGCAAGAGTACTGGAGTGGGGTGCCATTGCCTTCTCCGGTAGGTCTTTATAGAACCATTCAACTTCAGCTTCTTCAGCATTACTGCTTGGGGCATAGACTTGGATTCCTGTGATATTGAATGGTTTGCCTTGGAAGTGAACAGGGATCATTTTGTTAGTTTTGAGATTGCATCCAAGTACTGCATTTTGCACTCTTTTGTTGACTCTGATGGCTGCTCCATTTCTTCTAAGGAATTCTTGCTCACAGTAGTAGATATAATGGTCACTGAGTTAAATTCACCCATTCCAGTCCATTTTAGTTAGCTGATTCTTAAAATTTTGATGCTAACTCTTGCCATCTCCTGTTTGACCACTTCCAGTTTGCCTTGATTCATGGACTTAACATTCCAGGTTCCTATGCAATTTTGCTCTTTTCAGCATTGGACTTTACTTCCATCATCTGTCACATCCACATCACATTCTAGATAATGTCAAATTATTATCCAACATTATTTTTCCAATTAATATTTGCAACATCAAGATGGAAATAGGAAGAAATGTTAATTGCAGGTCTGTAATTCCCTTCATCTCTGGACACCCTATGCAATACTAATCTTTACTTGACCTCCTTATAAATATTACAATGGAATTTAACTAGTAGAGAGATTACTGAGAAAATTCTACTCTAAGAGTATTTTAAGGAAAAGATAATTTCTCCCTATGGGTAGAATGTTATTTAGAAAAAACTGGCATTTATGGTTCTATGGGAAATGCTTGGCTATAGCATGTAAATTAGTTATAGAAGATCTGTATACTTGTCTGATTAATGGCATATAAAACCCAAGATACTTCAAATTTAAATAGCTTTTCCTGAGATAGCTTATACTACTAATTAGAAGTTGTCTATTAGTTTGAAAGAAAATGTGTTCTAGTGGGGAAAAGAGATTATATATTTTTTGAAGCTGCTTTTGATGGTACAGCTAAAGCCTTCCATGGACAGATGCTAATTAATTCTGCCTTTTGCCTGTATAGTCAAGTGTATAAGTTGTTTTGAAATTAATTGATCTTCAAACTTCAAAACACACAATATCCATCAAGTTTCCTTCAGTTTACTTTAACAATTATAGCTATCTTGTTTAACTCAGTCATGTGGAAATAAATGCAAAATTGAGTTGAACTTAAACAAACCATGGAAGTTTTATTTAAAAAGTCAATAATTTTTCTGTTTGTTTATGTAAATCATTACAACTTTCAGATAGAATTTGAATAATGTCATAGAGGATTGGTAGTTTTTCCTTAGCCATATTAGAAGTTTGGGAGTAAAATGTGGTGGCTGACTTTTAATATATTTACCTTAAAGATTAGATAGGAACTGCCTAATTGGTAACTCTGTGATCCATTAAAAGTTGGTTATGAATATTAGATAAAAATTAATTTACTTTTAAAATTAAGAAACTTAATGAATTCTTATTTATATATGGATAATTTTTTTTTGCAAAGGTAGAAAAAAATCTCAAGTGTTTAGTAAAATATCTAAACAATTAAAGAGGAGAGTTAAGGTAACTGAGAAGTCAAGGGAATTATCCGACCTCTGACAATTATGAGAAGTTATAAAAGAGGCAGGTTAGGTATCCTCTTGCATTCTCCTTGATATTCATTTTCCCTGAGGATTGTCATCTCTGGGCAGCTAGGTGACATCAGCTAATTAACAGTTCAGGACATACATTCCTCAGAGACTTCACTCAGGTAAACTATTTTAACCAGACCAGTTTTACTGCAGTTTCATACCAATCTCATGCTTTCATAATGAGCTCTCCATCATAGAGCCAAGACATTATATTCAGAAGGAATCCTGAGAGTTTGAAATTGCCTTCCCATGTCATCCTACCAGCTAGACACAATGCTGATCTTCAGTATCGTGTGAAGATATTTGAAGTTATCAAGAGAAAGCATCTTCTTGCTTAAGGAAATTTAAGGACATTCCAATTCCAAGTTAGCAGAGTCAACTTGTGTACCCATTTCATACAACCTGCATCCTTAGTCTATATACCCAGGTTCCAATGCCCAGTACTGTATTAAAGGCAGGAACTGGAAATGAGATAGGGAACGAGCTTAGGACACTCACATAAGGGGAATAAGACTGAGAGGACAGGAACTCGATCTCTGTGGTACTTTAGAAATTGGTAAGTGAGTTTGTTTTCAGTTGCAAGTGTTCCTGAAAGGCTAAATTGAGTAACATACATGACAGTTGGCAAAACAAACAGAAACTCCTATAGAAATTCACCAAATTTAAGAACTCAACTTAAGTGTTCCTTATGGAAGCCAACTTTGTGCTCCCGGGTCTCAATATGGATATATGAAACAATTTAAATTCAGGATATTTGGCTGTCATAAAACATGTCCTTCAGTAATTGAATAATAGCATATATGTGAATGTGAACTTATTAGACTATACACTTTCACTTTTTCCTCAGCTCCTATTTGCTGTGAAATTGCAGAATGTTTCTTAAAGTATATTGTCAATATCTGTAGTTTTAAAATGTTCATTTTCTCAAAGAAATAACATAAGTAATCTTCCAAATGCTGGTTTGACAGTTACAACAATGAATGTCCATTTGTTGGTAATTGTGTCAATGCATTTTTGAATTTATTGTTAATGAAAAATGATCATTCTTCAATTGAGGAGAAATATCAATTTGAGAGGAGAAACGTGGGCCAGAAAAGGTGATCTGAATGTTTAATTCATTGGTGAATTAGGCAAATGACAATTTTCTGATGGCCTTGCACTGAGGTGATGTGTATTGTACACTGGTGACTGTCCTTTCATCCTTGCACACACTTATGAATGGACTCTACATTTTGTATGAATAGACTCTAGGTTTTGTATGAATGCTTTCAGTGTCCAGATCAGATCTTTTCTACTGGCTGGTGGGTGCACTGGTCCACACCATATTTGTCATGAGTATTGACCGATAGCTTCAGAGCCCATTCCTTCTTCAGAAAATTGCCATCATTGAATGGGAGCCACATTGCCAGGAGGTCTCCTGAACTTGGTTGGGGCAGCTTGCAGTCAATGACAGATCCTTGGGATATATAAAAGATTGCCTTTGGGTCAAGTGGAGCTACATCTGACACAATGCATGCTCAACAGCTTGTTATTCTGTATACTAGTAACTAGTCACATTTAAATGACTAGGTATTTAAATTAACCTGAATTAAATTTAAATTTAAACTTTCATTCCTTAGCTGCCACCCTTGAAATGCTCAGTCAGCAACACGTGGGTAGCAGTGATTGTATTAGTGAAGATAGAATACTTTTTATCAGCATAGTTGTTGGAGAGTCCTGTTCTAGATTTCTCTGGGACCAGGCTTATTCTATTCCATTTGCGATCACATCCTTGCTTAGCAGCATTATTTGCTCTATTTTGCTCTTTGATTCTCTTTATCCTGAGAACATTCAATCAATAAACAGCTTGCAAAGGAATTCCTACTTCAGCCTCTCCTTCCCAACCTGGCCAAATGTTGTCCATAGTGATTAGAACTGTTATTTCTGATACCATGATAGACCCATTTGCTCCTCATTTATAAGTCCTGCATTGCCATTAGGGACCAGTCCTAATGTATTGGAGTTAAGCTGAGACAGGAGATTATTAAGGCAAAGGTGATTCAGTTATGGCTCTGAGGTTGCAGGGATTTTGTCTGCACCTTTTCAGGATTCCTTGAGGAACTGGATAGGGTAGAGTTTGAACTTGAAATTTATCAGTGAATGTTGCATAATTTGAGATCTCTTAAAGAGACATTATCTTGAGATCTTTTGTCTTTAAAATGTTTGGTTTGCACAGCAAGTAGCTAGTTTTCTTGAAATACTTCTTCCACTACAATTTGAGTTATATTATTGTCAGTAATATACAGTTATTATAACTGTAAATATACCTCTAGCACTGATATGTGTCTGTATTAAACATTTAACCTCTCTCACTTGATGTCTCTTCTCTTAATTAGTATAGTAGAATTGTGTTCTTGTGACATATAATTTCTATTATATTCTTTTAAAAAATAATTGTTATGTAAGATGTCATCTTTATTTTGTAGAATCTGTTCAATTTTACCCACTTGATATTTTCTATATATACACACATATACTTTGATTTTTTCATTTATTTCACTTTGTATCCAAGTATTTATTGATATGTAGCTTGTATAGCAGAATTTGCCTATTTCATGTCATATCATGATGGTTACCAAGGATAGTATTTGTTGTTCCTGTAGCTAGGATGAATGTGCTTAATATTTCTAGTTTTTATTGTTTATGTAGTTTGTCTCCTACATATCAGTATTCCTTATTACGTTAGGTCAGTTGATATGTATTTTAACATAGATGATAATTCCCAATTAAAGAGCAGAATTCTTTAAATGTGGTAGGAAGGAGATAAAAATTTCCCACTTAACCTCAGCCAAATAATATTCCTTACCTTGGAACGTTGCCTTCTGTGGTTGTGCAAACAGCTTTAGGAAGGGCGGGTGCTGAGTAGGGAAGGAGCAAGGGATTGGTGTGACCCAGGCCAGCAGAATGTACTCTTGAGATCATTGCGATGATGCATCTTGAAGTTTCCCATATCTGGTGTCCTCAGGAAGGGATAATTTCCTGAATTTCTTTAGAGAAAAAATATTTAAAGAAGCAAATATGACATTGGTATCCTAATTACCTTCCAGTGTAATCTCCACTTGGACCGGAATCATTTGTAACATACAAAGACATTACATTCTTTTTTTCTGTTTTAGTTGGTGTTGCTTTTGTTTGTTGTCTGACATTAAATTTTTCAGTCTAAAATCATTGATTTTTAGACCTGTCAGATACCTGGTCATTCAGCATCCCTTTTCTAATAAACGAATATTACTCTGTATAATTGCAAATGGTTTGAACAACTTCATCTTGACAGGATTTTATCTTTTATCAACTGCCTTTCTGGTCCTTATTGATATGATGATAAAATATATCATCATTTTATTACACTGGTCCATTTTTGTGTTGCTGTTTTCCTTTGAAGAAATAACATTTTATATTTGCCCTTCACTTTGGTGAATGCTTCCTTTATGAGGTACATTTAGAAAAATTTTCCAGCAGTTCATCTAGGATGAATGTGTCAGTATTTGTGTATATGTTCATGAGACTGAGCTATAGGTTGTATTTGCTCTTCTGAGAAAGTGTGTCAGGGAATATATCCTGTCATTGCACATTTAGACTGTCAAAAATTTATAATTCTATTATAAATTTTTTTCTATATAGATCTGTGAATACCACAGACCACATTCTTATAAGAAATCAAAGGAAGAATGAAATCTTATGAAATTGTAAACCCTGCCATGTGCAGTGGTGTCCTCTGAATTTTAATATATTCATGTCTGGCAATAAAGCAATGTGTTTGCTAAAAACACAAACTTTGATATCCAAGAGACCTAATTTTTGTTTACAAATTTAGGATTTTAATAATCTTGGCTAAGCTGCTTAACCACTTTAGTCTATTTCTTCAAATATAGAAGGGTAACAGTAATAAATGTCAAACTGTTTTGGAGATAGTTGAGATTATGCATGTAAAAGTTGTAGTGCATATCAAACAATCAACAATACCAACAGTGCTGGCATTATTACTATTATTTTCAAAACTATTTCTGTATTTACTCATTTAATTTTTGACTGCACTGGATCTTGGGTGCTGCTCACAGGCTTTCTGCAGGTGCAGTGAGCAGAGGCTACTCTCTAGCTGTGGTGCGCCGGCTTCTCAGTGAGTTTTTTTCTCCTGTTGTGGAGCACGAGCTTCAGTAGTTGTGGTGCAGGAGACAGTAGTTGTGGCGGATGGGCATAGCTGCCCCGCGCATGTGGAATCATAGTTGTCCTGCTCATGAGGGATCTTCCTTGACCAGGGATCAAACCTGTGTCCTTTACATTGCATGGCAGACTCTTCACCACTGGACCACCAGGGAATCCCAGCATTATTAGCTACAAGCAGCATATCTTTCCAGCCTTCAAATTTTGGATACTTTAATTTTTCAAACTTTAAATGTGAGAATTTTTAATTAAGTATTGTTTTTGGAGGTGTGTGAACTAGTGCTCTTCCATACTGTTCTGTGATTGAGTGTTAAGTTAGATTAGCTTAATCCTTCTCATACATGATGTATTAAATTTCTATTATGTGTCCTTTTTATATTTCTGATCTTTTTTTTTTTCTTTCCTTACCACTAAAGTATGGGACATGGAGGACATTTACACCATTGATGAAGGAATATTCCCCAGGGCCCCTCCACTACTACCTCTTCTTTCATTTGAGTCTTTGTGGTTGTTGTTCAGTCGTTCAGTCAGGTCGGACTTTGCAACCCCAGGAATGCAGCATGCCAGGCTTCCCTGTCTTTCACCATCTCAAGTTCATGCCCATTGAGTTAATGATGCTATCTAACCATCTCATCCTCTGTTGATGCCTTCTCCTCCTGTGCTCAATCTTTTCCAAAATCAGAGTCTTTTCCAATGAGTTGGCTCTTCACATCAGGTGGTGAAAGTATTGGAGCTTCAGCATCAACATCAGTCCTTCCAGTGAACATTCAGTGTTGATTTCCTTTAGGATTGACTGGCTGGATCTCCTTGCAGTCCAAGGGACTTTTGCAGTCCAAGAGTCTTCACCAGTACCACAATTCAAAAGCATCAATTCTTTGGCACTCACCCTTCTTCATGGTTCAATTCTCACATCCATACACGACCATAGTTCTGAGTGTATGGACCTTTGTTAGTAAAGTGATGTCTCTGCTTTTAATACACTATCTAAGTTTGCCACAGCTTTTCTTTCACGGAGCAAGGGTCTTTTAATTTCAAGGCTGCAGTCACCATCTGTAGTGATTTTGGAGCCCAAGAAAATAAAATCTGTCATTGTTTCCATTTTTTCCTCATCTATTTGCCATGAAGTGATGGGCCCAGATGCCATGATCTTAAGTTTTTTGAATGTTAAATTTTAAGCCAGCTTTTGCACTCTCCTCTTTCACCTTCATCAAGAGGCTCTTTAGTTCCTCTTTGCTTTCTGCCATCAGGGTGGTATCATCTGTGTATCTGAGGTTTTCAATATTTCTCCAATCAGTCTTGATTCCAGCTTGTGAGCCATTCAGCCTGGCATTTCACATGATGTACTCTGTATATGTTAAATAAGCAGGATAACAATACACAGGCATGATGTACTCCTTTCCCAATTTTGAAACAGTCCATATCCCATGTTTGGTTCTAACTGTTGCTTCTTGTATGAAACCTGCATACAGGTTTCTCAGAAGACAGGTTAGGTGGTCTGGTATTCCCATCTCTTTAAGAATTTTCCACAGTTTGTTGTGGTCCAACAGTCAAAGGCTTTAGTGTAGTCAGTGAAGCAGAAGTAGAATTTTGGGGGTATTTCCTTGCTTTTTTATGATCCAACTAATATTGGCAATTGGATCTCTGGTTCCTCTGCCTTTTGTAAATCCAGCTTGTACATTTGGCTCTTACTTTTCCTTCATTAATGGCTTCCCAGGTGGCACTAGCGGTGAACAACCTGCCTGCCAATGCAGGAGACAAAAGAAGTGTGAGTAGAAATGTGGGTTCAATCCCTGGGCCAGGAAGATCCCCTGGAGGGGGCATGGCAACCTACTCCAGTATTCTTGCCTGGAAATCCCAAGGACAGAGGAACCTAGTGGGCTACAGTCCACAGGGTCACAAAGAGTTGGACGTGACTGAGTGAGTAACACTTTCACACTTTTTCCTTTACTCAGTTTTTATTAACATTTATTTTATGACAATATTGTATCAATTTCTTTCACACAGCAGCGGGTCTACACCCAATTCAGATTCAAAGTTTGAAAGCCTTAGAAGAATTAAAAATGCACTATGTGCCTAATCATTTGAATGCAATAGAACTGAATTACATACTTTCTTATGTTGCTTAAGTTAATGTATGATCATGAAAAAGTGAAAGTGAAGTCGGTCAGTTGTGTCCAACTCTTTTCACTCCTTTGGACTGTAGCCCATCAGGCTCCTCTGTCCATGGGATTTTCCAGGCAAGAATACTGGAGTGGGTTGCCATTTCCTTCTCCAGGGGATCTTACCAATCCAGGGATCAAACAGAGGTCTCCCGCATTGCAGGTAGACTCTTTACCATCTGAGCCACCAGAGAATACCAATGATCATGTCTATGCAATAATAAATAGGTAGATGAATACGGTAATCAGCTAACCTTAGGGCTGGTGTTGCATTTGGTTTGATGTAAGTAATGTTTCAAGATAGCTCCCAGAAAGGTGCATACATAAAATTAACCTAATGTAAATGGATGTTCTTAGATTTTTATAATACCAAAGTGTACTTTTCCTTATATCTTCCCTCATATTATTAATACTTTTAGTTTTACATCCTATCTTTGACCTGTCATTGCACTGACAGTGCATCTGTGTTTGTATATATTTATCTATCTAAATATTTATCATAGGGAGTGTTGTACACCATTACACTTTGTGCACAGATTACACAATTGGATATCTTTAAAAAATATTTATCTTGATTAAAATGTTGATAGCGCATAATCCTATCTTCTTTAGGAATTCCAGGCTTTTAGTTGCTGATAATAAGTGAAAATGAAATCAACAGAAAGAAGAGGTAAATGATGATCACTGGGTTTTGAACTTCTGCTGTGAACTATTTTTGTTATTTAGTCACTATGTCATGTCTGAGTCTTTATGACTCCATGGACTGTAGCCCACCAGTTTCTCTGTACTAGAGTGGGTTGCCATTTTCTTCTCCAGTGTATCTTCCCAATGCAGGGACTGAGCCCACATTTCCTGTATCTCCTGCATTAGCAGGCAGGTTCTTTACTGGTGAGTCATCAGGAAAGCCCATGAACTGACTATGCACAGTGAATAAAGTTTTGGAGTTCTTGTTAAATTGGTGTAGTAATTTTAGTTATCTCAAGGGCAAGCGTTAAGCACTGTAATTGAATGGTAATATTTTCAAACTCTCAACAGTTTATTTTTTACTACTATACAGAAAGATTGGAGTATAGCATTCACAAATATAATGTATTAAGAGTAGAGAGACAACAATTCTGCCAAAATGTTTGCATGCAGCACTCTTAGTGATACTTCAAATGTAATATAATCTTTGTATAAGTACATTCTAGCTTATACTATTCTATATCTGAATGCATTTTAGAGATTTTTTGTATTATTCAATTACATGTGAGATATATACACATACAGTTACGTAGAATAATGAAAAACATATTTAAAATAAACTTTCTCCCTCTGTCTACATCTTTCTTACTCTTTCTAATCATTCTGCCTTGATTTTTCCTTACTTCCAATTTCTCTAAAATGTATATATATAATGATTGTACTTCAATCCTATTAATCTCAATCTGAAAGACATATTATATCTATGATTGATGCAAACCAAGTTTCATTATTTGATCTTAGTATTTTATTTATTATTTTCTTGTATTAAATATCAATATATAACTTTTTGTGAATAGTATAGAACTAATTGAGTTAATATATATCAATTTCAATGGGTACATGATTTATTCAAATAGTTGTATATAAAATCCTGTGGCCATGCCTTTGAACATGATAGATTTTCCTCTTCAACACTGCTCTTTCTTGGAAAATACCTTTTATAAATTGCTAAATGCCTGGTTTGACAGGAGCCTTGTGCCAGCAAAGGATGGAACAGAAAAATGGAAGTTCTTTCACTGGGTTTATCCTACTAGGTTTCTCTGACAGGCCTCAACTTGAGCTCGTCCTCTTGGTAATTCTTTTGATTTTCTACATCTTCACTTTGCTGGGAAACACAACCATCATTGCATTGTCCTACTTGGACCCACGTCTTCACACCCCGATGTACTTTTTCCTCTCTAACCTGAGTTTTTTGGACATGTGCTACACCACCAGCATTGTTCCCCAGTTCTTGGTTAATCTCAGTGGAGCAGACAAATCCATCTCCTTTGGTGGTTGTGTAGTTCAAATGTTCATCTCTCTGGGTTTGGGATGTACAGAATGTATTCTCCTAGGAGTTATGGCAATTGACCGCTATGCAGCTGTTTGCAGGCCCCTTCACTATACAGTAATCATGCACCCTCGTCTGTGTGCCTTGATGGCTTTTGCTTCATGGATCATTGGTTTTGCCAATTCCTTGTTACAGACAGTGCTCATCTTCCTTTTACCACTTTGTGGGAGAAATAAATTAGACCATTTCCTTTGCGAGATCCCTCCTTTTCTCAAACTTGCCTGTGTTGACACCACCATGAATGTGTATATGACATTTTTTGGCAGTGTCATCACTCTTCTCACACCTGTTTCATTAATCATGTTCTCCTATGGTCGGATTGTCAGGGCCGTGTTAAGAATAAAGTCCACTGCAGGGCAGAGAAAAGCATTTGGCACGTGTGGATCCCACCTCACGGTGGTCTCCCTGTTCTTTGGCACAGCCATCTCTGTGTATTTTCAGCCCAGCAGCAGCGACTCCCAGGATCAGGAAAAGTTCATGTCTCTCTTCTACACTGTCATTATCCCCATGACCAACCCCCTCATATATACGCTGAGGAACAGGGATGTGAAGGGAGCGATGAAGAAGGTGCTTTGGAAGGACTCTGACTCCAGATGATGGCTGAGGGGGACAGTTTAATGGAAAGACTTTGAACGCCAGAACTATTCAGAGATATATGTATGCCCCATGAGTTATCTAAAATTTCCTTTGGCAACTCTGCAGGGAATTTGTCTCCTTCATTCCTGTTGAAAAGTGAATGTTCGGATTCTAAGTTCATGTATGCATTTCAACTTCCAGAGATGCTGTTTCAATGTTCTGACAGCATCTGCTTTGTAGTTACTGTTTTAACAGCTCCAAAGATTTTTATTTGCACTCTCATTTGGGTACATTGTTCCACATCTATTTGCAAAAAGACATGCGTTTATATTATATGAAGCCCAAATAAGAACATAAAACCACTGAAACACTGTAAGGAATATTATTACTAATTAACATTCATTCGTTTATTTGGATCATGCCTCTACTGAAATTCCATGGTTTGATGATTTGATCAGACGTTTTTCACTGATGTAGGTGGAGCACTTGTGGGGAAAATAAAGTTGAATCTCAAAGAAAATCTTGCTGCATTATTTTTGGCAAAGCCATTCAGACATCAGGTGCAACTGTAACCTAAGCAGTGCAGCCGCCATATTGTGTAGGATCACTTCAGAGACGGCCGTGCATAGGAAATGGCACCCCACTCCAGTACTCTTGCCTGGAAAATCCCATGGACAGAGGAGCCTGGTGGGCTGCCGTCTACGGGGTCGCACAGAGTCGGACACGACTGAAGCGACTTAGCAGCAGCAGCAGCACCAGCAGCAGTAGGACTCACTGAGCAAAGGGTATGATGCACTGCTGGCAGACCACTGGTAGCCCTTTGTTGGTAAGAACACCAGGTAGTTCTTACATGTATTTTTGTATACAGCAGGAGAAAAACACTGATGTGAGGTACAAAGTTGGTTATTTTAATTTTGTGAACCACGTAGTTCCTCTCTAAAATGAGATTTTTAAATGAGGAAATTTTAAGGGCATTATATCTGAGCAGCATATGACCCAAGTTCTACTGCATATTCTACACATTTTACCTCCTGTGATGCAGCAAAAGTTTCAAAGGGTAAAATATGTTTAGATTTTTCTCGTCATGCCATTTTATAAACTCTTTGATTTAGGCATCAATTGGTTAAGACCTTAGAATCTCTCCTCTGCCAAACGTCCCGTGTAATTCGGATTTAGTGAAGTATAAAAATATTGGAAATGGCCCCTGATTCCCAGGAAATCCCATGTTTTGTGGAGATGTCCTCAGACTCATCAGAAGGAAATTGAAAAAACAAATATTGTGTCTATTAATTTAAAAATACATGACTAAGCTTTAGTAATAGCTGTGTAATTGTGAAATAACTGTCACAGAGTTCTGAATTATGAGTAACAAAATAAACATTCCAGAAAAAAATTAATCTGCCATTTTAGGTCTTAGATCCCCACTCAAGTGCAATTTACAGCATAAATTTATTTTCAGGTATAGATTCTGTTTTTTGGTGTCAGTTAAATATCATGAACAGTGTATTTTTCACTGGAGGTTAGAGCATTGATTGTGCTATCATCACAGAAATATTTATGATTTTTGGTAGATTTCCCCAGCATGTACCACTAGGCAAGTAAGTGCATTTGTGTCTCTTAGTGGAGACAAAAGCATGACAACTATCACACAGTTCCCTCTCCTAGCAGCTAACCGTCCTCTTGGTCTTGAACCCTCTCGGCCAATTTGCCTGAGAAGTGGTCTTGCAAGCTGGACATGGCAGTGTGGGTAAATTATATACAGGGTCAAGATTTTATCTATATTTGTAACAGCACCACACTCTTCACCCTTGAATTAAACACTTGTAAAACCAAGGATTTTGACCCCACAGTAATGCTGAACATACACCTGATAAAAAGCAGTTTGGAGTGCTCTGTACTCTGAATGGTGAGAAATTTCCCCCTCTCACATTACTCAATCAGTTCTTGATAGTTATGCCCAAATAGTCACTTACAAATCCCTCAATGATACTTTCTTTGGTGCAGAAACCCTCAAGGTCACATAAAGTCACAAAGCCTATTTTCCCGAGTGAGCAGCTACTTGTCTGCTCCTAAGGACTGCCACCAAACAGATTTATTTGTTTTAAGCAAATGCCTGAGTGTCATTTGGATGTGTATATTACTTTAGAATAAGTTACAGATAATAAAGGTATCTAGATCTCAGGCTAAAATAATTAAAAAAAATCATTTAAAAGATACCACATACTCAAAGCTCAGTTCTATTTTGTAAATTTTTCAAATGATATCTACCTTTCCAAGCTGTCCCTCTTTAGTTCCCAGAACAGGGATTGAACCCATGGCCCCTGCAGTAGAAGCATGGAGCCTATACCCTGGAATGCTGAGGAATTCCCTCCTTTTGAATTCTTAATATCTGTGAAATGGCTGCAGTGGGTGTATCCAGGCCTTGGCTAAATTATTTGATCCCATCTGGAGTTCAGAACTGTCAATACGCCCAAGAGCAAGTCATAATCTTTCATCATTTTTGCCTTCTGAGGAACACAAGGTGAACACAGTGTGCTCAGGTAAGGTGCCACCTTGGAAGCCTGAAGTGTCAGTCAGACTCCCATGAAACACAGTTCTTAACCAGCACCAGACTGACCAACAATTAGAAAATAATACAAAACAAGAGCAACAACATGTGCAGTGTCTGTGAGGCCCCAAACCAGTCAGACACTGCTTCCTGAACTTAGGTTTTTAAAATGGAATATATAAAATAAATGAGGGACTCTCACTTGTTTAATTTGTATCGTACAAATCAGCAAAGGAAGGCTTGAGAGTTTCTCACCTGATATGTGTCCTCACCTTTGTAGTCATGTTCTGGCTTTTAGGATTTTTATTCATTAGAACAATTGTAGTCTGTATACTGTAAACAGACCCTATCCACCCTGCTAAAAACATGAGTAGAATGGTAATCAGCATATAGTGACCCCTGTAATATCCTCATTTATCTCCTAGTCAGTAGATTTCAGTGTTAACTGTTTGTTTGCCCAGGGTTCTGCTCTAACCAGGGTCACTGAGGACGGAAGAACAGATTATAGTTCTCTGTCAACTCTTTCCTCTGTAGGTGTGCTCTTTTCTGATGCCTGTTTGTATTATGACTGAGAGCTTCTTCCGTCTTTTCAGTATTGTAGCATAGTTCAAACTTGATATGGCAGACTCGGAACCACAGTGTATGGAAATGTCTTGTGAATGTGGTTTCCTGGAAAGGGGTGCTCTGTGTAAATGCAGAAATGAGAAGTTGTATGTCTCCTGAATCAGAGGGTTCAGGGGAAGGTGTCCCTGAGGCAGCTATAGGGATTGGGTATTCATGCTCCTTTTAAACAATCTGTTCTACTGATTTATATTATTTGGTGGATTCTTTTAACCATTTTGTAGTGAATTAAATCCACAATGTATTTAGAAGCTGCAAGTTCTTCTATTTAGGTGACCATTTTTGAGGGTAATTTTAACCTCTTTTGAGAGTGAAACTCTTCAGTTGTGAAAAGTGAAAGTCACTCTGTCGTGTCCAACTCTTTGTGACCTGATGGAGTGTAGCCCATGAGGCTCCTCTGTCCATGGCATTCCCCAGGCAAGAATACTGGAGTGGGATAACATTTCGTTCTTCAGGGATCTTCCTGACCCAGGGATCTTCCTTGGGGGTTGAACCTGGGTATCTTGCATTGTAAGCAGATACTTTACCCTCTGAGCCACCAGGGAAGCTGTTGCTTATACCTGTGGCTTTAGTCTCACTGAAGCATCCTAGGCATTTCCAGTGATTAGGTTATTGGGGATACTCAGGATCAATGCAATGTCACTGTTAGTTGTCAAAACCTTTCTCAGGAGCCCAGTCCTGATTTTGTGTCAGCCGGTCACAAGTAGTGCTTAGTAAATATTTTTCAGTCCTTATTTCTTGCATTTGAGGATTGTTCAATAGTCTCCCAAGATTCTCTTTGGAAAGTTTCTTAATGATGCATCCACTCAATGAGAATTCTGTTTGGTTTAATATAAATAAAGGGAGCACCATAGTCATCAATGTGTCATTGTTATCATGAGATCAACCTCTCTCAATTTACTCCCCATCTTGGAAAAAGCCTCCAGTACTTCCCAAAGAATATTTCTCCTCATATTCCTCCCCAGCATGTTCTATTTTGGTTTCTATTTGGCTTTAAATAACACACATTACTAAGTGATTACACACAGCTGGATGTGAACATCCACAAACACGCACTCTGTATGCAACCACTTTTAGATTGATCTCTTGACTCTTTCCTGAGGATGAACAGTAGAAGGAAATGTTTTCTTTAGCTTATATCACTTAGAAGATACAGTTTTATATATGGTGTAATTTCAGTGTTTTCAGAAATAAGGACAAATACACACAAGTCAATGTGGTAATTTTTTATTCCTGCAAGTCACATTAAAAAGAAAATTGATAGAATTTGCTGCACTAAAGAGCTTCATGGAAGAGATCATGCTCCTTTTGCTGTTATGATGGATACACAAAATGTTAAACTTTTAGAAGTGCCATTCTTTCAGGCTCTGGATTGAAATTGGGAGCACAAAGAGAAGACAGTCTTTGTACATAAATAAAGTTAGAGTATTTTCATTTATTAACTACGTAGAAATTTTTGTCTTAATCAATAGTGAAAATCTGAGTTAAGAGAGAAAAAATAAGTAGGATGAAAGAAATGAATAATAACTTATTTTCATTTATTTTGTTCTATATCTAATGAGAGACAAATTGAGCAAGTCTAAAGAGTACAAAGTGTGATTTGATATACCTATATATGGTAAAGTGATTATTATTTAGTGTTAGCTATGATCTTTATCTTGTCAAATATTTATTCCCCTTAAAAATTTTTAAAAAGTTTATTTTTTTGACTCCTCAGAAGCTAATTTTTGGCTGGAAGTTTGTACCTTTTTGCTAATATCTCTCCATTTCTTCTATCTCTTTGCCTCTGGTAACCACCATTCTTTCCTCTGTTTGTAACAAGTTCAGTTTTTCTGATGCCACATGTATGTGAGATCATACAGTATTTGTCTTTCTCTTCTGACATTTCACTAAGTATAATGCTCTCAAGGTCCATCCATGTTGTTGCAAAGGGCAGTATTTCATTCTTTCTCATTAATGAATAATATTCCTTTGGATATGCGTAGAACTTTTTCTTTAGCCATTCACCTCTTTGGTCACCTATTTTTTTTTCTTTGTCTTGTCTTTTGTGAAAAATGAGGCCATTGAACATGGGAGTGCAGATAGTGATTTCATTTTATTTGGTGTACCTAGAATTTGGATTGCTGGATAACATGGAAGTTCTATCTTTATTTTTTTGGTATCTTCATATTATCTTTCATAGTGGCTTACCAACTTACATTCCCATCAACAGTACAAGGTGTTCCTTTTCCAACTTCACCAACTGTTGTTATCCTTTATCTTTTTAATGATAGCTATTCTTTTACTTTCTTCCAGCCTCATTGAGGAATAATATTTTCTTCTAGAAGTTGTATGACTTTATGTCCTTTATACAGTATTGCATAAGTTTGAGATGTATAGAATAGTAATTTAAGTTTGAGATGTATAGAATAGTGATTTGAGTTACATACATCATGAAATGATGATCACAATGTGTGTGTGTGTATATATTGTTTTTCAGATTCTTAACCTTTATCAGGTACAAAAATAGTTACAGAATATTGGCTATAGTTTCCTCAGCTGTACAGTAGGTCCTTGTTCTATTCAGCCTTTATCTTGTTCTCTTCTAGAGATACAAGAGATACAATCTTCTCCTGGGTTTTGACAGAAAGTCTCAGGAGTCTTATTTTCTCAGCCTTGAAAGACTGTTGTAGATTAAGCTCTGCCCTTCAAAGACATCTAGATTAGCTATTTAGCCTCTGCTTCATGAAGCTTCAAAATTTGGCAACTGCCTTACCGAAGAGGACTATGTGTTAGAGAAAGGACCCCTTACCCTAGTGAGTTTTTAACAACAGACTGGTTCCAGATAGGAAAAAGAGTATGTCAAGGCTGTATATTGTCATCCTGCTTATTTAACATATGCAGAGTACATCATGAGAAACGCTGGGCTGCAAGAAGCACAAGCGGGAATCAAGATTGCTGGGAGAAATATCAATAACCTCAGATATGCAGATGACACCACCCTTATGGCAGAAAGTGAAGAGGAACTAAAAAGCCTCTTGATGAAAGTGAAAGAGGAGAGTAAAAAAGTTGGTTTAAAGCTCAACATTCAGAAAACTAAGATCATGGCATCTGGTCCCATCACTTCATGGGAAATAGATGGGGAAACAGTGGAAACAGTGTTGGACTTTATTTTTTTGGGCTCCAAAATCACTGCAGATGGTGATTGAAGCCATGAAATTAAAAGACGCTTACTCCCTGGAAGGAAAGTTATGACCAACCTAGATAGCATATTGAAAAGCACAGACATTACTTTGCCAACGAAGTTCCATTTAGTCAAAGCTATGGTTTTTCCAGTAGTCATGTATGGATGTGAGAGTTGGACTGTGAAGAAAGCTGAACGCCAAAGAATTGATGCTTTTGAACTGTGGTGTTGGAGAAGACTCTTGAGAGTCTCTTGGACTGCAAGGAGATCCAACTAGTCTGATTCTAAAGGAGGTCGGTCCTGGGTGTTCTTTGGAAGGAATGATGCTAAAGCTGAAACTCCAGTACTTTGGCCACCTCATGTGAAGAGTTGACTCATTGGAAAAGACTGTGATGCTGGGAGGGATTGGGGGCAGGAGGATAATGGGACGACAGAGGATGAGATGGCTGGATGGCATCACCAACTCGATGGACCTGAGTTTGAGTGAACTCCGGGAGTTGGTGATGGACAGGGAGGCCTGGCGTGCTGTGATTCATGGGGTTGCAAAGAGTTGGACACGACTGAGCGACTGCACGAAATGAACTGAAGCACAATGGAGTTGCAGGATAGATTGTTCCATATTTTTTAAACTTTGTTCTGACTTTCTGGCTTCCCAGGGAGCCCACTGGAAATAGAAATGTCCACTGGAAACATCTGGCCACATAGTTAAGTCTCTTTTAGTTTTCAGCTTGTCACTTTAGCCTTACATGAGTGTTTAGCTTTTCATGTTTTCGTGGCAAAATCCCTCTCTATGGGCCATGCTCAATCCTCATCTGACAATCAAGTCTCATCAAATGCTCTATGAGAAAAAAAAAGGCAGTTTCCCTTCAGCTCACCTCAGTGTTCAGTGTTTTCTGTTATTCATGTCTACATCACCCTCATCACCTCACAACTTTCTAATGGCTTCAGAAATATGGTTGCCTTTCCAAGTACAATTAATTTGGCCTTTCCAAGTACAATTGTTCGTCAGTATTGGCCAGGGGTTGTTTCAGGCACTTCCTCCCACCCACTCCTATACCAGAAAAGCTGGATGCTCAAATCCTTTATGGAGAATGACAGATCAAATGGATCCATGTTTGGTTGAGTCTGTGGCTAAGGAGGAGTGACTGGACTTGCAGTGGGAACTTTGGTCAGTTGTAACCTAATGCACCTTATTGGGAAATGAAATTCACAAATGGCTACTTTGAATGAAATGATATATTTTCAGCATTTATTTGCTGAAAAGGAAAAATGTAAGCATCTAGATGATTATAGAGTATGGAACTTTTGTGCCAGAAAATGATTATGTTATCAGTGAGTCTAGCTGTGATGGTTTGAAAGAAAACTCCAAGGGGTTGATATAAAAAAATCATATCTCCTGTATTACAAAAAATATAATCAGAAATCACTCATATTTAGTACAAGCAGAGAAAAGTATAGTACAGACCTCAACAATTCAGCAATCTATTTTCACTTAAATAAAGAAAAATCCTTGTTCTATTATTTCATTAGCAGAATAATACCTGAAAAACTATCCAATTTACCATATTAAATAAGAAATATTTAAGGAGAACATATTTGCACAAAGGCACATTGAGCTTACCAGACAATTATTTCTGTTTTTTATATTGTTTTATAAATTCCCTTCAGTATCTGCCCTCTTATCATATGCTATTAAATACTGAAAAGTACTAAAATCTCTGGTAAATGAAAATATTTTTGGCTACTAGTAAATTATGCATTTTTGTATGCTACATTATACAAATAGAAATATACAAATATTCACAATACACGTCTTTTTCAGTCAAGATAAACTTAATTCAAGGCAATATAATTCCCAGTAGTAGAATTTTCATCTGAAAATTATCAGTATGATTTTTGTCTCAAGACCTGGTCACTAAGTATCTACATGGAATGAAGAGACCAGGGAGACTCACAGGACACATGAACTTGAATTGATCTCTTCATTAAATTGAAGTCTTCAAGACAAGGTTCATCTGAGTTGTCCAGAAATTGCTAATATCTAAACACTTTAAATCTATTAAAGATGGTCAATGGATAGAAGAAACTTAGATCACTGAGAAGATAAAGCCAAATTTTATGTGAAAGTAACAAAAATACTTAGTGTGATCATTTAAAATCAAAGTATTCTGCTAATATCTGGTTTATTTAAAACTTTTAAGAAGTAAATGATTTGAAGTCCAGCATCCATACAGAAAGTGCAAGTACTTTAAGCTTCAGGTTTGATGAATTTTCACAGATTGAATACTTTATATCACCAACATCCAGATCAAGAATCACAACCTGACCAGAACTCCAGAATGCCCCTCCCCCACATATCTTCCAAGGGAGAACTCCCAGTCCCCAGGGGAACCACTGTTCTGACTTTCAATCCCAGAGATTCGTTGGGTTGAATTTTATGTAAATGGAATCATACAGTAGGAATTATTTTGTATCTAGTTTGCTCACTGTAAGTCATGTTTGTAGGAATCATTCATGTATTCGTATGTGTAGTTATTGTTCATTCCCATTATTGTGTAGTACATGATATACCATAGTTTATTTTTAGAATATCTTATTTAACATATATTCTCCCTAGCAAAAGGTTTAGCTCAATGGTTTAGCCTCTGTCTCACTGATACATCTCAAGTACCCAGAACACTGTCTTGCACATGGTTGGTGCTTTTATAAGGATGTGTTGGATTAAATTAACTAGTTTTTAGTCACTCAGGAGTGTTCCATTGCAGAACTTCCTGGGCCTGCAAGCACTGCTTTAACTCTGCCTCAAGTCTAGGATTCTCCTCATTTGTCTCCTTAGTGCCCCTTTGACTTCCTTGTTTCTCAAAGTGTAAATCAGGGGATTAAGCAGGGGAGTCACCAGAGTATAGAACAGTGCAATGCTTTTGTTCACATCCTGTGAATAGCTGGAAGGAGGCTGAAGGTACATGGAGATGAGCGTCCCAAAGAAAATAATCACTACCATTAGGTGAGAACCACAGGTTCCAAAAGCCTTCTGTCTCCCTTGGGCCGACTTTATCTTCAGGACTGTATGGGTAATGTGACCATAGGATACTAAGATGAGTGACAGGGGCACCACCAAGAAGAAGGTACTGACAGCAAAGACTTCAGCCTCATTGACAGAGGTGTTGGTGCAGGCCAGTTTCAGCATCACTGGAACTTCACAGAAGAAATGGTCCACTTGGTTTTTACCACAGAGGGGAAGAGTCATGGTCAGTGCTGTCTGGACTACAGAACTGCCAAAGCCTGTAAGCCAAGCAGTTACAACCAGCTGCAAGCAAAGCTGGGGATGCATGATCACCATGTAGTGGAGGGGACGGCACACAGCTACATAGCGGTCATAGGCCATGACAGACAGGAGGACACACTCTACTCCCCCAAGTCCCAAGGCAATGAAGAGCTGGGCCACACAGCCGCCATAGGTGATGGTCTTGTCCTTCCCCTTAAAGTTGGCCAGAGTCTGAGGAACAGTGCAAGTAGTCAGACAAAGATCCATAAAAGAGAGGTTGGAGAGGAAGAAGTACATAGGGGTGTGGAGGTGAGGATCCATGGTTGACAAAAGCATAATGGCGCCATTGCCTAAACAGCTCAAGGAGTAGATGATCAGGATGACCGCAAAGAGAGCCGTTTCCAGCTGGGGCTGGTTGGAGAAGCCCAGGAGAATGAATCCAGAGAAGGTGCTGTCGTTAGCTCTTTCCATTGTACTCTACTTGTTGGAATTAAGCAAACTCCATACTGTTAAGCTGTTTGTTTAATCCACGTCTTTTTCCCTGAGTAAGTAGAGTTTGTGAGGAAGCTTGAGATCTTTTCACAGTTACTCTTTTGTTGACAAACAAGGGGGTGCTAGAGAGTTACTATATAAGAGTACCTTCTGTGTTTCAGGCACTGACAGAAGCAGTTTCTATGCAATTTGCCACAACAACTCTGTGAGCTTGGCATTATCATGATTTCTGCTAAATATGTGAAGGAACTGAGGGTTAAAGAGGTGCAGTGATTTTATCAGAGTGATGTACTTAGTAAATCACAGAGGCAGGATTCCAACAGACTCTAAAATATGAGTTCTTAACTGCTGGGGATACTGTCTTTATGATGTATGAACTACAAAGATAACTCGAGTTTCTCAAAAATTAAATCTAGATGTTCGAAATAAGTTACAAATATGTACTGCCTTAGTCCTTCTCTGGACGATTGAAATATTTAGACTGGCTTTCTTGCTTCTGCTTTGTGTAGAGAAAAATATTTCTTTCTGAAAATGCACAGATAATAAAATTTACTATGAACAATTGTATTGAAATGGGAACAATATATTTTAATAAGTAAAGTCATGGAGCCTTTGATATGGAGTCTGTAATCATGTCTATTGATTGGAAAACTTTTATTGGAAGTGATTTAGAATTCACTGTCCATACTGTATGTTCCAGAGGACTAAGCCTGAGAAACTCTCATTGTTACCACTTTCAGTGAAAACTCAGCAAAGCACCAATGAGTTTTTGTTTTCTTTCCTTATGTCTTTTAAAATTGCTTAATATGATAGAGCAAATACTGTTTCAACCTTTCGTGTTCACTTCCTATAAATTCAGACCTCACATTAATCATTCTCTTTTTGATAAAATCATCTGGTCTCATTTTAGAAATCAACCTCTGTCTGTCTGTATGTCTCTCTTTTTCATAGACACACACACCACACACAAACCACGAGACGATATTAATAGTATATAATACCTATGAGGAGAAATATCTCATAATAGTACCATAGCCTGGAAAAGAATTTAGTATGTATAGTAGATTCACAAAATAACTTTGTCAAAGAAGTGATAATATGGAAGAAGTTTCAAAACTGTAAGGGTTTTAGAAATGGAATTTAGGGGTTATAGCCTTCTTGAATATTGTGAAAAGAATTATCCTTCCTAAAAATTGCCTCACTTCCCTTCTCGAAAACTTCGAGTGGTTTTCAATTGCCTTCAACTCAAATTCCAAATTCCTCACTATGGCATACAGGAGCCTTCATAATCCTTTTCTTACCTTTCTAGTATTTTCTCTTGCTATGCTCAATTTCCCATCTTTAGAATTTTTTTAAAAAATTTATTTATTCATTTCACTTATTGTTGGCTGTGGTGGGTCTTCACTGATGTGTTGGGGCTTTCTCCATTTGTAGTGCATGGGTTTCTCTTTTTGTGGAGCACGGTCTCTGGGGCATGCAGTCTTCATTAGTTGTGATGCATGGGCTCGATAAGAGTGGTTCCTGGGCTCTAGAGCACAGGCTCAGTAGTTATGGTGCACGAGCTTCGTTGCTCTGAGGCATGTGGGATCTTCCTGGATCACAATCGAACCCATGTCTTCTTCCCTGACAGACGGATTCTTATTCACTGAGCCACCAGGGAAACCCTCTTATCCTTAGAATTTCCCAACATTAATACCCGAATGTTCATGTCTGTCTGGTTTTTCTCATTTTCAATTTCTCTGACACCACAACTAATACTCCCCTCAAGATATTGTCTATTGCATTGTCCTTTATTTCGTCTTCAGATCACTCATTACTATCCAGAGTTTTCCTTGTTTCTTAAAAAAAAAAAAATCTTATTTCTTTTCTAATCTGCCTCAGTATAATGACAGATTTATAGATCCGGAAATTTGTCTTAACAAAATCATTATATGTGTAGAACAGTGCCTGACATACAGGAAACAATCAAGATGTATTGTAATGTGTGCAATTGAACAGTTGAATCAACATGTAATGTATGAATACATTAATATACTTAAAGACTTAGGTAATTTTTTCTTATAGAAATATGTGTCCTCAGTGTTTATTTCATAGTGATTTTTATTCCAGGCTATGTGGCAGTTGAGATTATGTATAAAATGTGTAATAAATATATAAAATATATGCTATGTAAATATAGTATATACAAATCTCTCTGAATATAAACATTTATGTATTTATTGTTTGGGTTTAAAGACCCTTTTGTGCTTGTAAGATACTTTGGCGATCCCGTGGACTGAATCTTTTTTGCCTTTGTGTATGGAAATCCAGTTTTATAAACGTAGACTTCTATTTGCCTCTGGAGAGAGACTGGTTTTGGGGTAGAATGAGATGCACGCCAGAGGATGCCAGACAACACCATCTCTGATTCTATTACTGATTCTTCACCAGCCCCACTGTCTTGTGTCTTAGCCAAAGGGATAGAGAGTCTGGTGGCAGAAGCTAAAGATAGTAGAGGGCCTCTCTTGGGCTATTTTTTCAGTGATTGAGTAACAAAACTCAAGGGAAGAGAGAGGTATTCTACACGGAGATAGGCAAAGTGGAGAGAGGCACAGGTGCTTTAAACTCCAGAGAACACAGAGCTCATGCAAGAACTTCCTGGGAACTGCCAGAAACAGTTCATTTTGGCCAGACTGCAGGGCTTGTTGTTGTTATTTAGTCATTAAGTCGTGTCTGACTCTTTTGTGACCCTGTGGACTGTACCTGCCAGGCTCCTCTGTCCATGGGATTTCCCAGGCAAGAATGCTGGAGTGGGTTCACCATTTCCTTCTCCAGACGATCTTCCTACCCAGGAACTGAACCCTTGTCTACTGCATTGGCAGGTGGATTCTTTAACATTGAGTCACCTGAGAAGCCCTAGGTGGGGTTGAAATAGTAAATAAAATAGTAGATAAAACAACAGCCTGTTGTTTATTATCACTCTTGGGCCTATGGGCTGATACAGTCTCAAGAAACACAGGCTGGAGTTGTGTCATGCCACTTGGCATTGCTCTTGCCACATAGGGGGACATTCAGAAATGTTTGCTGAAAAAGTGTTCTCTGACACCTGTGGAGACTTTAGCATTTCACCATAGGATATCAAGTGGGCAAAGATGGAGGGGAAGGCAAGCTCTGAGCTTTGCAAGAAGCAGAAGGAAGAAAATTAAGAAAAGTCCTTCTTGGGAGGTTTCTTCTCTCTGTACTTTCCCTCAGCTCTACATCTGGCTGGCACAACAGAAATCTCTGCTTTTATTATTTGCCACCGTTTCTATCTAGAGTTCCCAGAAAGTTCTCACATGAATTCTGTTCCTGGTGAGCAGAACCCTCTATTTTCTTCCCCTTCTCATATACGTTGCTCATCACTACTGTTCTGCCAGTGCCTGCTTTGACAAAGTGATGCTATGTCGGGCACCAGTGGTCTCAGAGCTGCCAATGTGACTAATGTTGATGCAGCCCTGAGTTTTCTGGGTCCCAAAATGCCAATGACTTTCACCACTTTGCACTTAAAGTGTAGAAGGCCTCTCTACCTTAAAGTAGCTACTTCTAGTGTGTAGATCTTTCTCTTCTACTTAAAGAGAAATGTCCAAGAGAAAGTGGCTCCTGTGATTATCTCCATCCTTTCATCAAAGACTCTGCCCTTTCACTCAGGGGTCTTTGAAGGGTGGTGGGGGATGGCCAGGTGAAGTATGGTTAGCTCTTGGGTAGAGGACATATGAAGATTTGGAATTTAAGCTACTGCCACTTCATGCTGTATGGACTGAATAACAAAGGAAACCTGCCTGCAGAGAGAGAAGTAAAAAGTAGATTTGAGAAAAAGGAAGAGAGTCACACAGTGCTCATCTTCAAGTTTGACTCATTTCTTAACCAGGTAAAGGTCATTGTACTTACCAGATGCTCATATCAGAATGAAAGTGTCTTCTGGGAAGAGCCTTTGGCTTCCAAGTCAGCCTCCAGCATAATGGGAAAAATAAAAGAAAGAGAATGTTGCCTTTGCCTCCAGATGTACAAGGATGAAGAAGGAAATGGCAACCCAGTATTCATGCCTGGAAAATCCCATGGACCAAGGTGTCTGGTGGGCTACAATACATGGGGTCGCAAAGAGTCGGACATGACTGAGCGACTTCTGTGTTCTGTGTACAAGGATGAGAGATGGAATGATTCTTGTGGAGGGTATGTCTGGCTTTGTGAGAACTGGAGCGACCACAGGACTTCCTTACATTGAAATTTACAGCTTCTTTGTAGCCTCTGGGAACCCAGTCTCCTTCAACTCCAGTAATAGTTACTTATCCCCATGTGGGTTTCCTAGTATCAACCCTGGGGATAATGTACCTGATAGACAATTCTCCAGGAGATTCAGGGAATTATAAGATGTGGAAGTTGTTAATAGGCTTTCCGAAAGGGTATTAGAAAATCCTTCCCCTAACAGCGCCTGAGACAACAAATATCAAAGATTTGGTTCAGTTCAGTTCAGTTGCTGAGTCGTGTCTAACTCTTTGCAACCCCAGGGACTGAAGCACGCCAGGCCTCCCTGTCCATTGCCAACTCCCGAAGTTTACTCAAATTCATGTCCACCGAGTCAGTGATGCCATCCAACCATCTCATGCTCTGTTGTCCCCTTCTCCTCTTGCCTCAATCTTTCCCAGAACCAGGGTCTTTTCAAATGAGTCAGTTCTTCACATCAGGTGGCCAAAGTATTGGAGTTTCAGCTTTAGCGTCAGATCTTCCAATGAATATTCAGGACTGATTTCCTTTATTGGACTGGTTGGATCTCTTTGCAGTCCAAGGCGTCTTAAGAGTCTCCTCCAACACCACAGCTCAAAAGCATCAGTTCTTCAGCACTCAGCTTTCTTTATAGTCCAACTCTCCAGTTACTACAATTTCAATGACCACGAGTAGAACCAGACTAACAATGATGTCTGTGTTGGGGACGGAGGGCCGAGAAGGTACTGTGGAGGAAAGAGAAGGGGCCCAGACTTCAGGTTTGAGTCCTGACCTTGCTGAAGGGGTCCAGAAAGGCTCCAGCTTTATCTGAGAAGAAGCTCCACCCCAGCATCCTCCCTACCCCATCTCAGCGTGAGGGTCTCCTGAAGCCCCTTGCACTGCACATTGCACGTGTATCTCTGCTCCTCTTCAGAAGGGACCACTAGGGCTGCGCACTTCTGGAAGGTTCCATTCCCTGAAGGCCTGGTCTCTACAAGCTCCATGTCCTGGGTCTGGTCCTCCATGTCACGCTGCCAGGTCAGTGAGATCTCTTCAGGGTAGAAGCCCAGGGCCCAGAACCTCAGGGGGACGTCATGGCCAGAGATGGGGTTATGGGTCACATGTGTCTTTGGAAGGTCTATGGAGGATGAATCAGAAAATTCCCATTTAGTGTTACCTCCATGGGTCCCTGAAGCAGCATCCTGTGACCATCCTGAGAATAAACAGGACAGAGGGTTTGAAAAGAAGCAGCACAAACACCAGACATCAGCCTGAGCTCGGAGGTCTGGGCATGTTCCTGAGTCCTTGGAAAGTTCTGGAGTCAGGGTGAGAGCCAAGGTAGGAGGCACTATGTAAGGGAATGAATACAGAGTAATGCTCCTGACTTGGGTGGAGGCCGAATGACTCAGAAAAGCTGGAGTCAGGCCTCCAAACATGTTCTCAGGGTGAGACCTGGCCCTGAGAGACAGTCATGGTTCACAAGATGGCACCCAGGGTGAAGGGGCACCGCTGACCAGTTATCTCAGGGATAGGTTCCTGCTTCTTCCCCAAGGAGACTGGATTCCTTAATTGTCTTTCAGAGAAGTGGGGCCACTGGCGAGTCACTCTCTTGTACAGAATATGAAAACCTGGGAGGATTCCTCCCTCTCCTTACAGGAACCGGGGCACTGTTTCCACATTGACCTCACTTTCTTCTCTTCGTGGGAAGCCAGGTCCAGCCCTAGGGGGGACCAGGGAGGCCCCACGCCCCTCGTACCTGCGTGCAGCAGTGTGTCCTTCCCGTTCTCCAGGTGTCTGTGGACCCACCCCCTGCAGCCCCCCTCCAGATAGTTCCTACTGTTCCCCGAAGCACCACCCTGCTCAAGCTTGAGCTTGGGGATCTGAGCCTCTGCATGTGCTGTGGTCCAAAAGCACAGGTCCTCATTCAGGGCAAGGTGATTGTTGTTGTCATAGGCAATCTACCAGAACCCAAGGCAATAACTTTTCAAATATGCAATTATACCTCTTTCAGGAGAAGATGGAGATGGGTGTTTCTGTCTGTTCCCTCAACATTGAGCCCTGGGTGGGTGGGTGCAGGTAGCCAGTTACAGGCTGTTTCTTTTTTGCTACTCTCCTGTTGGACCCAGAAACGCAAGCCACTGAACCAGGTGATCAAGGAGTGTGCCCTCTGGCAGCAGCCACAAAACCTGGGCAGCCATATGTGTGCACAAATTCTTTGCACAGAGACACCAGTGATCTGGGGTGGGACAGAGGGAGAGCATGATGATGGCACCTGATGGCTTCTCAGGAGTTTGGCGAAGATTGCAGTTGACCCCTAGATATGTGTTAGAAGTCTTAGCTTTTAAGATAAGGAAATAGGCTTCTTTTAGGGACAAGCTGGAGGTTTCAGTCTGTGTCTGTATGCTGTGCCCTGGAGAGATAGCCACAGTGAGTCTGGGTGAGCCTGTTTCTTAGTTCATTATAGCTTCACGGATTTCATGCACACAAACTTCATTGATTTTCAGAGGTATGTTTTGGAGGCCCATGTCTCAGGTGTAAGTCTTCAAACTGAGGGTCCCAGACATGAAACACTTTGCTTCTTAGGGAGAAATTGTTGGTGCTGATTGCAGCCATGAAATTAAAAGACACTTACTCCATGGAAGGAAAGTTATGACCAACCTAGACAGCATATTAAAAAGCAGAGACAGTACTTTGTCAACAAAGGTCTGTCTAGTCAAGGCTATGGTTTTTCCAGTGGTTATGTATGCATGTGAGAGTTGGACTATAAAGAAAGCTGAGAGCCAAAGAATTGATGCTTTTGGACTGTGATGTTTAAGAAGACTCCTGAGAGTCCCTTGGACTGCAAGGAGATCCAACCAGTTCATCCTAAAGGGGATCAGTCCTGGGTGTTCATTGGAAGGACTGATGTTGAACCTGAAACTACAGTACTTTGGCCACCTGATGTGAAGTACTGATTCATTTGAAAAGACCCTGATGTTGGGAAAGATTGAGGCAGGAGAGAAGGGGACGACAGAGGATGAGATGGTTGGATGGCATCACTGACTCAATGGACATGGGTTTGGGTGGACTCTGGGAGTTGGTGATGGACAAGGAGGCCTGGCATGCTGTGCTTCGTGGGGTCACAAGGAGTCGGACACGACTGAGCGACTGAATTGAATTGAAATTGATTTTCGTGTGGGGTTTTTCTTATTCACCTTGTGTGTAGGATTCACCCAGCTAGTTCATGCATTTCTTTTCAAAGGAGTTGTTTTGGGTAAAACTGTAGATTAGGTGTGCCCAAGGGAGGAGGGGAGATCTGGAGCCTGTATGTCATGAGTAAACAGAAACCTAGTTTTTTTTTTTTTTTTTAATTTTATTTTATTTTTAAACTTTACAATATTGTATTAGTTTTGCCAAATATCGAAATGAATCCGCCACAGGTATACCCGCGTTCCCCATCCTGAACCCTCCACGCTCCTCCCTCCCCTCCCCTCCCTCTGGGTCGTCCCAGTGCACCAGCCCCAAGCATCCAGTACCGTGCATTGAACCTGGACTGGCGACTCGTTTCATATATGATATTATACATGTTTCAATGCTATTTTCCCAAGTCTCCCCACCCTCTCCCTCTCCCACAGAGTCCATAAGACTGATCTATACATCGGTGTCTCTTTTGCTGTCTCGTACACAGGGTTATTGTTTCCATCTTTCTAAATTCCATATATATGCGTTAGTATATTGTATTGGTGTTTTTCTTTCTGGCTTACTTCACTCTGTATAATAGGTTCCAGTTTCATCCATCTCATTAGAACTGAGAAACCTAGTTTTTTGGGCAGCTTCCTCTCTCCTTCTCTCTCTTGTTGCCATTTTTGTTTTGCCTTGTGTTTCTGTCTGTCCCTCTTTTTTTCATTCTCTAGTTCTTGTTCTATTCAAGTCCTTTTTAAAAAAACTTTTTATTTTGAAATAGTTGCAGATTAACAGAAAGGTCTAAAGATAGTATAGAGAGGTCTTGGGTACCTTTGACCTTTTCCCCAATGGTTATATATTCTATAACTGTAATACAATTTAAAAGCGAGGAAACTGACATTGGTACAATGTATATATAGAGTTCCATGTAATTTTTTCATGTATATTCCTGTAGCCATCATCATGCTCAAAATATTTAATTACCCCTTGACCACTCACATCTCCTTTGTGATACCACTTTATAGTCACACTCATTTCCTCCCCTCCTCTGCACCCTCCATAAATCATCACTCACTCCTGGGCACAACTATCTTGATCCCCATCTCTATTATTCTGTCATTTTGTGGATAGGATATAGATGGGATCATATAATATTTAACCTATTAAGATAGACATTTTCATTCAACATAATACCCTTGAGATATTGTGTGTATTAATAGCTTATTCCTTTTTTATTGCCAAATAGTATTTCATAGTTTGGATATGCCATCATTTGTTTAGAACACTTTGTTTTCAGCTTTTTGCTGTTACAGATAAAACTGCTATGAATAATTGTGCACAGGTTTTTGTGTGGAATACATTTTTGTTTCTCTGTCATAAATGCCAAAGAGCATAATTACTGAGCTCTATGGCAAGTGTATATGTGGTTTTTAAAAGAAACATCCAAGCTCTTTTATAAAGTAGATGTATCGTTTTATATTCTGATTAGCAATGTATGAGTGATTCAGTTTTTCCACAATGATGCCAACATTTGGTATTGTTCTGACACTTTTTGTCTTGGTTGTTCTAGTAGGTAGGTAGTGATATCTCTTCATGTTCTTAATCTGCATTTTCCTGAAGGTTAGTGATGCTAAACGTCTTTACATGTGCTTATTTACCATTCATATATTTGCATTGGTGAGTTATTTGCTGAAATGTTTTTTCATTGAGTTATTTTCTTATTGTAGAGTTTTGAGAGTTGTTTGTATATTCTAGATATGACTGTTTTGTAAGATAAGTAGCTTGAAAATATTTTCTTCCAGTTTGTAGCTTATCTTATTATCCTCTTGACAGAGTCTTTAACAGACAAATGCTCTTTATTTTGACGAGTCCTTATTTGTACAATGGCATTGAAACATGTAAAATATCATGTATGAAATGAGATGCCAGTCCAGGTTTGATCCACAATACTGGATGCTTGGGGCTAGTGCACTGGGACGACCCAGAGGGATGGTATGGGGAGGGAGGAGGGAGGAGGGTTCAGGATGGGGAACACATGTATACCTGTGGTGGATTCATTTTGATATTTGGCAAAACTAATACAATTATGTAAAGTTTAAAAATAAAATAAAATTAAAAAATAGATTATGCTTTTGGTGTATTATATTCCAAATCAAAATAAGAATTTTACAAAATAGCATAGGAAAAAAGCATGTATTTGCAAGTAAGCATTTCTAGATAATGTCAAATTATTATCCAACATTATTACGCCAATTAATATTTACAGCAACAAGATGGAAATGGGAAGAAATGTTAATTGCATGTCTGTAATTCCCTCCATCTCTGGACACTGTATGCAGTACTAATCTTTACAGTTGAGTAAATATTATCATAGAATTTAACTAGTAGAGAGATTACTGAGAAAATTATAAGAGTATTTTAAGGAAAAGATAATTTTTCCCTATGGATAGAATGTTATTAAAAAAACTGGAATTTACGGTTCTATGTGAAATGCTTGGCTATAGCATGTATATTAGTTAAAGAAGATCTGTGTGCTTGTCTGACTAATGACATACAAAAACCAAGATGCTTCAAACCTAAATAGCTTTCCCTGAGATAGCTTGGACTACTAGCTAGTAGTTGTCTATTACTCTGAAAGAAAACATGTTCTAGTGGGGAAAAGAGATTATGTACTTTTTGAAGCTGCCTTTGATGGTTAGGGCCAACACCTTCCATGGACAGATACTAATTGTTCCTGCCTTTTGCCAGTATAGTCAAGTGTATAAGTTGTTCTGAAATTAATTGATGTTCAAACTTCAAAACACACAATACCCATCAAGTTTCTTTCAATTTACTTTAACAATTATACCTATCTTGTTTAACTCAATCATGTGGAAATAAATGCAAAGATGAGTTGAATTTAAACAAACCATGGAAGTTCCATTTAAAAAATCAATATTTTTTATGTTTGCTTATGTAAATCATTACAACTTTCAGATAGAAATTGAACAACATCATAGAGGACAGGTAGTTTTTCCTTAGCCATATTAGAGGTTTGGGAGTAAAATGTGGTGGTTGACCTTTAATGTATTTACCTTAAAGATTAGGTAGACACTGCCTAATTGGTTAAAAGACGCTTGCTCCTTGGAAGTAAAGTTATGACCGACCAAGACAGCGTATTAAAAAGCAGAGACATTGTCAACAAAGGTCCGTCTAGTCAAGGCTACGGTTTTTCCAGTAGTCATGTATATCCATACATGATATGGATATGAGAGTTGGACTATAAAGAAAGCTGAGTGCCGAAGAATTGATGCTTTTGAATTGTGGTGTTGGAAAAGACTCTTGAGAGTCCCTTGGACTGCAAGGAGATCCAACCAGTCCATCCTAAAGGAAATCAGTCCTGGGTGTTCATTGGAAGGACTGATGTTGGAGTTGAAGCTCCAATACTTTGGCCACCTGATGCGAGGAGCTGACTCACTTGAAAAGACCCTGACGTTGGGAAAGATTGAAAGCAGGAGGAGAAGGGGATGACAGAAGTTCGTGATGAGCAGGGAGGCCTGGTGTGCTGCTGTTCATGGGGTTGCAAGGAGTCGAACACGAATGAGCGACTGAATTGAACTGAAGTGAATTCGTAACTCCGTTATCCATTAAGAGTTGGTTATGAATATTAGATAAAAATTAACTTACATTTAAAATTAAGTAACTGAATGTGTTCTTATTTATATATGGATAATTTTTTTGCAATTGTATGAAAAAATATCAAGTGTTTAGTAAAATATCTAAATCATTAAAAGAGGAGAGTTAAGGTAACTGAGAAGTCAAGGGAATTATCTGACCTCTGTCAATTATGAGAAGTTATAAAAGAGGCAGATTAGGTATCCTCTTGCATTCTCCTTGATATTCACTTTCCCTGAGGATTGTCATCTCTGGGCAGCTAGATGACATCAGCTAATTAACCATACAGGACATACATTCCTCAGAGACTTCAGTCAGGTAAACTGTTTTCACCAGACCATTATACTGCAGGTTCATACCAATCTCATGCTTTCATAATGAGCTCTCCATCATAGAGCCAAGACATTACATTCAGAAGGAATCCTGAGAGTTTGAAATTGCCTTCCTATGTCATCCTACCAGCTAGGCACAATGCTGATCTTTAGTACCCTGTGAAGGTATTTGAAGTTATCAAGAGAAAGTATCTTCTTGCTTAAGGAAAACTTAAGGATATTCCAATGCTGATAGAGTCAACTTATGTACTCACTGCATGCAACCTGCATCCTTAGTCTACATACCCAGGTTCCAATGCCCAGTACTGTATTAAAAGCAGGAAGTGAAAATGAGATAGGGAACGAGCTTAGGACACTCACATAAGGGGAATAAGACTGAGAGGACAGGAACTCGATCTCTGTGGTACTTTACGAATTGGTAAGTAAGTTTGTTTTCAGTTGCAAGTGTTCTTTAAAGGCTAAATTGAGTAACATACATGTCAGTTGGCAAAAGAAACAGAAACTCCTGTAGAAATTCACCAAATTTCAAAACCAAACCAAGTCTTCCTTGTGGAAGCCAACTTTGTTTTCCTAGACATTTCATCCTATTGTAGTGTATTCATTATGTCTCAGTATGGATATCTGGAGCAATTTATTCAGGATATTTGGCTGTCATAAAACATGTCCTTCGGTAATTGAATAATAGCATATATGTGAATGTGAAAATGTTAGACTGTACACCTTCATTTTTTCCTCAGCTCGTATTTCTGTGAAATTACAGAATGTTTCTTAAAGTGTATTGTCATTATCTGTAGTTTTAAAATGTTCATTTTCTCAAAGAAATGAACAAACGTAATCTTCCAAATGCTAGCTTGATAATTACAACAATGAAGGTCCATTTTGCAGTTATTGTGTCAATGCATTTTTGTATTTCTGTTAATGAAAAATGATCATTCTTCAATTGAGAAGAACACCAATTTGAGAGGAGAAATGTGGGTCAGAAAAGGTGATCTGAATGTTTAATTTATTGGTGAATTAGGCAAATAACAAGGTGATGTGTAATGTATGGAGAAGGCAATGGCACCCCACTCCAGTACTCTTGCCTGGCAAATCCCATGGACGGAGGAGCCTGGTAGGCTGCAGTCCATGGGGTCCCTAAGAGTCAGACACGACTGAGTGACTTCATTTTCACTTTCCACTTTCATGCATTGGAGAAGGAAATGGCAACCCACTCCAGTGTTCTTGCTTGGAGAATCCCATGGACTGAGAAGCCTGGTAGGCTGCAGTCTGTGAGGTCGCACAGAGTCAGACACAACTGAAGCGACTTGGCGACGATGGTGTAATGTATACTGGTGACTGTCTTTCCATCCTTGCACACACTTATGAATGGACTAAATTTTGTATGAATGGACTCTCATTTTTTATGAATTCTTTCAATGTCCAGCTCAGACATTTTCTACTGGCTGCTGCACTGATCCACACCATATTTGTCATGGGTATTGACTGACAGCTTCACAGCCCTTTCCTTCTTTAGAAAATTACCATCAGTTGAATGGAGCCACATTGCCAGAAGTTCTGAATGTGGTTGGGGCAGCTTGTAGTCAATGACAGACTGGTGGGATTTATAAAAGACTGCCTTTTTGTCAAGGTGGAACTAAATCTGGCACAACGCATGCTCCACAGCTTGTTATTCTGTATAGTAGTAACTGCTGCTGCTGCTGCTGCTGCGTTGCTTCAGTCGTGTCCGACTCTGTGCAACCCCATAGACGGCAGCCAACCAGGCTTCCCCTCCCTGGGATTCTCCAGGCAAGAACACTGGAGTTGGTTGCCATTTCCTTCTCCAATGCATGAAAGTGAAAAGTGAAAGTGAAGTCGCTCAGTCATGTCCGACTCTAGTGACCCCATGGACTGCAGCCTACCAGGCTCCTCTGCCCATGGGATTCTCCAGGCAAAAGCACTGGAGTGGGGTGCCATTGCCCTCTCTGATAGTAGTAACTAGTCACATCTAAATAAGTAGGTATTTAAATTTACCTGAATGAAAATTAAATTTAAAATTCAGTTCTTTATCTGTCTCACTTGAAAGGCTCAGGTAGCAGCATGTGGATAGCAGTGATTGTGTAAGTGAAGCAACAATATTTTTATCAGCCGATAGCTCTATTTGGAGAGTCCTTTTCCAGCTTTCTATGGGATCACGTCCATGTATTCCATTTGAGATCACATCCTTGCTTAACACATTTGTCTGCTCTGTTTTGCTTCCCTGATTCTCTTTGTCTTGAGGACATTCACTCAATAAACAGCATGCAAAGGAATTCGCATTTCAGCCTCTTTTCCCCAACCTGGCCAAACTCTGTCCATAGTGATTAGAAGTGTTATTTCTGAGACTGTGATAGATCCATTGCCTCCTCATTTATGTGTTTTTCATTGTCATTAGAATGTTGATAGTGAATAATCCTATCTCCTGTAGGAACTCCAGGCATTTTAGTTATTGGTAATATATGACACTGAAATCAGCAGAAATAAGAGGTAAGTCTGGTCGCTGGAGTTTGAAATTCTGTTGCAAAGTGACTACTTTTGTTGTTTAGTCACTGAGTAAAGTCCAGCTTGTTTTGACCTCATGGACTGTAGCTCCCCAGGATTCTCTGTATTGAAGTGTGTTCCATTTTCTTCTTCAAGTTATTTTCCCAATTCAGGGACTGAACCTGCCTTTCCTGCATCTCCTGCATTGGCAGGCGGTTTCTTTACCACTGAGCCAACAGGGAAGCCTGTGAACTGCTTATGTACAGTGAATAAATTTTTGGAGTTCTTGTTAAATTGGTATAGTAATTTTAGGTATCTCAAGGACAAAAGTTAAGCACTATAATTAAAGGTGATATTTTCAGGCTCTGAGCAATTTAGTTTTTACTGCTATACCGAAAGACCAGCTTATAGCATTCACAAATATAATGCATTAGGAGTAGAGATAACTATTTTGCCAGAATGTATCTATGAGAAGTATCTCAGTGATATATTGAATGTAATATAATCTTTTGTAAAACTACATTCTAGCTCATAAATTTCTATATCTGAATGCATTTTAGAGATCATTTTGTATTATTCTATTACATGTGAGGTATGTGCAAATCAAGTTATGTAGAATTATGAGATACATATTTAGAATAAACTTTCTCCCTTTGTCTACATTTTCTTACTCTTTCTAATCTCTCTCCCTTGATTTTCCCTCGTTCCCACTTTCTCTAAGATGTACATAAATAATCATTATACTTTCATCCTATTAAACTCAATCTAAAACAGGCATTTTATATCTAGGATTGATGCAAACCAAGGTTCATTACTTGATTTTATTATTTTTCTTTTCTTATATTTATTTCAATATATAATTTTTCTGAATAGGAAAGACCTAATTAATTTAAAATATATCCATTTTAATGAGTACATAATTTATTCAAATAGTTGCATATAAAATCGCATGACCATGTCTTTTTTTTTTTAATGTCTTTGAACATGACAGATTTTCCTCTTCATCTATGCACTTTTTGGAAAGATACTTTTAATAAATTGCTAAACACTTGATTTGACAGGAGCCATGTGCTAACAAAGGATGGGACAGAAAAATGAAAGTTCTTTTGCTGGATTTATCTTACTGGGCTTCTCTGACAGACTTCAACTTGAGCCAGTCCTCTTTGTGGTCCTTTTGATCTTCTACGTCTTCACTTTGCTGGGAAACACAACCATCATTGCATTGTCCTACTTGGACCCACGTCTTCACACCCCGATGTACTTTTTCCTCTCTAACCTGAGCTTTCTGGACATGTGCTACACGACTAGCATTGTTCCACAGCTCCTATTCAATCTCAGCGGAGAAGACAAATCCATCTCCTTTGGTGGCTGTGTAGTTCAAATGTTCATCTCTCTGGCGTTGGGAGGTACAGAATGTATTCTGCTAGGAGTTATGGCATTTGACCGCTATGCAGCTGTTTGCAGGCCCCTTCACTACACAGTAATCATGCAGCCCCGTCTGTGTGCCTTGATGGCTTCTGCTTCGTGGGTCACTGGTTTTGCCAACTCCTTATTGCAAACAGTGCTTGTCTTCCTTTTGCCTCGTTGTGGGAGAAATAAATTAGCCCACTTCTTTTGTGAGGTCCCTTCTTTTCTCAAACTTGCCTGTGTTGACACCACTATGAATGTGTATGTGACCTTCTTTGGCAGTGTCATCATGCTTCTCACACCTATTTCATTAATCATGTTCTCCTATGGTCAGATTGTCAGGGTGGTCTTAAGAATAAAGTCCACTGCAGGGCAAAGAAAAGCATTTGTCACATGTGGGTCCCACCTCATGGTGGTTTCCCTGTTCTTTGGCACAGCCATCTATGTGTATTTTCAGCCCAGCAGCAGCGACTCCCAGGATCAGGACAAGTTCGTGTCTCTCTTCTACACTGTCATTATCCCCATGACCAACCCCCTCATATATACGCTGAGGAACAGGGATGTGAATGGGGCAATTAAGAAGGTGCTTTGGAAGGACTCTGACTCCAGATGATGGCTGAGGAGAACAGTTTAATGGAAGGACTTTGAATGCCAGAAACTATTCAGATATATATGTGTGCCCCATGAGCCATCTAAAATTTCCTTTGGAAGCTCTGTTCATTCCCTTTGAAACATGAGTGGTCAAATTCTAAGTTTTTGTATTCATTTCAACTTCCAGAGACGCGGATTCGGTGTTCTGACAGCATCTGTTTTGTAGTTATTGTTTTTTAAAGTTCTAGGGTTTTTCTTGTTTGCACTCACTTTTAAGTACATTATTCCACATCTATTTGCAAAATGCCATATGAATATATTACATGAAATTACAGCCAAAATAAGAACAGGAAACCACTGAAATGCTGTAAGGAATATTAACCTTTATCATTTCCTAAGAATTGTTACTGCTCCAACACATGTGTTCAGATGCCAAAGGGTAGATATCAGTTAGCTTCTTCTGTATAACAAATCACTTCAAAATTTAGTTGCTTAAAACTTTAATCATTAATTTATCTCACAATTATGTGCATCAGCATTTGGGCTAAGTTTAGCTGGACAATTCTGGTCTCGGCTGGACTCACTCAAATGCCTTGCAGTAGGCTTCTGGGTCTACTTAGGGCTTCCTGATCTAGATTGCCACAGTTGTCATGGCTTCCATCTCTTTGATGTGGTCTCTTATCTTCCAGTACGATGGCCTGGAATGTTCATACGGGGAAGGCTGATTTCCAAGTCCTTGTGACCAATTTATTGTTTAAGATATGGCTGCTCTCCTGCTTGCCTGTCCCGTCTCTCTTTGTGCATTGTTTACCTCCATAACTAGTAACTGTTAGGGTCTGTTCTTTGTTCCACTTGGAGGGTCTAGGAGGTCACAGTGTATTTCCATAGCCTCTTTCCCAGTCAACAATAAGTAGGGCCTTCCCTGGTGGTCTAGTGGTAGAATCCTGCTGCCAATGCAACAAACAGAATTACATTCCTGGTCCAGGAAGTTCCTACATGATGCGGAGCAACTAAGGCCATGCGCACAGCTACCCAGCCAGCTCTCTAGATCCCATGAGCCACAACTACTGAAGCCGGCATGCCCTAGAGCCCATGGTCGCCAACAAGAGAAGCCACGGCAATGAGAAGCCCTTGCACCACAGCTAGAGAAAGCCTGCATGGAGCAAGGAAGAGCCACAACAAAGACCGAGCACAGCAAAAACAAAAGAAAAAATCCAATCAGTGGGAGGTCTTTTCCTGTTGGCCAGGTGGTTAAGAGTCCTTGCTTTCACTGCAGAGGTCAAGGGTTCCATCCCTGATCAGGAACTAAGGTCCACATGCCACGCAGCATGGCCAAACATTAAAAAACAAAGAGAACAAATCAGTAAGTGGGGACACAGAGGGGTCTGTCACCAGCAAGGGCCGTACATGGGACTGCTCAGATTCAGAGTGAAGATTTGACTAATGGGAAATGGGAGCTGATGAGCAGATTATTTCTCCTTTCTACTCCTGAGCTGGGGATCTGTTCGATGTCTCCTAAGACATACTTCAGGGGGACAAATGTGATTGAGCACCCAGTTACTCCATACTAATGGCAAATTTGATAATGTATCCTTGACAAGCCCGCTTTTCTGCCTCTTCTATTCCCTTTCTTTCACTCCTGATGTTGTATCTCATTCTGCATTAAGTGCTTGTGCATAAACCTTTGTTTCAAGTTATCTTTTCTGGGAAAGCCTAGGATATGACCAAGAGTCTGGGGGCCTATAAAAATGTTCTGGATCATAAATACAAATTTTGAAGTTTCTGACTGTCAAAGACGTTTGCAACTGTTACCAACCCTTTGAAGTTGGGCCCTAAAAATGGTCCTTCTGCTGGCTGTTGATCGTGCCCTTAGAACAAGACAGAGTTCAGCTCAGAAGCAAAGGAAGGAACTTCCCTGGGGGCCCAGTGGCTAAGACTCTGCACTCCCAGTGCAGGGGACCTGGGTTTGATCCTTGCTTGGGCAACTAGGTCCTGCTTGCCACAACTAAGATCTGCCACAGTCAAGTAAATACATAAAAATAAATATTTTAAAAAAGTAGAAGCAAAGAGAAGTTTTATCCTTTAGTCATAAAATGGAGAAATGGGAGCTCACCATCTAGAGTATGCCCTCTGCTGGACAGCCCATCCTCAGGTTGTGTGATTGGGGTCTCTCATCACTGGGAAGCAGGTTGCAGGATTCTCCCTGGGCAGGCGCAGCTGCACTGCCTGTGGCTCCACACCCCAGTGCCAGGTGCAGCGTCTCTGTGCATGGCCTGCTGCCGCCATCTAGAATTGTGTCGTTCACAGCACTTCTGCACATAGTCTCCTGAGCTGAAGTCTGGGGCACGATGCCTCTGTGCCAGGTACCCTATGAGAAAGTGAAACAAGACTAAGCACCAAGGAAAAGACAAAAAAAAAAAAGGTTAGAATTTATTACCCAGATTCTATTTTTATATCCCGGCAACTGCTAACGGTCACTACTCCTGGTAACCAAAAGAATGAAGGACATTACATGAGAGATTTTAGAGAAAGAAGAAGACTGAAGACCAAGGTTTGAGGCAGCTCAACATTTAATGATTGGGTAATAGAGAATTTTAAGACTCTTCATGAGATTGGAAGGAAAATCTAGAGATGTGAGAGGAAAACTCAATTAGTTGAATTAAAGGGTAAGCTGCTATAAGAAGACCCTGAAAATCCAGTAGCTTAAAGAAGAGTCCTTCTCTGTCTACCACTGTCTCTGTCCCCTGCTTTCTCTCTCAGGCAGGGATGTAGCTTGTTAACAGTTGTGGAATATTTCTGCTCCACCTTACTCTTAGTGGCTCCCAGCATTTAAAGGTTTGTCAAGACCTCAATGTTCTAAAGCGGAGGATCTCAGTCAGCATCTAGATGGAGGCTGATTGGAAGGTGGACCATCAGGGAATAACTTCAAATATGAAAGTATACCGCTGATAGCTTACAGTGAATGATGTCAGATTCATGATCTCCGAAGAAGATTTAACTTCGGGACCAGGGACCAGGCTTGATCATTCAAGAGCTTTTGTATAGCAGAATTTTATTAAAATATAACAAGGGACAGAGAAAGCTCCTGACATAAACATCAGAAGGGGGACGGAGAGCGTGGCCCCTGCTAGTCTTTAGCTGGATGTTTTATGTCTGTTAGAAAGCTATTAATCAGATAAGAGAGACACCTGAAGACCGAGGGAGTTTCACCAGGCCCCTTTCCCACAATATGCATTTTTGAGATAGGGTGGCAGGAGATGTGTCATCCCTCAGCCATAAAGCAATTCTGGTTTGTTAAGCAATTATCAGCCAAAAGTTAAGTCTTAGGTGGAACCATTTTGAAGAAAGGCAAATTGCAAAGCAAATACATGGTTTAATTAACGTAGCTTAAGAAAAACATTTCCATAAGAAAAACACATTGGTTAGCTCAAGGTTTGAGAAAAGTTAAGTTCAGGTAGAACAAGGTGTCGTCATGACAACAGAGAATTTTAAGAGAAAAATGTCTGACACTTGCAGCCTATTTCCTCCGTTTGGAGACCCCTGACCTTCCTGCTTGTTACCCTCTCATCTGCTTCAGGAGAAGACTGGGAGATGAGAGTTTCTGTCTGTTCCTTTCACATTTAGCCCTAAGTGGGAGGAGAGGGGGAAGTGCGGGGCACAGGCAGCCAGTTAGGAGCTGTTGCTTAGTTTGCTACTGTCCTGTTGGACCCAGGAACGCAAGCCCTGGAGGGGGCCTGGGCTACACGATAAGCGTGTGACCTCTGGCAGCAGCCACAAAACCTGGGTGGCCGCACATGTGCACAAGCTCCTTTCACAGAGACACGTGTGACCTGAGGTGGGACAGAGGGAGAGCATGATGACGGCCCCTTTTGGCTTCTCAGGTGTTTGGTGAGGATTGCAATTGGCCCCTAGATATGTGTTACAAGTCTTAGCTTTTAAGATAAGGAAATAGGCTTCTTTCAGGGACAAGCTGGAGGTTTCAGTCTGTGTCTCTGTGCTGTTCCCTGGAGAGACAGCCACAGTGAGTCTGGGTGAGCCTGTTAAGAACTGTTTCTCAGTTCT